>NC_066880.1:9452667-10150167 GCF_022985175.1 Labeo rohita
AAATAATGATTTCTGTTTTGTCATGGCAAAGCTACATTTTCAGCAGCCATTACTAAATGTGGGCGGAATTGCGAATCCTGACATAAAAATGGGATTTACTGTGTAATGTGGAATATCACAGAATTTGGATCGATAAATCAAAACTAGGTTAGTCCGCTTAACTTGTGTCTGTGAATATTGAAAAATACTTTTAAATATGCACTCGCAGTGTTTTCAGCCTTTAATGTCTCAGTATATGAGCACGAACACATAAACATTAATCTCTATAACTTCATGAACACTTCATGAACATTTTACCGTTAAACTTTCGTAATATCTTTTACAAATAGAAACGTTAAGGTCTTCACAGCAACCCGTCAAAATAAAAGTTTGATTTAGCTTGAAGAAACTACTACTGCTAATAATAAAATTAATATTAATGTATTATTACCAAAATAATTATTTAACAGAAAAACGTAAATATACAACACAGTATTTCTGTAAAATAATAAAGTAATATAGATTTTTAAAAATAAATTCAAATAATTATAGATGCTTTTGATTTTTAAAATGTAATGAAACAATTAAGTTGAATCCATAAAATTATTTTGATTAATTTTTGGTAAAAATAAAACTGAATTTAAGAAAAAAACTAATTTATTTCATAGGACTTTAAAAATGTAAATTTTGGTAAACTTTTAATAAATTGCTGCTAAATTGTGTACATTTCATGATTTTAATGGTTTTTAACTTGATGAAAAGGTGATAAAATACAAAGTATAGTGTTATAAATGTACATTAAAAAACCCCCATCAAAATACAAAAAAACTTTCAAAGATTCATGATGATGATGACTGTTGGAACGCGTCAATACAGTCTTGTGAAAGGCTCCATTAATTAGACATGCTTTTTGATTAATATTTCTTAATTTAACCATTAAAACACATTACAGAAAAAAACTGAAAAAAATTAAAATGAAAAAAACAGAATTCGGGAAAAAATAAAACAGATTTTACAGGTCCCTACATTAGTCTTCAGTGTCACACAATCCTTCAGAAATCACTCTAACCTGATGACTTGGTGTTTGAGAAACGTATTAATTTCTTTGAACAATGTAGATACATGCTAATAACCAATATATATGTATGGTAAAGGTTCAGTGATAATTTTGATTCAGTGAACTATCCCATTAACTAACACCTAACATCTAACTAACTATCTAACATTAAGAACATACGTATATTCTGCTTGTTTTATTATTATTTTATGGTGTGTAAAATAATCAATTCTTGCTGCAGTGAAAGTCAAGTACAAGTCAAAAGCCTGGTTGCACAAGACAACCATGTGAGTGACTATCTAACTCAAGCACTGTCACACTCAATTTTCAATAACTGATGAAAAATATGTATCTTAAGGTAAAGCACATCCGTAAATCCCAGAGTTCTTCCCTTTTCAATTCCAAAGACACATAAACTAAAACTTTTGGAAATCTTAAACTATTTAAATGCATTTGATCCCAACTTTCACAGTCAATACCCACTGGGCCTGCTCTGATGCAAACTGTTTGCTCACTCAGAACAGTTTATTTGTATTTTTTTTTTTTTTTTTTTTTTCAAATTTGTGCTCTATGTATTTCTTTAGTGTATGCATTGTTGTGTTTGCTGATTTCCCTCCAGTCATTTAAGAACACCCAACTGCTCTCGTCTCTCGCTAGTTCTCTCTCTGACACAGGGGCCTGCTTTTTCTGTTAGTCCCCTATCCTCTCTGCGCTCTGTTTGACAGGCCGTGTTGTCTGTAACTGACCTCTTTTGCCTCTGCACTTCATTGCCAAACTTGTTCTATGAAACTCTCCATCTCTCTCAGGCTTTACCGCTGCCATGAAGAGCGAGGAGGGGGGAAGGCATAAGAAAATAACAGGAGGAGAGAGAGCTAAAAGCTCAGTGCGAAAGGTAGCAAAATGGTCCGGCTGAACCCGTTTTCCATCACTCTCCAGCTATATAACAGTCATTACCCTTCCCAAGCCTCTCTTGCAGACAAGCTAAGCACTTTTCAGAAGAGAGAGGACAATTTGTGCTCGCTGTAGTGGCTCACCTGTCTTCAGCTAGTCCTTGAAGTCCTTCACTGGTGTGCTACCATCTGTTTTCAGAGCGCCGTCAATTCCCAGTTTGCGCTGAGAAAATGCAACTGAGAGGACTTGGGCTGCTGTAAGACGGTCTGTTGGATTCACCGTCCTGACAAAGTTTTAATGAGGTGAACAATTATAAGAAAAGGATCAAATGCTATCAACTTGCTTGTTATGTACAGTCTTTAGGGAGTGATTAAACTTATCTCATGCAGCAACTGAAACTAATGTACTGACGGTAATGGGCAGTGATGGGAAAAACGGCGTTATAAATAAACCGCGTTACTAACGGTGTTATTTTTTCAGTAACAAGTAATCAAACAAATTACTGTTTACCCTGTTACAACGGCGTTACCGTTACTGACAATAAAATGCTGCATTACTATAATTTATTATAATATTATTATTATTTTATTTTTCAGTTCATCTGAATGGATGAGCATGCAGCATACCTGTATTTAAACATTTTTTTTAAAAAGCAACACAATAGTTACTTTCCCTGGTAATTAGTTACTTTCATAATGATGTAACTCAGTTACTATTTGTGAGAAGTAACTAGTAACCAGTGTTGGGAAGGTTACTTTGGAAATGTAATAGGTTACAGATTACAAGTTACTCTATTTAAAATGTAACAAGTAGTGTAACTTTTCAATTACTTTATTAAAGTAATGTAACTATTATTACTTTTTGATTGAGTTTTTTTATATTTTTAACTGTTATCATTTTGAAACATTTAAAACAGAAAATCCTTTATCACTTGAATTAAGATTATAATAAGTAAGGGATAATATACATCTTCATTTTGCGATAACAACTGGCTGGATGTACATTATCCCACTTATTACACGGCTGCTTGCCACAAAAGTAAATAATTAGACACAAAACGGTGATCTGAGTTGAAATGATTGAACACAAAGCTTCCATGAGGAAATCAGTTGCTAGCAAGCGGCAAAGAATTAAGAAATTGTAAACATAATATTAAATTAAGTTTTAATATTTTATTAGCTAACCAAACGCAAAGCTTTCACCAAGTAAAACTATTAAGTGTATAGCACCAACTTAAGTTGAGTCTGTCGTGTTGTAATCTTGTAATCGTTTGTAATCATTAACATTTTCAAAAGTAACTGTAATTTAATAACACATATTTTTTCAGTAACTGTAACTAATTACATTTATTTTGTAATTAAATTACGTAATTCCATTACATGTAACTAGTTGCTCTCCAACACTGCTAGTAATTGCTTTTTTAAAGTAACATGCCCAACACTGGTAATGAGTCTGTAGTGAAAAAATAAAGACATAGTTGTAATGTACTGAAAACAGAGCAGCATGATTTGTCTACATAAGCAGTTTTCTATTTCAAAACACACTAAGCTCAGATTTCAGGTATCTTCTTCTATGTCTGTCTACAAGACTGTGTTGCAACTGTGAGGCCAGAAGATGGCAGTCTTGTCTGTGCAAGTCTTTGTGACCACTGGTCTTCAAATGTCTGCTTAATATTTCTCATCTCAGATACCTTGTGCGCACTTTTGTCCCGTGAGCTTTCCAGAAAGCCTGAAACAGTCTATATCAATACCTGGTCATGCGGTGAAATACACTAAAGCCCGCTTTCGCCATGTACGTGAACATACGCAGCACACTATACCTTTGTTCTCAGTTTATTCTCTGCTCAATATCAAAAACAGTGAAGTCTCAGTGCTGTCAAACCTAGTCAGAATCAAACCCTCATGAAGATAGATGAGATGATATTTGATCCTAGACCGTATGTGCTTCAGATACAGCACATACTGTGCCAATCTCAGGAGACGTGATAAACATGAGCTTCCAGTGAAGGTATATTGTGGAGATTTGTGTGGGATTAATAGCAGTTGACAACTGTATAAGCTCTTCTTGCATGTCTCAAATTCCTTTAATATGAAAAATGCATGCAATTTCAAACACAGTCGATATATAACCATGTGCGTTTAAGGTAACCAGTGAATCTAAATACAATAAGTGACAGGTTCAATCAGGTCGAATTCCCGTCGGTACGTCTTCAGGTTTGGCTGAAACCCCTCGGGAAAGAGCGCCTATAAAAACGGCCATGCCACTAGTAGCATATTCTGCATATGAGGGCCACAAGCAATATCAATTTTTAATCTAAGGCACACTTTGAATATGTTGAGGCGTATTTATTAGCATATGCCAATATATAATAAATAATCCACCTTTGAAGCCTGCTGGTAACATGAATTTTTAATTGAGAATGTACCTAAATGTACTGCTGCATTTTAAAACAAATTCTTATGAGATTAATTTTTATATTGGGTTGTTAGACATTGAAGACTGAACCCCTGCGTGCATTTTCCCAGGATGGGATGGAAAAAATCTCTTTTCCACATTGACACCTAATGAAAATAGTCGACTTCTCTAATGTTTGTATGTGGAACTATTAAAGATGCAGTTAAAATGCTTTCCTTCTGAGGGCTGTGCCTTTTGTTCGTTAAGTGCAGAAATCTTTTACTTCGCATGTAGGTGGTCATGATGGGATGCTTTATTTCTTTACTCTACCCACTGGTTTTTCATTTTAGTTAATCAGGTGTATTTGTAATGCTAATTTGTTTGTTAAGAAGGACCTGACGGCTTTGTTGCTACTCACGGCTTTCCGGTGCAGATGTTGTCGGATGAACCTTCACGCACGGCGGTGAGGCGCTTCCCACTCTGCCGACAGGACTGGGAGGGTGGAAGTAAGCTAGTGTCTGTGGACCGAAGTGACCTTTGACCTCTCTTACGGCTGCACCCGGATACTGCCTCTGAAAACCAAACGCAGAGATGCGCTCTCTCCTCTCAGCACAAATAAACATTAACAGCAGCTCCTCGGAGGGCACTTCTACAGAGAGAAAAGTTTTTCGGCACTGGAAATAATTACATTTGGCAAAGGAAAGAGCTCCTCGGGTTCCCTCAATCAGATTTTAACATTGCACAGCCCTGTTGCTGAAGTCAACAAATATTTACATTAAAAAACCATTAGAGGTCCCCTCTGTCTCTTGACAAGATCTCTCGGAGGTGCATTTGGCCAGTTTTTCTGCCCGCATGATTCCCTTTTAATTGCGGGCGATTAGAGTCGGGGGACTTTGGGGAGCGCCGGGCGACCGTCCTGTGACTGTAGGACCATTAAACATTTATTGGACGCTTTTGCTCTATGGTCATGCCCATGTGCGGAGGGACGGCTAGTACACAACGGGGAAGTGTTAAAGGGGGCCTCCCTTTTTTTAATGCACCATTTATGGGTGTTCAAACAGCAGAATAGGCTCTTGTAATGTGCTTCCCACCCAGATGCCAGCGCTTTGTCCTGTCCCACCGGCCCCTCCCCACCTTACATACTTCATTAATTGGCCCACTAAAGACTTATCAGGTTGGCGCTCCTTTCCGTTCCTCTCGGTTGTGAAAAGTGGCCCCCTCGCCTCAGATTCGGAGGCTCGTCCGCCCCTCTTTTTCTCTGTCCCGCAGCAGATGCTACTGTTCTGCCTTACTGGTGAAGGCTTCCAACTTAATTAACACTAAATAATGAAGTGGATAAACACGCCATGCGAGCACATGCGCTCAGCACTCAATCCTGTGCGGTGGCTCTGCACATTGCCTGACGCCCACGCTCTACAGGAAGATATCAATGACTGTACCAGTCCAATGAGTCACCAACCTGAAACCGTTCAAGCAATTTCATTAATTAACAAGAGAGCGACTGAGTCAGCGTGCTGAGTGGATTACTCAAGCCCCCGCTCTTTCAGACCGCACGACAGCTGGATTTTGAAAGTTTTGGCCGATGTGTGATATTGATACCTGCTGTTTGTGTGACATGAAAAAATGCTTGATGAATATTTGTTTTGCATTCAGTCTAGCTTGCAATATAATAGCTCAGGAGTTGGATGTGTCTGTGCATTATACTGCAGAACTGCATATGGGTGAGTTTCATGGGTCACATTTCACCCCCAAATCAATACATAAATACAGTATTAATAAATCATACTTTTTAAAAACAATTAAAATAATTTTTTTTAAATATGTTTTTTTAAAATGCAAAAAAGTGCATTTTCATGCTGAAGTACATGCCTGCAAATAAACAAATCCAAACACATTATAGTAATGAGAAATGGGGATTATTGTGAATATTTTTCAAAATTATTTGAAAATGTACAAAATCTTTACAATTCTTTTTAACATGCACACACACACACACACACACATATATATATATATATATATATATATTTTTTTTTTTTCTTTTATGTATTTTTTGTTCTGGGTTTTTTTTCCTGGATTCTGTTTTTTCTGTTTTAATTTTTCTATACTCTGCTTTAATCGTTACATTAAAAAGTATCAATCAAAAAACATGTAAAATTAACTGAAATCATGAAATTTACACAATTTAACAGCAATTTATTAAAAGTTTTTTTGGGCCTATGAAATGTTTCATTTTTTTTTCTCAAATTCAGTTTCATGTTTACCAAATTCTGTGTCTTCCATGAATTTATTAATTGATTACATTTTCATTACCATTTAATAATCAAAAGCATCTCTAATAAATTAAATTTATTTAAAAAAAAGGTTTATTATTTTATTTGTCTTTTTTTTTCAGAAAGACTGTGTGTTGTGTATTTACATTTGTCTGGTAAATAATTTGTCTGGTAAATATGGCTTAAAAATAAGATTTTAATAATAATTTTATTAGTAGTAGTAGTACTATCATTAAATTGAGCAATATATTTCTATCACAGTTTATTCAAGTTAAACCGGACTTTTATTTTGACTTTAGTTTCTGTTTGTTATATGACAATAGTTTTTCTTAAAAGAAATGGTAAAATACTCATGAAGTGACTCTCAGAGCAGTTCTAAAGATTATGCTTATGTTTTCATGTAGTCATGCAGATGCTTAAAACATCACACACTTCAGTATGTGTGTGTAGTAAACAAAACGGTGCATCTGTGCCATTCATTCACACAGAGACACAGAGAACATGCAGGCTTCATATTTAAATAGCATTTATGCCACTTAATATTCACAGACACTAGTCCATATTGCATTTGATTTAAGTGTACTCACCTACTATTGATTTAGCCTATTCATCCAAAATTTACAAAATTATATGACATTCCGCCTTATACAGAAAATTCCATTTTTAGGACTGGATTCCGTGATTACGTCCATGTTGCGGAAATCATACGGCCCTATTTTTTTTTCCATTTTCCCCCCTTGATTTTGGGGTAAAATGTGACCTGAACATGTTTTTCACCCATGTAATTCACCCACATATTTGATCTAATGCACCCCACCGCTGCTAGGTTAAAACCTGAAGCAAAAATGCCAGACAATAAAAGCTCATTTAGAGGAAATGAATATATCCTCTGGTTCTGAGGCCTCTAATCACTCATGTATAAATGACTCTGTGCTGCAAGCCGAGCATGGGAACGAGGGGTTGAGAAAAGGAGGTGGTAAACGTCAAAGACGGAGGAGGGGTGGGGGTCTATCAGTGTGTCTTCTTCACCATTTCTCCCTGATGCCTTGTTGTGCGGGCCCACAAAACACTCCGCCAAACACTTCATCACTGCCCCCTTCCTCTCCTCATACGTTCATGTAAAAAAAGTAAAGATGAGCTGCTTTCATATGTCTGGTGCAGACACACGGGTGATTATGTGCTAATGTTCCTCATCCCTGTGCTTTTGTTTTTTCTTCTTTCTAGCAGGATGAATAATGAGCAAGGCTGGCTGTGACGTTACGGAGAATACAGTCCACCAGGAGCCAGTGTAATTCCGAGAGTCCGTTATCAAAATACACCGATGTGGGCCGAGACGTGTGGCTGCTCTGTTTTGCTGGGATGGACACGTCCTCCTCCCCTCCCAGTAGTCCTGTTTGTGCCCGGGCTAATTAATGGAGCCACACTCTCATTTCCCGTCAAACAACCGGGGCAAGCTGATTCAGGGCTGCTCTGTGTGCTTAAAAGACAGAAATCTCAGTCAATGGTCTCGGCCTTGGGCAAACAAACAAATCTGTATGCACTTTCAGTTGAAAGGGCACCAGGATGAGTTTCTTGTCTTTACTTTAGAGGCGTTTAGCTGAGGAAGCAGATGAAAAGCTATGAAAATGCAGACAAGCTACAAAAATACAACAAAACAAATATGAAAGGGCCCTCGCACTCGGGCTCACCACCTGATGTTTTTAGAAAAACAGCGAATGGTGGGCAATATGCTTTTAAAGTGGTAAATATAAAAGGAATATGTCAAAGTCGTTTATATGTGCCAAACTTCCCGCTGCCAGCTTGTGGAGCTATGCCTATAACTAAATATTGATAGCTCCTACGATAGTTGATTGACACGAGCGTCTTACCTCAGATCAGCTGTAACAGTCCCACCTCCATTGTTTCGATGCCAGAGCAGGGATGTAAGTTAGACAAGAATATCTCAGAATGAGTGATTGAGGTGTTGTGTTGCTGTATGTAATAATGAATATAGTGGTCGTCATTTACTCCCGACATCTGAGCCGCTGAAGATGCAGTGGATTACATTTGTTTGTGAAGGGAATGCACCTTCCGATCTACATAAATGCGTCTGTGTTCGCGCAAATCATTCGTGATCCAGCTTCACCTACAGCAGAAGTGAGTATAAGGTTTTTTTTGTGAATCTCTGCAATCACCGTTCCTAATAACGTGCTAGTTAGCAAGTTTAGCGGCTAAACGCGCTAAATGCGGCTAAAATAAACAGGCTCGTCACTCCACAGAGAGAACAGAGGGGCGGGGCAAGCAGAGCTCATTTGCATTTAAAGGAAAAATCCCTTTAGAATAAGATGATTTTTGCAGAGCTCATTTTGACAAAGTAAAAAGGGTGTTTTTTATACAACCATTGAGAATTTTTAACCAAAGTATTTTATAGATGTTTCATTAAGACCATAAAGAATCATATCAACTTGTGGAAAATGGGCATCCGATGACCCCTTTAATACTTTTGTGAAAACCGTGATCTTTGATAAATATAAAGTTCAAAAGTACAACATTAAACTTTTTTGAACAATATAAAAGTATCAATCTGATATATCCTCGCTCAATAAAAGTAGTAATTGGGCTTTGCTTAAACCATTTATGACCCTTATCAAATAAAAGAATGCAGTTTAAGATGTTTAAATGGCCTTAAACATTCTCAGGGTATTAAGCATCAAGTAAATGGTGCTTCTTTTGTCTCTAATCCAAAAACAATTAAAAAATATCAAATGGAACCGATGTCAAATTGACTAAAAAACAGAAGGATTTTCTTCCTCATTTCGTCAAGTCCACCAATCACTGTTGCTTTGCTGCCCTCCACCTCTCCAGACCACTCAAGGCAGAAGAAGCATTGAGCTCCTGAGCCTGACTGATTCCAACATATAAACTTGACACCGGTCATGATAAACTCCCATAATAAAGCTAGAGGAAGGGTAACACTGGGCTGCTCGTCACCATAGTTACAATATTCCAGCACAATTACAGCTCCCCCTGTGTCTCTCCCTCTATTTTATGTGATCTCTTTAAACAGCAGTAAGGAAGAGAAAAACCCTCCATGGACCTCCGGGCGTTTGGAAAAAAAATCGAATGGAAGAAAGAAGGAGAGAACGAAAGCAGCAGCAGAGAGAGAGAGAGAGAGAAAGGTTGCAGGGATAATTCTACATTACATATTATTCTTTTTTTATAATCCATTTTATTCAGCGAACATCTAAATTTGTGCAATTAATGTCTTATTGTCTTTTCATCATTCACTTCAGATTCGGTTAAACACGACTGGTACTTCACGGCCTGGGTAATGATGTTACTGTAACAGTCATGCCGACAAAGCTTTCTTCGACTGAACTCAGCAAAAGAGAGCGAGAGAAAAATGGAAAGAATAAAGCGAGAGAGAAAGAGACAGAGGCCGGTACAGAGAGAATAACAATAACGTAGCAAACCCAGCCTGGCGTTATTATGATTGTAGGCTTCCATTTTAAATAGGCGGTGCTGTAAGCCAGCTGTAGCTAGATTGAGTGCGACTCAGACAGATGAGCTACCTTAAACAGAACTATTCCTCAAAGCCAGGAGTAAACACAACTAATACTTCCAGCTCCTGACAACGAAAAGACAAATCCTTACTGCTTCAAGGGATAGTTCACCCAAAAAATGAAAAGTCTGTCATCATTTACTCACCTTCATGTCATACCAAACCTTTTTGAGTTCCTTTCTTCTATAAAACACAAAAGGAGACTTTATGAACAATATGTTGGTTGCATTTTGTTTTTCATGCAATTACAATGAATTGTCTTCTGAAGTCATATGATACAGTAGGTTTGTAACAACATGAGGGAGTGTAATATTATGAGAGTTTATGAGGTAAGTAGTAATATCTGATCCAGTAATGAATCATTCTTTAGAATCAAATCTTTTGAATAAACTGATTCAGTTCACAAAACCAGTCTGAATGATTTGGACTGATTCATTTGAGTTCAATTTACTGATCAGAGATCTAGTCACAGTGCTTAAGAATGATTAACAGCATAAATAAATAAAATTAACAAACTAACTAAATAATAATGGATATACACTATCAGTCAAAAGTTTTGAACAGGAAGACTTTTAATGTTTTTTTCAAGAATTCTTCACCAGCATTTATTTGATCCAAAATACAGCAAAATTAATATTCTGAAATATATTGTTAAAGTTTTTTATTTGAATATATTTTAAAATGTAATTTATTCCTGTGATCGAAGCTACATTTTCAGCATCATTACTGCAGTCTTCAGTGTCACATGATCCTTCAGAAATCATTCTGATATGCTGATTTGCTGTTCAAGAAACATTTTTAGTATATTTTTTCAGAATTCTTTGATGACTAGAAAGATCCAAAGATCAGCATTTATCTGAAATAAAAAGCTTTTGTAACATTATACACTATCATTCAAAAGCTTGGAGTCAGTATTTTTCTTTTTTTTTTTCAAAAATAAATTATAGAAATTAATACTTTTATTTAGCAAGGATGCTTTAAATTGATCAAAAGTGATGATAAAGACATTTATGTTACAAAAGATTTCTATTTGAAATAAATGCTGTTCTTTTGAACTGTCTATTAATCAAAGAAACCTGAAAAAATTGTACTCTGCTGTTTTCAACATAATAATAATAATAAATGTTTTTTGAGCAGCAAATCAGAATATTAGAATGATTTCTAAAGGACCATGTGACTGGAGTAATGATGCTAAAAATTCAGCTTTGAAATCACAGGAATAAATTACATTTTAAAATATAATCAAATAGAAAACAGTTATTTGCAATATTAAAAACTGTTCAGAATTGTACTGTTTTTGCTGTAAATGCACTCTTGGTGAGCAGAAGAGACCTGTTTAAGAAACATTAAAAATCTTACTGTTCAAAAACATTTGACTGGTAGTGTAGTCTCAGCTGATAAAAATAGATATAAAAAAGTTAAATATTAATATTTATATATGCACACATATACATAATGTGTACATATATGCATATTTTATATCTGTTTTTGATATTTATAGTTCATATATAATGCCAAAAACTGTTTTCCAAACGTTAATTAACATTTAAATACACACATAATGTCTACTTGTATAAATATTATATCTGTTTTTGCAAAATGTTTAAATTTCATGCATAGAAATCAAGTATTTATATTTGTGGACAAATTATATTTATGTATGTATATATATATATATTCCAAACACATTTTTTAAAGTGTCAAAAAAGTTTTATGTTGCTTATATACACATTGTATATATAATGTATACGCAGTAGTATGCACAGATACACTGGGACCATCTGAAGAGACATTTTTCCTCAGTTCAACCCATTTCTCATTAAGCAGACTGAATGTATCTAAGGGGAAGAATTCACATGAGGGTTAAAGTGAAATGAAAGCAGGCAATACTACTCCTCTGTCACTCTCTTTTTTCTGGTCTGTGCTGAAAGCTAGCAGTAGATCAGCAGTGTTGCTGTGGTTTGTTTGCGGCGGGATTTGGAGACCTGTAGACAGAGCACACACTAGGGAGCAAACGTGTGTTTGCTCTTGTGTCTGGAAATCTGTGTGTGTGTGTGTAATGCTGGACAATGCAGTTGTGATGGCAGATTAGTGAAGTCTGAGCCCAGAGGTGGGCAGACAAAAGCTGACCTGCGTTTAATGAGATCTTCCAGCAACGGAGCAAGCACCGGGCAGAAAGTATGTGTGTATCTGTGTTTGTGCTTGTTTGTTTGATGACTGAATGCTCCCTCTTGCTCTCGTCGAGCCCTTAGTAAATATTTACTCTCATTTGAGTCTGTAATCTCAGCTGTGTCTCTGAGTAGAGTCTACTTGCTCTCGTTCTCCTGATACACTTGCTCCATCTCTATTATTCTCCCTTGATATTTCTTTATTTCTGTGGTTTTGCTTTGCCAGACCTCACTAGGACTGCTGTTTCTTGGTTCTTGTCAAACTGCCAGGTAAAAGTGAGAAATAAAAATCGCATGAGGAAATTCTCACATTTAGCAGTGATGACCATAGCTCTGAAATGGTAGCAGAATCATTTGTGTAGATATTTTGAACTGGTCATTTTTGTGGTCAGACTAAAGTGTTTACTGCACTGAATATTTAATAATTTCAGCCAAAAATTACAATTCTGTCCGGTTGTTTCAAACTTGACTTTTGTTCTTCTATTTACAGAGAGATTTTGATTTTAAGAATGTAGAAATATAAAATTGTGATTAACAAACCAAAATGTACACCTTTATCACAGATTATCTTCCCTCCAGGGAATTGGAATTTATATTTAATAATTCAGCTGATACTTAGAAAAGATAAAAACAACAACAGAAGCCTGCAAAATTAGGTGTTAAAAGTTACTATGAGACATTAAAATGTATTAACACTGATAAGTACGCCTACATTGTTTTAATTCCTGTCTACTTTCCATGTTGCAAAAGCAAATTAGGTATGAAAAGAATAAAATATACTACTATTGTATCACTCCTGTCATTTACTCACCCTTGTGTTGCTCCAAACTAAAATGAGGCTTTCATGTGAGACTCACAGTGAGGGATGACGGATGGTGTGATTGTAACTGTCAAGTCAAAATGCGCATAAAAGTACCATAAACATAGTTCAAATGATTTGTGAACTACAGTAACGTCTTCTTAAAGGGGTCATCGGATGCTAAGTTCACTTTTATATGCTGTTTGAACATTAATGTGTGTTGGCAGTGTATGTACAAATCTACCATGTAATGGTAAAAATCCATGCAGTGGTTTTTAATTCATCTATAAAAATAATTTCCCCTTTTTTTAAATCGAGCCATTCTCAGATGCCTGTTGTTGTTGCGTCCCACCCACAGAAGCCGCTCCCATGATAGTTGATTGACATGAGCGTCTTACCTCAGATTAGTTGTAACAGTCCAACCTCCATGTTTTGATGCCGGAGCAGGGATGTAAGTTAGACAAGAATTGAACGATTGAGGTGTTGTGTTGCTGGATGTAATAATGAACATAGTGGTCGTCATTTACTCCTGACATCTGAGCCGCTGAAGATGCAGTGGATTACATTTGTTCGTGAAGGGAATGCGCCTCCCGATCTACATATATCTGTCTAGGTTTGAGTGAATCATTCGTGATCCAGCTTCACTTACAGCAGAAGTGAGTATAAGGGGTTTTTATGAATCTTTGCGATCGCCTTTCCTAATAATGTGCTAGTTAGCAAGTTTAGCGGCTAAATGCGGCTAAATGAGGCTAAATGAGGCTAAAATAAACAGGCTTGTCACTCCACAGAGAGAAGGTAAAAAGGGTGTTGTTTTACACAACCATTGAGAATTTTTAACCAAAGTATATTATAGACTTTTCATTGTGACCCTAAAGAATCATATCAACTTGGAAAATGGGCATCCGATGACCCCTTTAAGCAGTTTGAATGGCTTTGTTCATACAGCCCGAAAGTAAAGTCATTAGACTTTCAGTTAGAATCGCATTCGAATCTGGTGCGTATGTAATAACTTTGTTTGTATACATTTGTATAAGTCTTTCTTCTTCATTTACTTTAACTAATCCTTTTATGTGCAGTAGCTTTTCAAAAAAAAAAAAAAAAAAAAAAAAAGTTCTTATTAAAACTCAGAACTTTTTACCTGCCTGTTTGAGATTTTGGAATAATAAATTCAGTGACTCAGAATGAAAGAATGAAAAAAGTCTGGCTTCCTTGAAAAAACATTCTTCTGTCCAACAAAGTATTTAGAGAGAGTTTAGAATATTACTTAAATTTTTAATTTTTCAAAAATGTTTCTTTTAAAACTACTCATAATTGTTACTTTGCCATTACTTTCAAGAAACAGTTGCACAGTTGTTTATTGCAGTGTTTTGGAATGACTTTTCTACTTTTAAATTAGCTATTAAATTAGCCAAAAATGTGTTTTGTCACTATTTGGAAGTTAATTTCACATTAAGCTAACAATTTTTTTATTATTATTCCTTGCAAACTTTGTTTCATAATGTAAAGTTTAAAAGAATTAATTACTTTTTTTTTCAAGAAGGATGTTAATATATATATATATATTGTTGTGCTCAGAAATTTACATACCACTTGTAGAATATTCTAAATGTTAATAATAAACAAAATAAAGGGGCTCATGAAAAGTATTATTTTTTATTTAGTACTGTCCTGAATAAACTATTTCACATAACAGATGTTTATACTCCACAAGACAAAATAATAACTGAATTTATATAAATGACCCCGTTCAAAAGTTCACATACCCTTAAGTCTTAATACTGTGTGTCGTTTCCTGGATGATCCACAACTGTTTTTATCTTGTGATAGTTGTTCATGAGTCCCTTGTGTGTCTTGAGCAGTTCATCTGCCTGCTGTTCTTCAGAAAAATCCTCCAGCTCCTGCACATTATTTGGTTTTTCCAGTATTTTTGCATATATGAACACTTTCCAAAAGTTACTGTATGGTTTTGAGATCCGTCTTTTCACACTGAGAACAATTGAGGAACTCATACATATGACAAAAGGTAAAAGCATTTACTGATGCTTAAGAAGGCAATACAATGCATTAAGAGCCAGGGGGTGTCAACTTTTGAACAGGATGATGACATGTACATTTTTCTCATTTGGTTTACAGGTTTTTTTTTCCCCATTTAGTATTCACTCAGAAGCTACATGAATATTTACATGTCTCAGAAGAAAATATATAAGTACAATTAACCCTGATCATCCAATTCAAAAAGTGTACACTCCCCAGCTTCTAATGCATTGTGTTGCTTTCTTGAGCATCACTGAATGCTTTTACCTTTTGTAATAGTTATGTATGAGTCCCTCAGTTGTGCTCAGTGTAAAAAGATGGCTCTCAAAATCATACATTCATTTTTGGAAAGGGTTCAAATATGCAGATGCTGGAAAACCAAGTGTAGGAGCTGGAGGATTTTTCTGAAGAACAGCAGGCGGCAGAACTGCTTAGGGGCAACAAGGGACTGATGAACAATGGTCACAAAACATAAAAACAATTGTGGACCATAGGAAAACACACAGTATTATGATTTAACAGTATGTAAACTTTTGAAAGGGGTCATTTTTATTAAATCAGTTATTATTTTGTCTTGTGGAGTATATATAAACGATGTAAAATAGCTTATTCAGGACAGTACTAAGTAAAAAATAATGCAATTTTCATGATCCCTCTTATTTTGTTAAAATTATTACCTTTTGCATATTCTGCAAGGGATATGTAAACTTATGAGCACAACTGTATGTATATATATTATATATGTATATATATGTATATATATTATTTATGTATGTATATATATGTATGTATTGTGTGTAAATGTTCTTTAATTTCTTTGTGTTGACAATTTATATTTATTTAAATTATACCATAAATACTTCATTCATTTGAGATTCATTAGATGTTTTCAAAATTAATATAACGTGATAATTCTCTAGATAAAAGAATAGTGGTTCATTTTCCTGAATTGTCAAAAGCCTTTCCAAACCATGTGATTCTACAGGAAGTTCCTTTACCAATGGCGTCAGGATGTGGTTATGAGAGCTGAACCGGTCTGCCCGATAGGGAGGGGCGTTGGAAGATACTACTGCTCAATTTAAAATGAGAAATGGGTGAACACCTCGTCTGCTGGGTCTCATTATAACCCTGCCTTGTGACAGACACCACATTACCGCATCGAAAGAGACCCTTTAAAAAGGGGGGATTTATTTTGTGGAATGAATTACCAAGTATAATTAAAGCTTTAATCTCCTTTTTCCCCTCAACAAAACAATTTTGTACGAACCCAGAGAAGCAATCCAAAATTAATTTACCGCACCAGTGATTAGTATTAATGCTTTGCCATTTTTTTCCCCTCTTTCGTCGCTTGGCTCTCTCTTGCGCCGAGCTCAGATGAAAGGATATAGCCTGTTGTTACATGCGATATTCATGTGTAATTAACACAAGTCTTGCAGAGCACAGGGGGCAAGCTAGCATGTACTCTTAATAGCTTTCATCCTGGGAACGGCAGTTTTTGTCTCCCGTTGGCAGGGTTAGGGTATAGAACCTGAAACTTTGCTTGTGAAGCCTGTCAATCATAATGTAAGGCCAGAGTGAACCAACTCTTCAACCAGGCCATGAATGGATGATTTCTACATAGGCAAAGGTGACAGCGGGGTTTGATGATTGGATGCAAAATTCCAAATTTGGGTTTTCTGTTGCAGGAAGGAATGGAGAAATATCAAGACGCTTGAACTGCCCCTCGGGTCTTTATTCTGCTATTTGTTTCAAGCATTTTGTCGTGTTAAAACATGTATTTGTGAAGGTGTGTGTGCTCAAGTATAAAGACTGGATTATTATAGTTTTTTTTTTAAATGTACATTATCCTTTCTCTCCCGTTCCATGAACCTACTGCCAAAGCAGCTAAAAGTTCGACATCTTTCTTTGAAAACAAATAAAAATACTGGCATTTGAAAGAGACAAAGAGATAAAAATAAAAGCTTTGTGCCTCCCTCTATTGTTCTTCCAGAGCAATCTTCTTATTTGTTTCTTTTCCAAGAGGTTCCTCTGGTGACCTCCAGACGAGGTGTGAAGTCTTCTTTGATTGGACGAGACCTTCCATAGCCTGTGTAATGAGGGAATGACAAAGTACTGAACCATGGGATCAATGCTGGAGGTGGAAAGCTGTTCGTTAGCGTAGGTATGTGAACATCTTTGTGCTGTTTTGTAGGGTGCGAGTGGGATCGATGGTGCGTTTGCTTTGTGTAGGTAAATGATCATTGTGGAGATGGACAGGACCACTTTGTCTTGTGGCCCTAAGGGAACAAAAGACAAATTGGCCTAGAACTCCCATCATCCCTTTCACTCTCAATTCTACAACTTAACACTGGCAGTGATACATACAGAGGAGCTACAACAACAAATCAAGTCAAATATTTTCCAGCCACTCTTATAGAAGGTCAAAGGTTACTTTTAAATGGCATCTATTTCCAGTCAGTCATAGTTAATATTTGATTTGCTGAATTTAGAACCAACACCTTTAGCAGCAAATGTCTGAAAAAGTAGAGAATGGACAAAAGGTGTCCGATTTATGTTGTACATTATACCTGTTGTTGTGCTGGTCCCATGCTTGTGTTTTCCAAACAGTTTTAATATGTGTATTAATAATGGGAATTTTCTGCAGGTTATATAAGTGCACCAGTAGGTGATGACAAATGACTGTTTTTTATAAGCGAGTCATTTAAAATGAGTCAAGTTCGAACACTCTGATTCATTCAGGAACAAAACATTTCACCATCTTAATGAGTGAGTCATTAAGAAATGTAATGATAATTTACAGATAATTTACTCACTCCCTTGTCGTCCAAGATGTTCATGTCTTTCTTTCTTCAGTCAATACGAAATTATGTTTCTTGAGGAAAACGTTCCAGAATTTTTCTCCATTAGGTGCCCCTAAGTTTGAACTTCCAAAATGCAGCTTCAAATGGCTCTAAACAATCCCAGCCAAGGAAGAAAGGTCTAGTGAAACGATCTGTCATTTTCTAAACGATTTATATACTTATGTATTTATATACTTCAAATGCTCGTCTTGTCTTGTCTCTGCGACGCGTACGCGTACGCGTAGTTTGTGTAATTCGGGTCAATAGTTAGGGTATGTTGAAAAACTCCTTGTTTTCTTTTTCAACGTCAAATTCATCCTACATCGCTGTTTTACATTTTTTTGTTTGATTTTGAAAGGCGTTTGATTTTCTTAGTATGTTCACTTTGCAAACGCTGGGTCGGTACTTCTGCAGCGATGTAGGACGATTTTGAAGTTGGGGAAGAAAACGAAATGGGAGTTTTTCGACATACCCTAACTTTGTTTACTGTATTGAACCAGAAAAAAACAGAGTTCACGCAAGCTTAGACAAGATGAGCGTTTGGGGTCAAAAAGTATATGAATTCTTAATTTGTTTTGAAAATAATCGTTTCGCTAGATAAGACCCTTCTTCCTCAGCTGGGATCCTTTAGAGCTATTTAAAGCTTCATTTAACCCTTTAACTGCCACTCCCATTTTTGAACACAGACATAAAAATGCACTATCCAGACTTTAATTTTTATAATTCATGAATGAAAACATTTTGTATTATATGTACATTTTCCATGGCAATGCAATGTCTGATTTTAAAATGCCTTTCAAAGGATGAATTTTGAGATTTTAAGTTTTGAGCTGATTTCTTATGATATCTAAAGGCAATGAAGAAAGTCTTTTGTGACAAAGGTCAGAACCCATGTTATGATGTAGATTTTTTAAGTGGTACTCTTGACATATATTAATCTATTACTTTTCCTACATAATTTCTAACACAGATTAGGATTTATTTGTAATATGGTGAAGTAAACTTAGGCATTCCACAGGGGGGGGCGGTGACAGTTAAAGGGTTAAACTGCATTTTGGAAGTTCAAACTTGGGGGCACCATTGAAGTCCACTACAGTATATGTGAAGATAATTCCTGATTTTCTTTCCTCAAGAAACAATTTCTTATCGACTGAAGAAAGAAAGACACAAACATCTTGGATGAGTAAATTATCTGTAAATTTCTTGTTCTGGAAGTGATCTTCTCCTTTGAGTGAGGCATTGACTCATTACCTCGTTTTAAAATACCAATTAATTCCAAAACAAGAAATGTCTTAAGGTGTGCAGAGGTTTGTCTGTATGTAGGCATTAAACTTAAATAACAATTAACTGTAATCAAAGTTGGTACAATCCTTTAAATGAGCTAGTTTTGTATTACAGCATGATTTACTTTGTCTCTCTTTGACTGTGATACATTGTGAAAACAATGAGAAGTATCTGACGTTGCATGCAATGGATTTATGCGTGGTTTGACATTCTCTATAATTTATGAATGGCTTATGTTGCCTACTAATTCAACAACATATTTTGAAAAACATGCCATAGAAACTTTCACATTATGTGCAACTAAACCATCCTATATGTAACCCTGGACCACAAAACCAGTCATAAGTGTCATTTTTTGTAAAATTCATATTTATACATCATCAGATGCAACAATTTGAAAATCTGGAATCTGAAAAAAATCTAAATATTGAGAAGATCACTTTAAAATGTCTAAATGACGTTCTTAGCAATGCATATTACTAATCAAAAATTAAGTTTTGATATATTTATGGTAGGAAATGTACAAAATATATTCATGGAACATGATCTTAATATCCTAATGATTTTTTTTTGGCATTAAAGAAAAATTGATAATTTTGACCCATACAATGTATTTTTGGCTATTGCTACAAATATACCCGTGCCACTTCAGACTGGTTTTGTGGTCCAAGGTCACACATAAGATAAAACAAAATAACGTATGATTGATCAGTTATGTGCACAGTGTATATTCTGTTATATAACTTATGTTTAGTGTATATGCCCTCATAATTCAGATGCCACATAAATATGCCAAGCTCAGAGATTTGAGTCTCTGTTATTGAAGAAAGAAATATTTATTTATAACCATATTAATCATGATAGTAATAATAATAATCATAATCATAATAATATAATGATTTCATTAATAAACAGTACTGGTTGTTTGAAGCACATTGGATGCATACAGAAAGAAAACTGAAATTTAGAGTACAGATCCAGGACAGCAGAAGTTTCGTCATTTCATTTTAAATAGAATACTTTATATTGGTTTCTTTTTTTTCTTTAGTTTTTTTTCACGCTTATGTATTTGGAACAACTTCAAAATTGGAAAAAGAACGAAAGAAAACAAAAAGGAACAAAAGAAAACCCCAAATGATAGATTTGTTGTTGCGTAGAGCTTGTGTTGCACATGAAGAGAACCTTTAATATAATACATTTTATATTGAGATGACAGAGGAAGTAGCTTTTGTATATTTTCAGTAGAAAACAAAGGGGCTGGAAGCACACACGCACGTACATACACGCGCACACGCACGCTACATGGAGGGTAACTATCACTGAGACGACTAACTTGACTTCCATTCAAGCTCTTGTGCTTCGGGGATCTGGCAATGACGATGAGGAAAATCATGTTGGCAGGAGTTCGTTTTTTCCTTTTTTGTGTCGGGAAAAGCAATTGCCAAGATAAGTTTGTCATTTCCATTGGCTTGACTGTGTTTGAATGAAGTTCAAGGGAACTGTGCAGACACGGGTGAGCTGCATAGCTGGTCTTACACCTGCCCTAGCATCTAGAGCAGACGACCAGTGTAGATTCGAAGGACGTTTCGGATGGAGGAACAAGTGGCAGATACATGCGCTTGAGTTTCATCGTAGTTCTGACAAGAGACTATAAGCAGACTACAGTTTGCATTGGTTCTCTGCTTTGGGTCGAGGAAGACGGCGAATGACTTTGGTGCTCAGGTTAATGGGCTGTTTGAGAGGAAACAGAGAATAGAGGGAAGACAACAAGCCAAAGAATACAGTGCAAAAGCTGACATACCATACACCTCACAGCAGGGTCGAAAAAACCAGGACATGTAAACAAGTAATGTCTCGTACGGACTAAAGCAAAGAAATAAACCCAGAGGTCTCGGATCTCTGTAGAATTGACATCTTTTTGTTAGGTTGTTCAGTCACAATCTCTTCCAGAGCAGAATCCGCCACTCGTTTTTTAGAGTCCCTGAAACAACACGTCTTCGCGAACTGTTTTCCACGATCCTTCGGGTAACAAAGTAGCACAGTCGCTGAGATAGGAGTCACCAGCTTTGTAGAAAATAACCTTTTGTTCTGAGAGGAGAAAAAATGCAGCAAGGAAGAGTAACATCATTACCTATGGAAGGGAACACATCAGTTCTGTCATGTAACACCTGAGTCCGAGGAAGCGCATGATTTTGCAAAGCTTGGGAATGCTGTCTGTTGACGTGGGCTATCTAGTAAATGTACCATTCCTTCTCGCCGAGTCAAAACACACACTGTAAAAAGCATGAAAACGTGCAGTTGTTGTTTTATAGATCTGTAGACTCTTCCTGATCTGACCCACTCTTGCTTTTCGGTTGATTCAGTCCTGTTAAATATGAAAATGTCGACCTGAATAAAACCAGTTAATAGAGATGTTATCAAACGAAGCACATTTTTAGGCATTTCTTTCCCAGGATAACACACTGACGTTTTCAACATCGATTATAGAGCGACGCCGCTGTTGAACGTGGGTCAACTGTTCACCTTTTGCATAAAGGAAAAAAAAGAAGACAAAGGAAAGCGGTTGTCGATTAAAAACCAAAGAGCATAATTCTGCTCGGTCTCATCCGATCGTTTTATGTCTTTTCTGCCATTGTCCTGCAGGGTCGTGATAATGTCCGTCGGCCAGCTGGAGTGCTCCTGTTATAAAAGAGAGGTGTCAGCTGGACCGTACAATATCTCCGTCGGGTCCGGCTTCAGAGCGAAGGCTCGCTTTAACCGTGTCCACATTTACAAAGTACTGCTTAAAAAACAAAGACATGTACATAAAAAGTTGAATTACATTCAATAGCTGAACCAAAGATACAGACGAACGGAAACAACGCCACACAAGTGAAAATCTCTCGGTACTTGCATAAATCGCCGCCGAAAAGAAACCCGGACCACCATCGAGAAACGAAAAAAGGTACAATCCTTTTTGAAGGGTCGCAAAGTCACAAATAGATATATCCATATATAAATGTTTTTTTTTTCATACTGGTAATACAATAATACAACATTAGTAAATGGCTACAATCGACGTTTGACCACGCTGAGCAGCATGTAATTAGTACAACGTTTAAATATATAAGGATGTGTCACTGAAATGGAGCTCATTAGAAGTATAAAGGTAATCGATTTTTAATAAAACTTTGCTCGCAACCCTATGACTAAACTGGCACGTCGTTTTCCACCTCGCAGCGGGCAGGAACCCATTTTCAAGATGGATAGTGAAACTCCCGTGACAATACCGAGAAGACAGCTCCAATTTTCTTAATTTGTAGCCTCATGACACCACATACAAAAGTGTTTACTACACAGCACGGCCACCTCCACAACACTACAATGAAATGCTTTTTGGTAGCCCTGGGCTCCGGGGCCGCCGCGACCCAACACGACTCTATAAAGCCCCCTTCCGCCCGTAACCACTCTCGCACACACTCGCACGCACTCGCACGCATCCCAGTGAAACCTGTTTCGTATTGTGCTACAAACAACAGCGGGATGACAGCGCATTCCCTACTTCAGACCGACTGGTGGTTTATTTACAGCGTCTTCTCTCTCAGCGTCCCGTTCCATGCGACACCTGAATATGCGACCTGATGTAAGACTGAAATTTGGAGTCCCATGCAAGTTTGTCTGCCTACGTCTAGACGGGATGAATAACAGCTCCCTATGTGCGCGACTAAAGCCAGAGGAAGCGATGCGGTTCAACCCACGACAAAAACCTACTGATGGAAGACCCAGCTGTGCCATATATTCAAGGGCTTTGGATGAAGAGGGGCCACATGGAATCGTGTCTGGCGGGTCTTCGGCCTCTCTGCCCGGCGCAGGCCGGACAAGGAGGTCTGCGGTGGGAGGGGGGGTGGGGGGTGTGAAGGACCAACATGTACACCCCCCGCCCCCCCTCCTACAGCACTAACTCATCACTCTGTTGCTAGTTTTGTACTATTTTTTTTCTTCTTCGCTTCTTTTTTGTAACATATTTATACATACATATATATCGCTATATAGATATATACACTCATCTTTTTCATCTTTTTGAAACCATAAACTTAAAAAAGTTTAGAAAAATAAAAAGTTTTATGACGAACTCTCCTCTTCTCCTCCACCGAAAGGCTGTCCCAGGTGAAAGCTAACCCCTCTTTTCATCCACAGCTTGGCTGCGTCAGTCTCGCGTCCCCACAGAGATATATAATGCCTTCTCCTGACAGCCTCGGTGTAAGGATTTCCTCTTAACTTCTTTTTGTATGTTTTTTTTTTCATTGACACTTTTCTTCCTTGATCCTTTTTGTTCCTTTTTAGCTGATGCTCTTCTCCGTTGTCTTCTTTCTTTTATTTACTAGAAATGCAAGACAGATAGAGAAAATGTGAGTTAGTCTGCACTGTATGCTGTGTTTAACATGCACATTGGTGGGGTCCAAAAGTCTGAGGCCATTAGTGAAAATGCTTCTATTTTGCATTTTAATAATTTAATACACTTCCATTTGATTCAACTCAATGATTCCTGTGAAACAATATTACTATTAATAATTACAGCAACATTAATACTTTTTTTTTTTAAACTTTCCCTTACAAATTTTCTACTTATATTATCAGCATAATGATTTGAACTGAAAAATTATAATAATAAAAAAATATATTATTTTATTCATTATTTTAAGATGTCCTTGTTACAGTGTAATTATACATTTAAGTACTGAGTAATATTAATTAACTACATGTAGTTACTATATGGCTAGGGTTTGACTTAGGGTTACTTGCATGTAATTATACATAATTAATTGTTATTATAATGGTAAGTAACATGTAACAATGACACCTTAAAATAAAGTGTTACCTACATTTTTTTTACATTACAATTTTTCTATTTCACAATTTTATTTTCAAAAAAAAATCATACGAAATACTACTAATGCT
Organism: Labeo rohita; assembly: GCF_022985175.1. Classification (NCBI taxonomy): domain Eukaryota; kingdom Metazoa; phylum Chordata; class Actinopteri; order Cypriniformes; family Cyprinidae; genus Labeo; species Labeo rohita. Next base: position 9,476,866 of record NC_066880.1, read on the forward strand.
ATATTTTTTTACTTAATAAAATTACAAATAATATTATCAGCATAATTTGAAGGAATTAATTGAAAAATTTCTTTGAAATCATGATAATTTATTTATTATTATTTGTATTTAATTTAGCTTTATTAACAGCACCATTCAGGATGCCACAAGTTTGTATAAAATAAAAACCTGGGGCCCAGTTGTTCAAAAGTAATCTGATCGGATTTTGGCCATCGGATTGGATAAAATTTTGAAAATGGATTGTTCAAAAAAAAAAAAAAAAAAAAAAAAAAAAAAAAAAAAAAAATAAATAAATAAAAAAAATTCTGAATACTGATTCTGAATTTGGATTAGATCAACAAAATCCAAAAAACACTTGTTTTAATAAAAACACTTTTGATCAAAAAAAAGAAAAAAAAAAAAAGAAAGATTATTCTGATCTGAAGGGTGGATTTCAGGAACAAAAACTGGTCCAAAAAATACATTTTAACATGTAATATATCTTCAAATTCCTGTCAATATCAAAAATAATATATTTAATTTACTGATTTAAATTCAGTGATTGTAAACTACATTGGCACAATCATCAGAGATGGACCAGAAGTAGCTTTTTTTTTGTTTGTTTTTTTCCCCATCACCATGTCCCTTTAGGGGCTCCATAGAACACTAGTAATTCAAATTTGGAAATCTGAAAAAGTGTGAATCTGGATCAGGGTGATCCAATCCAATTTTGCTTTGAAAAACCGGCACAAAAGTAAGATGGGTTACCTGATCCTGTATAGCAAATAATGTAATTTCCAAATCCAGATCATTCTGATCCAGACTTTTTAAACAACTGGCCCCTGATGATCTTATCTAGAATAATTTGAGAATCCGAATGCATGTTTAGAGGTCACATAATCAAGGTTACAAACAGTGACCGAGCAATGTAGAATCTAAAATATTTTCCATCATAATTTACAATTTAATCATAAATGTATGTTTTCCATTTTTCTAAATCCTGAAACTTTGTTTCCAGGTTTAAATTAGATTCTGAATCCCAGATCTTCACCGTGATCTCAGACTTTTGGTCTTCCATGATCTAAAAGCAACTAATTACACAATAAAAATGCAAATCATGCACAAAGAAAATATATTCTGATTACATTATCTTCCATGCACCGGCTCAATATCAGAAACAATCCTTGGGTGTAGCGCTAAACACACATTGTGGAATTATCCCCCAAATCCCGGATTAGAGTAACTGAAGTGAAAATAGGGCTCAGCAGGGGGAGCTTCTGCTAAATTTTCAGCATAATGAGCGAACCGGATTGATCAGAGGCTCGGTGATATCGTTGTAGTCTGAGGAGGATGTTCGACACAGAGCTCAAAAGATGTCCACCGGACAGGAAGAGAAAAGCAGAGAGAGAGGAGGAGGAGGAGGAGATTCCGGGGTGTCCTGGGGGCTCTCATCCTGACAGAAGCTCTCTAATTCAGGGAGATGTGGTGCCGTGCGGAGGAGCCTCAGAAGAGGGAGCGGGCTGACTTTAATTTTAACATGACTTTGTAGTTCTTCACCGATCCCTGGAGGAGCACACAGATGTGCTCCGGCATACTGATCACGCCCAATGATGGGCCTCTGTTCTCTGCTCAGCGTGTAATATCTCTGGAAGAGACATGGGAGGCTCCTCAAGTTTTTGCTTGACAAACATGAACAGAAATCGACTGAGGGAGACTTAAAACTGTTGGTGGGCAGCCAAACACACTTATAACATCATACACGCTAAGCCTCCTTTTCAACATCCGAGTGGTATCGACTATGTAAGTGACAAAACTGTCAGCTACTACAGACAACAAAATAAAATACACATAAGAAAATAAGTATATTTTATACAGTATATACACTACCCGTCAAAAGTTTTTGAACAGTAAGATTTTTAATCTTCTGTTCACCAAGCCTGCATTTATTTGGTCCAAACTACATAAAAAAAAGTAATTTCTATAATATTTTTAATATTTATAAGCTGTTTTCTATTTGATATAGAAATATATATATATATATTTAATATATATATATATATTTTTATATATATTTTAAAATTTAATTTATTCCTGTGATTTCAAAACTGAATTTTTAGAATCATTACTCAAGTCACATGATTCTAAAGAAACCATTCTAATATTCTGATTTGCTGCTTAAAAACATTTATAATTATTGTTGAAAACAGCTGAGTAGATTTTTTTCAGATTTATGAATAGAAATTTATCTGAAATAGAAATATGTAACATTCTAAATGTCTTTATCGTTACTTTTGATAAATGTTCATTTTTTTTATTTCAGATAAATGCTAATCTTTCTATTCATCAGAGAATCCTGAAAAAATGTACTCAACTGTTTTAAATACTGAGAATAATAATAATAAAAAATGTTTCTTGAACAGCAAATCAGCATATTTACACTGAAGACTGGAGTAATGATGCTTTGATTACAGGAATAAATTACATTTTAATATATATTTAAATAGAAAGCAGTTATTTAAAATAGTAAAAATATTTCACAATATTACTGCTTTTGCTGTATTTTAGATCAAATAAATGTAGGCTTGGTGAGCAGAAAAGGCATCTTTAAAAAAAAAAAAAAAATCTTGTCTAGCAAAACAGAAAAGACTAAACACACATAGTTATAATTTTCCTTTTATTTAGACACAAAAATTGCTAAGTATTACTTATTTTTATTTTATGTACATAGCTTTAACTACTGAGTCTTAAAGTCCAAAAACAATGGCTATGCGAGAGCAGAATGTACCAGCTGGGATTTGAACAGATGAGGCGATTCATATAAGCTGAAAATTTCACAATGTAAGCCTACATGAAATGGACAGCAAGTACACATTTAATACTACAGGTTATACATATAAAAGATGACTGCGATATGTGCTCACATATATTTCTATATATAGTATTATGTACAAAGAGTACAGTTTTTGCTTCAACTTTTTTTAAAAACATTTTTTAAAAATCCCCTGACAGAAGAAAATTGCACAATGAGACAGCACATGGAATAGACACAATTTTAAATGACAGAAAGTTAATGAGGTAACAGCAGATATAATATTAAATTGCGTTATTGTCCGGTGTGACCCAGTTTGAGTCTATTATTGACATAATTCTATGCAAGTTAAGCCGTTGCATTAAGCACGTAAAATAACAATTATATTATCGCAAGATTTAAATAAATAAAAAAATAACTGCAAAACAAAATCGTTTTTTAGCTTCTACTCCAATCTGTTCGCACCCTCAAACGGACCTCTCAGTAAATTAACATTTGTGCCATCAAACTGAGAGAGATGAAAATCTGCTGCTATGTGGACTGGCCCCTGGCCCAGGGTGCCATCTTACAAATCACTGCATTAACAGAGCTAATTAAACAGGCAATCTTTTAATGGCCCACTGCGGCGTCCATGCAAGACGGAGACTTCCATCTTGTCAATCTGCAAGCTCACACATTCGTTTAGATGACTGCAAACTGTCTCCTCAGCAGTCATTTCGTGCTCAGCACGGTGTTTTCTCTCTCAGCCTAAATGCTGGAATTAAATAAATGGGTGATTGAGTCCTAATATAGTCGCTTGATTAGTTTAATTGTCTGAAATCGAGATGGAAATGCCTTAGTCAAGAATATGATAGTCTTTTGCATGAATTAACTCAGTCTGATTCATTTACAGTTCTGCATAGATATTTCACGAGAGGAAGCGTGGTTTATAGGATCAAACTAAACGTGTCATTTTCCCACTTTTTTGGCATGGCTGGAAGCACCGAACACAAAGCGTATTTTATTTCAAAAAGGCTCATAAATGACCACTCGCTTAATGCAACAAAGTCAATTAAAATTGTGTCTCCCACATAAATTAAACTGAGGTCAGAGGGCAGCGTAAATACCTTCCCGATGTATGGAAAAAAGACATACATTTAAATAGCTCAACAACACACAGCACAGAGTTATTGACTCACATCTGGACATAATATGCTCTCTCTTCTCCACAGAAAAGGTATAAACAATTTCGATTTAAAGCCTATTATATTCTATTATATAAAAACGTCACCACATAATATTCTTAAGGGTGTATAAGTTTACAAAAGAAATTTGTACTTTGTATGTTTTTGTATGTCTTGTTTTTCATTTTCAAAATGATCAACACCAACAAAATATGTTTAAGTCAGACATAAAAAAGAAAAGTAAAGACAAATAAGCTTGAATAGAGAAAATAAAAACACAATGTTATTTACAGTGCATGTTAAATCTTTTGAATAGCACTTGTATTCCATTCCCACAGAAGAGATTTTAGCTTTTGCATTTTGGTTTCTGGTAAACAGTGGTAGTTTGGATGTTTCAAGATAACCTTTTGTCAAAGGGATGGTTCACCCAAAAATAAAAATTTTAGAGCTGTCACAATTCGAGTTCTCAATTAAATAAAATCTGTGATTGCAATTTCCCATGTCAAGTAACCGGCAAAATACCGGAAATGGCACAATCCACGTACGAGAATCCATGAAGCGCATTATTACACCGTTTTCCAAGGCTGCATGATATATTATGCACATTCAAAAATCATAATGAAGCATAACGCGTTTGTGAATTCACAAACGCTACGATTCAATTAAACGTACATAGGTTCTATTGTTTATAATACATTATGTATTTTAACAGGTTTGCTCAAAAACCATGATTACTTGCATTTGATACTTTATTTAAACCAATTAGTATTGTCTCATTGCTATTATATATGTATTTTAGTCATTTTAAAGTCTACTTATAACCACAAAAAAACTATATAATTATCCGACTACTCGATTAATCGTCAGCTTAATCGATTACTAAAATAATCGTTTATGGCAGCCTTAATTTACTCACCCTCAAGTTGTTTCAAACCTGTATAAGTTTCTGCTGAACACAAACAAAGATATTTTAAAGAATTTTGTTAATCAAACAGTTGCTGGTAGCCATTGACTTCCACAGCATTTACGCTTAAGTCAATGGCTACACTCTTAAAAATAAAGGTGCTTCACAATGCCATAGAAGAACCTTTTTTTGTCTAAATGGTTCCACAAAGAATCTTTAACATCTGAAGATCCTTCCAGTTCTTTCTTGCGAAGAAGGTTCAGATTATGAAAAGGTAAGAAAGAGATGGTTCTTTAAAGAACCTTTGAGTGAATGGTTCTTTGTGAAACAAAAATGGTTCTTCTATAGCATCGCTGTGAAGAACCTTTTAAATCACCTTTATTTTAAAGAGTGTACCGGCAACTCTTTGGCTACCAGCATTCTTCAAAATATCTTCTTTCGTGTTCAAAAAGAAAGAAAATCAGATTTGAAACAACTTGAGTGTGAGTAAATGACAGAATTTTTATTTTTAGATAAACTATGCCTTTAAACTTCTGTTTGTTGTGGTACTGCACAGTTTTAGCCACTGTACAGTTTCCTCAACAATTTTTTTTTCTTTTTCTTAGAGCCAAGCAAGGCGCATGCTGCACAGGGGAGCAAGGACACATTCGTTTAGGTGAAATATTATGTTGCGCTGTAGATTTCTCCCTACAAAGGTGGAAAAAAGCAATGCATCTAATCTATGTTTTACAATAGGCTGCTGTGATTTCACACTCACGGGAGAACGGTGTGTCTGGAGAGGCAGCCACAACAGCTATGGTAATAGACTGAGCAGAACGGCTGTGCCACGCGCCTGGCTGGCCTAGTGTATCTCCAAATGAGATCAGTGGTTATTGACTCAATGCTGTTATCTTTAATCTGTGGAGTAAATTACTTTGGATGCTGCCTCTCTACCCTGGTTTCTTTCCCCTTCTTCTATAACTCCACCCTTACAATTCCATTTGAGGGGTGCAGGCTGCTATTTACTGGGCCCGGTGTGTGTGTGTGTGTGTGTGTGTGAGATGCACGAGGACATGATCAACGCCCTGAGGAACTAGGAAACGAGGGAGGCCCTATTTCACTGGGAGGATTACTGCCACCCCCAACTCTTTCTTTCTCATTCTTCCTCTCTCTCTTCTCTAAAGGCCTGGCATGTCTTATCACAGGTTCTGTATAAAGTGCTGGGCCTCAGGGGAATGTCACCTTGGGGGAAAATCTCTCACCTTTGTGCAAAAGTGCTTCTCCATTGAGAAAAGAACGTTGAGGATCATATGGGTGGATCTTTATAAAAACAGATATGATAGGTCAAGATTGAGAGCTTTCAAACCTAATTCATATATATACAGTAAGATTTTTAATGTTTTTTTTTTTAAAGGAGTCCCTTTTGCTCACCAAGCCTGCATTTATATGATCCAAAGTACAGCAAAAACAGTAATATTTTTACTATTTAAAATAACTGTTTTCTATTTGAATATATTTTAAAATGTGATTTATTCCTGTGAACAAAGCTACATTTTCAGTATCATCACTCCAGTCTTCAGTGTCACATGATCCTTCAGAAATCATTCTAATATGCTGATTTGCTGTTCAAGAAACATTTATTATTACTATCTATATTTAAAACAGTTAAGTACATTTTTTCAGGATTCTTAGATGAATAGAAAGATTCAAAGATCAGCATTTATATGAAATAAAAAGCTTTTGTAACATTATACACTATACCATTTCAAAAGCTTGGAGTCGGTATCATTTTCTTTCTTTTTCTCTTTTTTGGGAAAGAAATGATAGAAAGCAATACTTTTATTTAGCACTGATGCTTTAAATTGATCAAAAGTGATGATAAAGATAACAACAATAATAATAATAATAATAATAATAATACATGTTTTTTGAGCAACAAATCAGAACATTCGAATGATTTCTGAAGAATCATGTGACTGGAGTAATGATACTAAAAATTCAGCTATGAAATCACAGGAATAAATTATATTTTTAAATATAGTCAAATAGAAAAGTTATTTTAGATAGTAAAAATATTTCAAAATTGTACTGTTTTGCTGTACTTTCAAATAAATGCAGGCATGGTGAGCAGAAGAGACATTTTTTTTAAAAAACATTTTAAAAAATGTACTAATTAATTAAGTATATATATTGGATCAAAGACGAAAAAGGTAAACCCTTTTTTGTCATTCCCTTAAAGCATAAAAACAATAAGTGTAATACTGCTTGAAATTGTTGTTGCTTTTCCAAAAAAAATTAAAGAGTTTTCTGTTTAATTTAATTGCAATTTTGTTTTTGTTTTTCTGAGCAAAAAGTAAAGATCATACATTTTCCTCTAATTTACAGAAGACACCCACTAAAATGTCATTCAGTGTAACAATCTTGTCAGGCATATTTACAACAAAAATCAATTTATGACATAATGAAAGATTAATTACTTTTACCCAAATACTAATTAGTTATAGTTCTACATTTTTAGAATTTGCCACTATTTTAGGTTTTTAAAGTTTTTTTTTTACTCATTTAAAACAGTAAAATTTAATATGCTCTCTTATTCTTTTACATATTTTAATATGTACACGTCAGAACAAGCATGTTGTTTGAATTTTTACATAAATATGCTACACTGAATGACAATGTAACATTATTTCAACCAAATTTTGATATTTTATTCTCCAAAAACTTATTTGGACACTTTACTTGCATTTAATGTGCTTTTTTGTAAATTTCTTTTGATGTGGACATCTTAACGTCTTTGACCCACATATATATACACACACTTAATTATTTAGAGATGTCTGTCCCTTAATTGTTTCCCTATACTATATCTTAAATTTTCCCATTTCTTTTAGGAAGTCTTAGGCCGGCCTACCCTCCACCCACATTTTTGACTTGACCAATAATGTCCCGAAGATCTACGACTAGGTCGCATACTCTCAGTGCTTAACATGTAACTCAACAGCAAATCAATACTGGAACATGTTGGTCAGAAAACCATAACTGGTGCTCTCAGCAAAGGGTGCAGTTTCCCAAAGGATGTGGTGTTTTTTATGTTCAATTTATAAATACCTATAGTATGTTACATCTCTGTATCTTTGTTAGTTAAAATTATATTAAAAGTTATTTTTAAGCAGACCGCATCTTAACCTAAGCGTGATGGAGATTTCAGCAATGAGCGGTAATTGCTCCTCCTGTCATCTCTGTTGTTGCAGTGGGATTTTGGACATCTCATCAGCTAGAGGGTGCAATAGACCGTGTAGTGGGGAAGTGTTCTCTCTTTCCACATTACCGCACTATGTTTATTTACAGAATGCTTTCTGAGCAGCAGAAGCGGCCTTGATTAAGTGTACGCTCTTTATGTGACATCTAACAGATTAAAACTGAAGGAAACCTTGCTGGGGGCCTTCCTTCATGAATATTTGCTTTGATACAGGCAGACGTGTTTGTACACAGCTTTCATTAAAAACAGGAATTATGTATAATATAATCCACGTACTATACTGATTATGCTATTGTTAGATATTGTTATTATAATCTGTAAATAATAAATGTAGATTTGGGAGGAAAATGTAACTGCTTTTTCAACAGATTTTCTGCTTTTATTGCTTTGTTAAAATAAATAAATCGTAAAATATTATTATTTCCATTTTTTATATTTTTATAAATAATGATAATAGATGATTTTCTCTGTTTTAATTTAAATATTTTCACTGTAAAAAATAAATAATAATTTACTGTTAAATATATAAATTCATCTGTGGCAATGGAATACTTTTTTATAAACCAAGTGTTAAAAAAAAAACCTAACTTGACATCAATCTCCCCAAATGACATACAGTTGCAATCATACAGACAATAAATGTTCATTGAGATACATAACAGTACGTCAAAGTGAGAGAGGGTGTGAGTGACAGAGAATTACAGTACTTGAAATGCTTCATGAAGGGTCCATGTAGCTAACTATCATTTTTAACACATTACTACAATATAGTTTCGGTAAACAATCATAGACTTAGAAAGCCGTAGCTTTGTAAATGAACGTTTATATCCATATTTCCCTTTGATATTTACTGGAGAGAAAATAGTAAGGCTATATTAGTAGTTACAGATAGCATATGCAAACCGTGGAGGTTTTTCTTTTCATATTTGAATGAATAGCAGTCATCGCCACTTCTAATAAGTGGGTGGGTGTTTAGTGGGGCCTTTAATGCAAAGACTGCAAATACACGTCTAGCGCTGCTGTTGTTTTGCTCAAGTTGCTCATTGCTGTGCCATTTAGTAAGGCAAATAAACTCACTTCCTGGCCCACTCCCTGTCCACATAAATCAGCTGAGCTCATGCCCATAAATCTACGGCGCGACTAAATGAGAAAACTCATTGGACGGCACCCCCTCCCCCCACCTCCTCTCTGTCACTCAGCCCCTCCCCTAGCGGACCACACATTTCAATACAAACAAAACAGATTCCAAATCAATAGGCGAGCAACAGAAATGCCGGTTGATAAAGAAGAGGTTTAGCCCAAATGTGACTGTTCGGGGAAGGTTCGGAGGCGTTTTGCTCTATTGAACGTAGAGGCGGTTGGGATGTTTGTTTGTGTTTGTTTTCTTTATTTGTTTGTTTGTTTGGATTGACTCTCTCTCTCTCTAGTAGGGTGTGAAGCGACTGTAACCTCCTCTGTAAAGGCTAGCCTGCAACATCAAAGATGAAAAAACAAAAAGGAGCCAATCAGTGTTAAATAGATTCTCTGGGGTGAACAGTGGTTGAAATTTTCTTCCCTTTCGCTTGTCGTTTCAAGTTTGGAATGAAATTGCGGTGCGAATGTCAATGGTCAGAGTTCAGAGTTTCACGGATCAGCCGGGTAACGACTCAAACAGCACAGTGTGTTTCATCAGTTGCTCCGGATCGAACCTCTCCATCATGGCCGTCTGGCCCTCAGGTTGTTCTGATTGGAGACATCTAACGCGCACTACTTTCTCAGACCTCTCCTTAAACCGGACTGCAGTAGTGCCCTCCTTTGCTCTTGCCAAATACAAAAAACTTCAAAGGCTCTATGGGCCGTTCTCCTCAGCTCCGACCCTGTGCAAAATACACACGCCTTAAACGTGGCATGAATTCTGTTCTAACAGAGAGCAAAGCAAACTAACTTTTTTTCTCGAACCCTCTGAGGGGCTCATTATTAAATATTTTTTACTTGTGATCTGCTGGTCAAATATGATTTAATGATATTCATTTCATTCTCAGCAGGCTCAGTGCAAATACTGAGAGGAGTTATGCTCGTTTGAGTCGCAACCGGTTCGGTCCTGGCATCGCTGAGAACTCTGAGTGCCCACTTCGGCCCCCCTGCGGCCCTCGTTCGACCGGAGGAGCGCCGGAGGATATTTGGTATGCCTTAACGTGGCAAACTGAGGTCTTGAGAAAGGGAGGAAAATTTGAAAAAAAAGAAAAGGAGGCAAAAAAAAGCAACACAGGCCACAGTTTTAATTAAGTAAATGAAGAGGAAAAAAATGGTCTTAATTAATGAAAGCTTTTAGCTAGCAGCTGCACCGGGGAATAGTACGGTTTTGAGAATCACACGGATGTCGACTTGGTAAATTCCAGTCATTTGTCTTAGGCAGAGTGTTTGTCCAATAAGCCTCATGGGCAGGGGGAGGTGGGTGCGATGGAATCTTTTTTTTTCTCTCTCTCTCTTTCTCTTTCTCTTTTTCCCCGTCGTTCTTCCTCTATCTCTCGCCTTTTCTTTAATCTCCCTCGGCACGCTGCTGCACGCGCTTGATGGTCGTTAATCTTGAGAAAAGTCCCGACCAACAGCGGCAAAAAAACAAATCATAAGGAGTTTTCTCTTTTTGTGTTCAGATAGGAGTTTTAGAATTTTTCATCTTTGATGTTAGCTGCAAAAGCTAGCTAAAAACAAACATTAACGGGACGACGATCCCCACATTTGCTGATATGCACAGGAAAGTGTCTCATTTGGAAGGTCTAATCAAGTGTCAGTACGCTGGATTACCCCCAGTGCATTTAATGAGATACAAAGTGCCCAGGATCCATCTTGACAAACTGTCACATACACATATATCAGCTGATGAGTCTCTGAATATATAAACATATATCTGTACTCCTGACTGTAATAATGCAAATGTAAACAGGGTCCAAAATTAACACTTTCCGAATGCCAGATACAAGTATAAATTGGCTTCGGCGAGTAATAAAACACGTCGCCAGTTGGCCGGTTGCAACATTACATGGTTTTATCTGTAAGAATGATTGCTGATGTAGCTGAAGAAAGCAATTAAAATCAAAACGGTACTATCATCTACAAAAAATATTTCGGATATTTATCTGGAATCTGTTTTTGGTCTCCAGAGCTAAAAATAAAATAAAATAAAATAAAAAATAAAATGCCTGCATTTATTTAGTCCAAAGTACAGCAAAAACAGTAATTTTTTAAAACATAATTTTACTGTTTAGAATAACTGCTCTCTAACTGAATATATTTGCAGGGGATCAAAAAAGTTTATCAAAGTTGTCCTAAGAAAGAACAGGTATTGTTTTGGTTATAGAACAACATTGGGGAAACGTTTTGATCCACTTCAAATATTGACTACTGTGTTTTAAAATGTAATTTATACTTGTGATCAAATATAGAAATTATAGGAATAATATTTTTATTTAGCAAGGATACTTTAAATTGATCAAAAGGGATGATAAAGGCATTTATAATGTTACAAAAGCTTTATATTTCAGATAAATGTTGTTCATCTGAACTTTTTATTCATCAAAGAAACCTGAAAAAATTCTACTCAGCTGTTTTTAACATAATAATAATAAAAAATGTTTTTTGAGCACCAAATCAGAATATTAAAATATTTCTGAAGGATCACGTAACTGGAGTAATGATGCTAAAAATTCAGCTTTGAAATCAAAGGAATAAATTACATTTTAACATATATTAAAATAGAAAACAGTTATTTTAAATAGTAAAAATATTTCAAAATGTTACTGTTTTTGCTGTACTTTGGATTAAATAAATGCAGGATTGGTGAGCAGAAAAGATTTTAAAAATGTTACTGTTCAAAAACATTTGACTGGTAGTGTATTATTCAAATGATTTATATATAACGTGTGTATAAATAAAGCTAATTTATGGCTGGTCATTTTGGACCCTGTTTATGATCACATAGAATATTACAGACCTTAGCCACCCCAACTACACATCCTTAGCTCACAGAGCATGCTTCATTCAATTTTGCAATATTTACAATTATTCTATTCATAATTGAATTACATTTAACAGAATGTGCAGTGATATCTTTCACTGTTATTACAGCTGCACTGGACTCTGCCTTCTATGTTGTTGGGGTGCTTAGGTCTGTGTAATGTTAGGGCATGGATGAATGTTTCATGCATCACGTTTCTAGACTCACCATAGTGCCCACGCTGTACGTGGCTGCAGGTCCAATTGTGTGGTGATAAGGGTCTGCTGTTGCATAGACTCTGCCATAGCTAGAGGGAAAGGAAGAAACGGAGAAGGCATTGAAGCTTCGAGAAGATGGTATGCTCCAGTGAACGCTGTTCATTTGAACTAGATCCATTATCACTACACCCTTCCTCTCTCTCTTTCTTTCTGTCTGATAAAAATGCAATCAGTGGCTTGCCATAAATACACAGTATAAAGGTAAGAGTGTGTTAAAAGTGATAGGTGCTCTGTTATTGTTTTGGAGTAAAAGTACAGAGTATTTATCTTATGAGCATGTGGTAAAAGTTATATTGGTCAGAGAGGGACAAGACACTGAAAAAAACACAGCAGAGTAGAAAAGAACAGAAAACGGTAACAGAAATGAAGAACCAATTGGGTCTTTTCTAGAGCTGGGCATTGACACAAATTGCGATTTGATTAGATTCCGATCTAGATTCAATTCACTACCGATTATTTTTTGGATATATATCAAGTACAGTACAGTAATTTTCTTAAGTAAAAAAAATCTCTCAACTAATGCTGCAAAATACACATGAGAGTCAGCTGGCACTACATTATAATATTGGGGGTGAAAACGAACTGATTTCTATACAAATACTAAGTTTACAATTACATAATTATATTTTCAGTCCAATTCATTTTTTGAAATATAAACATTTAAAAGGTGCCTGTCATAAAAACGTGAAAAATTGCACTGAATGTTATATTCCCTATCTAGAGTTCATTTTTCTAGCTAACTAACAAGTTTATAGTCACCGAATATGTTTTTTCTGAGGTAAATGTGACGTTACTGTTATATTGACATCTTTACGCGGTTGAAACATTTATTAAGCAATTACATGAGACAGGATATAGATTTCATTAAGTTGTACTCTCTTTTAACATACCTTCAGATGTTTATTCATCTTTCTTTCGTGCTGAAACTGGTTTTAAATAGGAGGATATGATCAGTTCACATAGGATTCGCCCTGCTACCTCTCTGGAACTGGTAAGTTACAGTTACAGCGATCTCTAGCTTCATTTTAAACAGCGCCAAAATGGCATTTATTGTTTGAATACCAATAAAATGGACATGATTTGAAATCTGAGACTTAGGCCACGTACACACACTCTCAGTTTTTGTTATTGACAACCGCATTTACTTACAGGTGTGAGTTTCGAAATGTCTGTTCTAGCCACAACCTTATTCCTTACGAGTAACCATAGCAAGCATAGCAAAAACTTGCAAAAAGTATTACAACTTTATGACAGACAATAGTCTAATCGTGCCCAGAGTTCATCCATGAAATCATCATTACCCGACAGTAGCTTTTAAATTTGAGTGGAGATCGGAGCATCCATGCACAGAACTGATGGGAAAGAGCTTGACAAATATTGTTGAATACAGTCAACAATATTTGTCAACTTTCAGATGACAAATAGCTAATTTCTCCGTCACTGTAAGTTACCGAAACCACACGTTAAAGCACGAAGCACACGGTAGATGGCGTTTGTGCGGCAGAGCGGGTCTCTCACACTGAATTACATGACAGACAACTAGTTGTCTAGTCCTGTTCTATTCACACAGCGCGTGTGTTCCAAGAATGCGGTTGTGAGTCCTGAAAATTTACAGGTGTGAGTTTGGTTATAGAATACGGTCGTCACACCCGTAAATAACTGTACTCTGTGTGAACGTAACCGTATTAAGGACTCAAATACGGTATTGACAACTGTATTCTGCTGCTGTGTGAATGTGGCCTTTTTAAAAGTTTCATATCAAAAGTAACAAAGCACAAAGCTAATTGCGCTTCGTTGGGTGGGAGGCGGCTACCATGTTCCATTCATTAACGGGCTAGACTAATCGATTCGTGGGATTTAAGAATCGTTTTATAAAAACGAGAATCGATTAAAATCCATATATTTTTATCCAGCCCTAGCTATTCAGTACACATTTACATCCTCATCATTCTTGATAAAATATTAAGCTTACAATTTTAAAAGATGGAAATGATGTTACTAGTCTTTTATTACAAAATCTTGATCTAAAATAATTCCATGACCTTTGTTTGTCATTTTTTATTAGGAAATCTTCTAGGTGTTTATTTTCTTATTCCTCTAATCGAAATGCGGTTATGTAATTGTTTTTCTTATGTTATCAAGATCACTTTCCATGTTATATACTTTATTTTATAAGTTATAATCTCTTTAAATATCAAAAGCCACTTTTAGCATCGTCATCAGGAAGTGACGTAATTTTGGTGGAAAAAACAATAGCACAAAAATCAGCAATTACAGCAATGATTTAATCTACAGAAATATGTATCATCATCATATTAAAAGTTCAAAAGATAAACAAAAAAAATATATGAACTCAGTTTTCATGCTTGTGTAAGCAAGTAAACAATCAAGTTTAAATAATTAAATAAATACATTTTCTATAAATACTTCCTTGACGACACTCGCAAATTCAAACTTTAAAAGTAACAAAGTTATAAAGGCACTGCGGAACAGGAAATACCCAGCAAGGAAAGAGATGTATGGAAAGAGATGTTTGGATTTTGTGTTGCTGTGCGTGTGCATTAAAGAAAGCGAGTGAAGGAGGCAGAGAGTTTATGTTCATAGCTCTCTTTATCCTTTTCATGCTCCTTTGCCCTCTCTTGTTTACCCAGGCTGCACTGTAAAGAGGCACAGAGCTGGTGGTGGCGGCGGCGTTCTCTGACTCTTTTCATTGGTACCGATTTGGAACTAATTCCTCCAAGATGGGCCTTACTTCTCCCTTTATTTATTTATTAACCCCCAACACTTCCCTTCTTCATTTGTTGACTTTCCCTACAAACACACGCTTGCAAATGAGGGCCTGCGGGGAGCAGATAAGGCAGGCCGAGCCGGGTGCCGAGGGCACAGACTGAGAGAGGAGAAAAGAGGAGAGAGGGGGGAAATCCTGGGCCCAGACATGCTATTACATATGGAAATACTATCGGATCTGACCAGGTTTTTGTCGTCCGGGATTATTACAACATCAAAGGTCAGGCCAGCTCAGTGGAGTGAGAGAGCCGAGCCGAGAGGATTTTAACTGCTTGTGACAGACAGTGCAGACGAGGGTGGCTGGGAATCCCCGTAACACTCCAGCCGGCCCGGACTACTTAACCTGCAGCTTAACCGGGCAGCGGAAATGACCCGCTCCAAAGTAAACCTGAATAGCTAGTTCCAGACATATTCAAAAAGAGTGATTTTTCTAATTTAAAATGGTTTCCGTTGCATAATTAAGGGATAGTTCACCTAAAAATGAAAATT
Source organism: Labeo rohita (assembly GCF_022985175.1). Classification (NCBI taxonomy): domain Eukaryota; kingdom Metazoa; phylum Chordata; class Actinopteri; order Cypriniformes; family Cyprinidae; genus Labeo; species Labeo rohita. The sequence continues at coordinate 9,492,486 of NC_066880.1, forward strand.
CTGTTATCATTTAGTCATCGTCTGTGACTTTCTTTCTTCTGCGGAATGCAAAAGAAGGTTTTACAGTGTAAAAAAAAGAATGAAGATTATTGGAGTGTGTTTTACAAGAAAATACTATTTTGTTTTTTCTGTTTCAAAATTTCATGTTTAATTCAATGTGTTACTTGCTATAGCTTTGTAATTGTTTGTGAAATGAACATTTTCTGAATGAAAACCCTGTGCGTGGTAAATATTCATAACCAAATCTTTCCCAATCTATTTCCATTGTATGAAGACATTTTTTAAAATATCTTCCTTTACGTTCCACAGAATGTTACACAGGTTTGGAACAACATGAGACTAAACTCAAAATAATTCACAAAAGTGTTAACTATCACTTTAAGTGATATTTTTAAAAGGACTGCTATGCAAACTGATAATTCTGTCATCATTCTGTTGCTCCAATCCCATATAACTTTGGGGAACACAAAAGAATGTATTTTGAAAAAATGTCTCAGTGTTTGTTTTTATTCATACAGTGAAAGTCAGTGGGAGCTACTGTTGTTTTGAACTCCACTGATTTTGATTGTAGCAGTTGAAAAATTCTTTTTAATTTTTTCGTGTTCCGCTGAAGAAAGAAGTCATGAGCGAGAGTAAATGATAACAGAATTAATACTCTGTTAAGAGGTGCGTTCAGGAGTCTGTGTTATTTAAACACTTACTCTTAAACCCCTCCGTCATGACATATCAAATTAGAGTGCGAAACGCGGAGCTGGCTTATGTGAAAGCAAGGAGCTGAACGACAAGCGATGCAGAAAGAGGTGGAGAGAGAAAAAGAGAGTTGGAGTGAAAGAGGGGACGCGGGAAGGGGGCTGAAATAAGTGCGGTGGAATGCCAGTCTTGTCACCTGCTCTGATGTGGATCTGTGCTTGGCTCTGATAAATCTTACATTATCTGGGCTCTTCAGGCTGGCAGGCAGGGCCGTGCCTTATCGGCACTGACACGCTCAATCTTGCCTAGATTAAACCAGTGCCTGGCCTGATCCAACCTGACAGGGTCCCCACAGGTCCTGGATAAATTACTGACAACCCTGCACCACCTTCGTCTTCACACACACACACTCAACCCTGTGGCCTGAAGTGAGTAAGCTAAGTGGTTACGGAAATTCAAGTTGAATTCAAGTTTAAAGGGCGAGAGTGTATCAAAGATAGGGAAGCAAAGTCTAAATGATCTAATTTAACCCGGTTTAATAAGAAAGCAGATCTGTAAACTCATACCGGGCTTTTAGAGCTGAGGAAACACTTTTCAGAATGACTTCAGAACTGGAATATAGTTAAAAGTTGCAGTGCATAATGTCCCAATAGGCCTTAAAATACATGGTCTGTTTACCCATAACCACTATCCTTTGAAAGATTAATGTTCTTAATCTTAATTTGTGAAATAAGGAGGTGAGACCCAATGAAGTGGCTTGATAAATTCATTATTTTCCGTACAGTATATTGACAGATTTCCTTTTGAAACAGGGCAGGGTTTTTTTTTTTTATCTAAAAACATGCATAAACATCCTTTAATAATGTGTGAGATAATATATTAAGTAAAATATAATAAAGAAAAAAATTCTTTGTCCATATTCAGATTTTTTTAATCTTACTTTTTAAAACTAGGGCTGTCTTTAAAAAGCAGAATAAAACAATAACAATATCAAATTTGGTAGAAGTGTTAAAAAACATTGTATTAAGCATTAAATATGTCAAGTTAATACGTTAACTTCTTCAGCCCTTTCTCAAGCTAACATGGATAGCTAGTTCCATTCATATTCAAAAAAACGTTATTTTTTCCCTCACCTCTAATGGTTTCGATTAGATAAGTAAGAAATTGTTTACTCTATGATATCTCAGTTAAAACCAAATTTTGTTAGGTACTGCTATTAGATGCCTTCAAATCCAATATTCAGTTGAAATCAAAAGTTTACAGAGTCTCCAAAATATTAATCATTTTACCAAAATAAGAGGGATGTTATTTTTTATGTAGCACTGACCTGAATAAGATATTTCACATAAAAGACGTTTACATATAGTCTACACGAGAAAATAATAGCTGAATTTATAAAAATTACCCCTTTAAAAAGTTTACATACACTTGATTCTTAATACTGTTGCTACCTGAATGATCCACAGCTATGTTTTTTTTGTTTAGTGATAGTTGAGTTCCTTGTTTGTCCTGAACAGTTAAACTACTTGCTGTTTTTCAGAAAAATCCTTCAGGTCCAACGGATTTGATTTCAGCATTTTTGTGTATTTGAACTCTTGCCAACAATGCCTGGATAATTTTGAGTTCCATCTTTTCACACTGAGGACAACTGAGGGACTCATATGCAACTATTACAGAAGGTTCAAACTCTTACTGATGCTTCAGAAGGAAACACAATGCATTAAGAGCCAGGGGGTGAAAACTTTTGTATCTAAAGATCAGGGTAAATTTTACTTAATTTATTTTCTGGGAAACATGTAAGTATCTTCTGTAGCTTCTGAAGGGCAGTACTAAATAAAAAATATATAGGCAAAATAAGAAAAATGTACACATTTTCATTCTGTTCAAAAGTTTACACCCCTGGCTTTTAATGTATCGTTTCTCCTTCTGGAGCATCAGTAAGAGTTTGAACCTTCTGTAATAGTTGCATATGCGTCCCTCAGTTGTCCTCAGTGTAAAAAGATGGATCTCAAAATACAGTCATTGTTGGAAAGGGTTCAAATACACCAAAAATGCTGAAAAACCAAAGAATCTGTGGGACCTAAAGGATTTTCTGAAGAACAGCAGGGAGTTTAACTATTCAGGACAAACAAGGGACTCACTATCACAAAAAAAACCAAAGCAAAAAAAACCGCTGTGGATCATTCAGGTAACAACACAGTATCAAGAATCAAGCATATGCAAACATTTGAAATTTATAAATCCAACTATTGCAAGTTTTTCAGTCTCTTGCAAGCTATATGTAAATGTCTTTAATGTGAAATATCTTATTCAGGTCAGTACTAAATAAAAAAATACAACAAAATGAAAAACGCAAAAGAAAATTAAGAATGTATGGCAGGATTTCTCTGGATTTAAACATTCTTTGAACATCTGGGATAACGTAAGTATAAAAAAAGTAATGCTTACTGGATATTTTAATCAAAAAATCTTACATATTGTGCCTTTAAGCATCAACCAGGTAATAAAAGACAGACAGAAAGCACAGGACTCTTACCTGTCACTGTAGGCCGCTGCAGCTGCTGCGGCTGGTTGGGCATATCTGTATGCTGCATAGCCACCCTGTCAATTACATAAGGGCATCCGTCAGACACATGCACACAGCAGGGCATCGGTGACATGAAATTTTTAGAACCATCTGTCTACAATACAACTGGACCGTTCATACATTAAAGCGTCTTTTTGCAGATCCTAATCCCAAAAGCTCAGTTACACCCTTAAGAGTGCTGCTGAAAAGCCCGTCAATGCTCACTAAAATCAACGCTGAGTGATTTAGGTGGTATTTAGTTTGCCAATACAGCTTTTTGTGAAGCCTTTTTGTTTAATGGGGAATTGTCAGATTGACTGCATTAGCTCTTCATATAGATCTCGGCACAGATGCCTAACAGCCCGAGTCCGAAAGCGAACCATCTGAGCGTCTTCACTTATCTGCGCTGAGTGCAGCAATAGCAGTGCAACCAACGGCTTGTCTTTCCAGTGTGCATCAATCCCATCAATTGAAATGGCAGGGCTGGGCAACTATCGATCAGCATGGTAAGTGGCAATCTGGTATAAACAATTAAAATCAGTCAATGTTTGCTTACTGCGAATGAACCAAATGGAAGATTTGGCTGAAGCTATTGAAGGGGCCTTTTAATTAATGTGGCTGGCCAATACGAGTCTCCTGGCTCGGTGCCCAGGGGAGCGGTCTTGACACACACAACGTGCTCATCCGTGGCTGGAGAACGGCGCAAGACAACACTAAATATTGCTTGTATAAGCATTAGATGACATCTGACAAAGCTATTAATTGCTCCATTCAAGCTCGCTATTAATAGCCGCGTTGTAAGCAGCATCGAATGACATTAGCTGAGATCGTTAGCCGCAGCGTCGTCTGCTGGTCTTCTCCGGCTGATGTTTTGCGGACGCTTACGCTCCAAACATGCCAAGTTTGAAACAACAGGGAATGTATTTGCTGTGAGCGAGCATCTAAGTGGCTGGGGTGTTTATTGAAGTGTCTGCTTTAATGAAACGCAGCTCCGCTCTTTGTTATTTTAGCTCGCTGACATCACTGGTACATTATGTGAATAATCGCGGTGCCAGAGCGTGTGCAGGACTGAGGCGTCGCAGATACAGGACTGCACGCTGAATTATAGATGCTCTCATTTATTTTTCAGCTCGGGATTAATGTCCGATGCTACTCTGCTAAGATCAAATGTTTAGCTAAAAATCAGGTCACAGAAGATTGTGTACATGGATTCTGTAGTTACAGAAGTTACAGCTTTCTAATTCCGGTGGTTTTACCAGCTCACACAGACGGATTTAAAGGGATAGATCAACCACATACGATATTTATGTCATTATTTACTCAGCTTCATGTCATTCCAAACCTGTATGCTGTTTTTTTTGTGGAAAAACATAAATTTTTCATGATTTTGACCATTGCCTGCCATATAAAAAACTCTGTAAAATCTCAAGCTTGACATCATGGCATTCAGTCACAAGTCATTTGAGAACCAGTAAAGTTTAAGTTGAAAAACATCAGTGTTTACATCTTTTCAACACACAAAGAAAAAAATTACACTTTTCATTATATGAAAAAAGGCTGCATTTATTGAATCAAAAATATGTGACCCTGGACTTCAAAACCAGTCATAAGGGTCAAATGTTTGAAAATGATTTGTATATTAAGCATAATAAATAAGCTTTCCATTGATGTATGTTTTGTTAGGATAGGACAAATCTTGGTTGAGATACAACTATTTGAACATTTTGAATCTGAGGGTGCAAAAAAACGAAATATTCAGAAAATCGCCTTTTAAATTTGTCCAAATGAAGTTTTTAGCAATGCTTATATTACTAATCAGAAATTAAGTTTTGATATATTTACGGTAGGAAATTTGCAAAATATCTTTATGAAACATGATACTTACTTAATATCCTTTCGATTTTTGGCATAAAAGAAAAATTGATCATTTTGACCCACACAATGTATTTTTGGCTACCCATGCTACTTAAGACTGGTTTTGTGGTCCAGGGTCACATATAGTAAATATTATAATTTTTTTTTTTTGCAAATTAAAATAACTTTTCTATTCAAATATATTTTATAAAGTAATTTATTCCGGTGATTGCAAAGCTGAATTTTTAGCATCACTACTCCAGTCTTCAGTGTCACATGATCCTTCAGAAATCATTCTAATATGCTGATTTACTGCTCAAGAAACATTTCTTATTATTATCAATTTCTCTCTTTTTGCTCTTTAGCTCAAAATGTTATAAAAAACATTTTTTTTTAAATGTTTTTCAGCATTATTTCTTGAATAGATATGTTTTGTAACATTGTAAATGTATTTACAGACACTTCTGATCAATTTAATGCATCCTGGCTAAATAAAAGCATTACTATTATTATTTTAAATCTTACTGACCCCAGACTTTTGAACGGTAGTGTATATATTGAAAATGAGTCTTAAGGACTGCATTTACAGTGCTCTTTTAGAGCACCTGATTACTATAAACTGTCATTGTATGAGATAAAAACATCAATATAGTAAAAAAACGTATTAAATATTCAGCACACAGGTTTGGAATGACATGAAAGTGAGTAATCTTTTGAACTATTCCTTCATAAGTTATATAAACTTAAGGTTACTCAAAAAGTTGATGTGGCGGTCCACAGAGATGGATTCTGAATTTATTGGCAAGCAAACGCGAGCTACGTGCGTTCGTCGAAATCCGTTCGACTATGAGATCTATCTGGGACTGTAGCCACGAACCTGGCCATGGGTTTGCAAACTTGGCGGCAAACATACTATCGTGCGTGCCAGGTAAAGGCAACGCAGTTACGTCCACGTTCATTTGTCTTGTTTTAGATCTAAATGTTGAATTAATTTCCATTTTTCATGCAGCAAAATAATCCTGGGAAGGGGAGGCACGCTCTCTGATCACCTGACTGACTAATACGCTCTGACGGCCTGTCAAAAACAATAGGGCTCGGGCACAATCTCGGGCTGTAGCGCGAGGCCTTTGGGCTGTATTTTAATGGAAGCTGAGGGAAAGGCGGATCAAACGCGTGCCATAAATTAAAACAAAAACACTGTAACGTCAACTTCATCAACGTGATCCGGCATGATTTTCCTCCCACTTAGAGCAAAACCAAGAGATAAAATGTGGAAGAATGAGACGTTAAGTGCGTAGGGGTGTTCGTTTTTGGTTCATTCCACACTGTACATGTTAGCATCATCATAAAATCCATAGAGATCAACTACTTGCCTTCAAAGGAAGGCAAGCTGGTGGTTGAGCCATGTGTGAATTCATTGTGCCATGTTACGGTATGCACAAGGGACGCCAACGAGGCTTTTAGTACGGCCACCCTAGTGGATTTACACGCGGTGACCTGAGCTGACCCTTGCCCTTATGAAAGATTCAGCACCAGCTGCTCAGGTGAGGCTCAGCGAACGTGAGCGCCATGTCCTCAACATTACATTCAACCCATCCTACGTTTACAGAAGCAGCACAGGAATGGAGGAAAACAAAAAATACTCACATAGATCTCAGCACCGTAGAAGCCATCTTGGTAAACCACACTGCGAAAACACAACAAAAAAAATAACAAAACACAATACATCAGTGCCGAACATCCATAGAGTTTCTTCGCGCTGTATAGAAAATAAATTATGCAGCGATGCATTCATTCGGCGGACAAAACAATGCACTCCAGACTGTGAGGACGGGAAAAATATTGAGCAGATTGGGAAAGACGGCCATTTTCTGTGCTTAGAGAAAAACAATGTTGCTTTATAATGGGCTTTGCTCTGTCTTGTCACTGGGGAAAACCGGTAGGGCTCGCCATTAGAGTGTAACGCACTTTATAGCCATCAAGCGGTCATGTTGCAGGTTAAGGCGGTAGCACATATAATGCGAAAATGGCCCTTTGATAACAGCGCTTTTAAGTGCTGAATTTTACCTAATAACGGCCTCAGGCTCTAACGGAAACAAAGCGGGCCATTCGCAGGTACTGTTTGTGTATGTTTTGGGTGAAGGGTTACTCACGCTCCGTAAGCAGGAATGGGAGGGGGTGGAGGCACGGCGCGGAACGTGTTGTAGACGGCACGACCTCTGCCTCTCAAGTGGGCGCCCCTGTAAGCCACCGTCGCCCCTGTGGTCGGATAGGGGAAGCCTGTCACTGGAAGAAAAGGAGAGAAGAAAGAAGGTGACATAAGCTTTTGCTTCTAAGAGGCGCACCTGTCACCACCAATCAGCTTTTAGTCGGTAGTGTGACAACGCACTGTCATCCTAAAATGTGATGCTTTAAAACAACTCCGACGGATGTCAAACGGTGCGTCATGTTGGCACAACACATCAAGCATGGCAGCATGATACAGCCAGTGATTCTCAACCGGTTTTGCTTCAAGACCCAGATTTGTGGCATCCTGATACAGTTAAAAGGGTTTATCCTACAGGTAAAACAAATGTCTTTCAAAATCAAATGGTGATATTTGTTAAAAGTGCACTATTGAATTCTGAGATCTGTGGTTGAAACTTAAAATTGCGAGTTACTTGGAGGATAGATAATATGAAAAGCTGTTAATATGTTTCATGTTATAGCAGATAATTGATAATAAATATAGAAATTACATTAAAATATTAAAATTAATATATTAAATAAAAAAAAAAAATAATATAACACTATATTAAAAATATTACAATAAATATATTTAGTTAATATTAATATAAAAGAAATTAAAAATATGGATACTTGTGGATAAGCTGATTATACTAATATTAAATGTCTGGCTGATATGATAAGCCGATAATTATTTTCATGTTAATAGATAATTGAAAAAAAATTGAATATTAAATTAACATCTTTAAAATTATTTTAAAATAATACACATGTATTTTTTAAACAAATATATTAAATGCTAACAAATTAAATAAATATTAAAATATATGAAAAAAATATATTCTGGGCTTACTGCCAACATCTGTGGCTGGAAAATAAAATTGCAAGTTACTTGAGTCACCAATATTACATTTCTGGCTGATGCGATAATTATTTGAAGCTAATAATTATTTTCACGTTAATGACAGATAATTAAAAAATGATTGATATTAAAATAATATTAAAATAAATATTAAATTAACATATTTAAAATTATATTAAAATAATAAAAAAGCATTTGTAAAATAAATATATTAAATTAATTACAAATTAAGTAAATATTAAAATATATGACAAATATGAATTTCTGGGGTTACTTGCAACATTTGTGGCTGGAAAATAAATTTGCAAGTTACTTGTGGATCAACTGATTTATCGATATTAAAATTATTATGGCTGATATAATAAGCTGAAAACTGTTTCATGTTAATGACAGATAATTGAAAAATGTATATTCAAAAAAATTAAAATAAATAAATTAACATATTTCAAACTAAATAATAAAATAATATTTCATTTAAATAAACATATTAAATTAATACAAAAAATAAATATGATGGATAAATAAAAAAATAAAATAAATAATAATAATAATAATAAAAAAACATGAATATACATTTCTGTGCCATTGCTTTATCATGAAGAATTAAAATAGAGGATAAACAACACAGGCCCAACAATATGCAAAATTCTTAAAAATAATCCACCCCAAATGAGAAGCACTGCACTAAACTAAAATTTCCAGTCTTTCCCAACTGAATATTCAGCATTAATCTGAGCGCTTGGAGAATGAAACGGTAAGGCATCCCTGTCTGGGGAAGCCTCTCTATTGTGGTTATCTCTGAAACCTTGAGCGTAGGGTGTGTGAGAGTGTGTCTGGCTGCTCTCCCGCTCTGGAGGGGTGTGTGCGAGGCAGGGGAGATGGTAGGTTGTTGTAGGTGAGACACAAGGTGCTGGCACGCGGGGCTGAAAGAGCAGATGGAGAGGATTGTTTGGAGATGCAATCACAGGCTGGCGCCATCCCTCATCTCTCTCCCCCCACACACTTCCCCAGCCTCACGCCACCACCACTGGGGCCAGACCCAGCCTGGAGGAGAGCAGGGACAACTCAGGGTCAAGACTGGGAGAGGTGGCGGAGAGTTAAAAGAGAGAGAGAGCCAGGCTTTATGCATGTTAAGGAAACATACACGGATGTGAAAGTGAAACAGACAGAATGAAACTTGAAACAGCGTGTGGAACAATAAATAGGTGAAAACATGTCCAGGTCACATTTCACACAGTCTCGGCCACAGATGCCCACAGACTGCCCGCAATCCATTAGATGGATATGGCACATAAAAATGGAAAGCTGTTTCTCAATCTTAGCAGCTCTAATCTGATGATTTTAAGTATACACACCTTTTTTTTAAGCAGTCTACATTTTAGACGACATTTGTTGTTACCTGAATGATCCACAGCTGTGTTTTTTTGTTTAGTGATAGTTGTTCATGAGTCCCTTGTTTGCCCTGAACAGTTAAACTGCCCGCTTTTCTTCAGAAAACCCTTCAGGTCCTACAAATTCTTTGGTTTTTCAGCATTTTTGTGCATTTAAACCCTTTCCAACAATGACTGTATGATTTTGAGATCAATCTTTGGACAGTTTCAAATGCTCACTGATGCTCCAGAAGGAAAAACTATGCATTAAGAGCCGGGGGTGAAAACTTTTGAACAGAATGAAGATGTGTACATCTTTCTTATTTTGCCTAAATTTCATATTTTTTTCATTTAGTACTGTGCTTCAGAAGCTATAGAAGATACTTACATGTTTTCCAGAAGACAAAATAAAATAAAATTTACCCTGGTTTTCAAAAGTCCCCCCCCCCCCCAGCTTTTAATACATTGTGTTTTGGAGCATCAGTGACAGTTTGAACCTTCTGGAATAGTTGCTTACAAGTCCCTCAGTTGTCCTCAGTGTGAAAGGATGGATCTCAAAATAATACAGTCACTGTTGGAAAGAGTTCAAATACACAAAAACGCTGAAAATCCAAAGAATTTGTGGGACCAGAAGAACAGTGGGCAGTTTAACTGTTCAGGACAAACAAGGATTCACAAACAACTGTCACTAAACAAAAAAAACCCAAAAAAAACCTAGCTCTGGATCATTAAGGTAACAACACAGTATTAAGAATCAAGTGTATGTAAACTTTTGAACGGGGTAATTTTTATAAATTCAACTATTATTTTCTCTTGTGGACTACATGTAAACATCTTTTATGTGAAATTCAGGTCAGTACTAAACTTTTTCAGTTCATTATTAAACAAAAAGTGACATTTTTTATAATCCCTCTTATTTTGGTACGATATTTAACATTTTTGCAGATTCTGCAAGGTGTATGTAAACTTTTGACCTCAACTGTATATAAATATGTGCATACATGTAAATGCTATATTAGTGAATTTAAGGATGACAGCATTATAATGCATGAAAAGTATGAAAAACGGCTATTGATTTGGAGATCTGAGAGTGTAAAATTCACCCAAATAATATGAAACTAAGACAACGAAACATTAGAAAAACATATTTGAGAATTATAGAAAAACCTACAGTACACAACAAAAGAGAACATTGGGAAAATGAGTTAAAGAGTAAAAAAGTGAAAACAAAAGCATGTTACACCCAAGCCTCTCTTTAACCTTCACTGAGCATGGCTGTGATAAGTCAATGACAGCGCCATAATTACCCATAGTACTGTGCAAGCAAAACACAGCCCAACAGTGCGGCCCACAAAGCTCTCCTGCTCATTTATGCACCGATGACACTATCGCTGTCTATCCTGCGTCTCAGAGGAGCAGGACAGCCCTCTTCAGTTATTTCATGTCCCCAAACAGAACCTGCGCCTCCTCCTGATCATTACTGTACAGACATCAGCCAAGCAGCACTCAGTTAATAGTCAATATGTGTCAAAGTTACCACTTTTAATGAGGTCAGCTGGGTTTATTTCGAGCACATATATGTACATCTATATATTTAGCACACTGCCTTGGTGTAAAGACTTTTTCGATTCACATTCAGCAAACTTTTGGCCCTGGGGTTCGCAAGTACTGGTATAATTTCCCTTTGACTCCGGTATCTCCTCTCAGACAAACAAACAAACGATAAAACCTCTTGTATGCGACACACCAATCAGCGGCGCAGAGGTACGGCGCAGCCCTTCATCAGAAGTAGAAGAAAGACAGATGGCTGAAGGTAAGGCGTTTGCTCTTTCGTTTTGATATAGCACAGAGCCGCTGACATTTTAATTTGTCCCTTTTAAGCTATAGAGTCGGTGTTAATATGCCAAACAGTGGTCGTCTCTGATATATGCCAGGCCATGGTCAATTTATCCCGAATTCCAGTCATGGCCAATGCTCTTATATTTTCTTTGATTTTGCGTGTGTACATTATGTGTGCCATGACGTACATAAATGTAATCTCATAATGAGCTATGGGTCTGCACGCAGCACCGATTCAATAATAAGCCATAAATCATTCCAGCCAGTTATGACACTCCATAAAGCCTACGAAACACACAACGGCAAAAGTGTACGTGAGCATAAATCCTTGTAGCCCTCGTGCGCTCCTGTTATTTCAACACAAGAGAAGGTGGAGAGGGTCGAAACCTTTTTTACATCTACAGTTTAAACAGATAAGGGCGCTGACACACTCCTGCATCTATCTAAGTTTCCACAGGGGTATCTCTACCGCTGGAAAACGTCCCGTTGGGCTGTTTGGATGAAGGTGTGGGGGCAATTACATCCCCTACCCCTTTGGGACTCTTTCATTTACTGCAAGACTGGCTCCTTTAATACGGTGCGGCTGGAAATCGCCGGGTGAGGGCCTCTCTCAGACTGCGTGCTATTGTGAAACGTCTTTAGATAATCAGACCACCGATAAACCCATATCATGAGGAAAATTACACCATTGCTAGATTAAAGGGAGTTTTTTTTCCTCCCCCCCGATACTTCTAATATTGTAATTAGACTGCTTAATTTCAATTATGGATCTATTTGAGTGGTTTTGTAATTGAAAAAGCACAAAATGCCCACAATACACTCCAGCTCTTTTAAAGGAGTGCACACACATAGGTGCACCATTAAATGCTTTAATACCCCAAACACACTCAAATACACAAGTATGCAACAAAGATGTAAATGCTTGAACATACATAAAAGGGACAGTTCGTCCCAAAATTAAAATTCTGTCATTAATTACTCACACTCTAGTTGTTCCAAACCAGTAAGACCTTTGTTCATCTTCAAAACACAAATTAAGATATTTTTGATGAAATCCGAAAACTTTCGGACCATGCACAGACAGCAACGTAACTACAAAAATAACCTTACTCTATGAGGTCTTCTCCTCTGGGTCCATCTCCACCACTATAAAGCTGTTATTTTTGTTTCCTTTGCACATAAAAAGTATTCTCGTAGCTTCATAACATTACAGTTGAAACACTGATGTCACATTGACTATTTTTACTATGTCCTTACTAACTTTCTGGGCCTGGGAAACGTTTTAGTTGTGTTGCTGTCTATCCAGGGTTAGAAAGCTCTCGGATCTCATCAAAAATATCTTCATTTGTGTTCCAAAGATGAACGAAGGTCTTACAGATTTGGAATGACATGAGGGTGAGTAATTAATGACAGAATTTTCATTTGTGGATGAACTATCCCTTCAATACTTGTATACTTCAGGTTGTTGTGTAGTTGAGGTAATAAACCTAGGGGGCACTAAAGCAAGCACCTTCTCAGAGAAACATAAAAGCTTAAAAAAAACAACACTCATGGGGTATTACATATGTATTTTATGCTGTAGGATAAAACATGAAAATATCTTGAGCTTGTGTCAACCATAGACCCCATTTAAAGGAGAAACAATTCCAGAACAAAAATTTACAGATAATGTACTGACGCCCCTTTGTCATCCAAGACGTTCATGTCTTTCTTTCTTCGGTCGTAAAGAAATTATGTTTTTTGAGGAAAACATTTTACGATTCCATTCCATATAATGGACTTCTATGGTGCCCCGAGTTTGCGCTTGCAAAATGTAGTTTAAATGCCGCTTCAAAGAGCTCTAAACGATCCCAGCCGATGAAGAAGGGTCTTATCTAAAAAAATTATATTCTTTTTAACCTCAAATGCTCGTCTTGTCTGTTTCTGCGTCAACTCTGTGTATTCGACAAACTCCCATCTCATTTTCTTCTCCAACTTAACAATTGTCCTACATCGCTGTTTTACGTTTTTTTGTAAAGGGCGTTTGATCTTCTTTGCATGTTCACTTTGTAAACACTTGGTCGGTACCTCTGCAGCAATGTAGGATGGTTTTTGAAGTTGGAGGAGAAAATGAGATAGGAGTTTGTTGACCTACCCTAACTGTCATCAACACAGAGTTGATGCAGAGCTAGAGAAGAAGAGAATTTGAGGTTAAAAAGTATAGAAATTGTCAAATTTTAGAAAATAACCAATTGTGTTGCTTGATAAAACCCTCATTACTCAGCTGGGATCACTTGGAGCCTTTTGAAGCTGCATTTAAACTACATTTTGGAAGTTCAAACTCAGGGCACCATAGAAGTCCTCTTTATGGAGAGAAATCCTGAAATATTTTCCACAAAAAACATAATTTCTTCACGACTGATGAAAGAAAGACATGAACATCTTGGATGATAAGGGGGTGAGTAAATTATCTGCAAAGTTCTGTTCTGGAAGTGAACTTCTCCTTTAAGGCACACTATTAAACTAGGTGTGTTGTACTTAGAAAATATTGTCAATTTACCCAACTCAAACTGATTCTCAAAGCTCTGCCATGATAGTAGCACAGTCTAAACGTAGAAGACAACAGCTAGCTATTGCCCGCTACAGCTCCCTCTCGTGGCAACACTGAGAATGCAGTTGAAATGTGTTGAAATGAAATTGTCTGGGTTCACGTACTTATGCACAGTAGATAGTAGACATGGCCTGGAACCAACTATTTTATCATCTTTATTTAAAACATTAAATTCTTGCTCTCCACTTTGCATTTTAATCCTATTGGACGTGTTAGTCTCAACATGCTGCCATGGACCGAATTCACTGGCTGAGAGAGCTGTCAATCAATCAGTATTATGTTTTCCGCGCCCTTCGTGCATGTGCTGCCCGTATGGATTGAGTGAGGTAGGAAAAACGACCCCAAGATTACACAATTAAGTTTCCAGTGCACGGTTAGCGCCTTAGCCTCGCGTCTGCATCTCTAATTTGGCTTTGGCTACCGAGTGCTAGTTAAGAGCCTGAGGGAGAGAGAGAGACTGAGGGAAGACGAGAGACGAAAGATATTGAGATTTAAAGATAGAGTGAGTGAGTAAGAAAAGGGCAGATGGAAAACACCCCAGGCTTAGATGAAGAGAGAAATAGAATTAGCGATATATGTTGAGAGAAGGCTGTGAAAAGCTAGAGGAGTGGAGAAATGAGAGCCAGGGAGGGAGTCTTGCAGGGAAGAGAGAAGCCTGACTTCCCTGGAAGAGGTTAAAAGCAGGCAGTCGGCGGCCCTCATCAGTCATTCTCCTGAATGGGATTTGAGGACAATAAACCTGTAGCACCCGGACGAATGGAGACGGAGTGCGCTGTCAGCAGCGCACGATTTATGGTGCCCAATTCCGCTGATCTCCCGCACAGAAACTCGGACTGATAAACAGTGATTAATCACCTTTACATCCGATTTCAGCGCCGCCCCCTCCCCCAACAAAGTACATTAAATGCAGTCATAATTATTTCACGTGAAAGCTTCCCTCTTTTTTGAACGCTGGGAGGGGAACGAGGGGCAACACGTGGGCGTCCGGTTCGGCCACGTGGGGAAGCTTCCTTATTTAGTAAGCCAAATCTATATCTTATTTCCATTTTGTCGCCTCTCCACCGGTTGCCCCAGGGGAACAGAGGAGGCATATGGTGTCGTTTAGGCTTGGCGAACTTTAGAGGCATGTTAAGACGACTTGAAAAATTAGCATCCAATAAATCAAGCCACGCCGGCTCCCCGAGCCAAGCCGCCGAAGTGCCGGACCACGGTAAATCTGATTTGATGGGATGTTTTGGAAAGGTGGATGTTCACATGGAAGGCATGGAGGTGTATTTGTTACGATTAGAGAGGGAATCACATGCATGTTCCAGAGCATACTTAGGGGTCAAAGCATGCATAAACATTTTACACACACCGGATTGCTTAGCGTATTTGCATTTTTACACACGCTACATATGCATATCGCACGCATCTGATTCGTGTAACGGCTATGTTGGATTGTGCGTTTATGCATGCCAGAACCAAGGGAGGGAGGGAGGGAGGAAAGGGAGGGGGGAAAAGTCAGATAAAAATGATAAACGACTGCTTTCTGTCACCGATGGTTATTTAGAGTTTTGCTGTAAAGCTGTCCCGAAATGAACAGATTTTAGTCTAATGAGCAAAAAGGCAGGCCGTTAAAGAGCTGCTATGTGCTCAGCACTTCTTCCAAATGAAATACTGTAATACCGTTTCCCCCTCATTAGGATGCAAAGGGCTCAAAGAACTCAGGGCAATAAAGAAATCAAAGACCGAGAGGGCAAACAACAGCATGAAAAAGACAACAAGTCAGTCAAACAAAGATCCGCGGTTCAGAAAACAGTCCGTACCACTGTTTCATCTCAGTGGGAAATGATGGCCTGGCTGATTATCGCATTGTTAAATGCGCCGCGCGGGATGGGAGAACCGAGCCGCGGTTTGAAATCATTTCTTAAGTGTCTTTCTGAAGCGCCTGTGTCTGAATTTGATCTAGAAATCAAAGCACATCTGACGAACAGTGAATCAAAGTAAGTATCCGAGCGGGGCCCTGTGACCACAACACTCAAATGCAGTTTACCTGCATAAAATTCAGGACCATAGACAGCTCCCACCACTGGATTCAGCTTCCAGCCTGTAGAGGAATACACAGGGGAAGAGAGAATTAGCTGCGAATGCTTATCGCCTTGACCTGTGGAGTGTTTGATTCTCGATCTTTCGCCGATTAATTCAAGCCACTGGCGGGAATTTGAAAAGAAACAGCAGAGAACAAAAGAAAAGGGGGAGGAGGGAGAGGAGGAGATGCGATATGACGGGAAAATATTTAAGGCGACATTAAGTTGAAGGAGTTAGGGGGCGGCAATATCGGGCCATTCGGAGGAGTGCGAGCGATATAGGATGCGAAAGGGAGAGGGAGAATGAGAGACAGAGAGCAAGAGAGTAGTGAGTGCTGTCCGGTGTGCTGTCAGTGATAGATGGGGGCTGTAAAATAGCCTCCTCTCACTCCCCATTGGCTGTGACTGAAGTAGAGCTGGGGGGTCTACACTGCTGCTGATATATTTGATTCTTTTATTCCCCCTCTCTGTCTCGCTCTCTCCATTGCAGTCTGAGGAAATGAGCATCAGCGGAAGAGATCGGGACCCCACCAAGACCCCTGCGCTGAATGAGCCACCTCTCTACCCTGATCCCTATCAGCTAAGCTCTCCCCCCTGGAGCTCCCGAAAAGCATAAGGAGAGCTGTAGAGGAAGAAATCACTCTTTACATTAAGCCGGTTTTTAGTGGGAAAGAAAGTGGGCATTATATCATTCATATGTAAGTGACGACAGCCCTAAAAAGAATTTGGGAACTTTAAACTGCACTAAATAACAAAATATTAAACCAAGTGGAATTTCCTTTAAAGAATTTCACAAAGAATTTTTTTTTATATAATTATTTATAAATTTAACTGAGTAATTAACAAATCAAGTGTGTGTAATTATTACGTATATGGAAATACAAACACATCATGTATATATTTAAGAAATATTTACAAGTTTATGTATTAATGTATATTTTTATATAATATCTATTATATATAAATAAAACATTCTGCACATAAATAACACATTTCTCTTAAATATATACATTAATTTGTGTGTATTTATATATACATACTAATTACACATAGTACACACACATATATTAGGCAAACTCAAACTTTTATTTTGTATGTGATTAATCGCAATTAATCATTTGACAGCCTTACTTGTAATCTTATATAGATTACAAGTATCAAACAAAACATTTAACAAAAAAAAAAATAAAGGTACAAAAAATAAAATAAAAAACCCTGAATTTTATTAAATTATTTCTACAATAATAAAGCGTGTTTAAAATCAATTAAAAAACAATTATATTTTTATATAATTATTTAAAAAATACATAATTGGGTTTTAAATTATTTTTTAAACATTAGAAATATTGGTTAGGTTTTTTTTTGGAACAGTTTCTTTTTGTGCATTTGTTGCTTGGTTTGATAATGAAATTTATACATTTTAAGTATAAAATTACATTTGGAGCCACTGAATGTTTCTACAGTGAAAAACAAAAGCTCTTACCGTTTGTATATGGGTTGGCCACTTTTTTGTTTGTCATTACTCGTGCCGTTGCATTATTTACCTGTAAAGAAAAAGCAGATATGAGAAACAAAACCCAAATCACAACACATAAAGAATACAGGCGTATATGCCGCAAGCATGAGTGTGACAAAAATCTGGTTCATGCTTTTCTGCAAAGTAAAAAAAAACAACATTCACATGCTCTAATTACTAGTTGAAAAATTATGAGATGCTAAAAATGAAAGCGATCCATCAAGCTCTGATCTTCTGTTTTCCTGCTGGATGTAGGATCTAATCCAGGCTGTTTGCAGAAGAGCTGGATGATGACATCTGGTTCAACATGGAATGAAACAGAGCAACTCTGGAAATGGGCTTTAATGAAACCCAGAGTATATTGGAATTCCCCACTAGCCAAGCTGAGGGAGCTTCCTTGAGGCCTTCTCCGCAATTTAATCTGCCACATTGTCTAGACACTTCTACATATTCCCAGACACTACAACCCTGAGGCGCCGACTTCATGAGCACTATATTTAACCTCAGGAAGGAGGAGCCATATTGTACAAGCTCTTCTGGTTACATGTAACACAAAATCACCGGCTGGTTTATTTCCACTTTCACTGAAAATGTACTTTTTAGTGGGATTTGAGTTACACAAAACCATTGTTGTCAGATTATTAACATATAATCTTCAAAGAGCTCTTGGCCTTTACCATTCAAGTAAATAGCATGCCAAAAAAACAGCTGCTCAGGGATGTTACCAAGATGGCCACTGAATGAACCGACTTGCCTTAAAGGGACTTTAGGAACACACAGCGAGGCCAAGCAGCTTGTTGGGAGGCGCCGAAGGAATTTAAACATGGCCGCTGGCAACAGAAGCCATGTTAGTATTTCACCCTCATGTTAATTAGCGTTAATAGCTTTCCGTTCCACAGGGCCCAGAGGTCATTTAGCTTGAGGAAACAACTGGCCTCGACTCTCCCTTGATATATAGGTCTAGGTATTGTTTGTGCATTACATGAATTATCTTAATTGTCCTATAGAAAATCTTAATAGCCCTTCGGAGAAAAAAAGAGAGAGAGAAAAAGAGACTGTGTCCTCAAGACATGTGAAAGAAGAAATAAAGCTCGGCTGTTTGGGATAAACAAGTTATGCTGACAGGCCTTTGATATTTTGAGATGAAAATAAAATGTATATTTTTAGAGATGAAGCATTGGTTAATACACACTGTAAGTGATGATGAAAAGTTCAAAAGCTTCTTTAAATACAGTTGCACATGAACATCAAAGCAAAAAG
Organism: Labeo rohita; assembly: GCF_022985175.1. NCBI lineage: Eukaryota > Metazoa > Chordata > Actinopteri > Cypriniformes > Cyprinidae > Labeo > Labeo rohita. The sequence continues at coordinate 9,511,328 of NC_066880.1, forward strand.
CTAAAAATCTGATGGCATGCACATCAAACGCACGTACACAATAATTCTCACATTTGTCAAAAGTAATATTTATCCACAAAACCAAAGACACATGAAACATGCAGCATGCACACAACAAGTGAGCGTTTGGGATGCAATGCAATGCGCGTTCCATTAAACCGACAGTGCTTATGTTCTCATGGGACGGGGATGGTGGGGTGATGATACTGTAGTTAGATTAGGAAAGCACCTCAATTTTGCGTCCCTCTACGATTGTACCGTTTAATTTCTCCCGTGCACGGTCTGCGTCTGCGCTTGTTTCAAAAGTTACAAAACCAAAACCCTGAGATGATGTGATCATAGAGGATTCCCAATAGAAGATGAAGGGTGGTTGAAGATTTTTGAATGGGAAACAAATATAGTGAGCGTGAAAAGAAGAAAGAGGAAGAAAGAGAAAAAGGTCACAGTCAGCAAGGTTGCAACTTCTATGCATTAGTAAAAGGTGAAATTAGGATTTAGGGTAGGGCTGCATGAAAATGGTTAAACGGTTAATAACTAGTATTTATTTATTTATTTAATCAGAATTAATGCAATTTTACAAAATGTCAACTTGCATAGTTTGCTTGCAGATTTAGTCGCAGCAAACAAAGTCAGACTGGTTGTATAACACTTACGGTTGAGGTCAAAAGTTTACATCCCCCTTTCAGAATCCGCAAAATGTTAATTATTTTTACCAAATGCATGTTAATGTTTATTTAGTACTGACCTGAATAAGATATTTCACATGAAAGATGTTCACACATAGTCCACAAGAAAAAACAACAGCTGAATTTTAAAAGAATGACTCCGTTCAAAAGTTTACATCCCCTTTGATTCTTAATACGGTTTTCTTACCTGAATGATCCACAGCTGTTTTTTTGTTTAGTGATAGTTGTTCATGAGTCCCTTGTTTGTTCTGAACAGTTAAACTGCCTGCTGTTCTTCAGAAAAATCCTTCAGGTTCCACAAATTCTTTGGTTTTCCAGAATTTTTATGTATTTGAACCCTTTCCAACAATGACTGTATTTTTTGAGATTTTGAGATCCATTTTTTTCACACTGAAGACAACTGAGAGACTCATATGCAACTACTACAGAAGGTTCAAACGCTCACTGATGCTCCAGAAGGAAAAACCATACATTAAGAGACGGGGGGTGAAAACTTTTTCAATTTGAAGATCAGGGTAAATTTAATGTATTTTGTCTTCTGGGAAACATGTACGTATCTTCTGCAGCTTCTGAAGGGCAGTACTAAATTGAAAAAATAGGATATTTAGGCAAAAGTAAAAAAAAATATATACACATCTCCATTCTGTTCAAAAGTTTTCACCCCCTCGGCTCTTAATGCATGGTTTTCCCTTTGGAGCATCAATGAGCGTTTGAACCTTCTGTAATAGTTGCATGTGAGTCCCACAGTTGTCCTCAGTGTGAAAAGATGGATCTCAAAATCATGCATTCATTGTTGGAAAGGTTCAAATACACAAAAATGCTGAAAAACCAAAGAATTTGTGGGACCTGAAAGATTTTTCTGAAGAACAGAAGGCAGTTTAGCTGTTCAGGACAAACAAGGAACTCATAAACAACTATCACTAAACAAAAAAACACAGCTGTGGATCATTCAGGTAACACAGTACTAAAAATCAAAGAAATGTAAGCTTTTGAAGGGGGTCAATTTTATAAATTCAACTTTTATTTTCTCTTGTGGACTATATGTAAACACTTTTATGTGAAATATCTTATTATATTATATTATTGGTAAAAATAATTAACATTTTGCAGATTCTGAAAGGAGGATGTAAACTTTTGGCCTCAACTGTATTTGAGCAGAATATCTCAGCGGAGATCGTTAAACGCCAAATTATGTAGTTTCCCGTGTTTCTAGCTAATCAGCGCTTTTTCCATAATGTCAAAGAGCACATGGTTGAACCATAGTCATAAAATGTATTGATTTCTGAAAAAAAGCTTTGATTGGGGGATTTAAGTTTGTGAAATCTGGCAACCGCAACCATGAAACCATGCCAAATTACAATGAAACATTTTAAAATAAGATTTATCATGCAGCCCTACTTTAGTGTGAGAGCTACTGGAAAAGAGACACAGCAATCTAGGATTATATTCAACAGTGACATATTCTGAATTTCTTAATATTGAAATATTTGGCATGCATGCATGTGTACATTAGTGCATCTCGCATCTGTCTTGCCAAGCACATCAGTAAGCATAAAACTCATTCTTTATAAATTACAGACGTTGCCCTTGTCTTCAAATGATATAAACTAATGTAAGGAATGTTTCCAAGGCCATATAGGAGCTCAGAGGTTTAATGCACACAGTCGTGCACTCCAGCTAGGAAGCGCCTGCTCTGTCCCCGCACCCCCACCTCTGCTGTCAGCCATGAGTTATGGCCAACTGCAACCCAAACGCCATATCCGGAACAGCTATTAGGTATGCACAGCAAACAAGAGCGTGGAACAAGCCCTGGTCTTTTAGTTCATACACACTTTGCAAGTACGGCCTGGTAATTGCTTTGGGAGGCCTGTGAGTATGATATGCATACATGGACATTCCATTCCTTGTGTCTGGCATGAATAAAGACCAGCCCTGGAATCCTTGGCCCGCGAGGAAACAGAAAAATCAAAAAGGAATAGGCCGCAAAATTAATCCTTTTGACATTTTGCGCTACCGTGTTCAACATAGCACTTGTAGTTTTTCCCTTTTATCACGGATTTAATTAGCTTACACAGCTAGAAAGCTCAGCCACTATCTTATAAATAACACAAACATACAGTACATGTTCTGTTCCAATACCTATAGTGAGCTGTCTACAGAGGCAGTATAGTAAGGGATCACAGGAGCAGAGGCTGTTCCAAAAGTCAGCATGTAAATAGAGTTGATATAAATTTAAGTATATGTAAATAAATAAATGCTTTAATAAACAAATAAATATAAAAACTCTGCACACGTTTATATACTGTATAATTACACAAATGCAGTGTTGATTCCAAATGTAATAATATAATATAAAATTATTAGGAAAAACATGTCCTTTGTATATATACATACATACGCACACATATAATTTGTGTGCAAATATAAATACAATAGAATTTCTATGCATGGAATTTAAACATTTTGCAAAAACAGATACAATATTTACACATGTAGACATTATATATGCATTTAAATGTTAATATTTATCGATTTGGTATGAAACCAAAATTGTTTTTGCATTATATATAAATTATAAATATCAAAAACAGATATAAAATATGTATATACGTACACATTATGTGTATGTGTGCATATATAAATATTAATATTTAACATTTTTGTATGGAAAAAACATGTTCTCAAAAAATTATAGATTATTTTAAATACTTTTTAACATTTCATGTTAAATTTTATACAATTAAATATTCATATAAAACATTTATATCACGCTGCTATTATATACATATACATTAAATGCATATTCAATAATTAATAATAATTATATATATATATATATATATATATAAAACAATATAATATTTTAAAAATATTTTAAGATGATATTATATACATTTTCATTAAAATTATATTTAATAATTAATAATATATATGTATGTATATATATATATATATATATAATATGTTTGCGAATATAAATACTTAATTTATATGCATGGATTTTAAACATTTTGCATTTTGCAAAAACAGTCGTAAAATATTTATACATGTAGACATGATTTAAATGTTAATATTTAACATTTTTGTACGAAAAGTTTTTTGCATTATATATGAACTATAAATATCAAAAACAGATAAAAAATGTATATACGTACACATGTATATGTGTGCATATATAACAATTAATATTTTACATTTGTGTATGGAATAAAATTCAAAATATATATATATATATATATATATATATATATATATTTTATATTTTTACTAATTCATATATATATATATATATGAATTAGTAAAATAAAAATAATACTGCATTTATATAATTATACAGCAAATAAAAATGACAAAATATTCTAATTTTCATAATTTCAAGAATTAAAATGTTATTCAATGCTAAAAGGCATCAGTAAAAAAGTACTTTACTGTAATTAAAATTAATTATTTTCTCCAATAATTGAACGTGCAATGTCATTTTATGCATATTATCATATCAAATGACAGATTAGCAACATGCTAATGCCAAAATCTACTGGAATAAATTGTGAATCAAGCCTCCCTATGTAGGCAGCTCACTAGATTTTGAAACAGAGCCGCTGCGTAGGAATTCAAAAGGCCAGTAGGAAACAGGTTATTTGTGAACGATCGGCTGATCTTAATGCGCGTAGCTTAGGTTGAGTACTCTGTGACGGTTTGTTCCAGCAGATTCACCCCTGTGAATCACCTAGGAGGAGGTGAGAGAAGTTCTCCTCAGCAAAATGTCACCCTCCTTTGAGACCAGCAGCGCTATATGGAAGAATGGCTATATATAACCCGTTTTCTAGCACAAGACTGGAGATTTAAACAGCTGAATCTTATTACAGCGGGACAGCTCTAAGAGCAGAATCACTGCGTGTTGGTCAGACGTTCACTTCACTGAATTATATAACCGGGCGAGTTGACTCGTACTCAGCTGAAACCGCTCAGTTGTCTCTCGGCGTAGCTACCTTTCCAAAACGTGTCTCGGCTCAGTGTGAGCGAGTGTGAGAGTGTGACGTTTGAGTCACTTTGCGGCTGCTGTGTAAGAGCTGTAATTATTCGGCTCATGAAGGGAAGAGGAGACCTGTGGGGAGGAAGAAGTATGAAGTGACAAAGAACTGCTCTTCCAGCTGACTTACCTTAGAGCCCCGCTCGTTAAAAATAATTTCCACATCCAAAATTTTCCCAAATTGCTGTGGAGAGAAAAGGAGATGGGTAGGGAGAAAAAGAAAAGAGGAGAGACAGGGGAGAAAGAAAGAAAGACAGAGAGGGAGAGAGAAGGAGTAATTAGAACTCATCTCTTCTGCAGTTTGTCAGGAAACTTGAGCACTTGATTGCACAGGGAGCTAAAATAGTAAACCCACCGCTTTCACTATGAACACGTAAGACAAGCTTTCACACATGTCCTTCGCCATGACAGAGAAATGATACTGATGAACACAATTCATCAGTAATGGGTTACTTTAAAAGTAACGCATTACAATGTTACTCAGTATAAAACATAACTAATTATGTTGTCTCCCACAACGAAATGAAGTGTTAAGTTACTTTTGCTACTTTTTCTCACCATTAAGTGACTGAATCTATACATTTAAACACTGCAAAGTATACTGAACATTTTTTAAAGAGACAGTTCACTCAAAAATGAAAATGATGTCATTAATTACTCACCCTCACGTCCTTCTAAACCCGTAAGACCTTTGTTCATCTTCTGAACACAAATTAAGATATTTTTTGATGAAATCCGAGTGCTTTCTGACCCTGCAACTGACATTTTCAAGCTCCAGAAAGGTAGTAAAGGTAGTAATTAATGACAGAGTGTTCATTTTTGGGTGAACTATCCCCTTAATATTAAGTAAAACTTAATAACTTCTGCAATAAAATATTACACAGCAGTTACTTCCAGGCTTTATATTTGTAGAGGCGATTTTTCAGTGACTCTTTCTGCAGCAGGTACCGGTTGCTTGTGACAAGTGACTGACTTCATGATTTAGTCAATGAATCATTCACTCATTCGATTCACCAATCACCAATCATTCAAGAGCAAAACAAGTGACTGTTTCTATGAGCGAATCAATAAATCATTCATGCATTAGATTATTTCAAAACAAAGAAGTGACTGCCCTAGTAAAAAAAAAGTAATAGATTTAAAATGCATTTATTTTATACTAAGCATAGTTCAAGTCTATAAACACATTTACTGACATATGGCTCGAGACTTAATGATATAAAAATTGTAATTAATCTTTATTTGGAGTACTACTTCCGCACAATGCATATTTCTTAATATTAAGCCTAAAATATGTTTTAATGTCACTATTGATGACTGTATGATCTTTAAATAAAATCTGACTTTAAATGCAAAATATTTAAAGTGTACGTGAAGTAAAATCAAATATACTTAAGTATTTCTTTAGTTGGACTTCAGCACTACTTCCACACAACTAAAGTGAATTAATTGTAAAATTATACCAGTTTACTATACTAAAAGTACAATTGCAAGGTATTTTTATTAAGTACATAATATGCAAATGTATTTGTAGTATACTATATATGAAATAAATGTATTTTAAATACATTTTAGCATATGTATTTTTCACTAGGATGGCTGTGTCTGAAATCGCATACTCTTCAAGTAGGTACTTCTTCTGTACAAGTAACTACTTTGCCACCATTAAAAAAGTATATTATTTATAGTATGATTGTGTGTAGTATGAATGTAATCCAGACATACTGCATTTCACTACTGTAAAGAAATCCACTTTAAGAGTGAGTCAATGAATCATTCACTCTTTTGGTACAATAAAAGAGTAATTCAGGGGTAAAAACAAAACTGTGACTGAATTCTGAACCACATACTACTTTTAAACTGACAGTGATTTTAACATCCAGCCAACTGAACTGTTCAAAAACACTGATTCACTGAGGAAGGAAACGTGACTCTTTTTCTAAGTGAGTAAATGAATCATTCACTCATTCGATTCGTTCAAAACATTAATCACTCACTTAACTGATTCAGCCAATAAGACTGATTAATTCAGAAAATGTTAACTTTGCAAGTTACACTACAAATTCATTTCATATATTTCAAAAAGTACCTCAGATCTTATGATGTAAATTTAATTGAGGGCTGTTATTTGCAGCTGCCTAACCAGTTGTGCTACATGAGTCCTCTCGGCTGGTTCGGGACTCTGGGAAAGAGCAGGACATACTGCTGATGGGAGCAAACTTCAAAAGATCACAGCGGCACCCTGCTGTGTATGCACCAGTGCTCTTAATGACACGATATGGCTTGTTATTTTCTGTGGTGTTTTTGACTGATAAAAGCTGGCCGAAGCCACAGGAGAGGGTATTTCTGGCTTGACTTAACACCAAACGCCCGACTCAATTAAAAAAAGGATAATTGGATATAGAGCAGCCATCATCGGCGATGATAAAACATATATTTGTTTATTATCTCAGTGACGAATACCATCCTCGTAATTACCTGTCACTTCGGTTATTATTTTCCAGCTATTTGCGCTCCGTTCTGTGGTTTTATCTGATTGTCATTCACTGAAACGCCCAATCTCTCATTTTTATTCTCTAATTAGCATTAGCCATGAGGCATTGACCACTCCCCCCGAGATACCGCTTTGTTTGGAAGCTTCTTTCGGATGCTGAATGCAGCATATGGATTTGAGGAAAGAAGCCTGAACTTTCTTGGCCTCTGAGTGAACGTCGCTCATACCTGCGGCCAAAAGGTGAACCCTGAAGAAACCACAGCTTGATTAGAGGTGATAAACGCCCACACGTTAACCTCGCCGTATGCTAATCAGAATACTGGTTAGGGCGCTCCACAACGAGACCTTGAATCAAGCAGGTTTATTTCAATAAATAAATAAACCAACATGCCAACGCAAGGTCACCGCTGCTCTAGCCGAAGGAGGAGACAGCTTCTTTAAGAAGTAATTTGGAACAGGCCTGAATAATTGGTTAGATGGAAGCAGGAGGCTCCAGGGTGCACCGCTATAAATGTGCCAGTAAGCATGACTGTTTATATGAAAGCGTAGGACAGCAATTAGAGCAACTGCACAAAGTGACACATGTGATAAAGGTTCTGTTTGCATTTCTCTCTTCCACTTTGGCGGTCGCTGGAGAGGAGTGACGGCCGGCCCGGAGCTCCCCGGAGGGTTAGCGGTGCTTAAGCGTTCCATTTAACGCGGCCGGCTTTGGAGATCATTACGGAATGCGGTGGAATGAAAGCAAAACCTTAAGTTCCCCTAATGGGAGGAATGAAAGCAGGTTTTAATTGCTGTCTAAAATGGCTGTATTATTTCATTAAAACTAATTACCCTGTCAAGCAGGCCGCATCGGCTTCATTTCAGCACAACAGGGGAGAAATGGGCCTTCCAGGCACCTACGGCTCAATGGGATTGATCGAGGGCCCAGGTCACTAATAAGGTTAAGAAGAGCCGCCTTTCATCCGCCCAGCCGTGGGGAGAACCCGAGGCGGACTGTATATGTGCATGTTTGTGGCGAGGAGGAGGCTCAGCGCGCCGCTCTGATCTCGCGCGGGGGGGAAAAAAAACTCACGCCTTGCAGTTCATTTCGTCCGGCTGTTGCTTGATCTACCACGCTTGTTTTTTTTTTTTCTTCCCCAGCCCAATTCAAATTCCACAGCCAAACCCAAACAGCTGCTACTTGACACGATTCCCTCCATTTGTTCAAATTAAGTCGCTTTTTTTCCTCCTGCCAGAGCCGGAATCAAACGCCGGCATTTGCATCTCAGCGTGAACCTGCTCACGACTGCAGACGATCCGCTCTAAACAAAGTCTGCGGACGCTAATGGTTTTAACCCACCCTAATGGGCTTATGGTATTGCTGAAATATTTCCCAGGGTAGTCATCCCTGGGAAAACCGAACTAATCACAGCTAGTCACCATAGGCCCCATCATCGCCACTGCTTTGCAGCAGAGAGCTTTAATAAGAGTGTAGGCCTACATGAAATTAGGATCAATGGGAGATCTCAGTGCAAGACTGCTGGTGGTGCACACACTTGATAGGTTGGGAAAACGCTTCAGAGAGTTGTTTGAAGCGAGTCAGCGTTGCTGTGTAAGCGGAGGGAGGGTAGTTAAAAAAGCGAGTCGGTAGTGTGACATTAAGGCAGTTTTGTTTGGAAATCAAGCAGGTATCATTATAAACCCATTACAAAGCCATATGGGGCTTCTGCTCTTGTTTGAGATTCTAGGTAAACCTCTGCATTCCCTTGGGTGATCAATATTTTAGAAGATTCAAACCTCTAAGGGAAGTACCGAGGGGAATAACGGTCTATTAATTCAGAATAACAAGGTACCTGTTTTAATCTACCACTAACTTTTCCCAGAGCTGGGGGCCATTTTTATTGCTAGTATATACATATGCTGCACGCACTGAAGTGTAGGATCGCTCAAATCGGCGCAGGGGAGTATTATGGGAGGAGTCGGGATATTGCAAGCACAATTTTGCAGCCTCTGTGTGGAATCGTCATAGTGGTGCTTTAAAAGCAATTTCATACACTAGCATTAAATCCACATACTCATCTGTATAATTGCTTTGGATGTCTTTTTCTAATTATAAAATGAGGCTCAAATAAGGTTGGGTAATGGAGCTTTTTAATCGTCGCCCTTTGTTTGACTATGGCCCAAGCCAGTGTACTCGAATGAGGAAAAAGACTCGTAAAATTGCAGTTCTCATAATCAGCTATTGCAAATTGAATTTCCATCTTGCTAAATTGAGAAATCAGAAATGGTTTTAAAAGCTGTCTTGAATTAAAAGTGAGCTTGATCTATGAGTGTTTATCTACAATAATCAAAAGAATTAACACTGAACGATAAAAGTAATTTATTTGGAGGTTTAATTTAAAATGTACTTCTGTCTTGAGACTGTCTAAGACACAACGGGCTCACAATTAAATCTCAAATAGTTTTATTATAGTTATGTTAAAACAGATATACAGTAAAAACTAATATTTTTACTAATATTAATAATGTGAAATATTATTACAAATTAAAATAACTTTTCCATTTAATATATGTCAGCCTTGTCATTTATATCTGTCAAAAAATAAAATAATAAAAATAAAATATCTTTTGAGAACCTGGGGCAGCCAGGTAGTGTTTACAATTTTGTTCATATTAATTACATAATATTTTTGAACAGTAAGATTTTTAATGTTTTTTTTTTTTTTAAGAAATCTCTTCTGCTCACCTGTATTTATTTGATCCAAAATATAGCAAAAGCAGTAAAATTGTGACATATTTTTACTATTTAAAATAACTGCTTTCTATTTGGATATATTTTAAAACGTAATTTATTCCTGTGATCAAAGCTAAATTTTCAGCATCATTACTTCAGTGTTCAGTGTCACATGATCCTTCAAAAATCATTCTAATATGCTGATTTGCTGTTCAAGAAACATTATTATTATTATTATAATTATTATTACTATTATTATTATTATCAATATTTAAAACAGTTGAGCAAAGTTTTTCAGGATTCTCCGATGAATAGAAAGATCCAAAGATCAACATTTTTTTTAAAAAAAAAGGCTTTTGTAACATTATACACTATACCATTTAAAAGTTGAATTCAGTTTATTATATTTTATTTTCAAAAGTGATGATAAAGACATTTATAATGTAACGAAAGATTTCTATTTCAGATAAATGCTGTTCCTCTGAACTTTCTATTCATCAAAGAAACCAAAAAAAATCTGCTCAGCTGTTTTCAACATAATAATAATAAATGTTTTTGTTTGTTGGTTGGTTTGTTCAGGTTTTTTTTAGCAGCAAATCTAAATATTAAAATGATGAAAGATCATGTGACTGGAGTAATAATGCTAAAAATTCAGCTTTGAAATCACAGGAATAAATTACATTTCAAAATATATTCAAATATAAAACAGTTATTTTAAACAGTAAAAATATTTCAAAATTGTACTGTTTTCCTTAAATTAAATAAAATAAAATAATAAAATAACGTTTGAGAACTTGGGGTAGCCAGTAAACCCCTCGAGTAAGTGCTTAAGGAGTTAAACCTTCACTAGATGGAAATCTTCTCCCCTTGCGCTTCAGCCACTGTTCTCAGACTTGCCTTTTCGTGCATTTTTTGGGACTTTAGAGGTGTGCAGTGCTTGTCCATCCCATCCTCTCCCACTAGTCTATCTATGGCATGATATAATTGCACCCCTGGGTCCCTAAGAGACTTCACAGCAAGTTGCAGCAGTCTCTTCAGACAAACATACGCACACTTGGTCACACATATGCCTGTTTTCACATCGGAGCTGTCAGCCAACACAAACCTAATGAGGATAAACTTCTAGTTTTTAACCACAGTGAGGAGCGCTATTAATTACGTCTCCACTGGTGGGACCACTGTGTGGCTCTCTGCTCATCACATGAACGGGAGAGGAGCAGAGAGGAGAGGACAGCCTCTCTTAGAGAACAAAGAGCGTGAGGAACAGATGTTCTCAAGACTCAGCAGTCAGAATGCACCCAGAGTCCTCCACCAGTTTAAGTGTTACTGTTCGCTATACAGTGCCCTTAGTAAACACAGACTCGGCTTTTTAACAAGCTGGGACCAACAATGTTTTTTCTCCTCCTTACGCTGCCTGTAGCCTCCAGTAACAAGCTGCCAGTGTTTAACGCCGCTCCCTTGCTGGCTGCTGTTAATTCAAAGGTATGCTGGAGTTTAACTGTATGAGTCCTCCAGTCTTAGAGAGACGGGCACAGATGTTTCTATGGTTAAAGAAAGCTGCGAGTCGTTCATTAGTTTTGTTTTTTATTCTAGCCGAGAGTGCTTACATCTAAACGCAGATTGAGCAGCAGTAGTTGTGGATAAAACGCTAAATAATGACCAACCATTACCGAGCCTGACGCTGTAACAATACTTTTTTGATTGAATACCCTTGCTTTTGAAAAATAAGTTTTACTGATTCCTTGTCACAAACTACATATACAAACTAAAACTAATATAATGCAGTTTTCATTTAACACTTTGTCATGCACTTTCTAGGCTTGGAGGGATAAAAAGAAAAATGTGAAAAATAAAATACTTTGGTTAGGTTAAAATATTTGGGCTGTGCTCTACAGAATGTTAAGTCTTTACCATTTTGTTCACATTAATTACATAATATTCCACTCAGTTGCTGAATTGATCAAATATACACTACCAGTCAAAAGTTTTTGAACAGAGAGATTTTTAATGTTTTTTAAAGAAGTCTCTTCTGCTCACCAAGCCTGCATTTATTTGATCCAAAATACAGCAAAAGCAGCAATATTGTTAAATATATTTACTATGTAAAATAACTGCTTTCTGTTTGAATGTGTTTTAAAATGTAATTTATTCCTGTGATCAAAGCTGAATTTTCAGCATCATTACATCAGTCTTCAGTGACACATGATCCTTCAGAATTTATTCTAATATGTGGATTTGCTGTTAAAGAAACATTTATTATTATTATTGTTATCAATATTTAAAACAGTTGAGTACTTTTTTTTTGCACATTTTTTTTTTTACATCTTTGATGAATAGAAAGATCCAAAGATCAGGATTTATATGAAATAAAAAGCTTTTGTAACATTATACAATATATAATTGTAACAATATATAATTCAAAAGCTTGGAGTCAGTAAAAAATTTTTAGGGGGAAGAAATGATAGAAATTGATTTAGCAAGGACGCTTTAAAATGATCAAATGTGATGATTAAGACATTTATAATGTAACAAAAGATTTCTGTTTCAGATAAATGCTGTTCTTTAGAACTTTCTATTCGTCAAAGAAACCTGAAAAAATTCTACTATTCTACTTTTAAAGACACTAAAAATTCAGCTTTGAAATCACAGGAATAAATTACATTTTAAAATATATTTAAATAGAAAACAGTTATTTTAAAAAGTAAAAATATTTCAAAATGATACTGTTTTTGCTGTATTTTGGATCAAATCAATGCAGGCTTGGTGAGCAGAAGACAGTTTTTTAAAAAACTTTTGACTGGTAGTGTAATTGCATAAATTTTTGGCATACAATATACTTTTATTGGTTGTGAACAGCCTTCATATGACAATGAATGTATTTGTTGGTTTACAAAAAATAATTTATTCATTAGAGTCATTTGTTCGTGAACTACACTAGTTGAACTATGTTTTTCTTTTAGCAGCAAATAAAAAATATTAGAATGATTTCTGACGGATCATGTGACTGGAATAAAGATGCTAAAAATTCAGCTTTGAAATCACAGGAATAAATTACTTTTCAAAATATATTCAAACAGAAAACAGATATTTTAAATAGTACAAATATTTCAAAATAGTACTGTTTTTCGTGTACTTTGGATCAAATAAATACAGGCTTCGTGAGCAGAAGAGATTTCTTTAAAAAACATTAAATATCTGACTGGTAGTGTAATTGCATACATTTTTTTGGTATATAATACATTTTAATTAGCTGTGAAAAGCCTTCATATGAAAGTAATTTAAGACATTATGAAATGTCTTTGGCTTTGGTTCCTTAATAGAATTAAAGAAATAAATCTTACAAAAAAAAAAGTTAAATAAAGTAACTATATGTGTTTGATTCACTACAAAGAACTGAGTCACTTGTTCGTGAACTACACTAGTTGAACTGTATGTTTTGTTTTTGTTTTTTTTAATAATTAAAAAACGCCTCATACAATTAACATGCTCAGAAATCCAACTACACTGCTTGCACTGTATGTTTCCGATTCACTAAACATGGCTCATATGATTCATCCGCTTAGGAATTGGAGTACACTGGTTACAATGTATGTTTTTAATTTGTTTTAAAAAAAAATATTAATTTGTTCAGGAATCAGACTGCAATGGCTACACTAGGTAACTCAATTAAAATGTTAAATTGACCTTGTTTAGTCCCACTAATGTCTAACTTTAGAGGAGGAAAAAACAAAACAGACTACAGTTACTAAACAGGTTTTGCACTGTTGCATATAAGATCAATGTCCTTGTCAGAGTTTAAACAGGATTGATGATCAGGCCTTCCTCTGAGATACAACCTGCTGCCATCTGGCTGAGGCCTGAGACTCACCCCGAACATTTGCCGGAGGTCTGGGTCACGGAAGCGGAAGGGAATGTTGGAGACGTGTAACCGTTTGGGCTGCTGTTTCTCCGAAGAGTCTGAGGGCTGGAGCTGAAGCTGCTGAGAGCCGTCTGTCTGCGCCACGTCGTCTGCTTGCTGAAAGACACACAAGCACAGCCCTGTTAGTTCCTACGTCAAACGCCGTCACAGCCTGGAAAATGTGCAGCGGGCAACAGTTACGGGGGCAGGTGAGCAGGGGGAGATCAGGGCATGCTGGTGGCATATTACAAATTCTCTCTACTCTGCCAACATTTGTATGTGGCGGTGAAGATTAAGGAAGCTGTCAGGAAGTGTGGATACAGATTTAAAGGAAAAAAAAAACCTCTGACATGGGGAGACCAGAGAATGCATTTACTGAGCAGCCGCCTATAAAGACCTGAGGGAGAACGGGAGAGGGAGAGAGAAAGTAAGCGTAAAGATGGTGTGCTCATCTGTCCATCATGTGGAGGAAATGGTAGTGACACAGCTGTGCTCAAGGATGGACTGCTGTCCGTGACACACATTCATCTTTCACCTCACAAGCCCTGACGCCACAGCCTTCATCCCATTCTCACTATTTCTCTCGCTGTTCTCTGGGCTTCATAAGACCTCATCTGACCAGACGGTCCGCCACGCATGGTGTGCAAAAACCACGCTTCATGCTAGAAATCATGCTAGTTTTTTTTTTACAGAAAGTATTAACTATCAAACATTACTTTAAGTATCCAAGATGAAAACACATTTTTAGTTGTTTACTGTTCTGCTTTTTTGATAATAAAAAATAATGTTCTGTAAACATTGACAATAAAAACAAAATATACATTGTTAATTTTATTTTTATACATTAATATTTAACAGGTAATATTTGATATAAATATATTACAGTATTATTTATAACAAAATAATAATTACATGAATTATATAAAAAATATTTGGGATCAGGTTTTTAATGTTTTTTAAAGAAGTCTTCTATGCTCATCAAAGTTCCATTGATTTGATTAGAAATACAGAAAAAAGTAATATTATGAAATATTATTGCAATTTAAAATAAGCTTTCTTTTTTTAATATACCTTTAAATATAATTTTTTTCTGTGATGCAAAGTTGAATTTTCATCAGCCATTACTCCAGTCTTTAATATCCGTTTTTAATATGCTAATTTATTATCAATGTTGGAAACAGTTGTGCTGTTTAATATTTTTTTGGAACCCATGATATTTTTTTCAGGATTCTTTGATGAATAAAACATTAAAAAGATTTAACACATCCTTGCTGAATAAAATGATTAATTTCTGTTTTTTCTTTTTTTACCCCAAATGTTGAACAGTAGTATACTGTTACAAAAGATTTCTATTTAAATTAATATTTTTCATTTTAATGTTTTATTCACAAAAGAATGCTGAAAAAAATATAACAGGTTCAAAAAAAAAAAAAAAAAAAAAAAAAAAGAAAATTAAGCATCATAACTGTTTTAAACATTGATAATAAATCAGCATATTAGAATGATTTCTGAGGGATCATGTGACACTGAAGACTGGAGTAATGATGCTGAAAATTCAGCTTTGCATCACAGGAATAAATTCTATTTTAAAGTATATTAATATAGAAAACAACTATTTTAAATTGCTACAATATTTCATAATATTACAGTTTTTTCTGTATTTTTAATCAAATAAATGCAACCTTGATAAGCAGATGATGATTTTGAAAAAACCTGTGTTGTGGATTACACATACTACATGGTACATACTCATAGCTTGAAAATAACCAAAATGTGATGAAATATTTAATAAACAAACAAAAATTTAAGTAGAAAAGTCTGAGAACATCCGTTTATCTACACAAAGCCGAAGAGAAGTTATAGACTGTAAATTCAATCATATCAAATATTATGAAGCAATACAGAAAGAAACGCTATGAAATAATAAATCAATATCTGTGAAGAAAAATATTATCTAACAAAATGCTCTTGAGGGAGGATCAGGTTGGTGCATAACTGAATGAATAATTAATCCAGACGTGATGCAATAGCTGACAGATGCAGAAGACTCCTCTACGTTTAAGAGTTTGCCTTGTTTTTCAGCCACTGTATGCAGACATGTTCAGCGAAGGAAAAAGCATGGTGAGCGCAGCACCTGAGCGGCAGCCCTTCATGTACATAATGAATTAAAAGAACATGGGAGCACAGATGAAGAGATGATGTCAGCTAAACTTCCCCCGGTTTAGCAGGATCAATGAGAAAGAAGTGCTGAAGGCAGCTACATTTGGCTGGGCCCATAGACAGCTGTATACTAGAGCAGACTCACGCTGTAGAGAGAGAACGAGAGAGAGAAAGAAAGAAAGAAAGATGCTATGCAGTTGCTAGGTGGTTCCTCTATGGAGCCTCTATGATATTTTCATAGTTACAAATAGCTTGGAGTCCTTCAGTGTAAGTCTATGGAATATTTGAACCTATTTGATCATCTGCAAGGTGAAAATTTGGCTGGAAAATCTCGAGTGCATTAAAAGTAAAGTAAAGCTGCATGATTTGAGGCATCATTCAGGTCCGCAGCACAAACAGTAAGAAAAGTTAATAATAAAACGTTGTAAATATTGTATGAACAATAATAGTAGACTTCAATACTTAATAAGGACTGAAAGTTAATGGAGTATAAATAGCATGAAAGCTGACACGCTAGATAGAGTCGAATAGTTAAACATTTGGATCTTATTAAGCTTTCAGAAAAGCCAAAACCGCATTTTCACACATAAAATATGAGCACAGCTAAATTCTGCAGCTTAAAAACTGAAACTCAAAATCAAAACTTTCATTTTTGATAATATTCAGATTTATCCATACATTCCAAGCGTGTTTTCTTGCATTTTATGCACATTGTTAATTATAATAAGTAGGCCGGACAAATTCCCCCTCATTAGGCACAAAACACACAAGAGATATGAATCATAGAAGATGGCAATATATCATGCATTAGGTAATGAAGATATAATGAGATATCTATCACTCCATCCCTTTCCGCTCGCACCCTGACAGAGAAAAATAGAGGAAAAAGGTGAAGTAAATGCAATTATGTAGACACAGCTAAGAACATAATACCAACTCAAATGCAAAAGATTTGGACCTGGAAGGCGTTCATTTTTTCACTCATTACTGAGAGAAGGTGAAAAATGGCATGATAAAATATCAGCTGAAATGAGATTTTAAAGTTTAACTCGCTGAACAAAATCATTATTGCAGAGGACATATGTCTTTACAGGGGAAATTACACCAGTAACATGACAGAAGTGACTTTACATTTCTATGGGTCTCAGCGATGTATCTTTTTTTTGCAATTAACAGGACGATACAATAAACCATCTCCTGTGCTTATCTAATATTTATTCAAGCAACCTTACTGAAAAAAAAAGGTTTTTCATTTTAACTGTACAGTAGCTACAGCATGATGAGCTGTAACAAAAAGGATTTTTTTGTAAGGGAAACAAACTACTGATGTTGCTTTGAAAAATGTCTACACATTTAAAGTCAGTAGGATCCGCTGTCGTTTTGGACCCCACAGATTTTCACCCTATAGACAAAAACAATTTCTATGTGACCCTGGACCACAAAACTAGTCTTAAGTAGCATGGGTACATTTGTAGCAATAGCCAAAAATATATCGTAGCATCAGAATTATTGATTTTTCTTTTATGCCAAAAATCATTTGCATATTAAGATTATGTTCCATTAAGAAATTTTGTAAATTTCCCTACAGTAAATATATCAAAACTTTATTTTTAATTAGTAATATGCATTGCTAAGAACTTCATTTGGACAACTTTAAAGGCAATTTTCTCAATATTTAGATTTTTTGCACCCTCTGATTTTAGATTTTCAAATAGTTGTATTTTGGCTAAATATGGTCCTATCCTAACAAACCACACATCAGTGGAAAATTTATTAGTTATTCAGCTTTCAGATTAAAAAAATACCCCTATGACTGGTTTTGTGGTCCACGGTCACATATTGTTTAAATATGTGCTGTAAAGAAGAGTGAAGATCAAACAGGTCTGGAACGAATAAGCAGTGTTGTAATGTTAAAAAGTACTTTGTTACAGTACTTAAATATTTTTTGGGAGTATCTGTACTTTACTTGAGTTTTTATATTTCAGCCGACTTTTACCCCACTACACTTCCTAATTAAAATAGTCAGAAGTCAGAAGAACATGGAATACAGGAAAGCAGGTTTGACGAATCAGTCGTCTGGCACTTGTAAGTTACACTTCCAAAACCTCCTTTGCTCATGTCATGCGTAAACAAGTGCGCGCACAACCGCAGATGATTTCATTTCATTTTCCACTCAAGTTGAGTCTGGGGTGTGCGATATACAGTATATCTTATATGATAATATGGTAAGTGTTGTTGTAATGATGCGAGATCTGACATTATCAAGTAGGCTATATCACCAAATCACAGAGTGTACGCACGTTGATTTATTTGTCTATTAAAACTCAAAATTCCAGGAATTCTAAATTGTAGATGGCAAAAATGCTTCTGTATGCTTTTTATACTTATATAATTTATTATAGTTAACATAATCTATATCACACAGAGTACCGTATTTCTGCAGATATCAGCATGATAACACATTTAATAATCACTTTATACAAGTTCAGTAAAGCAGTAATTGACTTACATTTTAGACATAATATAGCTTGCATATATAGCAACATATTTTTTTGCCCAATTTTGCCGACGAAAATAGTTTTGCGTCTCTGAGCAATGGACGCTCTTTACTTATTATGAATCAGCTTTTTGAACGAAATGGTTGATAAAAATGATTACTTCACTCATTAACACAGTCAAATGCTTTGTTCTTGTATGAATCAGCCGTTTGAATGAATCGATTGAATCTCAATGACTCACTCATTAACTTGCTGCCACCTGCTGGCGGTTTTAATTTCACATTTTGACATTATTTTTCACGTTTCAAATATCAGCATTCAGTGTTTTATGTTAAAAACAAACCATTAGGCCTATTTATGCATCTGTCACTGCAGTTTAAATGCATTCATGTTCCCTCTGAGATACATTAAACTGTGTAAATACATTTAAATGGTATTTCAGAAGCAGATTTCTGAAATGTTTTCTTATGTTGGAACGAAAGACACTAAGTATTGGATGAAGTGCTTCTTATTCTAACCCAAAAATACAAAATTGAGGAAAGAGTTAAAACTGAACACAATCTTGCTACTCAAGCTGTGTATGAACATTTTATATATATTTATTAGCTTCTTTTCCATTTGTACTTTTACTTTGAATACTTAATTACGTTTTTTAAACGGTGACTTCTGGTAAGATATCTGTACTTTTACTTAAGTATGGCTTTCAGGTACTTTATACACCACTGCGAATAAGGGTGAGAAAATAATGACAGAATATTCATTTTTGGGTGAAATATTCCATTTAAATGGGTAGGACTGAAGGTTTTCTCTCTTAAAAATTTTACTTTGCATTAAAAAAAGCCCCTTTAGATGATTACACTAAATGTTGTGTATAAACAATACTCGACATACACCATTCACAGGGTCAGAACGATAAAGGTAAGTTTGAACTCTCGCTACAGGTTATACAGTATAACAGCAGCGAAACCTCTGAACCATTAAATGTCGAGGGTCACCAACTTCTGCTTTTTCCATCTGACAACTTCCTCATCTTCTCTAATGCACAGTCTCTCCCAATGGGCTCTGCAGGGTCTCTGTGAGAGGACACCGTGTTTACCAGCACATTGGCACTATCAATCATCGCAGCTATGTAGACAGTCAAGTCCTGTTAAGATAAAGCACACGGGTCGGCTCTGGATCCACACAGCCTGTCGTCCTGCCCCTTGTGTACGGCGCCCGAGGTCGGCGAGCAGCGGAGGCCCGTAGCCCCTGCCTGATGGTGGTAGATGGAAAGCCGAGCAGATGGATGGGCAAGCGGAGGTGCAATTACCCCCTGGTGCCCCCGCTCCCTGGGCTGCACCTCTTCCCGCTCCCTCATCCTCATCCATCACGTCGGTGCCATCGGTCATTCACATGCTCTGTCTGCAGTCGCTCTGGAGAGAGCCACGCTATCTATCATGTCTAACAGGTGAGCGGTGCGACGGCGCGGACTCGCCCATTACCGACCGGCGGAGCGTGGCCTCTGAGAGCCTCCAATTCCTCGCTCTGCCCAACGAAGTGCTGGAGAGAAGGATGAGGGCTTTGATTTGCTTACTTTATGGGAACACGTATTGACTAGGTCCTCTCAGATGTAAGTCATCATGTAGCGACGCGGTGCAGCGAGTAACGGACAGTGATAAAAATGAAGAGAAATCATAGGGCTGCTGCGCACTCGCCTTGCGCGCTTTGCTTAAAAGAGGACAATTGTTCCGCCGTAACAAGCGCTTTGTAAAACACACAGTCCGGCTCGCTCACTCTCGACTTGAACGATATAATCTCTCTGGCTTTATTCGGAGCACTTCCCCTGCTCTTGAGCGTGGCGGCTTGGAGTGCTCTTCTCTGGAGGAGTTGACACCAGGCCAGGAGAGGGAGAGGAGAGGTAAGCGTTCGAGACTCCGCACTCCAGGTTTGGATCTAATTATCTCATCGTCACCGCTAAGCAGCCATCTACAGGGGGTTCGTCTGCGCAATTTGCCTTTTAATTTGTGTTAATTGCATGTTAATTATATTGCAGCTAGCATGGGCTGCATCTGTCTCTTTCAGAGACAAGGTTTCAGAGGGCTTCGCGCTCCCAAGTTCCGCAGACGAGGTGAAAAGTAATTAAAAGTGTTCGGCGTTTGAGGCGGAGGCAAACTCCCTGCTCGCTCAGATTGCCAGGTCATCCTCTAGAGGATGTCACCAAATTTTTGGTAGGAGGGTTTGATGTCTTTCTTGTACATGCTGACGGACTATGACCCTCTCTCCAGCACTCCGTTTACCAGCATGACAACGGGGAGGAGCTAAGCAACCTGCATTAGGGTTCCAGAATGTGGATCCTGCCAAAAAAGCTAATAGTAAATCCATACGGGAGGATTTTATGGTCAGCTAAGAAAAGCTCCTCAAATTAACCCCAAGTAGGTATATTACTCCCTCTAAAGGTTTATGACAGCCAATTACCACAACTTAATTCAGGAATGTTACATAACAATGTTACATTTGCCAGGGTCTGGGATTTAAGGGATAGTTCACCCAAAAATGAAATTTACTCACCCTCAAGCCATCCTAGGTGAATATGACTTTCTTCTTTCAGACGAATACAATCAGAGTTATATTACAAAAATGTCCTGACTCTTCCAAGCTTTATAATGGCAGTGAATAGGTGTTGAGCTTTTGAATAAACTTTCAAATATGGATATTTTTATGACATAAATGCATCGCTTCACTTCAGAAGGCCTTTATTAACCTCCCAGAGCCGTGTTAAGTATTTTTTATGATGGATGGATGCACTTTTTTGGGCTTCATAATCACAACACCCATTCACTGCCATTATAAAACTTGGAAAAGCCAGGACATTTTGTAATATAACTCAGATTTTATTCGAAAGTCATATATACCCAGGATGGCTTGACGGTGAGTAACTGTATTTTTTTTAATCTTTTTAAGTTTAAGTATGCAATAACATGTTTAAATATAGCCGCAAGCAGCGATTACCAGGGTTCAAGCACTTTAAGGCATTTAAGCAAGCTTGTAACCACCTAAGTAAATGATTTAAAAAAACATTTTTGGCAAATCCAGGTAATTTACCTTAGAAATATTATGTTTTTTAACATTCATGACTGTTATAGCGTCAGCTTTATAATTTTGCATGCTTATTTAGAATTACCTGTCGCATATGCTCACCAGGTTTTGATAGAAATTAGGAGTTCCATCATATGATATAAATATTGTGTATGTGCAAAAAATCGCACAATGTACAACTGTTTACGAAAATGTGATATCACCCCCAGTGGCTGATTTCTTTCAAAATTCTCACAGACCTTTGGGGCCGTGAGTCAAAGAGGCTCACCGAGTTTCGTTCCGTTAACCATGTCTAATAGGTGCTTAAACTTCAGCATCAAATGGTGGCCATGCTTCTTAAGATACGCAAATGTCCTTATAGACACTTATGGCACTTTGGACCAAGACCGTGCAGACCATTTTTTCATGCTGATAGGACAAATGGTTGCAAAGGCATAGCCATTTTTATGTTTTTTCCTCTTATAGTGCCACCAAGTGGCCAAGCTCCGTGATTTTTGTCCTCCTCAGACTGAGGTCTTACATAAGTGTTCTGAGTTTGGCGAAGATATCTTGTTCCGTTTAGGAGTTATAGGCATTTTACTAAAAGCGTCCCTTTGTGACAGTGAGTTGAAAGTTCGACTTTTTTACATAATTTGTTCCGAAGACTAGCTCGCAAAAGTAGGTTTTGCAAAAAATCCAAAATAGCCAAGGATTCCAACAACATAAAGCACTCGAGCCTGCGACTGACGATTTAGGAGTTATTTCGTACTTTTGATCGCTGCAGCGCCCCCTTCAGGCCAATTGGGACAGTGTGTTAGTGGTGTAAGTACTACCATCCCTCCAAGTTTCAAGTCTCTACGACTTATGGTTTGGTCTGAACAATCAGTTTTATGTGGAGATTGCTGATCCTTTGCGGTTCTAACAATTACAATAGGGTTTCAACACTATGCGCTTGAACCCCTAATCAAAAGTAGTACATATAAACTACATGATCACCTCTTGTGTTTCCTGCTAGAGTTACCTAACGTTGGACTACAGTCATTCCATACATCCGATGCACTTCTTGTTTCCATTTCTGTTGTAGAAGAGCAACTTCCCTGCACTTCACATTCTGCAAGGAATGGAGCAGCCAAGCAGCACCAAGAAATAATTGCCTGAACATTATCATACACCACCACATTGGACCTCACATCCAACCCCCCTCCTCCACCGCAACGTCACAGAAGGCTCGTGTTTGCACACATTCGCTCGTGCCCGCTCGTATTTTTATGTGCGGTTGGGTGGGGAATGAGTCCTGCTAAATCGTTTCTATTGCCGCACTCATTCAGCGTTATCTGCAAATCACTTTCAAAGTGCTCAGCTCAGCACTTCCCCCTTCAGAATGCCCCTACAACCACATAATTGAAACTATCTGATTGGAAAGCTGCCAAGCAGGTAGATTACATCCGATTAGGGCCAAACCAGCGCTTCACTTAAAGGGATTAGCCTGAGCCGCTTTATATTTTTTTGTTCTTCTACACACTTCTGCCATCCTCCCCTCCGATCTCATCATCCCTCCCTCCCACCGAGATGCGAATACAAACCATCACCTGTCATCTAGAAAGCAGACACTGGCCTTTCAGTCTTGTGCAAAGCTCTGATTAATTAGACAAGGTAATCTGACTCACAACAGGTTTAGCCGGTAACGAATACGGAGGCTTAAAGAGCGCTTATACCTGCAATATTATTATCAATGGCACAGTAAAAACTACTCAGGGACGGCAGCCAAGAATAAGCGCAGGAAATAATGGCATTCCCTTAATAACATAACATCACGCTCCTTTGAGCAGTACGGCTGTGTTCGGGCGAGTTGCAAATCACAGTTTAGACAATCCCACCCAAGGCAATATGACAGTCGTAGTGGAAAACTGTTAGCACGTACCCTAAAGAGAGCTAAGTAGTCTTTTATCGCCGAGCTACCAAGCATCTAGAGTCTGTGCTGTTGTGATGATGTGATCTGATATGTGATCTGATGTGATTACCGTCCACTCTCTGAGGTGTAGTGTTCCTTCTTTGCTAATGATCCTCCACAGGGAGAGAGAAAAGAGGGAGAAAGGGAGAATTTCCCTGGTGGGTTAGGCCAGAGTGACAGTTTAAGTACATCCTCCAATCGAGCCGTAGATTAGCCCAGCCAGAGCTCAGGTGCCTTTACGGGGGCCTGTCAGCATCGCTTCTCCGCGATCTGCTGAGCGTGGGATTATATCTACTTCCTCTAAACCGCACCACCTTGAGCTTTACACATATCCCAATCAGAACGAGAAAAAGATTACATTTTTCATCCGTCCTTTTTCCCCCCTAAGGCCAGGAAGACCTTGTACTTCTTTTTGCATTGAAGAAAAGTTTTATGCTCTTTAATTTCTCTTTCCCACTCTTCTCTTATGCCCTTTTTCTGGCTATGTTTCATTTCACTCCCTAGATCCCTATGACGCGAATGAGTAAATCACGAACACAAATTTGGGCTCTAGCTAAGGTATTTATCCTCTAAAAATGAGACATCGACGGTGTTTAACATCAACAGCATCAGCATTATAAAACAGATCGATCTAGCTAACATTACATAACCTGTTAATGTGAAAAATACAGTAGTTTAGCTACAATAACAACAACAGAAACTGTATTTAGATGCTCACCTAGATACTTAGAATCGTAGACAAAATTGTCCAACATTTACGAAAACATTTCCAGTGAATACAGTGGCTCAAATCTTGCATTTTACAAAGCCAACAGTATAGGGGTTTTAAAAGATGAGTGTCAAGCCCCAAAACCTTTACATATAAAATAAAATAAAATAAAATAAAATAAAATAAAATAAAATAAAATAAAATAAAATAAAATAAAATAAGGCCCTCAGGGATTTATCTGTCTTTCTGCTTCTCACCCTTTATTTCCTCCAAGTGTAAGTGTATGTGTTAATCAAAGGCCTATAGGAACCAAGAAAGGGTAGCGCAAACAGACGAGACACAACTCACCCACGGGAGGGGGTCTAAGGACACTCTTTCCCTCTCAGAGTTTCTTTTATTTCATCATGTGCTTGTCATATGCTCAGATAGAGCACTTGGGCAGCACTCGTTAAGTGGTCCATTGAGACGTTTGTGATATTGTTAGCCATGGTAAATGGCTCCATGGGGTTTAAGATATGGAGCCATGTGATAGCCATGGTTTAAAGCTTGATAAAATGGAGAGAGAAAGCAGAAGAACTCTTTAAATGGAGAAGGATGGTTTTGCTCTCAACGTCTCTTATTTTGTCCTATGCTTTTATCTTTGCTTGCGCTAGCTTTATAGTTCTTTTCATTCCAAACTCTTCTATTTCCAAGCCCCAATTTCTCTTTATCTCAGTCTGTCTGAATGTAGAACTGTTAAAAATGGGATGTTAGAGTCTGATCCAGACAACAGAAAATGTAAGATGTAAAAAGTAATTCGAAAATGAATAAAAACATCCTTTGTACAGGGTCCAAAATGAACTTTTTGCCACCTGCCAATGCCAATTTACTTAATAAATATAATATTTAACACCGTACAAAACTGTAATTTGCATTTTGTGTGTGTATGTTTTTGTATTTTTCTTAGTAGAACTTTTTTTACAAAATAACACAGGTTTTTCTATTAACATCTTATAATAGATAAGACATGATTACATTGTGATTTTGTTACTCATATGTGACCCTGGACCACAAAACCAGTCATAAGGGTCAATTTTTCAAAACTGAGCTTTATACATCATCTGAAAGCTGAATAAATAAGCTTTCCATTGATGCATGGTTTGTTAGGATAGGACAATATTTGGCCGAGACTATTTGAATATCTGGAATCTGAGGGTGCAAAAAAAATCAAAATATTAAGAAAATCACCTTTAAAGTTGTTCAAATGAAGCTCTTACTAATGCATATTACTAATCAAAAATTAAGTTTTTATATATTTACAGTAGGACTTTTACAAAAAATTCTTCATGAAACATGATCTTTACTTAATATCCTAATGATTTTTGGCATAAAAGAAAAATCAATAATTTTGACCCATACAATGTATTTTTGGCTATTTCTACAAATATACCCCAGCGACTTAAGACTGGTTTTGTGGTCCAGGGTCACATATGAGAAAAAATTCATGTTATATTAACTAGATAAATATCATTAAAAGACATACAAGTTGCAATGGTTTTACAGGCTGCAGCATTTTCTAAAAAAAACCCCTCTTATTTAAAAAAAAATACTTAAAATAATTATATTTAATGGTCATATAAATATAATATAATTATATACAAATAAATATATATTAAATTATTTTAAAATTAATTTTGTACCCTGTCTGTGATTTAAAAAATCTAAATCAAATAAAAAATTAAAATAAAAAATGAAATTAAATAATAAATGGTCCATGCGTGCATGCTGCTAGTGGCACTCACTGGTATGCTGCTAGTCCCTGTGAGGGAAGGCGTGCTGCTGTCAGTGCCAGGTGGCTCGCTGTGTGTCTGTGTGGGTGTGTAGATAGTGAGGGCTGCGGCGTGCTCAGGGACCGGACTGGGCCCCGTGTAGTCCTGCCCAGGGTGGGTGTATTCGCCAGGCAACCCGTTCTGAGGTGGAGGGGGAGGATACTGCGCTGGAGCGTACGGCTGAGCCATGGCTTCTGGGGGAGCTGGGGCCTCCTGGTTACCCTGTAAAGAAAGAAAGAAGAGAGATTTTAGCAATTTTATTCTTACATATCTCATACTAATCCACTTTTTCTGGCTCTTCAAGGAACAATGCCTGCAATGAGACGTGACAAGAGCAATCATCACAAGAGCCCTGTGTGCCTGGGTCACGATAACACACGATAGGAGAGAACAGGACCTAATTCTATGATAATGGCAGATCAACTTGCAGAACAACCACTGTACCTGACAATCTGAACCTGAATCACACAACACGATAAGCCTCAGATATTAAAACCACTTATAGTGATTAAATCCAGACGCTGATACGGATCCCTGTTCCTGCTGCTGAGAGGAATCGACCCCACACACAGTTTTCTTCTTCTTTATTCGTGGGACTAATATCTGTTATTCAAATTTGTTGTTAAAAGAAGAAATACTGAAGAATCTCCAAATATTTTTATGTCAGCAGCTATTTGCACTAAGTGACAGATGCTAATTATACTAAGTGCAAATAGTGATAGATTCTATTTACACTATGTAAAAATAACAGTATTTTCTTTGCAATAACATTAGTTATTGCTATTTATATTACTGTACTTACACACCAGGTCTCTCTTTTCATTTTTACTGTGCTATTAGTGGCAGATATTTGCACCTCAGTATTGTAGTACATTATTAAACAGTATGCAATAATGCATGTAAATGATCATTTTTATTAAAATTATTAAATGGATGCAGCCTTATTGGGACAATAAAGCCCTCCCTACCCCTCACCCTAACCGAAAAACACCTGTGAGGCACTTTATTTGACACTTTTACATTATTTCCTTCATTTACTGAAAATAAATGCCTTTCCGATCTGATATGTGATGTGCAAAGGGAGAAGAGCAAGTTTGGCTGATTTGAATTTGGGTCGATCGTGCCAAAAAGCCACTGCTACACACTTTACTACGTCCGCCACTGCAGATTTTGTTTTGCAACAAGGTAAAAGTGTAAATAGACACTGCGATTGTTCATACAGCAACCGTTCATAGTTCGTAGTGGCTACTGCACATATTTCAAACATCAAAAATAACCAAACATCAGCATAATAACACCATGACAGTAGTCTAAATTACTTCCGCTCTGTATTCAAAGTTTCCTAAAGCCGTAAAATATATTATTTTCTGATAAATTTCAGATAGTTCTAACCTTCGAGTCACTGAATCAGTGAGTTGAACTTGAGAATCAGATCTGTGAATGATTCATTTTTTAAATGATTTGGACTTATTCTGTTTTCAAGTTTAGCTCACTCAATAATCCTCACTAGAGGGAAAGTTTATCAGCGAATAACAACATTTCTGTGTGTTTCTTATATAAATCTATCTAAAAACTCAGTAGTCCAATTTCTTGTGCTCTGTATTCAAAGTCTTCTATAGCCATACAATAGATTATGTTTAGATTATTTGCTGATAATCCTGACCTCCAGAACTCCGGAGTCTCTCTGACCAAATCACTGAATCATTTAGTTGAACATGAAATTCAGATCTGTGAATGATTCATTCTTTTGAATTATTTGGACTGATTCTGTTCTTAAATTCAGCTCAGTGAATAACGTTCACTGGAGGAAAAGTTTGTCAAGGAATAACATTTCTGTGTGTTTCTTATATAAATCTGTTTTAAAACCTAGCACCACAAAATGGTCCAAATTTCTTGTGTTCTGTATTTAGTCTGAAGCCAAACGATTATGTTTCGATCATTTGCTGATAAAGTTTAGGTTATTTGCTGATAATTCTGACCTCAAGAACTCCAAAGCCTCTCTTACCAAATCACTGAATCAGTGAGTTGAACTTGAGAATCAAACCTGTGAATGAGTCATTCTTTTAAATGATTCTGTTCTCAAGTTGAGCTCAGTCAATAATCCTCACTGGAGGAAAAGTTTATCAGTGAATACCAACATTTCTGTGCGTTTCTTATAAACATCTGCCTAAAAACTGAACACCATAAAAGTAGTCCAAATTTCTTGTGCTCTGTATCCAAAGTCTTCTAAAGCCATACAGTAGATTATGTTTAGATTATTTGCTGATAATTCAAGAACTCCAGAGCCTCTCTGACCTTGAGAATCAGATCTGTGAATGATTCGTTCTTTTAAAAGATTTGGACTGATTCTGTTCTTAAGTTCAGCTCACTCAATAATCCTCACTGAAGGGAAACATTTCTGTGTGTCTCTTACATAAATCTGTCTAAAAAACTTCTTTTGCAGAGGTTTTTGAAGCTTGAAAGATTCGGTTGCTATGAACTGTAACTGTACGGAAAAAACATTACACAAAGATTGATCAAAATTCTCCTTTTGTGTTCAACAGAAGAAAAAAGCATACAAATTTGTAACAAGATGAGGGTGAGTACATGATTACAGAATTGTAATATCTGTGTGAACTGTTCCATCAAGTGAAGCCGAAGCATGATTTTTCTTTGTCTTATCAGAGCAAAGCAGCAGCATCTGAGACGCGTGGGGTCCCGGCTGCTGAATGGCTTTGTCTAGGCCCTATCATATCAGCTCTCAGAGAACATTAGAGGACTGCTTGATCATTACAAGGCAACAAACTTACTTTATAGAGCAGCGCTCGATAGATTTGCAGCCCGAGCGACAGGGTTCTAAATTGCTCTCTTGGCAAGCAGCATGTGCGAGATCAATTAACTGATAAATTTTTGATTATAACCTTTGATTTAAATTACAGGTTTCTAATACAAGCTGCTGTTTCCCCTTTCCACGGCTTCTCTCGTCTTTTCCCTCATATTCACCTCCCTCTGTTTCACTCATTCCGTCTCACTAACGCGCTTTCTCTCGCTCTCTGTCTCCGCGCTGGAATTAAATGAGTATCTACCCCCTCATTTAGGTCTCTGTGTGAAGGGGTGTCTTTCTTGTGCTCTGTGTATCAGCATGTAAATGAATGTGCTTTTTCTTTCTTCTCATCCATTTCTCTCCATTCAAGAGGATGCAAATGAGATTCTTTACTCTGTTGCTTTCCCGTTCGTTTTGAGTCGCTGAAGAACACGATGTTTTCTAATCTTATCAGCGAACATTAGGATGTGGCGGCACGTAATTTTTTTCTCTTTCTCTGACAGGTGTCATCATTTGTGCCAGTGGAGACTGGCTTAGTGACTGTTCTTGAAGTGCAGCTTAAAGGCCCAATGAAAAAAAACTCTGTCAGGAGTTGACGTATTTCCTGTTCAGACAGAAAGTGCAGGACATATAGTAGGGATTTTAACTTTTTCAGGAATTATTAGTAACAGTACTGTCTGTAACAGACATAAAATGTGTCATTGATACTACAGATGGTCCGATGGCTTATTTTAGTACGCTTTTGTGTTGTGAGATGATGACAGATGAGAAGTACTCATTTGGACATAATGCAGGTGTGTTAGCGTGTTGATGTACAAGGGCTAATCTCTCAGATAGTGTACTGTGTGTGTGTGTGTGTGATGACAGATGACCTGGCTAATCTCACCGGTAAAACACTGAAGTGTGTGTGTGTTATGACAGATGAGGGCTACTCTCTGGGGCAGAGTGCTGTTGTCAGCACAGGTGCAACTGGGTCATCAGTACAAAATATATTGTGTGTTTTTCTGTAAATGTGTGTTTGTGTATTGTATGTGTCTGAATCTTGCTATATAAAAGCAGCTTACCCCCAGGGGCTCATATCAAGGTATTAATCTTATACAAATTTAGGACCTTGGAGTTTGACCCTGTCCTGAGAGCTCATGGCAAAGAGAGGCAATAACAGCTCCTTTAACCAACCTTTGGGTAATGGGATCTCTCTCACACTTACTGTGCCTGCTCCTTAATTAATCAAAATCTGATGAGCTTAAAAAAACAAAAAAACACAAGCACCCCTGGACACAAACGACTTCTTGTTTGCACATAAGTGCTTTGCACAGACGATAATATTACTGAATCTGAATTTGAGTTGAGACAGAAAACAAAGTGCAGAATTGCATTTTCATTTAATAGCAGAATTTAAATGGAAAAATGTCAAATTCTTTCTTTTTCTAGGAAAAAAAAAAGGAAAAATATAAAGGCGATTACACTACCAGTCAAAAGATTTTAAATGTTTTTTAAAGGATTTCTCTTCTGCTCACCAAGATCATCCAAAACACAGCAAAAACAACAAAAATGAAATATTTTTATTATTTAAAATACCTGTTTTCTTTTTGAATGTATTCTAAAATGTAATTTATTCCTGTGATTTCAAAGCTGAATTTTTAGCATCATTACTCCAGTCACATGATCCTTCAGAAATCATTCTAATATTCTGATTTGCTGCTCAAAAGACATTTATTATTATTATTATTATTATGTTGAAAACAGCTAAGTATAATTTTTTCAGGTTTCACTGATAAATAGAAAGAAGAACAGCATTTATCTGAAAAGTCTTTTGTAACATTTTAAAATACTTTATCATTAATGTGAAGCATTCTTGCTAAATAAAATGAATAATTTCTATTTTTTTTTTTTTTTTTTGCTAAAAAACAAACAAACAAAAAAACAAACCAAAAACTCCAAGGTTTTAAATTGTATAGTGTATAATGTTACAAAAGCTTTTTTATTAAATGCTGATCTCTGGATCTTTCTATTCATCAAAGAATCCTGAAAAAAAAGCACTATAGTTTTAAATATTGATAATAATAATATTTCTTGAACAGCAAATCAGCATACTAGAATGATTTCTGAAGGATCGTGTGATACTAAAGACTGGAGTAATGATGCTAAAAATGTAGCTTTGATCATAGGAATAAATTATATTTTAAAATATATTTAAATAGAAAACAGTTATTTTAAATAATAAAAATATTTGAAATTTGTACAGCTTTTTGCTTCACTTTGGATCAAATAAATGCAGGCTTGGTGAGCAGAAGAGGCTTCTTTTAAAACATTACCGTTCAAAAACTTTTGACTTGTACCGTGTATGTGTGTTTAAAAGTATTAAAAATATATTAAATATATGACAATTAAAAACAAAACTAATGTAGATAGATATTAAAATATTAGTATGAAAATTATATATTACAAAAATAATGAAAACAGTATTAGTATTAGTATTAAACAACACAGTGTTAAATTATTTTATAAAAATAAAAATATTAAAAATGACTATAAAACCATGATTTAAATTAATACAGTTAAAAAATATGGGAGATATTAGCTCTTTAGGACCCAAGCACATCCTATGTTCATTTCCCAATCCCTTTCCCGTCTTTTTCAATCGTCCCATAATATGGGCTAAAAAGCCCATAAATAAAATTACAAAAAGAGAAAATCTCAGCAGAATTTGTCCTCCTCCGCCTTTTCCACCACTGTCCATTACAGAAGGCCAATGAAGAGCCGTAGGAAACCCAGAGCCTTTCTTTCCCATTTCTGCTTGATTGTTATTAACCTTTTTTCACTGACTAAGCAGCATTAGGCAGCAGCAGCAGCTTTGGCTGGGGAGGGATGCAGTTTAATAGAAGTGGGGAGAAATGCATTAATGTAAATGTAGTGGAAACAATGAGAGGCCCGGCCATTGACATGTTGGCAAACAAATGAGGCTGTCCTCTCAATTAGAGTCAATGCTCCATTATCCAAATGAAAAACGCACTCTTCCGTGGCCGAACGCACGACGGACAGGCGTGGAGGGGTGAAAAGGAGTGAGAAATAAGGAAGCCGAGATTTTATTACTTCTCAGTTCTATCCGTTTGCACTTTCTTACACGTGTCTCCAAGTTCCAGGAGCTCAAACCGAGACGCTGACGCAACACGCGGTGTGCTAAGCATCGACGTACAGTTCCGTTTTGATGAAACATGTACAGTTTGATACACAAACACACATGCCTGCACACGCAACTTCAGTTACGTGGGGCGCCCAACTCAAGTTTTGACAAGTGCGGGTGTTCTATTGATTAGATGTGGAAGTTTGTCTCTCTCGGTCTACGTGTCCGTCCATCTAACTCGGCATCTCTCGCTTTCATCCCGCTCCTCAAGTTGCACCACCCAGGCCGTGTCTGGCTCTCTCCTAGTCAGACAGAGGAAAAAGAGCGAGGCAGCCCATAGCCTGAGGTGGATATTGTAATTCACTAAAACATTAAGCAGTATTGATGCAGCCCCCCGTCTCAAAGCACCAATGGGGGTGAGGTCTGTCCAGCGGCCTGAAAAACAGTAGATAAGCTTGACTGTCTTCACTCTATCTTGGGATGTGGGCAGAAAGCAAGGTTGGGGGATCCGGGTGAGGTGCTCACACCCATAAAGTCTGCCGGAAATGGCTTTCGCTTGAAATCACCTTATTATTGCCGTGCGTGTTGACTCCGCGCTATGAAATATTCAGCGAGCTAAATGGACGAGTAAGCCACATTTTCCGAAGATAAGATGAAGGATAGAGAGCAGCTTCCTTTGCATCTGGTGGGCTATGAGGCGGATGAAACAGTCAGTAATCCAGCCTCACATTTCGACGTGTTTTTTCCACCTCTTGCACCTGCAAACAACATAATGTGCTTTGTTTTCTCCATTTTACACCTGTGCTGAAGGTCTCTAAACCAGTCTACCCTCTGCTTTTTTTTGTTGTTTCTATGTGCATTAGGTTTTTTTCGGGAAGGTTAAGAGAAAATGACCTAAGAGAGCTGACGCCCGATTAGCTCCCATTAGATCCGCCTGCGGTCACAGAGAGCTTGAGTGATGACCTGAGCTTGTACCGTACTTCACCACAGACGCCGAGAGGATGCGCGGTAAAACTGAACCTCTGGGACTGTCCATCATCGCAGCGGTCAGAGAGTGACCACTACACTATGTGAGGTTACGGAGAGATGAGAGAGACCGATGAGAGAGAAAAGTTGTGATGAAATGTCTGAAGTCAGTTGAAAGAGTTCCTCAGAACTCGGGTGCTTGATTCAGAGAAGCCTTTTAAATTGTAATGGAATTCCTGCTAATGGGATGCAGAAATTCCAATTTTAATTATAACTTTCAAATGCAGAATTTAAGAACATCCAGTAACAGCCAAGTCTTGTAATTAATATTATGTTTTGTAATATCTTAGAATTAACTTGAAAATTAAAGTTTGTCAAGATAAACTGTGAATGTTGCTGTGATAAGCTTGTTTGAAAAGTTTATAAAGTTTTGAAGTTTGAAGGTTATAAGGCCAGACAGATAGATAGATTATAAAAATATAATTTAACATAATATAAAATAAAAAAATATAATATAATATACTATAAAAAATATTTAAGAATCCTGAATGCATCATTTTTAAAAGTAGAACAGGAAAGTCAAAATAAAGGTTTAATTCTAATTAATTAATATTTTATTAAAAATATGTATTTTCATTACATTATTTTAGAATAACAATATAATATAATATAATATAATATAATAATAGTTAAATATAAATATAATTCTTGTAAAGGAAAGTATATAAACCATTATTGAAAATATGTATTTTTATACAAATATTTTAATATAATATAATATAATATAATATAATATAATAATTTTTTTAAGAATCCTAAATGCATAATTTTTAAAACTAGAAAAGGAAAGTTAACATAAAAGTTTAAACATAAAAAACAAACACAAAAATCCTAAAATATTTAAAATAATGCTAGAAATTATTATTTAATATTTTAATGATATTTTTTCGAAAATAAATTTATTTAACAATTATATATTTCCTAAATGTATATTTCTTGTAAAAATATCATATTAAAATATTTTAGAATAACAATATAATATAATATAATATAACATAATATAATATAACAGAATTAATATAATGTTTAAGAATCCTAAATGCATAATTGTTGAAACTAGAAACTAGGAGTCAAAACTGTCAAAATAACAGTTTAAATACAAAAAAAACAAACAGACAAAAATACAAAAGAGTGTTATTTAAAGTAATGCTATAAATTATTATTTAATATTTAAATGATATTTTCTCCAAAATACTTTTATTTAACATATAATATAATTCTAAAAAAGTTTAAACAGAGGGACAGACAACTAGACAGATTATTTTATTTTAAACTGAAATTAGAAAGACATACAGACATAGTCGTGATAAAATTAAAATATCAAATTTTTTTGAGTTTCTATTTCTATCATTACAATTCAAAGTTCAGAAATTCAAATCGAAAAAGAGTTAATTCTTAAATTCTGATATTTGTCCAACTCCACTGTACATTACAGCAGTGCTGAAAAGCCTTCAGCACCATGGACCAGGGATCAGAAGCCTTCTGTAACATCTGAGATCTGACCTCGCTGTGTCTCTGAATCACACATTTAATATCCCTATAGAAGTCTATACAAATTCTGCTCACATATCTCTCAGCCTCCTTCATATAGTCAAACCTGACATGATTTAAAAATGCCCATTACTGTTATGAGAAGTTCCAAACGGCACAGGAAATACAAACAGGCTTCATATAGCGAAGCCAAAACAAACCGTTCATCCTTCATCTCACACAGGCAGACCGCGAGACTGAACCGAGAACGACGCGAGGCCATGGAGCGGAGAAAAATCACTCGCTATGTGGTTTTGTTTTTGATAAACTTAAATCAGAAATTGATATTTAATACAGCCCTCCACTGCGGCAGCTTTTATTTAATCAGTGCCCTTTCCACATCGTTCTGTAGAATGAGACTCCGATAGCTTATAAATGTGGAAGATAGAAACGAGAGAGCGAGTGTGAGAGAGAACTGAAGGTGGAGAGAGAAACATCTCCATCAATATGACTGAAGCCATGCCACACTAAAAACATCCCTCGATCCTTGTCGTCAAATTGCGCCCGTAAATGATTTCCGCGATGAGCTAAATGGTATTATCCACCCCCAACCTCTATTCCTCCACCCTCCGCCAGCCTCAGAGCCCCAGCCGACGCTCACTAAATGAATTTATTTCCTTACCAATGGGGAGAGCGAGCGGGGCATCCTAGTCATTCAAGCCAGGATTTAACCCTTAGCCTTACCGCCGGGACCACAAACAGCCACTCCACAGGTTGCAAGACGAATGGAGACCGAGATTGCCAATAACTCAAGAACTTTCATCAATTTCAAAGGGAGGCCTTATGCAATTTTTGATCAACGCTGTTGGCAAACGCTCGCGAAGGCTCGACACAAACACGGGAAGGAATAAAAATTCTCAGTGGAGCAGATCACGGATGCTCAGAGCTCCGCTTGAAGTTTGAGATGTTTTGCGAGTGAGTTGGACAGGCGTGTAAGTGACTGTCACCGGACTGGCGAGGATAGGAGATGCCGCTACATCGAGAACTACACTAATCTGACCACAGAACAAAACAGGACATTTTCATATGAATCTATTGCCTCAAACACACACACAAAACACTCTGTACACACACTTAGTTTGTTTTTGTGAATTGTGGGAACTTTCTATAGACTTTTATTGTTTGTATACTGTACAAACCATATTTTCTATCACCCTACACCAACCCTATATATATATATATATATATATATTTTTTTTTTTCATGTCGCGGCAGCAATTACTCATTTTTTTTCAGTGCTCAAGAAACATTTAATATTATTTTCAATTATCAGAATACTCATTTTATTAAATTAAATCAATATTATATTATTTAATATTAATAATACTATATCTGTGCATGTTTGTGAAAGGCAGAATAAAATTAATATAACTGTATGAAAAAAGAAAAATGTTTAAAAGTTTATTTTACTTTTCTAACTGGCAAATAGTTTTTGTCTTGTTTTAAGTGTTAATTTAACTAAATGCGATTTATTTCTTAAATAAAATTAATATTATATTATTTAATATTAACATTATTATGTTTGTGCATTTTGAGACAGGCAGAATGTATGTATGAGAAAAGACATAAAAATATTTAAAAAATATAAAAGTATTGTGAAATATTGTTATTATATATATATGCATGTGTGTGTGTATATATATATTTATAGACATTTCTTTTGCAATATATTTATTCCTGTCGCAGCAGCAATTAGTCGTTTATTTTAATCATTAATTAGAATATTTATATTATTAAGTAAAATTAATTTTATAATATTTAATATTAATATTATTAATATTTTATATTACTAACAGAAATGGTGATACATTTTGAAAATGATTAAAAAGGTCAAAAGAGCAGTATTTGAAAAGTTTGAACTAATGTGTACCAGAGGAAAATGCTGTTGCTAAAAAGGAAACTGGGAAACTGTATTAATACAACAAATTTCTTAGAGAAACAAAATGTCTTTTGTAAAGTTTCTTCTTGTTTGAAGTATTAATTTAACAAAACTGAATGAGATTATTGGTTAAAAACAACAACCATGATTTGCCAATGAGGTAAGGAAAAAATAATGTTTTTTTTTTGTTTGTTTTTTTTTTTTAATATTTTATTATTATTTTTAATTCCGCCTCTTTGGTGTGTATTGAAGCTTTGACAATATTGTATGTAAAACAATCATCCCAATAAAGTACTCTGAAATTAAAATTGAGTGAAGGGTGAATTTGGGCCAGTCGGGGCCAGCCGGTATCGATTGGCTCTCAGCGGAGCGCTTCCATAGCCGCAGGCCTCGTGCCACGCCTCCAGTCTGATTACGGAGAAGCACTCTGCTGGTGCAAATTGGATTGAAAAGCCCCTCCCAAGCGTGCTTAGGAAATAATTTCCAAGGCTATACTGCTGCTTCTCTCACGTCGGCCAAGCACGGGTCCTTCCTGGTGCCCCTGAGTGCTTTGGGCACAGACCCTGTGAGAGTTTGCGTTACCGTGCATGTGTTTGTTTGGGTACGGCTAGGATCTCCCCTCTTATTCGCAGACGTAATCTATTTGACTGTATGAGTCACAGGGTCCATTTCCCCCCTCCCAGCCATTACGCCAATGCATTCATTCTCTTTTCTACTACACACTCGCACACACCCACTAGCACTCCTTACAGAGTGTGTGTGAGCTCAAGCGTAAGAATGAGAGCTGCTGTGGTGTGTCTCACCTAGTTGTAACACCGTGACATAAAGCAGGTTTGAAGGGTGAAATTTAGCACTGTGAGAGAGTAGCGGCCTCTGTGTGTGTTTTAAAATGGTGAGCACAGTCGCGTAGGAATGCTAT
The DNA here is from genome assembly GCF_022985175.1 of Labeo rohita. Taxonomy (NCBI): domain Eukaryota; kingdom Metazoa; phylum Chordata; class Actinopteri; order Cypriniformes; family Cyprinidae; genus Labeo; species Labeo rohita. Next base: position 9,548,610 of record NC_066880.1, read on the forward strand.
TGTTTTTTTCCAGATGATAAAATCCTCTGTGGTGACAGCAGTGTGAGATGTGTGAGTGATCTCCCGTGCAAAAACGGCAGACGGGACTTGGGATCAACAGAAGCCCAAAGGTCTGCTGCATTCTAGAGAAGCGCAGGCACAGAGGAGAAGTTGCTGTTAAGTTTTAGAGAGCGAAAATTGTTTGCTTATGTAACTGTATCTCTCTGAGTCGACTAACACTGACGTAATCATGTGTACCAGAGGAAAATGTTATTGCTAAAAAGATAATAAAACTGTCTGAACTTTATTAAAACAACAAATTTGTTAGAGAAACAAAATTAAGATATTAGGAGTTGCTTTTCTAAAACTTTTCTTAAAGTTTATTTTACTTAATTATCTAATTGGCAAATAGCTTTTGTTTTGTTTCAAGTATTAATCTAACAAAATTTAATGAGATTCATGGTTAACAACAATTTGCCAATGGGCTAAGAAAAATAACATTAATTCAAAATATAAACCCTAAAAACCCTTACACAAATGTGCTTTAAGTACTGTAAAATTTATATTGCTTTAAGGATGTTTAGATACTTCCAAGACAAAACAAGAGAAAAATCCTGAATAAAATATATTTGCGGTTTATGTTTTGGTTACCAACTTTACCTCAGACATGTTTCCTGAAATTCATTATGAGAATAGACAGATCGATAGAATAATAGAATGATAGAACGATAGCTAGAATAGAATGATAAATAGACAGAAGGACAGATAGAGCACTAGACAGAACAAAAGAACGACAGAACAATAGATAGATGATAGATAGATAGATAGATAGAGAGACAGATAGATAGATAGATAGATAGATGCAAAGAATGATAGACAGAATGACAGATATAACAATAGAATGATAGATTGAACGCTAGACAGATATAACGACAGAACAAAAGAACGATAGATAGAACGATAGAATGGTAGATAAACAATGATAGAACAACAGATAGAATGATAGACAGACAGACAGATAGATAGATAGATAGATAGATAGATAGATAGACAGACAGATAGATAGGATGACAACAGATATAACAATAGAATGATAGACTGAATGCTAGATAGATATAACGACATACTGAACGGAAGAACGATAGATAGAACGATAGAATGGTAGATAAACAGAATGAGAGAACAATAGATAGAATGATAGACAGACAGACAGACAGACAGACAGACAGATAGATAGATAGATAGATAGATAGACAGACAGATAGATAGAATGACAGATATAACAATAGAATGATAGATTGAATGCTAGATAGATATAACGACATACTGAACGGAAGAACGATAGATAGAACGATAGAATGGTAGATAAACAGAATGAGAGAACAATAGATAGAATGATAGACAGACAGACAGACAGACAGATAGATAGATAGATAGATAGATAGATAGACAGACAGATAGATAGAATGACAGATATAACAATAGAATGATAGATTGAATGCTAGATAGATATAACGACATACTGAACGAAAGAACGATAGATAGAATGACAGAATGGTAGATAAACAGAATGATAGAACAATAGATAGAACGACAGATAGATAGACAGATAGATAGATAGATAGATAGATAGATAGATAGATAGATAGATAGATAGAATGACAGAATGACAGATATAACAATAGAATGAGAGATTGAACGCTAGACAGATATAACGACATATAGAACAAAAGAACGATAGAATGATAGAATGGTAGATAAACAGAATGATAGAACAATAGATAGATAGATAGATAGAAAGATAGATAGACAGATACATAGACAGACAGACAGATAGATAGATAGATAGATAGATAGAATGATAGACAGAATGACAGATATAACAATAGAATGAACGATTGAACGCTAGACAGATATAACGGCATATAGAACAAAAGAACGATAGAATGATAGAATGGTAGATAAACAGAATGATACAGAACGACAAATAGAATGACAGATAGAACAATAGATCGAATGACAGATAGAACAATAAAATGATAAAACAATAGATAGGACGACAGAATGAATGGTAGATAGATAGAATGAAAGATAGAACGATTGAACTATAGACAGAATGATAGCTAGAATGACAGAATGATGGATAGAATAATAGAACAATCGATAGAACGATAGATTAAGACAAAAATGGTGAGGGACATTGTTAGGCAGAGAACCAACAACTCATGTATGCGCACAAAACCATACAGTACATAAACAGCCAGATGCACATATACAGCACGCTCCTATAGATTTCTCTCTATAAAACCCTGTAGTGATGTGCACAAGAGAACATCTTAGATATGCAGACATTCAACATTAAAGACAGCACTGCCTCTCCATATCCCAGTAGGTGAACAGTAAGGACGCAGCATTACACCCGCAGGACCAGAGCACATGTCTCTATGCCCCCTAAAGCTCCCAGTCAAAGACTAATACAGGGAAGGGGGGCACTTCAAAAGCAGTAAACAACTATTTCTCATATATTCCTCCCTCGGAGCTAGTGTGGATCGTAATGTATAAATAAGCTGCTTTTATATTCTTTGAACTCCAATAAAAGCAAAAAATCTGGGATATTAAATCAAAAGAAGTACATGACGGTTCTGTATTAAAATCAGGTTTTCCTGTTAGGTTTAAAAAGACAAGAACCAGCCCATTTTGTATAGATTGTGGGGGTTTTGATGTACAAAAGCATGCGGGATAACACACACATACGCTGCGATTAGTGCGGACAGTGTAAACAGTAAGCGCATCCTCTTTTGCTATGGTTAATATTGATGGTTATCTCCAGACTTCAGACGGAGGGAGACACTGGGGGACGATTCTCCCAAAACACAGCAGACATTTAGTCAGTAAACAAAAATATTGGCGGTCTAGTAGGATCCATTTTAATTAGACAAATCACACCGTTTTCATTGCTCTCTTCTTTTTCCTTTCCCATTCGCTCGTTCAAAATTTTGTAGGCTTGAGCTAATCATAGACTCTCGCCGATCGCTCCCTGCGCCCACTGCACGGAATGAGAAACAAACTCATTTAAAAGATTCAAAATTTTGTTCTTCTCTTCTCTAATAAAACGGAAAACACAAAAGCTGCCTGGTGGAAGTCAGTAATACACTTTCAAGAATCCATGACAAAACCTAGAGAGAAAAAACAGAGCGTTCGACTAGAGTTACCTCAGGTTTAGTGATGACATCCTGCTGATGCTGGCTGTAACTTTCACGTTCTGTTTGGGGCCTCAGAGATTTTCATTTTAATGCCTCAAACTTAACATTAAACTATCAGGTTAATGACTTTGGCTAATCTTATTAGAGCTTGCAAAATTTCAACTTGATAACACATTTCAAAGGAACTCGATGAGAAATAGATTTTTAAAAAGATGTTGTAGTGTGTGCATACCAAAAGCTAAGCGAATATTTGCATCATGTTACCGCTCTAGATTACGCACAGGATGTTTTTTCGTGTTACTTGTGCAAAAAAAATCTTTGCGAAATTCTCTCCTCCATATGAAAAGCCAGGAAGCTCAAAAACGTGCTAGGCTTAACCATACAACATGTCCATTGTTTACGTGTAGAATATGTTTTGTTTGCACAAAAAACAAATATATAGACACATAATTGATGCTCAATCAACATGCAAACATTGACATTTTTGTTAAAATACCTCAAACTTAACATTGAATAATTAGGTTAATGACTTCAGCAAATATTTTTAGAGCTTTCAAAATTTCAGCTTGATAACAATCAAAGGAAATCTATGAGAAATGGATTTTTAAAAAGATACTATGGTGTGTGCACACCAAAAGCGAAGTGAATATTTGCATCGTAGTAACACTCTAGATTACGCACAGGATGTTTTTTGTGTCACTTGTGTGAAAAAAAAAAAAGCGTAATGCTCTCCTCCACACGGAAAGCCAGGAAGCTTAAAAACCCGCCAGAATTAATATACAGCACGCTTACGTGTAGAACACATGAAAAATCAACACGTAATTGATGCGCAATCAACGTGCAAACATCGACGTGTTGTTTGTATTAAAATACCTCAAACTTAACATTGAACTATCAGGTTAATGACTTTGGCAAATCTTATTAGAACTTGCAAAATTTCAACTTGATAACACATTTCAAAGGTGCAGAGGTGTGCAGACCAAAAGCTAAGTGAATATTTGTATCATGTTATGGTTCTAGATTACTCACTACATGTTTTTCGTTGCGTGATGCTCTCCTCCATATGGAAAGCCAATAAGGTTAAAAACATACTAATTTTAACATGCATCAACACATCCATTTTTTTTACTGTAGAATACGTATTGTTTACACAAAAATATCTACATGTAATTGATGTGCAATCAACATGCAAACATTGACATGCTGTTTACATGTTAAAATACCTCAAAATTAACATTGCATTATCAAGTTAATGACTTTGGCAAATCTTGATAACACATTTCAAAGGTCCTCTAAGAGAAATAGATATTTAAAAAAAGACACTGGTGTGTGCGCACCAAAAGCGAAGTGAATATTTGCATCATGTTATTGCTCTAGATTACTCACTAGATATTTTTTGTGTCACTCGTGCAAATAAAATCATTGCATAATGCTCTCATATGGTATGCCAGGAAGCTCAAAATTGTGCTAATTTTAACACACAAACAACACGTCCATTGTTTACGTGTAGTTTATGTGTTGTTTACGAGAAAAAAAACGCCACGTAATTGAAACATAATCAATGTGCAAATGTTATTTACGTGTTAAAATTCCTCAAACTTAACACTGAACTATCAGGTTAATGACTTTGGCAAATCTTGCATCACGTTATCGCTATAGATTATTCGCAGGATGTTTTTCATGTCGCTTGCATGAATAAAAACATTGCATAATGCTCTCCCCTCCATATGGAAAACTAAGAAGCTCAAAAATATGTGAATTTTAACATTTAAACAACACACCCATTGTTTATGTGTAGAATACATGTTGTTTATGAGAAAGAAATCGACGCGTAACTGATGCGTAATTAATGCGCAAACACTGACGTATTGTAACGTGTTAAAATTAGCATGTTTTTGAGCTTCATGGCTTACCATATCCCCATTTTTAAATACTGTACAACTGGATATGTCAAGAAGCTCTTCTATATCACGCATGCGCAAGAATTATGCCGCCCAGTGCGAATTTAAGTCTATTTACATTTTTGCATTGTATCTAATCTACTCGCATGAATAATTAAGTTCGCATCTGGTGTTCATGCACCATGTTTGGGTTCTCAGAGAGAAGGAAAAAAGAATAATAAGTTGACGGTAGCCATTCTACAGTATGGAAGTCAATGCCAAAAGTCAGCTGTTTGGTAACATTCTTAAAAATGTCTTAAAAATCTTCACTTTTCAGCAGAAGAAAGAAACTCATACAAGTGACGACAAGGGATGACAATTTTCATTTTTTGGGTGAACTATACAGTATCTTTAACAAGATCTGTTTACTGAGTTTTAATTAGGTCAGAAAAAAAGCTTTATCCAATCTAAAATTTCATATCATATATTTTTATACTTGTATCATTTGGGATACCAAACATAAAAACAAAAGTCAATTTCCACAAAACATGAAGGTTAAATTGGAACAGGGACAAAAACGGGAAAAAAAGAAGGTAGTGAAGAAGAGAAATGAGAGCGTGAGGCTCATCAGCATGTCTGTATCTGTCATCTTGACATGGTTATAATTCCACCCATAATTCCACTCTGTCACATTGGTTTTGTCCCACCAACATGGTTTTAACATAGCGGCACATATTTGAATGTAAACACATTCAAACATTTGGCTTGACTCTATGTCCGGCTAGTCTAGACCCAGCTTTGACCATCTTTCTTCCTCCGTCTGACCTACTATTCCCAGTCCCTACCTGAGCGGCTTCATAATACCACTCTAATTCGTTTTGTCCCTTGACAACAGTTTTTAATAACTTTTATTAATTAGGGCTGTCCTATAGCCTGTCAGGTGGAATATTATTTTATTCAGGGACCATTAGGCTGTCTGTTACCCCTGTGAAGTGTGTGTGTGAAAGAGAAGAAACTGCTTCAGTGAATGACATCAGCATACATCATTTCTGAAGTGACATTATTGCTCATACAGTACCAGACAAAATCTGCAGCCCCTTTCAGAGGAAAATCTGTTCAATCCTGCTTAGAAAAATAGTTTAGAATCCCATACGTGGATACAGGCTTATTTGCGCACACATAATCATAGTATGGCTCATAATTAACGAAGTGAATCGCATTTCAGGCTTTATTCCTTTAATGAAATTACATTCTCCTGCTGAAAATCCAGCATGGCCCCCCGTTCTAATCGCAACTTGCTGCAAGCCTGTATTTGCTCCTCTGGCTGATTTAAATTTCTTACAGCGCTCATCGTCGCAGTGTTTGAGTAACTCTGTAATTGAACTGTAGAACAAGAGCCGAAAACATCGTCTGTACCGACGTGGGATTCAACATGATGCCGCGAGCCGTCTTCAGCTCACCTCGGCGATATCAGATGTCGTTCTGCCATATAAGAAATCTCTCGCAATAAAGAAGACAGAGATTTGCAGGCATTATATCCCTGACGTGAAGTGGATCTGATGGTCTCAAAACACGAGACGGTGCGTGCTACACCGCAGGGGATGAACTGTCCTAGAACACTAAATTGGTATCAGTGGCAGGGCATGGTGTAATAAGAACTTCTGGCTTCGAAACCGTCTCAAAGTTCACATCATTCTGCCGTCAGCTGACTAAACTGTTGAAGTAAACGAGTCCAATGTCTTCAGGAACAGTACTGCACGACTTGCAGGAAACAAATACTTTCAGAACTTTTCACCTGAACAAATTTCGAATGCAACTTACAAAACAAGAGAACTTTGATAAGTTATTAGAATTATTAAAAAAGGGCTTTCAACATAAAAGCCATACAGATTTTTTCCCCCAATCTACAGAAAATGTACATTAATTTAGGATTTGAACTGGGGTCGGTAAGATTTTTTCTAGGCTGCATTTATTTGAACAAAAACACAGCAAATACAGTTTACTTTGTTTTTTATAATATTTCATTCATAATTTATTCCTATAAAATAAAAGCAAAGCTGCTACTCCAGTCTTCTGTTTGGTGCTTAAGAAGAACAATATTTATTTGAAATGTAAAATTTTGTAACATTTTAAATGGCATCTTTACTGCCTCTTTTGATCAATTTAATTCTTTTTGCTGAAAGTATTAAAAATAAATAAATAAATAATAAAAAAAATACAACAAAATAAAATAAAAAAAAATTTAACTGACCCAAACCAAATAAAATAAATAAATGCATACATAATATAATATAATATAATATAATATAATATAATATAATATAAAATATATAATAAATAAAAATATATAATAAATAAATTATATATATATATATATATATATTATAATATATAATAAATAATAAATAAAATCCAATACCCTAAAAAAAAAAAAAAAATCCAATACCCTAACCCTAAATCCCTAAAATCCAATAAAACAATAATTTTTAAAAATGTTATTGACCCAATACTAACATTATGTTCAATTTAATAAAGAATAATGATTTTTTTTTTTATTACTTTGGTCATATCTTGCCTACACTCTTAAAAAATAAAGGTTCCAAAAGGGTGTTTTTGCAGTGATGCCACAGAAGAACCATTTTTGGTTCCACAAAGAACCTTTCAGTGAACAGTTCTTAAAAGAATAATTTTGAAGAACTTTTTCTTAAAGAACCTTTTCTGCATTTGAAAGGTTCCATGGATGTTCAAGGTTCTTCATGAAACCATCAATGCCAATGCCAAAGAACCTTTATTTTTAAGAGCGTAGGGGAAATATTAAACCACAATTGTGAATGGTGCATAAAAATGCATGACACTTTTGAATACTTTTTTAAATACTTATTTAATTTAATGCATTAAATGTTATTAATGTTATACTTTCCTGTGCACATGAGTTTTGCTTTTCCAATGCACTGGTCTGATAAGTGTGTGTGTGTGTTTGTGTTACTAGTTCTTGTCTCGGCTGCATTGTGCTAAAGGACATGCAGAGGAATCTAATTTAACAGCTGACTGAGTAGCGATCAGCCAATGTTCCCTGGCACACACACACACACACGCACACACACATATACACTCTACAAACACTGACCAGAGGTTCTGGAAACCTGACCCTGAGAAAGAGAGCGGCAGACCCCTACATCCAGACCAGAGACCACATGGAGAGAGAGAACAAGAGAAAACCAGAGAGAAGAAGCCAGAGAGTGAGCGCTAGATACAAAGCACCACATATATTCTTGAAGCAGAGAGAGATGAAAAGCAGCAAGGGAAGCTGAGAGATAGATAGGGAGAGATCAGCGTTTGAGAGTATTGGAGGGATGAAACGGGAGCGAGCGAAGCAGAGCTGCTTGTAATTCCGGGCGAGTCTTCGCTCGGGCTGGTCGCAGCTCCCACTAGACCTGCTACATGATATTCACTAACCCCAGTAACAATGGCAAACATATGTAAATCAGACACAGTGCCGGATCCAATCAGGGCTCATCACAAAGCCACTGACACACTCTTCACAGACAGCGAAGGCCACAGCGCGCACCGTCTCACCGCTTCCGTCTCTCTGCTCGTCTCCAAGCCGTTTCAGCGCTACATCATGTGGCTTTGTTTGCACCCTTGATGTCTTACGTTCCCTTTCTCGCCGACATTGTCACAGTCTCACAATTACATCTTTCCTTTCGGCCCTTCCTTTCATTCCCTCCATTCATTCCGCCATGAAAGAGAAAACAAACATGAGCATCACAGAACAGCTGAAGCTAATTAAATTGCTTATCGATTCTAATTATAGAGATTTCTACTAAAGAGTCTGCGACCAGTCAAAGCATTTTCCGAACGTACATTAAAAACGTCTGTATTACATTTTTGCTGTTGTTTCAGAACGCCGAGGAAAGAGGTATAAGCTATCAATACTAATGATCCATGAATCTCATCTTCTTAATGAAAGGGGTGACTAACTAAATCCACCACTTCAAAACTTCCTCCAGCAAAACAATCGTACAGAAGTCAGTTGAACGAGAGCTGAATAGATGGACAGAGATGTAACTGATACAGATCACATGCAGATGGCTCTGTGAATGGAGAGAACAGAGGAGCTGGAGATCAATACATTGATGGGGATCTGTCAAACAAGGCTGCTCGCTGAACGGTGATGGTTAATAGTTATATGTATCTGATTAAAAAGCGTGCGTCCAGTTTATAGCCGGACAGGGAGCTGCTGATGAGGTGTAATTTGGAGGATGATCATCGATGCACTTACGCTGCTTATTAACCACATTAACTTCCGCGCTCCTGAAACAACCAAAGAAAGCTATAAGCTTGTCAGTATTGAGGAAGTCCCTGCTGAAAAGACCAGCTGAGACCAGCATGAATTTCCATTCTGGGCTAGGCTGGCTTATCTGGGTGTTTGGAACAAACTGTTCGAAAAAACAAAGAGGGAATCAAAAGGATGCAGAGAAATGTGTCTCTTTATATACATCTGCTGTCCAAAAAGTATATTTACAGTCAAACCAAAATTTATCTAGCCACTTTCAAAATTTCTCACATTATCACAGTTTATTTGCTATAGTTTAGAAACTAGTAATAAAATATGACTAGAACTCACTGTGTCCGAACAAATTCATCTTGATAATGTCAGATAACTTTGATAGAAAGGTATGTAACACAACGTGGTCAGGTCAAAGTGTCAAATCAAATTTTTGACCCAAATGTTTATCAGTTTTACTGGTAGTCTATTGTATGAAGAATTTGTGGGTATAACATGTCACAGTTTGCTTTATTTTGCTGTACTCACTTACATAAATGAACTATAGTGTCCTACACCCACTAGTAAAAAAATATTAAAAATGTATATCTGGTGTCTGAATATTTTTTGGTTTGATTTATTTGGGAAAATTTATATATTTTTAAATATTATATTTACTTTTATTTATAATTACAGTCAAAATAAAATAAAATAAATATAAATTAAAATAATAAAATAAAATAAAATAATAAAATAAAATAAAACCTGGTGATCAGCCATTCTGATTAAGGGATGACATACTGATTTCTGTTTGCTGTTGAACTCCCAAAAATGAAATTTTAAATTAATTACTCACCCTCATGTCGTTCTAAACCCGTAAGACCTTCATTCATCTTCGGAACACAAATTGAGATATTTTTGATGAAATCTGAGAGCTTTCTGACACTTCACAGACAGCAACGGAATTGACATGTTCAAGGCCTACAAAAGTAGTAAGGACACTGCATGCCTCATGGTGCTTTCGTGAACGAGTGTTGACTGACACGGAAGAGAAGAAATTGTCATTAAAGTCTTTATTTTTATTTTCTTCACACACAAAAGTATTCTCATAGCTTCTTAACATTAGGTTGAACTATTGATGTCAAATGGACTATTTTAATGATTCCTTACTACCTTTTTTGGACTTGAACATGTCAGTTGCTGTCTATGCAGGGTCAGAAAGCTCTCGGATTTCATCAAAAATATCTTTATTTGTGTTCCGAAGATGAACAAAGGTCTTTTTTGGGTGAACTATCCCTTTAACGTCTGTAAAATCGAACCCCTTGGCTAGACTTTCCCTTAAGAACCAGGTGTAAAGTTTTCTCTACATATCACCTATATATCTATGTGAAGTTTTATCTTTATTTTAACATCTGATGGCCCCTGTAGAGTTTGGTCATGTGAGACTAGGGGTGTGTGTGATGTTTGACCTAAAAAAAAATCTGTTGGAGTCTCTTCACACGTGTATTTCATGTTCTGAAGATGTTATGAAGAATGCACTCATTGGTGAATACTGCTTCTACCTCCCTCTCTCTCTCGAAATCATTCTTCCCTCTCCAGTCTGTCTGTACCTCTCCCGCTCTTTCACCTTCCTCTCTCTGGCCCCCCGGTCCTTATTAAAGGTGATTCCCGGGCGTGGAGAGTCGCCGGCAGGGCCGTGGCCACCTCTTTAATGGAGACAAGCTGGTAAATCTTTCATGCTTTAAGACCGTTTCATTGTAAAAGGGAACCGGCTGCAGCGTGATAACAATGGTGCATTATTCATAGGGTTCCAGGGCTCTCAGACGGCCCAAAGCTGACTCTTCCCTCTACTGCTGGAGGGATAGTATATGTGTGTGTGTGTATGAGAGAAAGAGAGAAAGATGGAGAAGCAGTGACAGAGTGTCCGCAATCATTGGTACCTAAACCATCATTTCTTTTTCCAGTCAAAGTTATGTCATTATACAGTGACAACTGACAAGTATATCCATCATTTTATTTGAATACTAGTCTTAAATTTTTGACGGCAAAGACAGCTGGCAAAGATAGCTCCACAAAAACTGGCCTGAAACTTTTTTTTTAACAAATGCTCAGCGAAAGAGAGGTGCTTAACCTTCAGAAAATGATGATCGCTAACCTCAAGAGTTCAAACTAAATATTATATGAGCATATGAGCTGTTTCAATTGTTATTAATTTTCTATGAGGTTTTCAATTTTTGTAGCCCTGAAACTCTGAATTTTATGCAGCGCTGAAGTTTAAATAAACAAAATTTTATAGATAAAACAATAAAATGACATACATATTTTCTCTTTGTTACTCATTTGTTGAAAATGACCATTTAGTTTAACAAATTACATTTGTTAAAGAACAAATTGATATTTTACGACATTGCTTCATGATTGAAAATTCTTAACAGCAAATATGGGATTCATACCTTCTTTTCTTTAAGAAAAACCTTGAGTCATCAAACTGTACCGCATTTGTGGAATACGCCAGCTACTTTGCTATGTTTCATTGCATTTGAGTCATTTATGCTGAAGAGTTTTTGCTGTATCCACTTTAACTGAAGTGTTTCAACGCAGGAAGTGAATTTGCAAATCATACCATGCTCAATATTATATATGAGTGTCCCACTGGCACAAAACATCTGCAAAACTACCAGTTTGACTGTCATCACCACTTTTTAAAACAAAGTGACACCCAGGCTACACTGATACAAAGAGAAGCCAAAAGAAAGTCGAAGCTAAACTAATCACCAAAGTTGAGCGGAGGAGACTGGAGGTAAGGGGAGGAACGATTCACTCCGCTTTAAATGTTTTAATTGGATCAAGCGACCAGCACCTGGTCTCAATGTCTGGTTTGCACCAATCCATGCTGATCAATGGCTCAGTGAAGCTGAGAGCCTGGCTCAGGTAGGCGGGATGCAAATGACAGGGTTTAAAAGTCCTCTGCCACCTCCCGATTTCTCCCCAGATCAATTTATTACTAGGCTGATCTCGTTTTCCTTAAGGCAATCCAAATTCCCAATAGACAGCTGTGGAAAAAGCCATCGAAGCGTTCAAAGACAGAAAGCACCTACATGCGTATCTGTATCTATACAGGCAGGCGGGTCTATGCACAAACCTGCACTTGGTCAACACACACAAACACAACTACCATACTTGATGCCTGATTTCTGCAAGAATGACTGTGATAGAAATTCAACAATTTTTTGTTTCTTCTTTTGTAAGCATGTATTAAATTTGAATAACATCCAATCGTCCAGTAATTTCTTCTTAAGCCAAGTTTAATAACAAAAATTAACTGGAAATGTTACATGGCCAAAACACTGCATTGCTTTAACCTTGGAGGACACATATTCTAACAGTCCTTGCCAGAAATGATATCAGCATAATTTTCAATTTTTATACACTACCAGTCAAAAGTATTTAGATTTTAATGTTTTTCAAAGAAGTCTCTTCTGCTCACCAAGCCTGCATTTATTTGATCAAAAATACAGCAACATCAACAAAAGACAGTAACACTTTGAAATATTTAAAATAACTGTTTTCTATTTGAATACATTTTAAAATGCAATTTATTCCTGTGATCAAATTTTCAGCATTATTACTCCAGTCTAAAATGTCACATGACTCTTCAGAAATCATTCTAATATGCTGATTTGCTGTTCAAGAAACTGTTATTATTATTTGAATGATTTAAAACAATTTAGTACATTTTGTAGGATTATTTGATGAATAGAAAGATCCAAAGATCAACATCTGTCTGAAATAAAAAGTTAAATTAAATTATACGCTATACCATTCAAAAGCTTGTCAGTATTTTTTTTGCCAAAAAAGTGATGTTAAAGACATTTATGATGTTACAAAAGATTTCTATTTCAGGAAAATGCTGTTCTTCTGAACTTTCTATTCATCAAAAAAAAAAAAAAAAAAAAAAAAAAACCTGAAGAAATTCAACTCAGCTGTTTTCAACATAATAATAATAAATGTTTACTGAGCAGCAAATCAGAATATTAGAATGATTTCTGAGAGATCATGTGACTGGACTAATGATGCTAGGAATAAATTAATAGTTAAAATATTTCAAAATGTTACTGTTTTTGCTGTACTTTTGATCAAATAAATGCAGGCTTGGTGAGCAAAAGACACTTCTTTAAAAACAGTAAAGTCTTACTGTTCAAAAACTTCTGACTGAGTGTATGAGACATTAAACTATTTAAGTACAATTATTTAATAGTTACTTACTGTAATCCACACTATCTCTTTAAGATCATGTTTTTTTTTCTCCTAATATTAAAAGTTTCTAAATATGTGGTGAATATAAGGTATAAATCTATTCTTAGCGGAGAATGCAAGAGCGCTAATGTAGGAAGTAGTCAAAACAACAAAACACAACAAAAAACAGCACACACACACAAACAACAATAAATCAATCTACAAAGATTCTGAACGAAAACCACTTCGGTTACTAAAACCCCTGGTTATAAATGAAAATAACAAAAGTTGACACACTTGCGTTGGACTTGCATCTTAAGTTCAGCATGAATCATTTATAAGCACAAAAGGACGGGAGAGAGAGAAAAAAGAAGTACACTTTCAGTGTCTTTGATTTGGAAATGCTGTTTTTTTATTGATAATAAATTGAATGTGTTGTAGTCTGAGGTACAACAGTCTTATCAGAGTCGGCTGAGTTGAAAGGGTCTGGGCTTCCAGGGAAATCCGTGTTTTCTTTTCAGGCTGAGTATATAGATTACACTCACTGAGCCACGCTGCACAGGGGAGGATTGTATTTTTTCTCTCTCTCCCGATTGTGATTTCTGGAGAGCGCTTATCTGTTCGCTACGAGAGGAGAGAGCCTAGCGCTGTCTGTTTCCCAGCATTCCCTGATCCAAGACCTTGCCAGCTCTTATCGATGTTGCTACCGTACAACGTTTCACTGCTCCGGGCACCTTCCATACTTCAGGTGACAGGGGGGTTGGCAATGCCCTCGGAAGCCAGAGATAACAAAGAAGGAGACAAAAAAGTATGAGTACCCCGCTCCCACCCCGCACCCGCGTCCGTGATGCGGATATGCAGGGACAGATCTCAGCAGCTCCACGGGGTTGAAGGTCAGCTTTTAATTGAGTGTGTAGAGGAGATGGAGAGCAGGGAGGCCGTCTATCATTCCCTCAGCCACTAATGGGAATTCACCCGGGGTCGGGACTGCTGACGCTGGCGCAATTGCGGAGAGTGTTTTTTTTTTTTTCTAGATTTTGAACACTAATATGGAGCGTAACACATGCCTTTAAAGGATGTCCCTATCTCTTTTGACCACAGCTGGTTAATAAGGAACATAGCTTGTCGCTTCGCTCGGGACGATTCATCATGTCAGATATTCATATCCTTAAAGGTCAATCGAAGTCATGAAAGAGGAAAATATGCTTTGTTAAACTTTTTCCCCCCTTACAATTTTTCCCCGTCGTCTTTTTTTGCTAACCTTATCATACAAACAGACGCCGGACTGACCCGCGTGGGGCTTTGGAGGTGGGCTTTCAAAAAATGATTGATAACTACAATTACGAAAACCAACAAGTTTCATTTCATCAGACACTTGTGCGACAAACCTCACAAACAAGCCTTAGATTCATAAGCGGAGGGCGAAAAAAAGGTGGTTTCGGATGTTCACAAAGTCTCATAATTAAGTCAGGATGTAACAAATTACAGATTTAAGCCGAGACTTGCCAAATACAAGCAGAGATGGAAATTCATCTTCCGCTATCTCATTACATCGTAAAAGTGATGAGAAGGTTACGGCTGCATTTGCATAGATGCTGGGAAAAGCCTCTTTCGCCGTCATTAGCTATTCCATCTTGTGCTAAATCTATAGCCGCTCTGAATTTTTTAACAGATAGAAACAAGAGCTGGCAGAAGAGCCAGCGGAGACTACATGAATTAAACCCGGCTTACATATGTTAACGCCGTCCGGCGTCCTCGGAGAGGCGCTTTTCAAAGAGATTCTGAAGGATGCGCTGGGAAATCATGGCGATAAATAAGGAAAAGGGTAATTGCGAAGGTACAAAATGGAAAGGAACGAGGGAAGGGAGACGGCGAGGCAAGGGGGAACGGCTGAGACAGACTCTAAACGCTAGCTGCTGTCAGTAGAAAGTGCAGCGCTTGTGGTTCGATCCAGCCTTCCTCTGCCACTAATGACTGTCAACATGGCGAGAGGGGCTCTGAAGGAGGAGAAAATTACTGGCTGAAAAGCAATTGACTGATCCCCATCATTTCTCAGGGAAGCAGTGACCTGTGAATATTTCATTATGGGGAAAAGTCATGCGGTCCATACCAATGCCCGCAGTGGAGCGAGTGATGGGGGGGTGAGGTGAAACACTGGCCCCATTTCCCCTTCCTCCTGAGCCCTGTCACCGGCAGGTAAGAAACAGCTCCGGAGCCTATAGCTGTAAACTAGCGCTTTTCCGCTATTTATAGCAATGGGACCAGCATCACATGAAAAGACTGCAGATCCAAGGACAACGTCAGCAATAGGAGTTTACTGCGTTGCAACATCAGTGTAGCTTGCACAATGTTTTCACGTGGCGGTAAACCAACCCCTGAACCGCGCCGATCTGTCTCGGACCGACCTCAGAACGCCGTCGCCTTTGAAGCTGATGCAAAAAAAGTGTGGTTTACTCTCAAATCCTGTTTTATAGTCCTTATTAATAACCTTTTTAAGCACGCCGTATGATGATAACTTGGCAAAGCGTCACGTCTCTGTACTTAGGAGCTACGCTAAAAGCTAATTAGCGCTAATTTGACCAGTTGTCCTCTGGTGGTACAAAAGTGCTGAAACAGGAAGAGCAGGGTGGAAAGAAGTGCACGCAGGCACAAATACCTCATTTTCAGACATTGCTAAATACATCCCTGCTGCCAGAGACTATCGATGAGCGGAGACAGATGGATTTGACGGCCCCTTCATAAGCAAAAGATCAACAAGATCAATGGGCCGTTTTGTACACGCCACAAGCTAAATACACAGCCGCGCTTAACCTTCAAAAGTTCATACAAACTTCTGTGACAAATAAAAGAACGGCTTAAGGAAACGCATGTGCTCTGAGAGACGGAAAAGCGCAAAGGTAAGCAGGCAGGATAAAACATGCTGGTAAAATATCTCTGTAAACACACACACACACACAAAAATTTCACATTATTCAAAGAAAATACACGAAAGAAAGTAAATACACTTTCGAAAAAAATTATTTTCTAAATGCATCTGATAATTTGGAATTCAAAAAGCAGGCATTAATACATCAAAAAGTGTGGACATTTATGATTAATATGAAAACTATTTTCTATTATATAAAATGTGACCCTGAACCACAAAACCAGTCTTAAGTAGCATGGGTATATTTTTAGCAAAAAGCCAATACATTGTATTGGTCAAAATACTTTTTTATAAGTAAAGATCATGTTCCATGAAGATATTTTGTGCATTTCCTACCGTAAATATATCAAAACTTAATTTTTGATTAGTAATATGCATTTTTTGCACCCTTAGACACCTAACAAACCATACATCAATAGAAATCTTATTTATTCAGCTTTCAGATGTTACATAAATCTCAATCTCAAAAAAAAAATTACCCTTATAACTGGTTTTGTAGCCAAATATTTCTCTGTTAAGAAATGCTCAAATAAAATACTGATATACAAAAATATCTTATATACTACATCTATTCTGTTTCTGTAAATGAATCATTTTCTTTCCTTTTTTACAATGTTTATATTTTTACAAAAAATGTTCTTAAATTCTCCAACATTAAAAAGTACACAGTTGAGTGTATCCTTAAAAACCAAATCTATTCTAAATGACACCGGGGTGGATATTAGCATTGGCCTTGCTCACTAAAGTTCACGAAATAGAAAAATGTATTTTTTCATTTTATCCTATGTCATAAAACACCGTCCACCAGCCGACTGAGAAATGATTTAGTGTTAAACATTCACGGAAGATATTTAATATATCACTTATATTGCATATAAAATATATACCATAGATACTTCTCAGGAAAATGAAGAATTAATGGTTAATTAAAAGATGTCAGCAATTTTAATGGTACAAAAGGAGAAGGCACTAAATAAATCATGTCAGCCATTGAACAGACACAATTAATCCATGACAGCTCGAGAAATTATATTTTCGGCGTGATTGATGGCTCTGTTGAACTAATGTTGAATGAAAACTTATTACAACTGAAAAATCAGCATTAATAATGTACCAAATCTCAGCAGCTTTACTGTCCACTGAGCTTTTACAGCTTTAGCACAATTCTGCCCGCTAATAAGGACTCACCTGAAATCTATGGTGTCTTTTCACTATTGACTCGCTCTTAAATTGCATGCAAAACAGCTGTGTCAAGACTGATTAGTTTCTTTCTTCCACTTTCTTTCTTCTCTCTCTCTCATGACAAAAAGCAAAGGACAGAGCGCAGGGGTTGAAGGTGGGAGTGCAATAGTGCTGACCCTATGAAAAAAGATTAAAGACATAAAAAGCGGAAAATAAACAAAGCCTGCAGACAACTGACACACTGCCGATTCCAATCGAAGTGTTGGGAAATATTCAGCTGTTGATGCGAATGTGTGTGCTGAAGTGTTTGACAACACACACACACAGCTGACTGGGCAGCTGATGAAAGAATCATTCATGTCATGTCAACTCTAAAACTGACAAGCCAACGCAGTTAAAATATGAAGCCAAACACAGTCACCAGCTTTTGGATTTTGAAAAGCGTTTCACGTGTGAATCTGCAGACTTGCACAAAAGTGACTCATTCTTTAACCTCAAAAGGTTGTTATATTATTGATAAACCACTTATATCAGTTTTTCTAATTAATGTCTAGTTTTTCCTCATTTCACTGTGGTTCCCTTATATTCATCACACGTTAGCGATCCACTAAAACCCTATAACCAATTGTTTTAATGTTCCCAGCTAGCTGTTTGTTTTCCCAATCTTTCTCGTATATGAATAGACTAAGATTTTATCTCCTTTTTTATGTCCCTCATGTATCATACATGCACACACCATTAGATGCATGCATGTGTGCACAAAAACACACACGCTCACTTTCCCCTTTCCTGTAAGATATACTTCTTAATCAGCAGGATATATGTGAGCAAATGAATGGCTGAGTGGGAGAAAATTCAGCGAGGGAAGTATCAATTATTCAAAAGAGAACATTTTGCACTTATTACTTAACTAAATCCAGCGGCTCCAATGACAGCTTACGGGAATGAATCATTTTGGTCCAAAGTCTCCTTGCAGACTGCACTCCAATATATTTTCTCGACCCCCATGCATGCAGACAAACACGCACGCACATCCACACCTGCCCGTGTCTCTTATTGTGCTGTCATATCTGAACATTACCCACAGATGGAGCTGATGTGCCCCACCTCACATGGTCAGCAAAGGCTGCAGTGCGTTATGTAACGTCCCATATAAAGTACTGATGCACACTCAGGTATGTACTGGCATGTGGTTCTTGCTAGTGTGCATTAAAATTAAGGCTATTTAAAATAGCTCTGTTACAAAATGACCTCGCTGCCTATATAGGTTTCTGGCTTGAACGGTGATGAATGATCAATGTGGACAATTTGCATAGGTACACTCTATTTCTTTAACCCAAATGCTGGGTCAATTTATTGGGTTATTTTTAATATTTTTACCCAGGTGTTGGGTAGTTTTTCTGTAACTAAGTTGCTGGGTCATTATTAACGCTGGGTTATTTTTTTCTACCCAACCCCTGGGTTGAGCCTGTCTCTGACGAAACAACCCAGCTGCTGAGTTACATTCGGTCAGAGCACGGGCTTTCTGAGTCCTCTACAAGAGAGACCGGTTCTCAGTGCCGCCGATTTGCACTTCTTCAGGGAAATAAAGGTTTGTATACATTTTATTTAATTTCTAAAGTCTTTACAGTTCTGTAAAATGTATAATTTTATGCAACGCAACATAAGGACGAGATGTCAGTCAGCTGCGTTAGCATACATGGATTTTATTTGTTATTGTACTGAGTTTAACCTTAAAATATGTACTCTATGTCAGCACTGTTTGTTTATGGGCAGTCTTTGGAGTCAGTCATGGCATCTTTCAGCTACGAGTGAAACGCGAGGCCGCGGTCTGAAGTTCGGAGTTCCCCTGGCGAACAGCAGCCCTTCACCGGTTCAGATTTCAGAGACACACCGGCATGAGAATTAGCACTATTTCAGTAAAAGGCTATTATAGAGAATGGTTAAATAACTAAAATTAAAATTCTACTTTTAAATGTTACATTTTTTTTAATGTCTAAAATGCTTGTTAAATGAGTTTAAATGTATGTAATATTGTAAACTATGCTGTATTCACCCAAATAAATTAAATTTGTCTTGTATTTTGTCCATGTGTTCTTGCTTAATAATGTTAATCTTTTGATTTTTGCTGTTGTCACCAGTAATTCTGTGTGTTTTTATAAATTCCAGTCCATTTTAAACCAGCAATGTAATATTTTTTAAACAATAGTTGACTAAAATAAAATAACCCAGCATGTTTGGTAAAAACATTTAACCCAAACAGCTGGGTCAAAATAACCCAGCATGTGTTCTGTCCAATATCTACCTAGCGCTGGGTTGCCAAATAACCCAAATAAGTAACTGTGCATAAAAATAGAAATGTGAGCAAACAGTGACAAGCGGCAGTATGTCAAGCATGAAATCACACAGAACATACAAGTAGTGAGTAGAAAGTTTTAAAATTATTAATATTAATTAAATATTTAAATCAAAAGTATTGATAAAGTATTAAAATATTAATATTATTTAATCAATTTTCAAGCATTATATGGTTAAACATATGGTTAAACATTGTTGGTATAGTACCTTTTAATATATTTAAAATATGCAAATATTACTATTATTAACAATTAATTATGATTGATAGTTTATTTTATTTATAAAGATTTTTTTTTGCATTTTATTTATAAATAATACTTTAAATATATTAATTTTTCTATCATTTAAATTTTGAATAGTTTTGAATGAATTATAAATAACATTTCCCCCACCATCTTTTCAGAGTCGCAATGCATTCTGGGATTGTACTGTACATGAAAGATGCTGTTTAGAATAAAAGCAAGTATATAAGAACACAGAATAACTATAATGAACTATAACTGCAATTACATTGCAAAGCTTTTTGAACAGACTTCAAGTCAGTTGAAGTCTTGAAACGAAGCAGCTCACTACATTTTGGAATAGAGAAATTGAGTGAGTCATCTTTCTGGTGGAATGAGCTTCCATCCTCGCCTAGAAAGACCACCACAAGCTCTCCTTTCTACTTTTCCGCAATTACACTTCTGCTCTATCTTGTAAGGCCCCGCTTTACTGTTGAAACCCACTATTGCCATGCTGCTAATATTGTTGGGTGGCGTATGATAAATTGCTTGTGCTTTTCCACATTTGTAAGGCGCTTTGGATAAAAGCGTCTGCTAAATGATTAAATGTAAATGCAATGTAAATGAGTGAAACTTCAATGCAAGAAGCCTTCAGACAAGCAGTCTCTCATCCACAGCTTTTGCTGGCCGAGCACCAGAGTCAGAAATAGATGCTCACTCCATACTGCGCGTTCACGGTGTACTTTGGAATTGCACAAAGCAGGAAAAGGTAACAGATTGTCCGAATGGCTTGTTGCCTGTACATAAAATCTATTTTTTCTCTCCCATGGCTCAGTCACAGCCGGACGAAGCCACCTCCCATTCGGCACACTGAGGTGGGTGCCACCCATAAAACAAATGGAAGAAAAAAATTGCCTTCCTTTTGCCGTTTCCGCCTTTGTCACTTCTTCCCAATAATATTTGTCAGCCCTTAAGGTTCCTGAAGTGGAAAATGGACTTTATTTTTATGATGTGGCAAATTAAAAAACTTCTGAGCTCCAGCCCATTTCACAGGAGGCTCTGCGAGGTAACTGGCGTAACCATGGTGATGAGATGTTGCCCCCCTCTGCCGTGTCTCAGCCCACTAAAAATCAGCGTCTGTCGCCCATTCAGTCCAATTGCATTCCAACAACATGATTGGGGGCGTTGCGCTAGGTATAAAATTGTCAAGAATTCGTATATAAACTGCAACCTCGAAGAACATTCCCGTGATTACATGACTCTGAAAAAAGTCACATAGTTTAATCCTCCTTAAAGGGATAGTTTTTTTAATATAAATATTTATATGATATTTATATGATATAAAAATTATAACTATAACTAATATAATTTTTATAAACTATAACTAATATAATTTTTTTATTTTGTCTTTCAGTTGTATATAGTTTGTGTTAAATGTGTGTTTTTTTTAGATTTTTCACCACACTTTTATGTTACAAATAAAATAATATTGCATTCTAACATAATATGTAAATATTTATATAATATAATAAATTTGACCCTTTTGATAATTTTCATTTTTTGTCTTCATTTGTTGGCAGTTGTATATAGTGCACACACCATTAGATTAGATGCATATAGTAACATAATATCAAAATGTATTATATAATATATACATATTTATATTTATATAATATAGTAAATGATAACTATTTTATAGAATTTTATTTTTTGTCTTCACTGGTTGGCAATTGTATATAGTTTGTGTTAAGTGTGCTTTTTAGATTTTTCACTCCACTTTTGAAATTATTCACATTTTATATTATAAATAAAATGATATATATATATATATATATATATATATATATATATTATATAATATATAAATATTATATTATATTTATATAATAAAATAAATTATATCCTTTTTATAATTTTCTTTTTTTTTACTCCTATTTTTAATACTTCTTTATTAAAAATAAAATAATATTATATTATAACATATTATATAATATAGTAATTAAATGTAATATAAAAAATATACATATTTAAAATACATTATATATTATTAAAATAATGTCTTACATTATATATATATATATATATATATTTAGATTTTTTTTTTAGTTCTGTTGGCAAAATATAGAGTGTGTTTTAGTATATAGGTGTTTTTTGTGATAAATGTCCATAAAAGAAAGTCATACTCGTTTAGAACATTATAAGGGTGAATAAATAAATATATATATAAAAAGGAGTTCATCTGGGGTAAACTATTCCTTCAACAAGCTAATCAAGATCTTCCAAATATATTGGGCATTTCCAAGTGGCCAAAGTCCAAAATCTGCCCACAAACCTGCTGCTAGCATGACAAAAGGTATTTCCTTTTTAAACTGATCGGATGCCAAGCCCACACAGCGTGGCGATGAATCCGTTGGCCCCCCCTAAGTCCACTGGCATGCGGGCTGTCATTTCTTCCCAACCTCCCCGGTGCCCAACTAGACCCTCTGGAACAGGAAAACAGCTTGGTCCCCCTTCCTGCCTCACAGCGGTGTACGCGGACCCGGTCCGGCAGGGTCGCAGTGGGGACCGGGCCTCTTCCATATCTCTCCCTTCCCCTGGTTTCCGCTCTGACAGCTGTGGGTTTGTTACCAGGAGCCGATCCATAAACCACACACTCTCTACAGCCTTCCACCACTCCCATTAAATATATATGCTCCAAACCATTAGGCTGCCTGCCTGCCTTGCAGCACCCTGGCAGGGCTAGTACGTGCAAACACACACACATATATCTCTTCAAAAGCGAAGAAAGAAAGCAGCACAAGATTTGGTTATTTATTTTCGAACTGTATGATACATCAGCCATAAAACTGATTAAAGCATCACCCTACGCGGCCAAGCTTGCGGTGACCCCGAGTGCGCTCCGTACACGCGCCGAGGCGAGAGAGAGGCGCTGTGGACATGGGTGGGCTGGAGCTCCAGGCTACACTAAAGATGGCTGCACTACAAAGCCCACTCAGGAGATTACTCAGTGCACGGGGGTCAAAACTCAAAAAGCCTCTGAGGTATGCGTCGCATTCGAAAGCCTACACTGCAAGCCAGATACTTTCTCCCTCCCTCGCTTTTACTCTCTCGGGGTGGGGGATGATCAATATGGCGCCTTGCTCCTTGAACAAATTAGAATATGCAATGGGCTGGATCCAGACGAGTTCTCCACAGCTCTATTAAAGAACGAGCGACTTTTCACTGCACACGCCGCAGCCAAATAAAAACTGCAACTGTGTTGAATTAACAGATGCATGAAGAGACTATATGAACGTTGAAAGAGCGAACTCCTGACCCTTAAAATGTCTTCTCATTTACGCCCAAACCCCACCATCTTGCAATCCGTTACTTGTCCCTACATTTTTTTTTTTACCAGTCACCCATTCAGAATCCACTATAATGACCACCAGCAGGACTCGGGTCTGGCTCAATAGGCAATATAAGAGAGAGTGAGCAGCTGCTATTGGCTTAAACGATGAAAACTATTGTGTTCAGAAAGAATCAATCAGGGCTTTTCAGAGTAATTCGATTCTATTCACAAAGGAGTAGGAAGCAATTTGAAAATGGAAATGCCACTTGACTTTCAAAGGAGGGGAGGAGGAGGAAAAATGAGGAGAGCCGGTAATGTAGCAGTATGCATAGCAAATAAAAAACAAAGGAAAAAACATTCCTGTACACGCTGAAACTCTCTATATACACTGTGTCTTACACACAAAATACATTGGGTGCAATATAAAGTACATCAACAGGTTAGTGGTAGCTTGGTTTTCCTAACCTCCATTTCACTTCACAAAAACTATTTTAAGAAAATGTACTTTGTCTTATCTTCTATAATATCTAAAAAGCATAGTATCAATACTAATATTTGCTTTCAGACAATGTATTTATAAAAGTAGTGTATTTAAAGTAACACTTTAGAATAGGTAACACTTATTCACTATTAACTATGACTTTTCCCTCAATAAATTCCTAATTTGCTGGCTATTATTAGTTAGGAAGGTAGTTGTTAAGTTTAGGTATTAGGCAGGATTAGGGATGTAGAATAAGGTCATGTAGAATAAGGCATTAATCTGTGCTTAATTAGTACTAATAAATGGCTAATATTCTAGTAATATGCATGCTAATAAGCAACTAGTTAAGAAACCGTAAAATAAAGTGTTACCGTATTTTGTATTAGTGCACTGGCAGATTTTTTTTCACTTGTTTTGAGTGCCGTAAAAAAAAAAAAAAAAATTAACAAATTGACCAAATATTCTTTAAATCTTATCAAAAGTAACAGTAAAGACTGTTAATGGCATTGTTTATATATATATATATATATATATATATATATATATATATATATATCTATCTTTTTCTTTCTTATTATATATATATTTATATATATATATATATATATATATCTTTTTCTTTCTTCTTTCTGTATCTTTTTTTTTTTTTTAATTTTTGTGAATGGATTTTCTAGATCTTTGCCATCACAGGAATAAAAACTTTTTAACATTTTAATGCAGTGACACTGCACATGATATTAGTATTTGCTTTCAGACAATATATTTATAAAATAAGTGTATTTTGTGTTTTGTGTATTTTTGAGTGCCGTAAGTTAGTCAGTGCAGCAAGACAAAAATATTTTTTTTATTTATTGATTTAATTCACCAAATATTTATTCAATTTAAAAAAAATAACAGTAAAGACTTGTAAAAAAAAACATTGTGTAAAAAAAGCATGAAGTAAATCGAGTAATAACAGTAAAAAAAGTATTGTATGCAGTGACACTGTATATGATATTAGGATTTGCTTTCAGACAATGTATTTATAAAACTAGTGTATTTTATATTAGTGGACTGGCAGGTTTTTTTTTTTGTGTTGAGTGCCGTAAGTTAGTCAGTATGACAATACTAAAATATACTTTTTAAAAAGTAATTTAATGATTTAAATGACTAAATATTCATTAAATTTATCAAAAGTAACAGTAAAAACTTGTACTTTGTGTAAAAGTTTCTAGATCTTTGCCATCACAGGAATAAAAATATATTCCAAAAAAAAAAAAAAAAAATTGTAAATAAATAAATAAATAATTGTTTGAATAATTATTAAAATTTATTTATATTATTTCTAGTATTTATTTAATATAATATTCACATATTTATTTTACAATACAACAACAACAACAACAACAATAATAATAATGATAATACTTTTGATCAATCAAATGAAGCCTTGGTCACTTCTTTCGAAAACATTAAAAGATACAACAACAACAAAAACATACAGTCTAAAAAAACGTAATACATCTATATCTATATCTATAACTGTATCTATCTATCTGTCTATCTATCTATATATATATATTTTAAACTGAGAAATCAATTCGAATTAATTGAAAAAACATTTCAAAATCAGCTACATTTTCTTATTGACTCTTTTTGCTGTTTATGAACCCTACATCTGTCATAGACATTGGTGTGCTCATTGGCGATTTACAAATTTATTTGTAATATTCCAAAAATGAAAGAAAAAGCATCTTTAATATGGCCTTTAAAAAAGCTTGTCGATGATAAATGGATTGATAACAGGCTGCACGGTATGTGCTCCATCATCTCATTTCAATGGTCAAGAATGAGGAACTAATTAAGTGCTAACTAACCGCTAATTAGACCTCAATTAATCACATATTAGCAAGCTGTTGGAGGGAGCGAGGAAAACGTATGACTCTGCATATACACTATGAAGCTTTGTCAAGATGTCTCCAAAAAAAAAAAAAAATCCGTTAAGAGGTTCAATCTACAATTCAGGCACAGCTAAGCTCATTTCATAGCCTCATAGAACACGTCAGGTGATTGATCATGAATATTAGCCACAATTTGCTTTGATTTGCCTCACAATGAGCTCCAGTGGGAAATGGTTGGTTAGACACAGCAGTTATAAACAGTTTGATCTTTAGGTCATGCGCTCAATCAAACACAATGAGTGAAATTAGCCCTCTACGAGCTTAAAATAAAAAGAGTTGATGGGTAGATAAGCGACGGGGTCTCTAAGTTTGCGTATGCGTGTGTATGTAGATGGGTCTTGGTGTCAGCTCCAAAGCAGATGGCGAATCTTCTCTTATGCGCCACTGAGAGATGCGGTCAGTACAGTGTCAGACTGCAAACCGCTATCTCTGTGTGTGTGTCTTCCTAAAGGCCGGAGTCTATACCTAGTAGGGTCCCAAGCGCATGAGCCGGTCGGACCCCAAGGGAGATAAGGTTTCTGCCTCAGACCAGGAGTGCTGGCAGGGCAGTTACAGAGCCCCTAGTGCTCCCCTGTCCTGTTGAATCATTGATGGATTGAGTCAGCATTCCACGTACACACACACACACATCCATCCTGAGACACACACACATTCACAGTGGAGTATAACCCCAATCTTTCCCTCACTTCGAAGGTGGCTTTTGTTAAAATTCAAGTAGCATTCTGGGACTCCTGGGAGATATTCTCCCCCAGGAAGGCGGTTGAACGAAATAAACACAAAGCAGCGACGCTCAGAAACCGTCCAGTTAAGATTGAGGCTTATTCTCTTCACTCCTCCCTCTCTCTTTCTCTCTTCAGCAGGCTTCTGGAATCACGGAGCAGCCGGTCAATAAACCCAGATGGTCAAGCCCCAGGATAGGGTGCAGCCTGGCCTGCCAGCACCACCCCCGCCCCACACACACACACACTTGTATACACACACATACCAGCTCATTCCATTGAGAAGGTGAGATCATCCTCAAAGAAGATCTCAAGGTCGGGTACGTGTGTTTTATGTCTACTTCATGTTTATCTTTGTTTGGAAGGGTGGTGTCGGGAGTATCCCAGCATGCCGCTCTCTAGGATTTGGGCATCCTGAAAACACACACACACAGGTACAGAGACAAGGGACTCCACTGCTTCTTGACAAGCAGCCAACAAGCCTTCACGTCCTCCTATGTGAGGATAGCGCAGACGGAGAATGATGAAGGGACTTAGTCGTCTTATTATACTCTCGATGCAAGAAAATGCCGCCAACATCTGAGATTCAACAATCTGTGGAGGGCAATTAGGGATCTCGGTGGAGGAAAAAAATCTGACAAATACACTACATGGCCAAAATGAATGGGTTTGGCTATGGTGATTAATTCCAGCGAAGGATAAATTTAATGCTAGACATTCTAGAGATTTGTGCACGTCCAAGTTTGTGATAACAGGCTGGGAAGGATTCTTTTATTTTCCAGCATCACAATACCCCTGTGCACTAAGTGAGGTCCATAAAGAAATTATTTACTACATCTGGTGTGGAAGAACTCGACTGGTCCGAGCAAACCCAGACTTGAACCCACCCGAATGCCTTTGAGATGTGTTTTAACATCTGAGCTTTACTTCACTGATGCTCTAGTGTCTGAATATGACAAAACCCCTTTTTCTAATATTTAGTGGAAAACTTTTTGAAAAGAATGCTACTCCCTAAATTCCTTAATAATGTATTTTAAATGAAATGCTCAACAAGCACATATACAATAGATGTGGTGTGTTCATGCTGCCATGCAAAAGTTTGTGGTTAGCAAGACTTTTTTTTTTTGGAAAGAAATGAATACATTGAATACAAACTATTTCTATGTCAGAATCATGACCAAAGTTTCCACAAAAAATGGAAAAAACAACTCCAACACAACTGTTTTTAACATTAACAATAAGAAATGTCAGCATTTTACAATGATTTGTAAGGGGTCGTTTTAAACTGTAATTATATTTCTCAATATTCATATTTTTACTGTATTTTTGAGCAAATAAATACGGTCTTGCCAAGCATAAGAAACATTAAAAATCTCAAAACCCCATGCTATTATACTTCAGGCCATACTGTGCAGTTTTTAACAAAAAGTTACAATATTTTCACTTTGCTGTATAACAACTAGATCTAATTTCATTTTAGCAATGCATTTTTTTATAAGAAATGTTGTGTATATTTTATACAGTTTTAATTATTTTATCAAATCTTGTTCACTTTTTACAAAAAACAATAAAATTATATATGTATAATTGTTTATAATTAATTCAGTCAAATCGATTAATCGCAATTAATTGTGATTAATCGCATCCAACGTAAAAGTTTGTGTTTACATAATATGCGTGTGCGCTGTGTACAGTATTTACAGTCAAAACTTTTCTTACATTATCACAGTTTATTCACTACAGTTTAGAAAATGGTAATAAAATATGACAAGAACTCAGCTAAACTGTGTCAGAAGAAATTTATCTTGATAATGTATATAAATATATACAGCACACGCACATGTTATGTTAAACTTTTATTTTGGATGCAATTAATCACGATTAATCGTGATTATTCGATTTGGCAGCACTATTTATAATATAATTATATAATTTGTGTGTACAGTATGTATAAGCTATATATTTATAACGTAATTTCATATGTTTATAAAATAATTTTTTCTGCAAAACGATGATTGGTATGTTTTTTCCTAGTAACAAATCAGCTGAATTAGCAACAAACATGAATAAACGTCACAAAAACATGAAAATGAAAATGAAGGCCGAATAGACAAGCAACTGTTTCTGTGTGAAACTCTGTCACACTGGTCATCCACATTGAACCTTTATTGTGTATCTGAGGATGACAACATAGCTGAAGCTGTACTTGGTGACACAAAAGTGTCTTTTTTCTATGAGAGAAAAAAATAAATAATAAACCACACAGCCACATACACAGACTGTTGCACGCGTCCGCTCAGGGATGTACACCGACAGACACGTACACACGTGCATACGCGCACACACCGAGAAAGCCAGAGGGGCTACTGGTGTGAGTGGCTCAGCAGAGGCCAGGGCCGAGACTGAGGAATTAATTGAGGTAGTTTGTTTCACACCGGGGAGTCTATTAAATGCCATGTCACCGCAATGCCATGGGGAGTAACAGGCAAACAGTACCCAAAGTGTGCGGAAAGAAAGGCTGCAGAGAGCGAAAAGGAGAGAGAGATAAAGGCTGGGTGAAGTGGTGGCGCTCTCCTGTCTGCCGTCCCCTAATCAGCAGCCTTCAACTCCCCCAAACCCCCCTCGAATCCTGCCTCTCTCGCCATCGATCGTCCACGCTGCCATTCCGGACCCCATTCAGAAGGCACGCTGGGGAGCCAAGGCTATCATGGCTCTCCATTGTCTTTTTATTGTCCTGCTGTTTTACATTAGGACTTGTCCTACCAGAGAGAGACGGTATCCCAGCATTCCTCAGCCTCTGGTGCCTGATTCGGGCCTGTAGCCGGAGTTGAGTGTCCGTGACAGCCTTATCACCTCCGCTGCGCACGCACACACTTTTCTGTCCACTGGACACAATCCATTGGCCGCAGAAGCCCACAGTGCACTGCAGGGCCTGAAACACTTCAGCAGATCACCTTTAGAGACAGTAATTATCCACTGCTGGTTCTACACAAAGAAGCGAACTAGAACAGAGAAGCTAAAAACTTTGCGTTTACCCAAAAACAATCACAAAACCAATGCAAGTAAGTTTGCTTAACCATTAATTTGTGACTTAACCGTGCAATGTGCAGTTTAATATTTGATTCAGTTTCAAACAGAGCCACTGACTGCACTGCACATAAAATAATCTGGATATTTTTGGCAACTGTCAAGAGTTAAAACTTTTTCTTACATCTCTACATTCTGTTTACAAGTTATTAGCTTTGCACATTTTTTAATCAGTTAATCAGTTCAGTCTTTTTTAGAGTGAATTATAGGCCTACTTTGAAATCCTTAAACAAGCGAAAAAAGACAAAACTGCAATAAATGCTAAATGTTTTTAAAAACATTTTTTGTTCAGTCTATTAGTTCTCACCCCACTGGCATTTCCTCTTTATATAAATCTGATTGAATAGCTTTAGGCATCTTTTAAGAATTTTCAAGAATTTCTTTTTCTTTTTTTTTGGTACAGAACTAAATACTGTTTACAAGTTACAAGCTTTCCACAATTTTAATCAGTATTTTTGTCAGAATATGCCTTAACATTATTAAACAAGAAAACGTACAAAATTGCATAAGATGCTTGCATGACACGTTTTTAAATTGTAATTATATTTGTCGATATTTATATTTTTACTGTATTTTTGATCATATAAATGCAGTCTTGCCGAGCACAAGAAACATTAAAAGTGTACTGACCCCAAACTTCTGAATAGTATTGTATTTTTGGCCGTATTGTGTAGTGTTTAACAAAAAGATAAGAAAAAAAAAAGTTAAGTGATGCATTTTTATAAGGAATACTGTGTATATTTGACAAAATGTTAATTATTTTATCAAATCTTGTTCACCTTTTACAAAACACAAAATTATAATAATATAAAAATTATAAAGAATTTTACAAATAAAATGTTAAAATGATATAAAATAGTAAAAAATTATACTAATACAATTATAAAATTTGTATGTACAATATTATTTGTCTATACAGTTAGAATGTAACTTCATAAGTTTTATAAAATTATTTTGGCTGCAAAACAATGATTGGTATGTTGTTTCCTGGTGACAAATCAGCAGAATTAGCAACAAACATGAATAACACATCACAAAAACAAATATTTAAGTTTGAAAAGCATTAAAAAATTGGATGTTTATGATCTATTAAACTAAAAGAAATTTTAGTTTATTAGTTCTCAGTAAAAATAAAATTCAATTATACAGGCATTATATCAGACTTTAGCCATTAATATGTTTTTAAGATACTGAAAAAAGCACAAATGTCAGGGCATGTCAAAAGGTATATTTAATTAAGGTATATTTGATTATTACTACTACTACTAATTATTGTTTGTATAATATTTCTACTGAAAATAAGACAAAGTTCTTGTAAGAAAACTTAGTAGCAAGACATTCATGTTGTAATGAGTATTGTGGTATAATCTCTTTCTGATAAAACTGTCTCTAAACAGCAAACTGTGGTTGGTTACTTTTTGTCTCAGTCAAATTGTCTGTCTGAGTGGTTGGTTTAGCCAGAATAAGTTACAATATGCTGAAACAAAAGCCAAAACAATGAGTATGTGAGACTACAGTTGATAAACATGCTTGATATCAAGTCTTTGTATAAATATGAACCTGTTCCCCTCTAGACAGCACTCCAGACAGTGCGTACAGGTCATACGACCCCTGGGAGTCCCACACAAACCCACACACACTCATACACACCCTGGACTGCTTCCAGTTTGCTGTCTGAGGACTTACTGTAGCCCCCGAAACATTTCAGCAACTTCAGCCTAAAATACTGACTGGCAAGCTTTCCGGCCAATCAAATTAATTTCCTGTAAGAAATGCCAAAGGTGACACTTTAGAAAATGGAAGTGGACATTGCAGGGGTACACGAATAGGGAGGAAGACACAGAGAGGGAGAGAACAGCAAAGAGTCTTGGAAGAATGAGCAAAAATTGCCTCGTGCACTTCATCTATATAAAAAAGGCACCTATTATGGACCTCTGCTCTTGTCGATTCAAAAGAAATAAAGCGTAATATACAGGGAGTAACTGATGAAGGAAGGGCATGACACACTCACTCATTCAGAGAAAACAAACAGCCCTATCATCCGGTCGCTCTGTACATTCCTGCTGATGTTTACGAACCTGGCTTACCATCTCTCTTTTTAAAGGAACATTCTAGCTCAAAATGTTGTCATTATTTACTCACTTTTATGACATTTTGATGCAGCTCTTTTCAATGCAATTATAATGGCTAGAATACAGCAGCTTTCAAGCTTCAAAACTGATGCACCATAAACATAACATAAAAGTGTTTCATATGATTTGTGTTCTTTATTTCAAATCATCTCATGTCATATGATAACTTTGTGTTGGAAATTGGAAATTAGAAATGTGACCAAGCGGTTCAACATAGTAATATAGTGCAAAAGTCATATAGAATTGCAAATGTATTACAAAGCAATCAGTATATTACTGAAAATTTCTCTTTGTATTTCACAGTGGTAGTAGTCTTCACTAAATATAAGGCTTTGGAATGTCATTTTTGGTTGAACTGTTCCTTTAAGAGTGTTTATGTTATGTTTCGCTCTCTCACACAGTCTGTCTATGTCTCTATCTCCCTCTTTCTTCCGACTGTTTACCAACACACATTCTCACCCACTCATTAGTACGGCATCCTCTGCCTCAGCGCTGCCGTCTTACTCCTGGAACAAGTCACAGTGCATCCGCTGGGGAGAGAAAGACTGACAGAGCCTCACTCAAACGGCAGCGTTTCTTACAGAATTGCACCAACTCTACTGAAAGTGCAGACAGCACCGCGATGACTGGAGGTGACAAGCCAAGTGCAAGCTACGGTGAGGTACAAAAAAAAGAGATAACTCATGAATATCATAATGGGAACGAGCAGGCAAAACTGCTCAGTTTATTTGCACGATGTAGAGTGACTGAAAAAGAAGAATTCTATAGGAACTTAGGAAGAACCCACATAAAGGAAATAAATCTAAAGATATGAATATAAAAAACGCCCTGAAGATCCTGGCTGACAAAACAAACCTTCCACATACTGTTTAGTATACTGTACTTATGTATATTTTGTGTAATTAGATGAGGGGTTTTTATACTACTAAACTTGAGTACACTTTAAAACTTCATTAAAAATCTTAAAGTGATACATTTATTGATAATTTATGTCATTCTGAAAATGTATGATGGCATTTTTGAATATTCTACATCTAGCTTATTGACAATAAAATATGAAATAGAACAAAATAAAACTTGCATTCAGATTAATTAACGTCACATTCAGAGAAAAATTACTAAGATTCTACACACATCAACTGTATGATTTTTTAAAACTAGAAATATAAGTTTTAAAATATAACCATCTTTATATTTGCTTTTCACAGAAAAAGCAGCATATTAATTTTTAATGACATGAGGGTAAGTAAATAATGTCAAAAATGTCGTTTTTTAATAAAAGACTCCTATACACATTTGAGTGCTATAAAAACACACATTTTTATAGCACCAAATAGCTAATGTTTTAATAAAAATGAATCTGAGTGTGTTAAAACAGACCAACTTGTGCGCATTCAGGTACCAGCCAAGATAATAATGTCCTTTGCAAGTTTTACATAATTAATCTGTGTTTCGCTTGGGTCACGCTGTCATGTGCCTTTGTGACAAGGATAGGAAGCGCAAACAACAAGCGGCCAACCAGAGACTCGATAGACACACCCGAGAGAAAATCCACTCTGGCTCCTGCTACGGCTTCACACGTTTGCACCTAGTTTAGCGCAAAATAAAATATTCATCCGTTAAGTAGTACAGCATTTTGCGCTTGTAGCAGCGCATGAATATTTCAGACTATTATAAAAAAGGACAGAAACAGTCAGAAGGAGGGGTTTCGAACTGAAGGACATGAGGAGAGCTCTCTGTGTGTGTGTGTGTGTGTGTGTGTGTGAGACAGCATGTGTGTACAGAACTGTTTTATGATGTCGCAGAGTGCATGGGGAGAAGTGTGTGTCAGAGCTGGGGTTTGTACAGGTGTAAAGACAGCCATTAGAAAGCTGTGCAGTTTTGTAATGGGATGAGGAGCAGATGTGACACACTTACTAAAAGCCTGACAGCCACACACACACAATACTAGCGACCCCGCAGCATATGGATGTTTACTCTCCTTGCAAACACAAGTGGGCTACAGGTTCCCGACGAAGAAACAGAAACCTAAAAATTGGTATAAATAAGTCCGCTGAAGTTTCAGCTCCAGAGCAGTCCTCCTCATAAGACAATATTTTCAGGACCTCCACACTTATTGACTTTATCGAATTCAACATTTATATGGTTTTCTTGACTGGTGGCACAATAATTGACCCCACCAAACCAAAACATTTATACGGCTACAATTTTGCGAGTGCAAAACAATTCTTTCATTCTCGCTCTCTAATCCAAAAGTGATTTGAAAAGTCACGTGGCACACTGCCCGCTTCGCATATCCCGAGGCGGTCCAACTTCCCCCGTCCTCTCTGACCATTAAAGCGCAGGCAATTAAAGCCCCTCCTCAGATAAAACCCACCTTTATTCCTCGGCCCTGCTTTCTCGGCCATAAACTACACTCATTTGGCGTCTGATTGTTGGTGGCAGCTGTTTGATGGGGTAAATAAAAATGCAGTAAATAATAGATGGCTCAGATCCTGTGTTTGTTTGGTGCCTGAGCGAAGCGTGCAAATGCGGGTTTAGACGTATATGCAGATACGCATGCAAATATGCAAGCTAATGCAAATGCGTCTCGGTCAACGTTATATCTTCTGACAGTGCAGTACGCTTTGTGGCACTGCCATGGGATTCAGATCAATTACTCGAGGTATTATTTCATCTTAAAAAGGGCTTGTTTGGTTTGTGGCTTGTTTAAATGCAGAATGAATACACTTGAATGGATCCTTCTGATCCAGACGGATACATAAACACTCGGATCCGCCATATATATTATGGTGAGATGCCCAATAAACTCCTTTTGTTAGCTTCAGTGCCTAATTGATTTGGATCCGTTTAGAAAGGACGATAAAAAAGAGGGGGATTTGGTGTAAAATGGAATGGGGGGAGGCATCTGTTCCCCGGAAACTGTTCCCCGTCAGCCAAACTCCATTACTGGGCCTTTTCACCGCAGTATTAACCCTGTGTCAATGGACCTGTCCAGCCGGCCCGTCCCCCACCCTCGCCGCCCAGCTGGCCGGGCCCAAGCCCCGCTTACCGTCCACCGTCAGCCTGATAAACGCTCATTTCCTGCCGAGCGGACGTAATTCCTGAATCCCCTTTTGCTTAGTTAATTTACAGCCCTGTGCAGGCAATTTTCCTCCGCGCCATATGAGGCGAGCTTCGCCTTCTCTCAATTACCGTAAATTGTCTGTGAGCGCAAGGGGCTGTGAGACATGAACCGAGAGGGCTGGAGGTGATTGGTTGGAAGGGGGTGGGTGAAGAGCTCATTTTCCCGGGGTGGGGCGGGGCGGAACGGGCCGGGCCAAGCATGGCTGGCGTGTTGTGGACTGTCACGCTTACTGAGGTGAAGCTGATGGCTAATTTACAGATGGGCCCCCCAAACCCTCCACGGTCCGTGCCCCGCAGCCAAAGCCAGCGAATAGCTGACCTCTTTATAGTGTGTATGATATACGTTGCAGGTGCACGCGGGGTTATCTATTATGAATGAGACATGTATTGCTCGAAGCATTAGTAATGTATGAGCTGGGCTTTGGTGGAACGCGGCTATGGGTCCTAGCAGCAGTCTCGGTCCCTGCCTTGCCTTCCCTATCTCTCTCTCATACACTCACACAGTGCTTCTGATAGCAGCACTAACTCATGTTACAAGCCATAGCACCTGACAGCTCCTGCACATTCAGCACCGCCTGTCCGATTTGGATGCTGGGAGTTCTGCCTCAGGGGCCACACTCTACTCTCTCAGCTCTTCTGAGGAGAAAAGAGAGGAGAGGAGGAGAGCTGCCTTGACCAGCCCCTCCCTCACCAACTCTGCCTGTCTATATTTAATCTAAGCACATCTGGATCCAAAGCTCCGCCTCCTCTTGTGCCGGTGTCGTGCCGAATCCTACCACCTCTGTATAAATCCCACACATGCTGGACCCCAAAATGTAATTGTATCCTGATAAAAAAAAGCTGGTAGTTACGGAGATATTTTGGCTAAACAGTGTTGAAAAATGTATTTATTTTATTTTAATCACCTTGTAATTTTCACATATATATTATATGAATTATTATAAAATTAACAATCATTTTTAAATAAAATTTTAATAAAACATTTAATAAATGAATTCTAAATTGTAAAAAAGTAAATATAATTTACTTTAATCACCTTTTAATTTTCACGTAATTAGATACATTATTATAAAAATGAAAAAATTAAAATGTACAATTGATGTAATTAATATGCATTATTATTTTATGCAAATATTTTTATTTTATTATCTTCAAATGGACACATACACACACACCTACATATACACACAGAGTCATAATTCTGTCATATATATGTGTGTGTGTGTGTAATATAATATAATATAATATATCATATAATATCATCTTATATAATCAATATATAATTATATAAGAAAAAATAAATAATCTAATAACACAATAAAGTTAGAATATTTTTTTTAAATATTAATAAAATTTTTACAAAATAATAACATTTAAAAAAAATTATTTATAATATATACATGTGACTGACACTGTAATTAAGACAACTGGCAACATATTAAAAATTATATTTTACCTATTTAGTCTGATTAAAACCCTGATTTCCTCATAGATTGTCTGTCTCAAACACACATACACACACACACACACACATATATATATATACATACATATATATATATATATATATATGCATGTAATATAATGCTAAAATATATATATATATATATATATATATATATATATATATATATATATATATTTTTTTTTTTTTTCTGGTGTAAAAATTTAAATTAAAATGCTGATTTCCCAACAGAAGATCTGTATCAAACATATGTATAAAATTCAAACATGTAATTTAATGATCAAATATATTTTAGTAATTTCTTATAATTTATAATATATCCATTAACTGATGTAATAGTTCAGACAACTGACAACATTATATATATTATTAATATATCTTACACTTTTCATCTAAAACGGAACTCGGTCTTGGAGGAAGGACAGGCACGACACCGGAACGTTTGGGCCTGTCTGGATTTTACTCAGCGACATTTATATCTCCAGACTGTCTGTGTTCATCTGTTCACCTGGACAATACTAAGGAAAAGCACATTATATTCCACACCAGTAAGCCACAAAAACCGCCTGAAAAATGTCGCCCGCTTCCATAATTGATGAAGTTAGGCGGGCTCTCAAGACTTTGGCTCTGTAGACTTGCTACAGCTCGCTCTGTACCACCACCAAACTTTTGAGAGTGTGGCGGTCTTCAACCAGCAGTCTCTCTCACTCCCCCTCTCTCCTCCATTCAGATGAATTAGTAAAACTTCCATTAATAATGCAGGCTTGTTTGAAGCCACAAAAACCAGAGATAGCGAGTGACTGAACAAGCGAGCATGGGTAGAGAGAGCGAGGGGCACAAGGAGAAACTCGGCTTCTCTCAGATATCATGTTATAAACGTGAGAGGAAATCTCATCATACATAATCTGTGCGACGGCGGACCGCCGTGGAGGAGTGGTTGAAAAAGACGAGAAGGGGCTGCAGGATGGAATGATTATGACAGGAGGCATCACTCAGCAGCTGTTTAGAGGGTGGAAAAGGGGCCATAAATCAATTTCACACCGATTATGACACAATGCAGAACTGCGTGAGCTCCGCGGAATTAGCTGTGCACACCGAGGATCATGTTGGGCTAAATTGATCCTTGTAAAAGAAAAAAAGGAGAAGAACTGGCACTACAGAGGGACAGAAAGAAAGACAGAGGGAGAGAGAGGAAGCCAGCTATGAGGCTTTAAAAGACGAGAGATTACAAGGAACAGGGTGGGAGGAACAAAAGTGAAGACAGATTAGTGGAGAGAGAGAGAAAGAAAGATGGAGATAAAGAGGTGCGAAGAGCGAGAGTGGCAGCGGGTCGCTTCTGGTCAATGTTATTGTGGTACCGACTATCCATGCCACTGAGATGCAGGAAATCATATGAATCACAGTCTAAAATGTGACGAAAATCCTACCGACACAATCGTATGCAAACAGACATGGATCAAAAAGAGTTATTTTTTCCCACTAAAAAATAAAACTGGAAACAACCAAATGATCTTTTCACAAATTTGTGGTATCCATGGAGTTCGAGTGCTGCTGTCTTTTAAACAAAAAAGATGCTATAAAAAGCATGTTTCATTCATTCATTCATTCATTTTTTTTTTTAATTAAGCCTTGCAATCAAATTATGTTGATCATATAATTTGTAATCAAACTGAAAATATGCAAAACAACCATTTTCACTAGTGCTCTCAGACCCTATTGTATAAAATCTTAAAGGGATAGTTCATCCAAAAAAAAAAATTTCTTGGTGCTGAACAGAAAAGAAGATGTTCCTTAAAATGTTGGTAAA
Source organism: Labeo rohita (assembly GCF_022985175.1). Classification (NCBI taxonomy): domain Eukaryota; kingdom Metazoa; phylum Chordata; class Actinopteri; order Cypriniformes; family Cyprinidae; genus Labeo; species Labeo rohita. Next base: position 9,586,950 of record NC_066880.1, read on the forward strand.
CAAACAGTTGACGGTTGATGTTTTTTACATGCTTTCAAAATCAATGGCTACCGTGAGCCATTTGGGTTCCAACATCAGGTCATCGGATGCCCATTTTCCACAAGTTGATATCATTCTTTAGGGTCTTGATGAAAAGTCTATAACATGCTTTGGCTAGAATTTCTCAATGGTAGTGTAAATAATGCCTTTTTTACCTTGCCAAAATCAGCTCTGCAAAAATCATCCTGTTCTGGTCGAGGTTGCTTTAAATGTTAATGACCTCTGCTCGCCCCGCCCCTCTCTTCTCTCTGTGGAGTGACGAGCCTGTTTACTTTAGCCACATTTAGTGGCGTTTAGCCGCTAAACTTGCTAACTAGCATGTTATTAGGAAAGGTGATCGCAAAGATTCATAAAAAACCCCTTATACTCACTTCTGCTGTAAGTGGAGCTGGATCACGAATCATTTGCGTGAAGATAGACGGATATATGTAGATCAGGAGGTGCATTCTATTGACATACAAACGTAATCCACTGCATTTTTGGCATTAAAGAAAAATCAGATATCGGGAGTAAATGACGACCACTATTTTCATTATTACATCCAGCAACACAACATCTCAGTCGCTCAATCTGAGATAGTCTTGTCTAATTTACATCCCTGCTCCTGCATCGAAACAATGGAGGTCGGACTATAACAGCTGATTTAGGCGGGTCTGAGGTAAGATGCTCATGTCAATCAACTATCGTGGGAGCAGTCACACCGACAAGCTTTTGAGAATGGCTCGATTTGAAAAATAGGATATTATTTTTACAGATTAATTAAAAACCACTGCATGGATTTTTATCATTATAGGGTAGATTTGTACATACACTGCCAACACACATTAATGTTCAAACAACCTGTAAAAGTGAACTTTGCATCTGATGACCCCTTTAAAACATCTTCCTAAGTAGCATGGGTATATTTGTAGCAATAGCCAACAATACATTGTATGGGTCAAAATGACTGATTTTTCTTTAATGCCAAAAATAATTAGTATATTAAGTAAATATCATGTTCCATGAAGATGTTTTGTAGATTTTCCACCATAAATATATCAAAACATTACTTTTAATTAGTAATATGCATTCCTAAGATCTTCATTTGGACGACTTGGTATGGTAATTTTCTCAATATTTTGATTTTTTTTACACCCTCAGATTCCAGATTTTCAAATAGCTGTATCTTGGCCAAATATTGTCCTATCCTAACAAACCATACATCAACTGAACACTAATTTATTCAGATTTCAGAAGATATACAATCTCAATTTCAAAAAATTGACCTTTGTTTTGTGGCCAATGGTTGGGTACAGAATTTTCCTTTTTGGGTGAACTATTCCTTTAAGAACATTCAAAAGACTGAAACCAGACGTTCACAAAGCGCAAAGACATTAAAGAGTGAAACCCAAGGGCAGCTCAGTACATGCAAACATGTAAAGCATTTACACACACACACACACACACACACACACACACACACACACACACAAGTCTGTAATTAGCATGCATGGCACACCTGGACATCAAATGGCAATTTGACTCATTTGATTCATTTTAACGGAGACACTTGACATGACGTGCTACCACTGCAAATACCATGTGCCCTCTATGCCAATAACCTTCCCCATCTTAACAGACAGAAGTATCTCCTACCAAAAGAGATCTGTGCACGATGGGAAGCTCTTGTTGTAGGGGCACAATTGGAAAACCAGTTGAACTCTGAATATACTATATTAAAAATGAGACATTTCAGGCTTTAAAATTTGATTGAATTACTCCCTTTCGAAGATGATGCACACTTGTGTTACAGTAACTGATTAATTCAATTTATATAAGTCAATATACTGTATTGTACTGTATTGTTGAAGTCAAAAATGTACATACACATTAAGAGCCAGGGGTGAAAACTTTTGTGAATTTGAAGATCAGGGTAAATTTAACTTATTTTGTCTTCTGGGGAACATGTAAGTATCTTTTGACGGGCAAAATAATAAAAATGTACACATCCTCATTCCGTCAAAAGTTTACACCCCCAGCTCTTCATGCATTGTGTTTCCTTCTGAAGCATCAGTGAGTGTTTGAACCTTCTATAATAGTCCCTCAGTTGTCCTGTGTGTGAAAACATAGATCTCAAAATCATACAGTCATTGTTGGAAAGCGTTCAAATACTCAAAAATGCTGAAAAACCAAAGAATCTGTGGGACACAAAGGATTTTTTTGAAGAATAGTGAGCAGTTTAACTGTTCAGAACTCATGAACAACTATCACGTGTATGTAAACTTTTGACTTCAAATGTAACTGTTATTTGGTTTACTAAGGTGTTCTCTTTTTTTCTTTTTGGTAGAGCACATCCAATCCTTAAGGCCAATCCTTGAACCCGATTTTTCCCTCCTTCAGAGTCAATCTATCAACTTTTTAGCCCATTTTGAACACCACAAATGTTACAGTAGAATACATTAGAATGACATCTGAATTTAAATTTACAGCAGGATCACATTCAAAACCAACATGAAGCCCAGCTACATTTATTTGAAAAGACAGAACTTTAAAGATTACGAGGGGATGGGGATGTTCCTTCTCAGTATAAAGAGAGGTCCTGTTGGGTGGAGACCATCTTTAACCGCTGATAACTCTCCAACTCCACATGCTGTACGAAACCCATTGGATGTACTTGAAAGTGCATATCTCACGGTCACATACATGATTCATTCATCTCTCAACCGTCAGTGCAGTTTAGAGGATGACGCTCGCTGTGTGTCATAGTATGTGAGTGGACTCCTGTTGAAGCCCACGGATCGTGATGATCACAGGCGTGTGATCGGAGGCCAATCGGTCCGGTAATGATGCTGATGTATCATGCCAGTAAGTACAGGAGCACAAGCAGCCCCTTAAGCAATTATGTTAGCATTAAATAATCATTACGCAACCTCATCAGGAAGCCGGCATATTCAATGTTAGAAAGAGAGAGAGGGAAAGAGCTATGTGATTTTTAGAGGAAAATTAAGTTCTGGACTGATGAATATTGAGCAGTATCAGGCCAGGCAGGCACTTTGATAAGGCCGTTTCTAATGAGGAATGGCCTGTTTTACACACATTTAAAGAAAGAGTGAGCTGAGAAACACACACGCACCGAATGAAAGAGTGTTTAGAGAGAAAATGGCCTTACAGAAAATGGCGTTTCATCTTAGGCTGTTTAAACACTTGATTTAAATGTTTGAATCGAACCCAATTTCGATTTCACCTTACTCACCCTTTGCATTGCTCTTTTGGCCACAAACTGCAGTACGTTTGCATCATCAATGTAAGCGCTAACGGCAGCTGTTTACCCCTGTAGCTATGTAATGATTTACACACAAGATGCAAAATTATTAATTCACTTTCACAAGATGAATTGTTACTATACTATTGTGAAGTATAACAGTAAATCACTTACCTACTATAGATCAAATTTCAAGCCAACTTTTGGCACTTTTACATCAACCAAATAAATTAAAATTTCATGTCGAAACACCTTGCTTATTGTAAACGTAAATAAATAAATAAATAAAAAACATGTTTTTAAAATATTGATACAAAACTGAGATAAAAATATAGCCACTGAAACTACATCAAATACACACAAAAAAACAACAAAAACGAAACAAAAAACAAACAGCATACCTATAAGAAAACTAATGAATCTAAAGGTTTATTTTTTATCTCTTTTGTAATTGTAAAATAAAATAAAATAAAATAAATCTGTGGTTTCATTTTAAATATCTCTTACATGCATATAAATGTGTTATGTTTAGACAACTTTCATTGTCTTCACTGAATTGTAGAATAAACTAAACTAAACTAAAAATAAAATAAAATAAAATAAAATAAGATAAGATAAAATAAAATAAAATAAACTGATATATGCATTTAAAATATTGATGCAATTTTGTAAGGAAAATATGTCAGCATATCAGCAAATCTGAGCAATGTGTCTTTGAGGTTTATTTAAAATATAATATAAAAATAAAATAAAATAAAATAAATGTTCAGTCTCTCTTATGCTTATAAATGTGTTATGTTTAAACAACCTGTCTCTTCATTGTCTCCTTTGAATTGTAGTATAAAAAAAAAAAAATAATAAAAAATAATAATAATTAAAAAACAGATATATTTAAATATTGAAGCAATTCTGAAAGGAAAAAATGTCAGCATATCAGCAATTTATTTATTTAAATAAAATAAAATAAATTAAAATAAAATATAAAATCTGTGCGTTCATTATCAATGTTTATAAATGTGTTGTGTTTAGACAACCTGTCTCAAAATTAAATCAAAATTAAGTTAAATTAAAACAGATATATGCATTTAGAATATTGGTGTAATTTTTTAAAGAAAAATATGTCAGCATATCAGCACATCTAAGTCATGTGTTTTGAGGTCCAAATAGTAAATTTAAGTTATTTATAGTCTGGACTATGTGAAGACAGCAAATCAAGATGTAAAACCCTGTATGATGCTTGTACTGGGCTACAAAGTGACGAGGGATGAAAATGACCTAATATTTTCAATGGAAGTGAATTAATGGATTTTCATTCTCTCCAAAGTGCTGCATGTGTAATTAAGGAGGACCGGCCAGCCAGGGGCTTCCACGGTGCTTAGCAAACCGTGGCTGTCTCCGAGTGCCTATGCCGCAGCGCTGTACTCTGTGTGTGCGTGTGTGTGTGTGTGTGTGTGTGTGTGTGTGTACGTACATGGTTTTTAGCGTATAAGAATATGTTTATCTCAGAGTGTGCAGTGCGTGATGGAGTGTGACGCTGAGGTGAGTCGGGGTGCGCGAGGTACGTCTCCCGCACGCAGCGTTACATTAATTCGACTGGTACAGATGAAGTAATATCTGGAGGGTAGTGTAATTAGTTCAAATTCAATTGGACTCAAATACTTCATTATATACCTGCCAACGACACCAGGGATTGATAGCTATGGTTTCTTTTTCAATTTCCTTTTTTTCCTTCATTAATGGCTTGGAATTAATGGAATGACATGGTCGAGTCAGGCGATGCTAGAGGAGAGCATTACAGCACCAGAACTGTATCATGTGGTTATCAGAGGCTTGGCAAGCATTGTAACAACTCGTTTCTTGGTTTCATTTTTTAGGTACTCGCAGCATTTGGCAACTGAGAAAATTCAATATTCATGTGCAAGTATCTTTCAACGACAGATATACATTCTAACAAAAAACCATATTATTCTTTTTCTCTTTTTGTCAGTGCTGGCAGGACGAGGTCTTAGTTCCTATAACACACTTACAGTGAGAACTGTGAATGCAATCGTAAAGACACTCAACACAAACACATTCATATAAACTAATGCCCCAACCTCAATGCTGTTGTCTTATTGAAATATTTGTTCGCACGGCTCAGTGGCCTTTAATCTTCCAGGGATCCGATTTTATATTTGTCTTCGGTGGATTTACTCCCTAACTCTGCCTCTGTTTACCCAGTGTAATTGACAAGCCACTTAGAGGAATGGGAAAAGCAAAGTGGGACGGCATGGCCTGTGCATCAGCATGCCTCCTCCAGTCTGTCAATGTGAGACTGTATGTTTGTTTAGCATCTGCTATACTTGTCTAAAAACACTTGCCTGATGCACAGGGGACATCAGTTCTCTCTCTCTCTCTCTGCTGGCTGTTGACCTGTGGCTGACACAATCAGCTTGTCACAGCATGTAATAAAGGAAGGAGATATTCTGAAACTTCCAGTTTCTACTTTTAGCATTTGAAGGGTGCCGAATATGCGTGCCGGGCCTTCATACGCCACAAATTACTTGACAGAAGTTGACAAGTTAATGAGAACATAAATGTCAAATTCGGTGAGTTAGTGTGACGGAAATGCAATACTGGAAACATTTTTCAAATTTAATGCCACATTCTGTAATTAGGAAAAACATGTTATTTTGAGGATTTTTGGTTGAAATTTAATAAAAGTTCAGAATTAAGCAGACAAAGCTGTGTATCAAACCATAAAGTATAGCCCCAAAACATCTGGACTCTTAAAACGTATCATTTTTATCACATTATATGCAAAATATAAAAATAACTCACTTTTTTTAGCAGCTACTGTTAACTAATAGGTGATTTTTAGTGGATGTATAAAGTTCCCACATTATATACAAACTTTGGTAAAACTGTACACTGCAAAAAACAATTTGTTGAGTCAACTTAAAATACTTCTTAAGTATTTAAAATTTTAAGTTCAGTCAACTCAAAAAAAAAAAAAAAAGTTTAGTCAACTTGAAATGTTAAGTGACAACTTAGATATTTGAGTTGAACTTAAAATTTTAAGGCAGCTGGGTAACAAGCCCAGCTTTTAAGTTTAACAAACCAAAGTTTTTGTTTATTCAACTCAAATATCTAAGTTATCACTTAGTAAAACTTAACATTTCAAGTTGACTAAATGAGTTGACTGAACAAATTATTTTAAGTTGACTCAACAAATTGTGTTTTTTTTTAGTGTACAATAAGGTTCATTAGTTAACACTAGTTAACTACATTAGGTAACATGAACTAAGAATGAGCAATACTTCTACAGCATTTATTAATTTAAGCATTTACTAATGCATTATTAAAATCACAAGTTGTGTTTGTTAACATTAGGTAATGCACTGTGAACTAAGATGAATAAATAGTGTAATAAATGTATTGTTCATTGTTTGTTCATGTTAGTTAATATATTACATTAATACATTAATAACAAATGACACTTTATTGTAGTTGTTATCGAAGTGTTATCCAATCTTTCAAGGAAAATATCTGATTTTATTTAAATAATAAAATTGAAAAGAAAATGATTGAAAAAAAAAAAAAAACTGTGTTAGTTAGCTGTATTTTCAGTTATTTTTTACCTAATCAAAATAACCCAACTGCAGTTTCATTGGAATGCACAATAAAAAAAACATGATTTTTGAAAATTGTTAAAAATGTAGTTATTAATTTGTTTTTGCAAATGATCTCAAATAATCTAATAATAAAATAAAGTAAATTCCACATGGATATTTTCATTCAATTCATTATTTTGGACACCTGAATCATTTTTGGGACCGTGTTTGTAAATAACCAGTAAACAAAGGAAGTGTGCAGAAGTGCAAATAAATAAAACAGAAGCTATTCTTTTTTCTTTTGTAAAGCGTACCGGTTATTTGTTGCCATCTGCCCCGTAGATGAAAGGTTAAAGTTACAAAGAGGGTCTGATGTTGCATGCAGGTTTTAGTGCCAACCTTGGAATGAGCTTTTGACATCTTGCAACAACAGTTCAATACCCATCCAGGGGAGCCTCCATCGCCCGTGTTTGACGGGGGAGCAGGCAAAAAGACGAGCCTTGGCACCTGGTGTCTGAAAACCCTGTGACTGCTCTCAGCTGGGGGGAGGAGTTCTGGCTGATGTAAAAGCTATCTTTGATCTGAATAAAAAGCTGAAGGCTCTGGAAGGGTGCACTTTGCCATTATTCATGGGAACTTCAAAGCCTTCGTAATTAAATTGGAAGAATACCTAACAAAGAAACAGCCACAACGGAAAACTAAAGAGAGAGAGTGAGAGACAGAGAGTGGGAAAAAAGGAGAAGGAGAACAAATACTGGCGCCAAAGCGAAGCCATGTCGAGCGATGTCTGGAAAGATCCTGAGGGATGTTGGGAAGTGGTGCAACCCCGGAGCACAGATGGATCTGGAGGTGGATCTGAGCGGCGAATCGCAACGTCTCTCCCCTCCGCCCTCTTCTGGAATGCCACGGGCTAGCGTACGGCCCGCGCTATGAAGAGGCTGACCGCCGTCTACCTCCGTTTGTTCAACCAGACGGGTCTGTGGGGGCTGCACCCTGCTAGATACCCCCTCTATGCCCCTAAAATTACCTCCAATCCATCATCTATCCCAGATATGACCTAATCGATAGGTGGGCTCCCGCTGCTGCCAATGTCAGGGATTTTTTTTTCCGCCGTCAGAAGTTCTGTGAAGGTAGGAGTGAGGTCGGAAAAGTGCCGCGGAAAGTGCTGAGTCGCCTGCAGCCCACAGACTTTATTCATCTTATCAAATTACAGCCACCTCAATAACCATCTCATGGGACTCGAGACTGAAGAACAAGATTTCTCAATATTTCCACTCCTTGCTTGATTTCATTGTTTTTCTGATGAATGGTGAACACAGAGTGTATAAACGTTGAAAGGTGCCAAAAGAGCATGCTGATTCACTAAAGCGGTCATCTACAACTGCAAACAAATTTCATAAACCTTACTAACAATAAACTCCTGCATTCAGAACATTCACATGCAGTTATCACAATACTCTGATATTACTTTTGATATCTGTGACTAAATAATAACTGTCTGATTTAACGTTTTAAGTTTTATTTATCTTATGGGTAGAAAGTATCATTACTAATTTATGTAAAATTTTCTGTATATGGGGGAGAAAATAAATAAATAAATAAATAAATGCATTGTTCACCCAAAAATGAAAATTCTGTCATCCTTTATTCACCACCAAGTTGCTCCAAACTTGGAATTCCAAAATTCCAAGAATTTATTTTTACTGTTAAACAAAAAAGTAGATATTCTGAAGAATGTTGGTAACCAAACAGTTGACGGTAGCCATTGACTTTCATAGTATGCAGAAAAGTACTATGGAAGTCAATGGCTACCGTCAACTGTTTGGTTACAACATTTTTCAAAATATCTCCTTTTAAGTTCAACAGAATGAAGGAACAAGTGGAGGGTGGGGAAATGATCAGATCATTTTACATTTTTTGGTGAATCATCACTTTAAACAATTATCAAAATTATTGATTAAAAATGACACATACATTACCAACATGTTTGAAAATTAACTTACAATATTAAAATATTATAATAATATTATACAAATATTACGTAAAATTAGCTGAAAAAAATGGTTATTAGAATTTATTTTGCAAGAAAATAACACTTTTTAATCTTTTTACTTCAAAACATTTCATGTGTTACTTGCCATTTATTTGTTATGATTTAAATTAACTTGCACTTTGTGAAAATTGAGTGTAACACTAAATTGAATCTCAGTACACCTTTATTTATATGCAAAATTTATTGTTTGTCTCATTTTAATCATACTTTTTAACCCTTCTAAGTTAAATAAATAAATAAATAAATAAATAAATAAATAATTACACCTGCTATTTAATGAAATCATTTTTCTTAAAACAAGTAAAGTGAAGCCAGTGAAGCTAAATGTACTTAATTAATTTAATTAATTTTTTTTTCATCTGGAAACAAGACTAAATATCTTACATCATTTTGCTTATCTAGTAAATGCATCCTAATTTAAGAATTTTTAAATATTTTAACTAGAAAAAAGACAAAAAACTAAGTAAGATCAGCCTTTTTTGCAGTGGAATGGCTAAATGTACTGGTGCATGAACCAAGTTTTTATTTTATTTTATAAATCGTAAATACACTGTGCAAAGCAAAACTTTTCACGCCTAAGGTGTTGCAGTATTTCAATTCTAATTTGACCTTTCTTTGTTCATTAAATAATATTTACAGTTTGAATACAACTTTAATTTCTACTACATGAAGCACATTTTTAGAATGCTCAAGATTTTTTCAGCATCACAGGAATGTACATAAACATTTTCACATTTGCTGTTCTGTCACTCCATAGTTTGCCAGGACACAAACGGCACCAGAAAGACCTTCACCTGGTTTCCTACAGATCTCTGAAGGCACTCCGACCCAGGTCTCTCAAGTTCAGTGTGAACAGCTCGAGTGATTAGAGTAATTACTTATGACAGAACACGCGGAGCTGCTAGCATCCAAAGCATCCCTCTGCCCGGCCTGTTTTCATTACAGCGCGTCTCACTCACACACACAATACTACTGATCAACCTCAACAGCAATCATCTTAATTTCTAATTATCCCAATTAATGTATGCAAATGGGGTTAATTCAAACTTATTGAAACCGTTTCGAAAGCTGTGCAATCAGCGAGCAGCTCCATCAATTAACATCAATATTTGTCTTGCTTTTATTATTTAATTTTCCCATGGTAATGGCCACAATTAGCAGTAATTAAGAGCTTCCGTATGCGAAAGGAACCGAGCTGTTGATTAGAAGCGTATTGAAAGGTGCCAAAGCTGAATACCTCCCTTCCAGCTCCTCTCCCCTCAAGGGGAAAAAAAATGGGCAAAGAGAGGGAAAAAAAATCAACATGAAGCTGATCTACAGCCTTGTGAGGAAAAAACACACACATACTGACAGCAAAAATGTTGAGAGTATCAAAAGGAAAAAAAAAGAGGGTGATTAGTTTTGAACGTAAAGGCTATAGCGCAATGCACGCTGGGTAAAATGTTATGACATATATACAAAATGGAGTTTCAACAATCAATTTGCAGCAGTCACAAAGGAGGCGATATGTCAGTGCGCATTTCATTAAATTTTCCGCTTTCTTTGTTTCTCTATGGTACGCAATGAAAGGCTCTGTTAATCAGAGGCATATGTTGGATTATTTATTGCAAGCATGATAATGTCATTATTGTGCATGCAGGGCCACAGGGACCGGCTCACTTTTTGCTGCGCGTGTGTAAGATAATGCATTCAGCAGAATTACACTAATACCAGCAAACATAAAAATCCGTTGAACAAAAAATCTAAATCATTTCTGCTAGCTGGCCCTGTAGGTTAATACTACCGTGCCTAACAGCAGGTAGAGACCTGAACGAAATGGAAATATATTGCAATTAGACTAGGATTGATTAATAGACGGCCCTATATTAAACTATGCTCGACTAAGCTATACATAATTCACCAGCCGTGTTACTGAGCTTTGCTTTAGTATTGGACTGAAAATGGCTGCAGGGTTTATGTAGCGCTAATTGTTCAGCAGGTGAGCGTCTGCGCTAACAACACTGTATTACCCTTCGGAACGCTGAAAATGAACTCATTCGCTTACAGACCACAGGAGTATGGTCTAGCTAACTAAAACCTTCTTGTAAACATACGAAACTGGCAGCAATTAGGTCTAGCAATGTTAGAAAAACATCACGCCGCTGAGGTGAAAGGGTACTGAACTTTAAATGTCAACAACAAATGTCCGTCGCTAAGCTAATTCTACGCCATCGGTGTCAGAATGTTGACAGCTGACTGAAGCGAGTGGCGAACGCTAAGGTAATTACCTACATCACTAGTAGCGTCTAACTACCGTAACCTTCTGAATGCCAGGTTGAAGGCCTCGTCGTACGTCTACGATCCCTGCGTCGAAGGACCTCCTACAGACACTACACGTACGGAGTGAGCCACGTTAATTAAAAACACGTTTTCACGCTAACCTTTAAAACGCTAACCCCTGCTTTAATGGCCTTTAGACAACGTGGTACCTGTGCTATCAGGGCTGCGCACCTATGTCGATCCTCGGCTCACCTTTACATAGCTCTCTTTCAATTAGAGATAGCGAGAGTGAGAGCGAAACAGGGGGGAGAGAGATGACTAGCGTCTCATTTTTATGTGAGCGGAGACTTGAGGGGAGCTGTCTATAGGCCCTTAATTTACAGCGGAGCAAAAGTGGCTAAGCAGATGGAGACAGATACAGTGGGACACGAACTTCTCATACACACACACACACAGACACGCGCATGCAGCTTCTGTCGTAAATTATGCTGAGCAGTGGAGAATTTATGGGGCACAAATATCTCAGTACCAGCCTATCATTTCCTAAGCACTGTCAGTGTAATTCTTTCCTTGCCTGTCTAAACACACAGATAAAGCCGGTCTTGACTACAGCAGAGACTGAGAAGAGACAGATAGACATGGTTAGGGATGGGGAGGTGGCGGCGAGGGAAAAAAATAACCATGTGGAGAGCCGGAGGAAGTGTCATATGTTCGCTTGTGTGTTAAAGAGGGTGTTTAAATTCAAATATCACATATGCAGCTGTGACGCATTACTGTCGACGTGTTTGTTTAAAGGAATATTCCGGGTTCAGTACGAGGTAAGCTCGATGACAGCACTTGTGGAATATCGTTGACTGCCAATTAATCCTCCTTTTTTTTGTGAGACACTTACAATGGAAGTGAATAGAGTGAACGTTGAAATACACAATACTTTTAACAGTACAGACACAAAAGGCAAACATGTTTTTTTTTTAACCATATAAATGATGAAAACAAATGTATAGCTTATAAGATATAACATATAATTTAATTTTTATTATCATTTTTTAAATGAATACTTATATTCAGCAAGGATTATCAGAAGTGACATATTTACAAAAAATTCCATTTCAAATAAATGCTGCTCTTAGAAAGTATCCTTAAAAAATAATATTAATATAAAAATTAAAATTAATAAAAAATGACATTAATAAGGCAGTGCAACTGTTAACATTCATAATAATAAAACTGTTTATTAAGCACCAAATCAGCATATTAGACTGAAGCTTTGCTATCAAAAGAAGTGAATTATATTTCTAAATTAAAACAGAAAACAGTTAGAAAAAAGTTTTTGTTTTTATTTTTTTTATGAATACTTTTATTCAGCAAGGATTATCAGAAGTGATAGATATTTATAATGTTACAAAAATTCAATTCTAAATAAATGCTGTTCTTTTGAACATTATGTTCAATAACGTATCCTTAAAAAATAATACTAACATAAAAAATTAAAATTAATAACAAATGACATTAATAAAGCAGTGCAACTGTTAACATTTATAATTATAAAACTGTTTAATAAGCATCAAATCAGCATATTAGAATGCGACACTGACGACTGAACCTTTGGTATCAAAGAAATTAATTATTTTATAATTAATTAAAATAGAAAACAGTTACTCTACATTGTAATATTTCATAATTATTGCTGTTTTTGCTATTTTTTTTTAGTTTTTATTATTCTTTATGAATACGTTTATTCAGCAAGGATTATCAGAAGTGACAGATATTTATAGTGTTACAGAAATTCAATTTCAAATAAATGCTGTTCTTTTGAACATTCTATTTAAGAACGTATCCTTAAAGAGGTAATACTAATATAAAAAATTACAATTAGTAAAAAAATGACATTAATTAAGCAGTGCAACTGTTTTTAACATTTATAATATTAAAAAAATGTTTATTAAGCACCAAATCAGCATATAAGAATGCAACACTGACACCTGAAGCTTTGTTATCAAAGGAATAAATTACATTTTATAATAAAATTAAAATAGACAACAGTTACTTTATATTGTAATATTTCATAATTACTGTTTTTACTGTATTTGTTTGCTTTTATTCAGCAAGGATTATCAGAAGTGACATATTTATGTTACAAAACAATCCTATTTCAAATAATTGCTGTTCTTTTGAACATTCTATTTATGAAAGTATTCTTAGAAAAAAGTATAATAATATTAAAAAAATCTAATAAATAAAGCAGTGGAGCTGGTTTTTACCACTGATAATAGCAAGAAATGTTTCTTAAGCACTAAATCAGCATATTAGAATGCGACACTGATGACTGAAGCTTTGCTATAAAAGGAATTAATTATTATTTATTATTTAATAATAAATTAAAATAGAAAACATCTTAAATTGCATAATTATTCCTGTTTTTCTGTATTTTTCATCAGAAAAATGCAGTCTTGGTGACTTACTGATCTGACCTTACTTACAGACCTAGATCTTACCAACCCCAAACTTCTAAAACACTTGCATAAGTGCTTTTATAAAATGTTAAGCTTTACATCTACATTTAATTCCATTGTAAATACCTCACAATAACCTTGATTATCAACATTATCCCACAAAGTGAACCCAGTATAACCCAGAATGTGCATATATACGTGCATTAAAAAAAAAAAAAGTTTAGAAAGCAGAAAAACAAGCAAACAAACAACCCCAAAAGTGAAAAAGCCACTTTTAAGTATTCTTCTCATACGTACCAAAGACTCCACTGATGCCAAAGGGTCCGTACACCCAATAAAAAGAGTCTCGCTCAACAAACTAGGTATGGCTGAGAGAAAAGAGAATGTTTTGAACCAGTACAGCAAAGAAATAGCAAAGGAGATGAAGGGGCGGCATTATAAATTCAGCTCCAACTTTACAATGTGAAAGATATACTCCGGGTGAACCGGCGCCGAGATTTCAGGGCTTATAGAGGCTTAATGGGAAAGGTGGTCGGGGCTGGCGTATGGCGTGTGCCCTTTTGCTACACCCTCAAAGTCCTGGCCATGTGCAGCGTACAAAGTACACACACTTCGATAAAACGCCATCCAATTTACCCAGATATTCCCCCTCGCTCGCAAAGCAGCTGAAGTACTTTGCGTGTCTGCTAAGGAAATGAAACTACCTCACACAGCTAATTAACTCGTCTTGGAGGAGCAACAGAGAGGAGACTCCAGTTGGATCGCCTCAAAAAGTCGTTCACTCGAGTCGATTTAGAGGAGGATGATCAGAACAGGCCGTCTGAGCTGCGTGAGTAATTAAAGAAACATAAATAAAACATAAAAAGAGTAGTGTGAATACGCCACTAAAAATGCTCAGATATCATACAACATAAATTACACGCAAGTTAACATTAAAAATCAAAATAAATTTGAAACTATTTTTATTCAACTTAATTAATGTATTGCTTTAGCATTTTTATAGTCAGCCTGTTAAATGTAACATAAAATTGCTATATTTAATTTTATCTGCACTCAGGTTTAGTGGGTCACACTGGTCTGAAGAAACATCCCCAGGTTGTCCTTTCTCTGACTGTACAGTTTGCATAAATAAAAGACATCAGCAAGTAGAACAAGCTTTTAAAGACTACTTTTATCTCTTATGCGAATTTGCACCAACATGACATTCACATGCAAAACTAAAACACTTTGTAAGTCGTTCTTCAGGAGAACATCTGCTAAATGGTGTACATATAAATTATTTGCCATACATGCCTCCGCTGCACGGCCCATGCAGAGACTTTAGACCTGAATAGGCGAATAACACCTACAGTATGTGGGCAAGAATTGATCCGCGCAGCATATCTGCACTGATACACTGATAACTAACTACACTCCAGCCCGAAGTCTTCTAAGCATCACAGGGTCTTCAGAGATTTATTAAGATCCACCCAATGGATCTTAGAAGACCCTGGAGGACCCAACCTTCCCATAATTTTCACCTCTTGAGGATAACCGTGGTGCAGAGCCAGTGGCAGCCCAGCGTGCATTGCAGCAAAGCACAGAAACATCAATACCGATGCACACTCTCAACACTGGGGCTTGTGGGGAACATCACACCATCTGCAGAGATCTAATGCAGACACCCTCACACACATGCCACAGCTCTGATGTTTCTCTCTTAATTTTACTCAAAGCGACACAGCGATATGATGTTTGCGATTAGGTGTAGTTTTAAGATTCTACATACAAAAGCAATAAAAAACAGCATTATTATTTAAAAAGGTTCTTTATAAGTGTCTATAAAAATGTGACTGAACATGGTTTTTAGACTATGATTTAATTATTAAAAAATAATATTGCATTGAGTTTTTTATTTGAACAGTAATAATAATTGTTTAATAACCTGAGATGACTAAATATAGATGTTAAACATGATTAAACTCTTAAATAGAGATACATAAAGCGTTAAGTCAAATAGGCTTAGAGTAAAATGACTAATTTCTCTTGTGCGCCCAATTATGGAGGAAGATAAATATGGGGATGGCTAAATAGATGCCGATGCGGTGGCCTAATAAATAACAATACAATGCATCATTAACACTAGGGCACACTGAAGGAGAGGACTTTGGTGAATTAGCTGCATGAACTAAATAATGCGGTGCGAAATTCAAAGAAACTTTTTTGTTGATTGTGCTGATGCCTAAGAAAATAATTAAGCCTTTGATTAAATCACCAGCACAGACCGCAAATACTTTTTATAGAATTTACTACAAAACTCACTCGAGTGCTTAAGTCATTGTGTTTTTGGAATCCGCAGGTTTTATTTCAGAAACTCGATGCCTGGAATTGATTAGCCTCATAACATGAATAATGTGATGATCCAAACAATGACATGAAAAATCTGTCGTCTTTCTAGAATCCATAACTAATGCGGCACTAAAGCACGCTTCAGTTTTATGCATACAAAATACATTCCTTCAATGTAAGATGCGCGAGATTGAAGGGATGACAAGACAGAGACAAATGTTGGCTGGTATTGTGATCAATAATTTAGTGGAGCTGATAGAAACGATATTTTAATGAGTTCCAGAGCACATAACTGAGAAAACCTATGGAGAGAGTTTTCATTTAGTATTAATATGAAAATGCTATGTTCACTTTACATCAATGCAGAGGAAAGCATGTCTGGGGAAAACACTCCTCTTGTTGCGTACGTATGTATATGTGTGTGTGTGTATTGAAGTTGCACCACTGCTACGATGCTCTCAGATCACGTACCTATTTCCTATAATAACCCGCTTTTAATCTCAGGAGTATTTAAACTTTGGTTTGATTAGTTGACGGTGATGAGACATTCCCCCCAGACTTTTTTTCCCTAAAACATACATGCACAAATTAAGTCGTATCTCTAATGAGTAAAACGAGGTGAGGTGATATAAAAGGATCAGTTGAATTCAAAACGCATTTCTTTTCCACCACAACGACCAGCTCATTAATTTGATCTTATCAGATGTGTTTAAGAGTAGAAACAGGCTAACTACAATACCGTTAGCGAAACAATTACCTATTGATACGCGGTATTGATACAAACGGCTATACAGATTCATCCTCATTGCGGCTGTCGTTAATTTCCACTTGCGAACCAGAAAGAAAACGAGACTAACATCTGCTTTAGTGCAACGGCCATCAGCTGATCCGTATTCCCAGGGGTCTGCTTCCATTTCCAAGCCATTATGTCATCGCGTATTGACAAGCGAGTGCATACTGAGTTACGCTCATAGCGAGAGTTTGAGCGAGTCCGCGGCGAGCGTGTGTTTCAAATATCTGATCGTCGTTAGCAGGGGTTGGTGTCACTCAGCAGGGAGTCTTCAGGGAGGAACGAGCTCCGACTATCTCTCCCGTGCAGCACTGAAGAAAAAGAAACGGCGAAACGGCTTCAACCACTCCCTACGTTTCTTTAACTCTCCTTTCTGCTCGCACTAGCCCACCCGTCCAATTATATCTCATTGTGGCTGAGCATTCATATCCCTCTCAATCCTCTCTCATTCATGGATTTCATTTTCCCACACCTTCGTCTTCCTCTCTTTAATGTTTCCATCCTTGTTATTGCATCTACCTCTTCTCTGGC
The DNA here is from genome assembly GCF_022985175.1 of Labeo rohita. Taxonomy (NCBI): domain Eukaryota; kingdom Metazoa; phylum Chordata; class Actinopteri; order Cypriniformes; family Cyprinidae; genus Labeo; species Labeo rohita. The sequence goes on from NC_066880.1 coordinate 9,604,237, forward strand.
TGTTTCTCAAAGCTCTCAATAGCATGCGAGAGACCACCTGCAGCAGAGCAGGTGAAGCTTTTGTGCTGACAATTCAACATGTGAAATACACACAACGTTTTTTTCCCGTCCCTATACGTGCGCGTGTGTGTATTTTGGAGTTATACTTGCAAAATGACTTCAACCACTGCTAGAAATGACTAAAAACTCACTGGAGAATAAGCTTCTAATATTCAGCTCCATGGCTCAGGAGAAAATCATACAATAGCGAGAATTGTTTAACTATCCTGAGCATGGGTAAAGATTTTCGGTCCTCTAGGGAAGGAGAGATGCTTGCACAAGCAGATTTACTGCTCCGTATTGACTCAAGACTTGAGAACCAGCCTCTGCCGCAATAAAAGGAGAGGGAGGGAATCTTATCCAGCCAAATTTAAATTAAATGTAGATAGAGGTCACGTTTGCTAAAAAAGAGAGAAGAATGTAATGCAGAAAATATTTTTTTGATATCTGTGAAGATCTTTAAAAAAAAAAAATCACTAGTATCAGACTGTATCAAACAAAAGCGGTTTGATGTTTAAATGAGGTTACAGAACAAGCTACTCAACTAGAAACACGTTCTGGCTCTGCAATTGTTTTGTTCTGCAACTCCACGCCGTGTGAGAAAACACACTGTTTGCTAAAAAATAACCTGCGTGATGCTACGGCTCAAAGTTTTGCTGTTAAACTCAAAACAAAAGCTGTGTGGATCCCTAGTTAATTCCTAATCCAATGAAAACAGAGAGTAATGCAGCATTTACCAGCGTTAGTGCATGCAGTCAGCAGCCAAAACACACACATACACACATATATGGATGCATGACTCAAATTAAGTTCACAGACATGCTGTACATTAGGTTGGAAATGAGAACAAATCTAGTTATCAAAAGTGGTGAGAAATATAATTATTTTAACAATTATTTACATTGTTCACACACTTGTAGACATTAAAATATCTATGGAATAAAGGTAGTGTGTTTAATTGCATACTCACATTTTGTAAAATGAGTAAGTTTTGTGTTTTGATAAAACACACTTTCCTTTCACTATACTGTTGAAGCACACAAAGGAGTTTCCCTTAACTCTTTGTATTTTTTTTGGGGCATAGACTGCATTCTGAGATGAGACACAGGTGAGGAATCCGACACGAAAGAACGAAGAAACAAATCTTATTACAATTCACAATCTACAAGATGTGACGTGCCGTGTGTGGCTACCATTTCAGCAGGTGAATAAAAGCAAAGAAAGGCAAAAGGAATAACGAATGGGATCCTGTAGAATCCCTGAGGGTGTGATAACTCTTTCTGAATCTGTCTGTATTATTTGGAAGTGAGTCATACTAAATTTGATAGATGGGAACAAGTCTGCGTTTCATTCTTTTTTTTTTTTTTTTTTTTTTCCGAGTTCAGAGACAAAAAAACCCTGAAATCGCAGTAGCAAAATAACAATATTGAAACCGAAACAAACCCCTGCTAGCGCCTCAAATGCGCCGAGCCCGATATGACAGATATTTGAGAGACGTTTCTCACAGCTAATCAATTACGGGTGTACACAAAAACAAGCCCTGACATCTTGTCGATGACATCTGTTCAAAATCAGACGAGGAATTATGAAGACGCTCAAACGTGCAAGCATTTACAGGATGAATTCTTAAATACGCCTTATTTGTATGCACAGACACACGTGTGCACATACAGCGAACGGCGCTGGGACAGCAGAGGCCCGGACAGCTGGTGTTGTGTGTGTGTTTGCCGGGACAGCGACTGTTAAGGTGATGAGTGAGGAGCGATTTGGTAGCAGCATGAGGCAGGTTATCTCTCAACAGCCTTATCATTCTTTATATCTGAGCAATAACACACCGTCTAGAGGAAAGCAGCAGCCTGCCGTCGCACACGCGCCGCCTGTAGTAAAGCACACGCGCGGCCAAAAACAATCAGCGCGGCCCCTCACGTGCCACACAATTTCCAAGCACCTTCAGAAAAGTCAGCCAACCCCCATTTACTAGAACGGACTAATTCAGTGACATCTGTCTACATTCGGCCAGTGAGCAGCTCACAAAAAGCAGAGAGTGATTCACACAACTTCTGAATGCAATTCAACAAGAACGTCAATACAAACGATTTGGCTAAATTCTTTGACAAAACGGAGTGAATTCTTGAACAGAGGAAGTGATGTGTGATTGAAAAATAATAGATTACTTTATAATTTTATAAAAAAAACAACACTTAAGTACGAAACAAAAAAGACACTTGCTGTATAAAAATAAAAAAAGTTAGTATTGGATATGGAATAACTGTAGTATAACAGCAAAACTGACACTGCAAAAACTCACAGCATGAATGAAAAGATGGGAACAGAGAAGGATGACCCCTGCCGAGGGCTTTGAGGGAGGAGGGATGTGAGGAGGAGGGGGTGAACACAATGCTAGCACGTGTCACCCGCAAGTAGCAGAAGAAGAAGAAGAGGAAGGAAGAGCGAGCGCAAGACGGAGGGATCGGGATTGCCTTACCTCGGGTAGGTAGAGGAACGCAGGGGGACACTGGAGAGAGTGAGTTAGCATCCCTGAGCCGGAGAGCAGAAGACAGCCTGTGTTGGCCATTGAGCACAGCATGTGGTAGCGGGACGTTTTGCGCATTAAGCTGGGAGATCCTCTCTCTCTATCTCTCCCTCTCTCTCTCTCTCTCTCTGAAACCCTCACTCTGCCTCTACTCCTTCTTCTTCTTCTTTGTTTTGTGTAGAAGTCTTTTTGATTCTGTCTGGCTTTCTTTTTGTTGCTGTTCTTTCTCTGGACTGTTTCTTTTTCTCAGCTGTTCTGGAGGTGGGCTGAACGCGGGCGTGTGAGTCGTCTGAATGGTCCTGGGCCCTCTGTCATCAAGGCTCGGCTGCGCACTTTCACTTACACTCTTACACACGCACACACACATACGGAAGCCAATGTGAGCCCTCGGAGAGAGAAAGGGGAGGTTCTGCTCGAGCGAGGGAGAGCAGGAGGAGGAGGAGGAAGGGAGAGATGCTGAGAGGGAGGAGGCAGGAGTTCCCGGGGGTATTCAAAGATCAAACAGACCCACTGTAGAAAATGAAGGGAATGTATAATGACATCACAACAGCTGATCTCGGCCATTAATTGCAGATCTTCGCAGCCGCGCGACCGCCGCTTTCTGCTCGTGTAACGAAAGGGGCAGACTCGCGAAACATTTGATTTGCTTTTGACTGTCTTTTCATTAAATATTCACTCTAATCATCTGTAAGGAATAAATGACACCGGAATATTCAACATGCGTTTAAAGGGGTTTGTTAGTAACAATACTAAACAACAATCATTCAATAATTCAAGGTGATCAAAGGTGATGGCCGCCAAAGCCAGAGTCTTGTTCCAAGGCTGGGGAGAGTGAGACAGCCCTAGGCTGGACTGGGATATGCACTGGGTTCATTTAGGGTCTTTGGGGGGTTGATCTATTTCCCTTTGGATGCAAACACACCAGATGTGCCCCCATTATGGGGGAGCAAACCCCCACCGATGCACCGCACTACTGCCGCCAACACACAACCACGCAACCCATCCACAACGTCCTTTGGTGGACCTTTATTGCTATAATAGGGTCTTTTTTTAATTAAGAGGAAAATATATAGTGTTTACAATGATGTACAAGAGAGAAAAAAAACATGTAGCTTTGTTTTTGGCAAAGGGAAGCAGAGACAAGCACAGGTTCACCTTCGATTATTGTTTTGATTTTAACATAAAACACTCTGACTTTACATTGAATCCTGATTTATTGATCTTTCAGGTGAGGTTTGTACAGTAAGTCTGCTTTATGACTTTCTTAGTAATTAGATTGTAAATTACGATGTACGTGCTGTAAATTTAGGTTGGAAACGAACGTTTTCACAGCACAAATATAATGATAAAAAGAAAATAAAATAAATTAATAAAAAACAGTTTTGTATATAGTGTAAAATTATAAAAAAAATAATAATAAATGAATAATTTTCAGAACTAAACATAACATTTTAGTTAATTTTACAATCCATCATGCCAACTTGATCCCCCTCCATAAAATAAACCATTATAATCACACAATGCAATTTTTTTAATTAAATTTGTGCCAGCCTAACAGTCCACGCAATTTGCTAAAATATTTTTTTAGTCAAATAAGAGCTATTTGAGAGATTAACAGTATTTTTCAACTATTTTAGAGCTGTTTGCTGACAAATCATCATAGTCTGTAAACAACATCGTAGTCTATACATATGATATAATATTTTTAGAACATTCAACTAACATTAAATTTTTAATTACTTTAATAATTTACTAAATTACAAGCCATCATGCCAACTTCATCCCTCTCCACAAAAGAAACAATTAACTACACAAAAGTTTTTTTCTTTCTTATTAAATTTGTCCGCCTAACAATTCATATATTTTGCAACAATCTTTTTTTAATATTTAATATTTTTATTAGTATTATTATTTTAGAGCATCACTTTCTGACAAATCATTGTAGTCAGCAAATGATGGTTTCAACTCATACAAATTATATCATTTTAGCAAGTGAGTATAACGGCGATTAAAAATGCCTGTCTGAGCTGATAAAAATGTGTTTTCTATATCCTGGTGTGTAAGCAAAATTTAACAGATATACTGGGGTTCAAAGTGAAAATGTATCTTTATATATATTTTTTTTTATTTTTGATATTTAGCCCCTTACTAATGACTCTTACTAACACATAAATCTCTTGTAAGCATGTAGCGAACGCAGTCTTCTTTATCACAAAGAGTGCTAGTGTGGATGAAAGTGTGCATACTCTATGTGAACAAACCTCTAAACTCGTTCTTTATAGTTTAAATTAGATGCGATCGCATAGTTCGAAAGACGTTTAGCCAATTTAAGGTGCAGAAACGAATCTTTGCGGCTTCCTTTCATTCTCCTCTTAGAGTGCTGTCACTACCCTGTTAACAGTGCTAATAGAAACTGATGAGACATTAGCTTTAATGAGCTGAATGAGCTAAAGAAATAAAGATGAGTTCACTAGACAGTCATTTACACTAAAGCTAACTCTGACCATAATACCAGTGGACAACCACAAACACTCATTAGCATTAGAGGTCTCTATGCCCATTTCTAGTCCACACTCATAACGGTCAAGCACTAAAGGAGAGACTAATATAGCATTACAGTGAGCGAACCAGTCAGTAATAGATAAAACTCAACTAAAACCTTGTTGCTCACCTTGTAAAATTATAATTCTTTACATACAGCATGTCTAAAAAATATCTGCAAACAAAGAACACACTGTTGAATTCATCTACACACATGATGGATAAACATACTACGAAGTAAAACCTGAATATGTTATAGCATATGGATTTTTCACACTGCCGTTTCTACAAGCTCCATTTGCAGCCGTATAGACACTCAATCAGCGGGGACAACTGTAAGATCCCTGTTGGCACAGAAACATCAGTGCGGATGAGCGTAATGACATAAGATTTCAGACTGTATCAATCAAACCGCACACCGCTACTTCAAAGCCATTCAGGTGCTGTGACTACTCTAAAACACACCCTTCCATCAGTTACAACAAATCACTAGCAATCACAGATAGTAGATTGTTGATGTGAGCCACGCGTTCCGATTTACTTTCCTCTTATTTATGAATCCATATATCCCACAGGAAATAAAAACAAACAAATGTCAACTCTTTAAAGGAATATTTCAGCCCAAAATGAATTCTGTCATCATCTACTCAACCTCAAGTCATTCCAAACCTGTATATTCCCAACAACGTTGGACCCCCTTGACTTTCATTGTGTGGACCAATAAAGGGGGTCATATTTAAATTTCAAATTTAATTTTTGCACAGCATAAATGTCTAAATGCGCCACAATTCGAAAGTCTGCAACAAGAGCCACAAATTTTAGTACAAATTTCTGAAAATGATCTATCATACATACTCTCATTGCTTGTCTCTTACTGCATGTCAACAATTGTCTCAGTTGCTTCTGATTCATAAAAAAAAAAACATCCAAAACAAAGCTGACATTCAAATCAAACATAACCAACATTCCCTATAAGTCTTCCGAGCTATAAAAAAAGCAACGGCTGAGCAATAAAACCTCCCCCCGAGAAGCGTTTTGGTGGATTTCCTCAGATAAAATCTTCATAATCAATTATTTAGCATACATATATGTCGATCAATGGCGTACGTTGGCCGTACCCTTGCAATTTTCATGTTCTCCTGTGCAAATGAGGACAGTGGTGTTTTATCATGTCTGTCATGTCATTTATCATCTCTGTAAAGATGCCTCTTCGAACTTCACCGGGAAGTCTGCGATTTTTCCTACTTTTATTTTTTTTCCATCTCATCCTTATGAGAACTTAAATGCCCTGTGACATTGAGAACTTCAAAGCGGCACTGCTGTAACTTCAAAGATGGTTTGAACTCTTTTTTCAGCCTCCCCGTGACAGAGAACGTCTTGTTTATTGACACAATGCAAAAGCCCAGCACGGAAGATGGGATTGGGGGAGTGTGGGGCGGCATCGGGGCAAGAAGGTGGTACTGCGTACGGCGTCGAGGAATGGGGGGGAACGAGAGTGGGAGATGGAAGAGCAAGTCTGATGCATTCAAAACACAAACGGTCATGAAAAGCTATTAAGTCCCAGCGAGCTCCGGACGCACGTAAAACAAGCACATGCAAAAAAGCCAGTGGTTGTCTATTGGAAAGTGACTTTCACATGCGTCGTCCCTGGCTGGTAGAGCCGCCGTTTGAAATGGGGAATCAAAGGGGTTGAATTCTGACAGGGGGCTGCCACATTAGGCATTCTTCTACCCTCGTCCCCTAAGGTGCTTATCCTCTGCAAAGTGGAACAATAGCAAAGAAGAAAGTCAAATGCGTCTCCTCAGTCTTGAGGTGATTGCACGGCTTACATTTACGACAACATCTGACCAAACTAGGAATCCAAACTGCTGTCTGGTTTTAACACAGATTATAGTGTGCCCACGCTCAAATGTGCAATCACCCATAAATAACACCCTAACATCCCCTATATCATCCCTGAAAGCTGTAAATAAAACGAATGTAAAAAAGAATATATATATATATATATAAATATATTATACACTGTAAAAAAAAATCTTTAAAAATTGGGCATAATGCACTGTATTAATTTAAAGGATTTTTTAAAATTAATTAATTATTTTATTTTTATACAGTGTAAATATATTAAAGGCACATTACATTAAAGGTTCTTCACGCATTTATGAATGCAACATTTATTTATGAAAAAAGGACATATTTCGGCAAATCTATTAGGGGCACTTGAAATATTCAACAATAAAATGTAAATTAATTATTCGGAAATCTTTAAAAATTCTTGAAGAATTATGATTATATATATATCAGAGGTTGCGCTAGACTTTAACATTGTCTGTCATTTTGAGGGACAGGGTTGTAAAAATTCCGTCATAATCTATTATTACCCGTCATTTTAATTTTCATATTTTAATTATAACAACACATTTAATTGGTTTTATTTTTATTCACTTTTTCATTTTTATTCATGAAACCTACAGGAGGACAGCACAATGTTTAAAAATAACAAAATATGCAAAACAAAACAAAAAAAAAAAAACGATTTCTCGATTTTAATAGATTCTTATTTTGATGAACCAATTTCGATTCTTAAATCCCAATCGACCTTTTGGTCTATGCTGTTTTCATCTGATGAAAGAACAGTACATAGTGCGTCTCACATCTAATAAATCGCAACAGGCTAAGCTTTGTGTTACTTTTGATATAAAACAAAGTCTCAGATTTAAAACTCTGTCCATTTCATTAGAAAATTAAGCAATAAATACCGTTTTGGCGCTTTTTAATGTGGCGTGATAGATCATTGTAGCTTCTGGACGCATAGCAAAGACAGTTTCGTGTTTGTTCTGGATCCAATTCTCTGCTGCTACACTGGAGCGCACTCGCCACAAACTGGACAGGAGTGGGAATTACAGTTAGAAGTTACAATGGATCACCCTCAGTGTAATCTGTCAAAGTGACGTACGGCCTTCAGATTTTTCCATCATTTTTCCATATACAGAGACATAGATAGACAGATAGATGTATTTTAAATTACACATCACATATTATGTTTTATTTGTGAGGGAAATGTCTATAACGTAACAGAAAAGATAGCAGTAATTTCCTGCCAAGAAAAACAAAATCTATCCTTAAAAACATTTTAAAAATGCATTAGCTTAAAGTGATTCTAAAAGACGGGGAAGTTCCCCTAATTGAAGAATCACTCAATGACACGATGATGTAAAAGAACAGCTGAATCAGTAGTTCACTCTGAAACTGTTTAAAAGCAGTGATTCACAGAAATGAGTCAGACTTTCCATTACTAGCAGGAAACCCAGAATCCTGTTCATTCATGTTTGTGTGGCCAATAGAATTAGAGCTCAGTTTAAACCCAGCAAAACACCATGAATCAGCTTCACAGTTCCAGCGTTTTCCCCCTCTCTTACTTCATTGAGTTTCAATAGCAGTCAGTTCACATAGAGGTCATGAGCATTGCATAAGGCAATGGCTGTCCAACCGCATTACCTGCAACAGTCCAAACAAAGCTGAAAATCTTGCGGGGTGACGCACTAATCTGCCGTTTCACTGCAACGTGAGAGAGCTCCGTATTTTGCACTGGGGGAAGTTTCATCATATACAACAAACCATTACATAGCTGTAGCTTATGACTACCTGAGGCTCGCTAGTCAAGACTGCTGGGTACTTATTGTCTCACATCTTGCTGAACAGCAGTGGGGGTCCACAATGAATAAACCTCTGGCATGATGATTGAGAGCATGTGCTTATTTTTTCATTTCACTGCACGAAATTGAATTTGACTTCACACTGCGCCATATTGCATTAGCTCAAAGGGTAACTTGTGATTACCCAGAGTACAATGGGTTTATTAGGGCATAATTGAAAATATAATTGTAAGTAAATTAGCTCACTATTGTGCGAGTGTATTTTGAAGCGATTAGAGTTGAGAGGGGCTGCGATGAGTTGAAATGAAGGAGCTAATTATTGATTTGGGAATCCTGGACGGCATTTGGCACTTCCGATGTGAACCTGGGAAGCAGGAAAAATGAAAAAAGGAAAAACTATTGTTGTTTATTTTTGTGCATTAATTGGTTTTGGTTTTCTCTGTAAAGTAGCTAGAAGCATCAGCAAATCAGACTAAATATTTACAGTAACACTTTACAATAAGGTCCTGTAAGTTAATATAGTGGCTAATATGAGATAACACTGAACAATACTTTATCAGCATTTATTAATTTTGGATAATGATTGGGGTTTTATTGTCTCTTATGCTCTCTAAGGTTGCATTTACTTGATCTAAATAAATAAATACCAATTTAAATTATTGTTTTATTTTAATATACTTAAAATGTAATATCAAAGCTGAATTTTCAGCAGCCTCTATTTCAGTATTTGGTGTCGCATGTTTTTTCTTATCTCAGGTGAAAACGGTTTTGCTGTTTTGTAGGAAACATCATACTTTTTATTTTTGATGAAGAGAAAGTTCAAAGGAAGAGCATTTGTTTGATTTCTTTTTGTAACAATGCAAAACTCACTAATACATTTAATGCATCCTTACTGAATAGTATTCATACAAGAAAAATATTAACTTTTTTTCTTAAATAAATAAATAAATACATACATACATAAATTACTGCCCCATACTTTTGAATGGTAGTGTACAGAAACACATTTTTTTATCTTTGTATGAATTAACTTGTACATATTATGAAAAAAATGAATAATTTATATATAAATGAATATTAATCTAGATTTTAAAAAAAATGAAAAACTGATAGCTCATGCAATAACTATGGAAGCCCATTTCTGCCACTGAATAATAATAATAAAAAAGGTTATTGTGACTTTTTATCTTACAATTCTGACTTTTTTCCTTATAACTGAGTGATATAAACTCACTCTTTATACCTTGTAATTCTGACTTGTTTTACGCAATTCTAACTTTTTTCTCAGAATTGTTCTATATAAACTTACAATTGCGAGTTTTAAAATGTGAGTTTATGTCTCACAAATCTGACTTTATTTTTCAGAATTTTCTTCGAATTCTTGTCACAATTCTGAGAAAAAAAGTAAGATTTGTATGTTTATTTCTCACAATTCTGACTTTATTACTCGCAATTCTGAGAAATGAAGTCAAAATTGCAATGTAAACTCACAATTGCGAATTGCAAGATATAAACGTATTTGGTGTCGCATTTGATGTTTCTTGTCAGTTGAAAACGCTTTTGCTATTTTGCAGGAAACATACTTTTTTTTATGAAGTTGTTGATGTAGAGAAAGTTCATTTTTTCACAATTCTGAAGTTGTTGATTTACAACTCACATTTGAGAAAGTTCATGTTTTCAGTGGTGAAAAACGGGCTTTCATAAATAACAAATGAAAACTGAATTTATGTCTTGCAATTCTGAGAAAAAAAGTCAAATTTGTACGATCATATCTCGCAATTCTGACTTTATAATTCACAATTGTGAGTTTATGTCGCAATTCTGATTTTATCTCTCAGAATTGTGAGTTTATATCACAATTATGACTTTATAACTAACATTTGCGAGTATATTTCACAATTCTGAGAAAAAGTCGCAGGGCCCTTTTTTATTTTTTTATTCAGTGGTAAAAACGGGCTTCCATAAATAACAAATGAAAACTGAATTACAAAAAAAAATTCACTAATCAGACACAAATGGTAATGTTAACCTGTATTACTCTGTGAATGACAGGTTTTCCACATTCAGCCGACCACAGAAATCAGATGTATTATAATGCCACCTACTGTATTACAGGAAAGGTTGAGCCTGAGAGAGTGTCTACATTTTTAATACCACAGAATGACCATAGAATGAGCGAGAGCATGTAACGTGTCCCTCAGGCATTAATCTCAATGTAAAGGTGTGAAGTTTCTATGGTTTAAGACTCCAGCACTACCAGAATAGGATTAGGTGCCAATAGAGCACCTGAGGGACAGGGCAGTATAGGAGAGCCAACCCAGGGTGAATTACTCTAATATCTCTACATAATATCGTTTCCCACAGTGCTCTCTGTCACCCCCTCACCTGAAATATCGGTGTGGCTTGCTGTTGGTGATGGGGCTGCGAAATCCAAAAGTAGCACCCATAAACAGAGTCCACGGCACACGCCGCTATTTCTCATCGCTCTCTTTCTCTCTCTCTCTCTTCCACACTGCCTTACAGGCCCAGGGGCCTCCCGACCCTTTTAATGTTGAGCAAATCTGTTCAAAGTTCATCCATCATTCGGGCAGCGCACTGAGACAGCGCTCCATCGGCCTCCTCTGCTGCTCCATCATACTCTCCATCACACAGTCTTTTCTTTTCTCCTCGCCCTCCAAAAAAAAAAAAACTTCAGAGACTCTGCATGCCTTTGAGGTGAGGAGAGAGAACGGCGAACAGCACAGCCTACGTGTGCGTACAATATCTTAACACCAAGAGTCTAAAGCGACTACGCCACCTCGGGATTCGTTCTGAAGACGTACAGTAGAGTCTCTTCTGACGTCATGTGGAAATGCAATTCACCAAAGCAATCTGGCTTGTTCTGGTTTACTTCTCTCTGACGCCGAGGTACAATATATGCCTGATGAAATTTAAGCTCACCTCCACCGGCATTTGCATTTCTGTGGAACAAATGTGTGTGATTTATTGAGGCTGTGGTGCACCGAGGGAAACTCGCTCGGCAGAAACGCCGTTTTACCATATATGCAACCTGCTCCGGAGTGGATGTTTCAATTGCAAGATCGCAGAGGGAAAACCCCCCGCTTTGGTTAAATTGTCAACACATCTCAAGATGATTGCTAAGTGCACCCAAGAGCATTATAGCATTTGTGTCAGTGCCTTACAGTTTTTACATTAAACAAAACAATTCTTAAATTATATTCATGTAGTATCTGATTTTTACAATGTTTTTGTTTTGTTTTTTTCTTGCAGAAAAGACCTAACCATGTTCGAACATTTATCTTCTGCTCTGATTGACTATATAAAATGCATATATAGCATATTAAACGCAGGTAAAGTGTCTGCCTGTTTCAAAAATATTTAGGTGAAAATAAAATATTAAAATAAAGATGACAATAAATGTTTTTACTTAAAAATATTTAAGTAAAAAATAAAATAACATACTTATTCTGACCTGTAATTATTAAAATATTTAAAAGAATAAATGATCGTACCAAATTTTATTATATTTTGAATAATTAAAAACTTCTCGCTGACAAACGGGTAAAACGCAATGGTTTGAAGGATAGTGCCTTTTATGCATTTAAAATGACAGTTATTTCATATTTTGCGTATTTTTACTGTTACAGTGAAAGACATATTTCTGTAAATCACTGCAAAAATGTGTGATAGTCAATATTTTTCATTTAGAAAAAACTAAATTAAACGGGTCACATTCTAATGTACGAAAAAAAATAAAAGCTGTATTTAACTTTTATTGTTTTTATGCCTGAAAACCCCTTTTCGTCTTTGATCCACACTGAAAAAATAATTATTCTGTATATATATATATATATATATACACACATTTAACAGAAAACGTAATGGCATCTCATTACACAGAACATTATCTATAAATTTTACAGACATTACGTTAACTCTAAAATACAACGCAATGAATTATAAAATTCAAAATACTGGTAAAACACCTGTAAAAAATAAAATACGGAAAAATTCCTTTCAAATTTATGAAATACATTGTGCCCTATTTTTACTGATTTTTTTAAAACGCATATATTAAATAAACACATTGAATTTTCACATACTACAGCTATCTAACTGGTGTAAATACTTGCCATTTTTTAATTTTAATTCAGTTTATATCTACTTTTTTTATAGGAAAAAGGGTTAAAGCTATAAAAAATTATGCCTATTGGGTTTGGCTAAGTCAGAGAAACATGTAAGGGTGAGATAAGGTTGAAAATAAGGTTAATTTGGAAATCACTATTATTTTTTTTTTCATGTAGACTCTTTGAGTCTCTGAGACCCCAGTCAATCTCATCAGACCATGAATGCTGAAGCTAATCTCTGAGGTTGTAAAAATTATGGAAACTGAGTGAAAAAGAAAGGGAACTGAACAGACAGAGGGTATCAAGTGGAAATGGAGAGAGAGAAAGATGGAGATGGAGTGAGAGAGGAAGAGCGAGAGCGAGCACCCAGATGGAAACAACGCACCTTGGCCTGCCTGACACAGGCCTATTACCATAAACTTCATTTTTCTCCCTGAACACTCAGTAAATAAGAGCGGGAATAAGTGAACAAGCCCATCCGGCGTTTCGAGGAGAAAATGGGAAGCGAGGAGGAGGAGGAGAGGAGGAACGGGGGAGCTGCTGAAGGACTCCGACACAGAGGAGATGCCTCGTACAATCGAGCAGCTCTATAATATCAATCAAGCATGACGCGTAAATTTTCTTTCTCGTGCTCGTGTTGATTTATCCTTAGCCTCGCAGGTAATTCAGCTTCCCTCCAGAGACCACGCACACTCGTTCTGTTCATATACTTCTTTTAGCACACCCCTCTCAATCTACATATGAAAAAAAACACTTAAAATAAATGTTAGGTTTCGATCGCTTCTCTCACTTCAACATGGTTTAAAAATGTAGGTTATCTGAGGAAACAAGCAGAAAACAAAGTTAATAAAACAGTTTTGTATTTATCACTGTGTCGCAGTATTTCCCTAAGGTTTATGGCTTTTATCGGGGGGGTTGTATCGATGATATCTCAATATGTTTTGGGATTTTATCGATAACGATAATTGGACGATATTTTGCTGAGTGTGTTATTGTGCTGGTATCTTAAAGACTACTGTGGACAGCTGACTCCTGAATTTGATAGCAGTGATAGAAATTAATCTTTCCCAGTAAGTTTAAATTGACTTTTACCATTTATGGGCATTTTTTTTTTTTTTTTTACATTTTTTCTAAAATGTTCATTATAATGCAACCTTTTTACACCACAGACTAAACAAAATTAAACATTGCTTGGTAATTGGTCAACAAAGTATTGATAGTTGTGTAAATATTGTCATACTAACAGTTCTTTAAATAATTTTGGTTGACCTTTCTATCAAAGTTATCTGACATGATCAAGATGATTTTGTCCTGACACAGTTTAACTCTGAGTTCTTGTCATATTTTATTATCATGTTGAAATGTTGAAGGTGTCTGAATAAATTTTGGTTTGAATGTATATATATGGATAAATGGAGAATTCAAGCTAAAAATATGCAAAAATATCATAAAAGCATCATGAAAGTAGCTCATACAACTCTTGCACTATATTACAAGTCTCGAAGCTATAGATGTGTAAAAAAACAAAACAAAAAAAAATCATCAGAAAAAAAAAAAATCCAATAATAAAAAAAAAAAAAAAAAAAAAAAAAAAAAAAAATCAGATTCACAAGTGAATGATTTACAGAGGTTTTGTGAACTTAATGGATTCCCTGAAAAAAAGCCAAATAATAAAATAAAACAAAATAAAAATAAATAAATTCATGATTCTTTTTTTTTTTTTTTAATTAATGCTTAATGGGGAGTTACAGATGATGTCAACATTTTCAGTGGATTATGAGTTAAATTTAGGTCTTTTCCTCACAAATTACTGCATGACTTTAGATGACTTATAATATGGTCAAGTATTCTTTAAATAATGTTAAAATAAAAGTAAATGTGGACAAAAAAGTATTCTTGTAGGTTCATAAAATTACAGTTGAACCAATGATGTCACATGGACTATTTTAGTGATGTCCTTATTATCTTTCTGGGCCTTGAACGTGGTAGTTGCGTTGCTGTCTGTGGAGGGTCAGAAAGCTCTTGAATTCCATCAAAAATATCTCAATTTGTGTTCTGAAGAAAAAAAAAAGGTATTACGGTTTGGAACGACATGAGGGTGAGGGTGAACTATTCCTTTAATGTTCAATTGTATAAAATTCATGATTGAAATACCCAAAATCAAATATTACAAGCATCTAACAAGAGGTAACTGAATTATGTATTGCAGTTTAGAGAAATTTCAGCTAAAAACACACAAATTTAATACACATCTGGGTGATGCCCATGTATTATCAGAGTATCAGTCCACGTATGGGCTCGCTTTCGTATAAGTTAAATTACACTACAAACGCAGCACCCCGCAGAGAGTCACAGTAAACCCTCAGAAGCACCGGCGGAGGCATTTGAGCGCCGCTGCAGTGGAACAGGTGCGGAGGACAAGGCCTCTCTCACAGGAGTGCTAATACCCATTGGCACAGGCTGTGCAGAAGCGGGCCGCACAGCATGGCACTGCGCTCAGCCGCAGCGACGGGGAACAGCTGGTAATGTGGGGCGGGCACACAGGGGGTGGATGTGGGGGTGTTAGGGAGGTTGCAGAAGCCGCATTCTGGCCTCCTGCTACATCCGAGTGGGTTCTGAAGTCATCCGGACCAGTGCAGCTGTGTCACCAGCCAACGGCACATTCGGGCTGACAACAAACGGCCCTCCCTCACTTACTTTCTCTCACGCAATCCAAAACCCCCTCTGTTCATTCCACCACTTAGTCGCTACCCATACAATTATGTACCACGGTAAACATAGTTTTGGCACAATGCCGTACTACTACCAACTTGATTCGAGCCACTGCTGGAATTAAAAGAGAAATTAAAATCACAGACAAAAACTAAAACCTTCTGCTACTGAGGGTCCCATTTAACTTTTATATGGTCTTACAAAAGTAACAATAGCTAAAGTAGCTTTAGCTTTTTAATTTGTTTTTTTTTTTTTCAGGAGGGAAACAGTGGTTGTTCTGGCCCTAGACATGATCAAAGGAGGGAGAAGTTTTTACTACTTCCAAAAATTTTCCTTCCCTTTATCCTCCTTTTTCTTGCTGTCTTTTCTCTTCTCCATGATGCTTCCTTCTCCTTTGCCTTCTTTCCTATTCTTTTCATCCCTTTTTCTTTCTTTTCTTGCTGCATTCATAGCCTTTTCCCCATTTCCTTTCCCTTCCTGCCTTTCTTCCCCCCTTATCCTTCTTACTTTCCTTCCCTTTATCTATCTTTAATTCCTGTCTTTTTCTCTTTTTTCCTGTTTCCATCCTTTTTACTCATTTCCTTGTTGCATTTCTTGCCTTTTCCATCCTTCTTTCCATCCTGTCTTTTTTCCTTTTTCCTGAATGGTCCCTTCCTGACTTGATTCCCTTTTTTTTGTTATTTCCCCCCTGCCTTCCTTTCCTTTTTCCTTCTTTCCTTGCTGTCTTCTCTCTTCTCTGTGATGCTCCCTTCTCCTTTTCCTTCTTTCATTGCTCCTTCCCTTCTCTTTTCCTTTCTTAACTGTCTTCCTTTTTCCTTGCTGCCTTACTTTTTTTTAGTTTCATCCTTTTTTTCTTCTTTCCTTGCGGCATTCATTGGCTCATTCATTTCCCCCCTTCCTTCTCCCTTTACCTTTAATTCATATCCTTCCCTTTTTCCTGACATTTCCATCCCCTTTCCCTTCTTTCTAGCCTTCATTTTCTTTTTCCTTGTTGCATTTCTTTCCTTTCCATCCTAGTTTTTTTTTCCTTTTCCTGAATGGTTCTTGACTTTATTCCCTTTTTTTATTTCCTTCTTGCCTTTCTTTACTTTTTTCCTTGCTGTCTTCTCTCTTCTCCATGATGCTCCCTTCTCCTTTTCCTTGTTGCATTGCTCCTTTCCTTCTCGTTTTCTTTCTTGACTGTCTTCTTTTTTCCTTGCTGCCTTCCTTCTTTTTGGTTTCATCTCTTTTTCTTTCTTTCCTTGCTGTGTTCATTGCCTTTTCCCCCTTCTTTCATTCCTTCCTTCCCCTTTTCCTTACTTTCCTTCCCTTTACCTCTCTTTCATTCCCAGTCTGTTTCCTTTCTTCATCGTTCTTTTCCTTTCTGCATTTTCTGCCTTTTCTATTCTTTCTTTCCTACATTCCATCACTCTTTCCTTTCTTTCATTCCTGTCTTTTTTCCTTTTTTCTGAATGGTTCCTTCCTGTCTTCATTCCCTTTTTTTCCTTATTTTCTTCCTGCCTTACTTCCTTTCTTCATGGTGCATTCCTTGATGCTTTCTTCCCTTTTATATCCTTCCTTCCAGCCGTAATTCCCTTTTTACTTCCGGCCTTCCTTCCCCTTTTTTTTATAATTTACATTGTTCATGCTTTTCAACTTTTCCTTTTCTTTCTTCCTGTAGTGAACCTGACAGCCAGCGATCTCCATGCATCTTGCATGGAAAACAGCCAAAAAAAATAAAATAAAATAAAATAAAATAAAATAAAATAAAATAAAATGATAAATGTGTAAAGGTGTGCACATGATGTCATGACATTTTTTTTTGTACTGTAAAATTGACTCACAAATTTAGACACATATTTAAATAAATACAGAATAAAATAAAATAAATTGTGCAACGTCCCCTTAGCTGGAATTAAAAACAAGATAGAAAACTAATTAATCTGGGGCTGCACACATGTCTAGGTACAGATCGACAGTGTGTAGATCTATCGGAAGACTACCACAGGTAAAAAAAAAAAAAAAAGAAAAGTCATTAAAACGTGTTTTGTGGTAATTGGTTGAGTGGGCCAGGAGCTAGAAATACTCGACACGTGAGGAATGGAGCATGCTGGTCATGTCCTATAGTGCGACATTGGTTAATAAAAAGACTCGTGTCACTGCAGGCTACCGGCGATGTGTGTTTCACCCTCCAAAGGTTTAGTGCACCAGCAATTTATCGGCCGTAAGGCAAAAGCCACTCAGTATTACCAGCCTCCCGCACCACCTCCCCAGCCTCCCTCTATCTAAATGAATGGCATGCAATCCATCGCCTCGGATCCATTCAATTTCAGAGGGTTTTCAAGCGCAAGTCATTTTCTGCACTTAATATCACGAATGAATGTTCCAGAGAGAGGAAGGAAGAGAGGGACGGGGAGGGAAAAAAGGAGAAAATTTGGAATGTTATGTGAAGATTGACATGACAGATTAATCTTTGATGGTGACAGAACGTATCAAATTACCTCGAGCACACCTGGACACAAAAAAGGCAACGGTTATTGGTTTTGATCACGTCAGGGGCCCACCTCTAAAGACAGTTTTACCGGGTTCGTGCTAATTCTGCATGTTTAGACTGGCTGAGCCCATAATACAAAGATACAATCTCCACACAAGCATAAGGCTAAATTACTTCCAGCCAGATGATTATTAAAAACACACCGCCTCCCCTGGATCAGACTTTATCTCATCCGGCTAAAATAGACAGTTGTCATCTCGGGCAAATTATATGAAAATGAGGCGAGATAGCGACTGTTTGATCCGGCTTCCACAAGCTGTTAGAGCGGTAATTCCTGCCCCAAAAGAAGCCTTGTTTACCACACATTACAGGAATGAGAAATGAATGGCAAATTAGCTGTGTGAAAAATGAAAATAAGACATTAACAGTGTGAGGATTAGGCACGCCGTATACATATGTATGATTACAAATTAAAGGCTTTTCTGCTCTCCCAGAGTCCCAAATGTAGTTATTTCAATGAAATGCATTATGAAATTGAATATTAGTCAGGCACACACACAAACGAAAGTATCACTCCACGACCTCTCGGCGAAGTCCTCTCAGAGTCTTTGCGATGGCACGAGGGGGACAGAGGGAGGTCTTAAAGGGCGACTTTAAACAGGGTCTTGTAGCTGCATTAGAATTCTAAGTATTTAAGTAGTGAGTATAAAGGAGGGTCCCGCGAGCCTGATCTCTCTAATCTACAAATGGCTCCTTGCTATTAAACTGCTAATTCTGGGGATTAAGGGATCCCTGAGAACACAATCCCCTTTCCCACTTTTTTGTGAGTTTGCTGAAGGTGTGGGTTTAAATATTAATGAGCTGGGAAAGGAAAGGAGGGGGGAGCAGAAATTAGAGGTGTGGAATTTCACTGGGAAAAACGTGAACGCTGTTTTCCTCCCATAACGTGGATGCATGTGGATGAAGAGTCTGTTAATTAAAGTATCAAACAAAACCCGCACTCACATGTGCTCATGAGTGCAATTTAACAATCTAAACACAGAAAACCGAGAGCGTGCACGTGACGAGCAGAAACACGCCAACAAACGAACTGTGTTCACTGCACCGAGAGCGGTCCTGCCTCGTTGGCAGCTCAGAGAAGCAACAACATTAAAATTTAAATAGCTAGAATGATGATGGGCCGAATTCTAACAGTTGCAGAGCACAGCAAAATGATTGCTGCTTCTTTCTATTTGTTTCTGGTCAGCTGCTCTACCCCGGGTTGCTGCGGTGGGTCCCTGAACGTACGCTGAGGTCTGTCTGCCTCTCCCGCACACGCCGAAAAGGTCAGACGTGTTTCAGACTAGCGTCTTTAACTTGGGAACAAGCGCTCGCTGATTTCCTGTCCTCTCGCTGCCATTTCTAAACAATTGTACGATTTGAATTGGCGAAGAAAGAAAGAAAGGAAGTAAGAAAGACTGAGGGAAGGAAATGAAAATGAAAAATACACGTTGTGTCATTCTGTCAATGAACTATTGAACAGCACCTCACAACACTGACAACAGCAAATGAAATAATACTGTTCTTGATACGGACAGCAATAAAAAAAACTAGATTTGCATTTCCTGAAGGAAATACTGTACCAGTGCTTGCAAAGCAGGAAAAGAATTGCGTTAAAGTTTTAGGCTTTGCTTCGGCGTAAATGAAATGTTGCTTTGCTGTTATAACGACAGTCAGCATGTGTCTTGTTTTATGTCGGCAGTGTTAGAGCAACCGACACACAATACAACACCGTTTTGACAGTGTAAAGGCGGATAGAGTTGGTTAAAAAGAAAAACATTCACAATTAAGTATGCAAATATACAGAGTTTAGAATGCAATTAATATTATGAAGTTATGTTAATGTAAATACACTAAGATAGGACAACAACATTTGGAATTATTTACAAAAAGTTAGTCTAGGTTGAATCCACTGAGGAAAATTCACATGCATGGGTAGCTAATATGTTTAAGGAATATTAATGCAGTTCCTTGCAAGCACTGCTAACCGCATTCTCTATATATCTTTTTAAGCGTGTTGTGTGGAAAAAACAGGCAATAAAATACTTGTAAGACCGCATTATATATCAACCGTGTTTGGTTGTGTGCCCAATGAACAGTGGTAGTTTAAAATCACACAGACTCACACCTTTGCACAACTATAACAATTGCGTTTGCGAAGCAATTCTAATAAGGTAAAACAGCCGTTTCTCTGATTGTCTATCACACAATGTCACAAGCTGCGATTCATTTAGAGTTGGCGCTCTTTGAGGTCCCATGATCAAAGGATGACCCCATACAGAGCCTATTCATTAGGACGGCCTCTGCACCTTCAAATCCAGTGTGCCAACACCGCTTCATGTTCTAATACTGAATTTCTATGCTGCTGGTTTTTCCTCATTACAAGTGCTATTATGAGGTATCTTTGCTTTGGAATCCAATTACTACACATGACATTAATTCCGACATAATTACCTGTGAGGTGCAAGCAGGGCACATTGAGGTGAAGTCGAACGAACGGGTGGCGAATGAGGGTTCGTGTCTAATAGGACAATCATTTGGACTAAATCTCATTATTGAATTAATGGAAGATGCTTGTTTTCAATCAGGCAAGAACAACAGGGTACGTGCTTTAATTCAATTAGATGTGCTTATGGGTGAAAAGATCCTCCTCTCAGGAGAGGCTGCGGCAGTGTAGATTCGCTGAATCAAAGGACTTGTTTGAAGGAAGTTGCGCAATTTTAAAGGCGCTCAGAGAATCCTTAAATCAAACTGTGAAAAAGTGTTTTTCCATTCACTTTTCACAGTAGGGAAAGGTGATGTGCACGTAGCCGCATCATTCTGTCAGGGACGTGGGGAGGACGGGAACACGGCAGACCGTTTTCATAAAACCAGCTGAGCAATCAATAGATCTCCAGTGGTAAAAGTACGTTCTGCTTGAATCTTCTCGAAAGTTTTGGGGCATTTAAGAAAGTTCAAATTGATATGATGATGATGGATAGTGGAAGAGCAGGTTCTGACTGGGAAATGGGAATGTTTCTATTTCATGCAATGGTTAAAAAAGACATCTCTGACCCGCAGAGTATCAGCGTTAGATCAGAAATGCTGCCAATCAGTAGTGATGTACAATAAACGGTGACTAGGATGTGAGGAAAAACACCTGTCTGTCTGTTTAGCCTGTGTTATGACAGGCTGACATTTTCCTCATTTCAGAGATATGTGGGAAAAGAAGGGTTTTATTTATTTTTTAATCTTTTTTTTAAAACTGACTGCTCAAATTTCATTTCTTAATCATGTGTGATGTTCAAAACAAGATTTTGAAATGAAACAATGCTTTCCTTTGCACCGAATTTAAAATATCACACAGCCTAGGTCAGTGTTTTATTGTTTAGTCACTGTAAAAAATAAAAAATCACAATGTCATTTAGTCAAGCTGAATATGGTGTTGAATATATTTTGCCAAATGAATAAAAAGATGACCCCCAGTAGACTCACCGCAGCGACGGTGCAGCATGAGATGCTAGTAAGCACAATTTACAATCCTAATCAATCAACAAAAGTAAACAGCAGCTCCGCAAGCTTGTCATTGACCAGTTGCAAATTCTTAGACTTAAATTAAAAGAGAAATATAAGAGGAAGAATAGAAAGGCTGGAGCAAGACTGATAATGTACTAATGTACTCACCCCCTTGTCATCCAAGATGTTCATGTCTTTTTTTCTTCAGTCGTAAAGAAATTATGTTTTTTGAGGAAAACATTTCAGCATTTTTCTCCATATAGTGAACTTCTATGGTGCCCCAAGGCTGAACTTCCAAAATGCAGTTTAGGAAGAAGGGTCTTATGTAGTGAAACGATTGGTTATTTTCATAAAAATAATACAATTTATATACTTTCTAATGTTAAACGCTCATTTTGTCTTACTCTGTCTGAACTGTTTTTTTTGCGGTTCATGACAGTTAGGGTATGTCAAAAAACTCCCATCTCATGTTCTCCCTCAACTCCGAAATTGCCCTATATTGCTGTTTTACCTTTTTTGTTAAGGGTGTTTGATCTTCTTTGCATGTTCACTTTGCATAGACTGGGTTGGTACTTCTGCAGCGATGTAGGATGATTTTGAAATGATTTTTGAAGTTGAGGGAGAAAATACGATTGGAGTTTTCCACATACCCTAACTGTCTTGAGTCAGAATACACAGTTCAGGCAGAGCAAGACTAGATGAGCGTTTGAGATTAAAAAGTATTTAAATTGTATTTTTTAATGAAAATAACCAATCATTTTACTAGATAAGACCCTTCTTCCTCGACTGGGAACGTTAACAGCCGCATTTGGGATCGTTTGAAGCCGCATTTAAACTGCATTTTGGAAGTTCAAACTCTGGGCACCATATCAGTCCATTATACGGAGAAAAATCCTGAAATGTTTTCATCAAAAAACAAAATATCTTTACAACTGAACAAAGAAAGACATGAACATCTTGGATGACAAGAGGGTGAGACTTCTCCTTTAAGTAAAGATCATGTTCCATGAAGATATTTTGCAAATTTCCTACCATAAGTATATCAAAACTTATTTTTTGATTAGTAATATGCATCGCTAAGAACTTCATTTGGACAAATTTAAAGCCAATTTTCTCCATATTTTGATTTTTTTGCACCCTCAGATTCCGGATTTTCAAATAGTTTTTTCTCAGCCAAATATTGTCCTATCCTAACAAACCATACATCAATGCAGGGGTCACCAGATCCGGTCCTGGAGGGCTGGTGTCCCTGCAGAGTTTAGCTTCAACCCTAATCAAACACAGCTGAACCAACTAATCAAGGTCTTACTAGGTATACTTGAAACTTTTAGGCAGGTGTGTTGAGGAAAGTTGGAGGTAAACTCTGCAGGACACCGGCCCCCCAGGAACAAGTTTGGTGACCCCTGCATCAGTGGAAAGCTTATTTATTCAGATGATGTATTTATCTCAATTTTAAAAAACTGACCCTTATGACTGGTTTTGTGGTCCAGGGTCACATATAGAGTATTCAAAAACTTCTAGCCTACAACATATTTTAGAGCTAAGCATATCAAGATAAGCAATATTTTATTAACTTCTACGTGTTTTCAAATCCTGACAAAAACAATTTTAAAATTCCCTGTTACTGCCTTACAGCTCTCATCACTAATCTTGCTCTGTAAAATCCACAAAGCGCTCACAGAGCGAGAACAAGATGGCAAGAAACTGATATCAGTGAAAAATGTCCTCTACCAACTTGTAACAATTAGTCTGAGCTGAGAAAAACAAACTGAAAAGAGCTGGCATTGTGTTTTTCCTCTTTGACCAGGTTCCTCCAGCTCTCCTTAAAGCCTCTAGCATCAGCCCTGTTGGTTCCCGCCTGCTTCCTCTTTCCAAAACCAAACAGTAGGACATTAAAAAGGCTTTTAGACAAACATACCCAAACTGAAGGCCTGCAGATAGACCCCATTAGGCCAGTAGAGCAGCCAGCTGGAAAAAAGAAAACCTCAGTTGGCCTTGCGAGACCTTCTGAGTGTGGTGAACTAGTGAGCTCAGTGGCAAGCACTAAAAGTGACATATTGTGGCCTTTCTATTTGCACTTGGCTAAATGACAGCGGAGGGTATTTTACACTGCATTGCGTGTTTCTCCGAATGAATCCAGACATTTGTAACCATAATTTAAAGACTGACCATCTAAAAGGCATTTCAGATGGAGCCGTTTTCCAACAGCACATATATCTTACACTAAACAGACACTGTTATCAGTGGAAAAGTTCTACTATTTCCCTAGAATTTACAGCTACATTACCATTCAAAAGTCTGGGGACTGGAAGGTTTTTAAATGCTTTTAAAAGAAGTTTCTTAGGCTCTCTCTAATGATCACAAAGCTGAATCTGCAGTGTCACATGATTCTTCAGAACATGCTGAGCTAGTAATCAAGAAACATTTGGTTTGGCTGGTTTGAAAATGTTTTTTTTCCCTACAATTGATGCAATGTTGCAATTTCTCCATGGCTTGGTTGGCTTTATATTATATCATATTAAAATGGACCAAAATTTGTCACGGTAACTGGCATCACACTGACCCACGCATTGTGTCTCCAAAGATCCATTAAATATATCTATTGAGTTGAACTGCATCTCACCAAAAGCGTTCCAGCGTACACTTGATCGAGACCATGATTGTTTTGGTGTGAATCCAAGAGCGACTGCCGCTTAATGATCGTTGACAGAGCCTACACAAACTGGACAAAGGGAGAAAACACACCAGGTTCTGCGCAATCATCAACATCACTGGAAAATGTTTGGTATCATAAAAGATCCAAACGGAAAAAAGTAGACTGGGAATTGGTTTTATCCTGATTTGATAGAGATGTAAGCAATACACTTAAAAATTACATCTTGAACTACATCCTACATTCTAAATTATAGAAAAAAAAGTTAAGAAGCAGCCAGTCTGTCACTTCAGAAGATTAGATAATTGTTATATTCATAGCACTTTAATGTGTTATTCAGATTCGGGTGAAGTGCGCACATAACGCATAACTTAAGTCCACACACACTTGCACACAGGCTGTGAACTGAGACATGTCAAACTGTGGGAGTCCTGGGAACAAAGGGGCAGGGAATAAAAGAGCCAACACACTTCAAACAACACATCCCTTTCTGCATGACCTGTACACACCAGAGAGCAAAGACAGAGCGCGAACGTGAGCGAAAGATGGAAAGGGAGGGTGATAGAGAGAAAAGCGTGCGAGAACTGCCGGCGGGAGTTGAGGTTTTCTCTCGAGCGTCGTCTTGTAAAATTCACGGGGAATTGATTGTGAGTTTGGTGCTTGTGCTCTGAGTGGGCACAGGGTGTGAAAACGCTCTTATTTCTCCCATTCCCTTTGACACTGTCGCTTGATTTGCACCATAAATCCCCTCAGATGGGTCAATAACCTATAACGTTAATGTCAGTGTCCTGCCATTAGTTTTACAGTCTGTGTGTCCCCTCTGTATCTTAATGACCCATGGCTGGCAGAGCAACAGCTGTACCTGGCTCTGTACTAAACTCAACACCCCCCAAGAGCGCTTTCTGGATTCGTCCCTCACCCTGAGCTGTCCAGAAGTGTCATGCCACTCAGATTGAAGAGGAACGTATCCCTTTAGATGCTTTTTTAAAGTTAAAGGGATAATTCTATGGAAGCCCATTTTTGCCACTGAATAAAAAAGATAACTGGAAGTTTTTATCTCACAATTCTGGCTTTTTTTCTCCCAATTGTGAGTATGCATAACGCATTTCTGATTTTTTTCTCAGAATTGCTTAATGCAAACTCTCAATTCTGACTATTTTATCTCAGAATTGTGAGAAATAAACTCTCAGTTGAGAGTTATAAAGTCAGAATAGCGGGATATAAACTCGCAATTGTATCTCATTTTGTATCTCACAATTGTGACTTTTTTCCTCACAATTCTGACTTTTTTTTCAGAATTGTGAGATATAAACCCACAGTTGCAAGCTGTAAAATCCAGTTCAGAGGGGGAAAAAGGCCAGTATTTTCTCTGAATTGCTAGCTTTTGTATCTCACAATTCTGACTTAATTACTCACACTCGCATGTTATAACGTCAGAATTGTGAGATATACATTTGCACTTCTGAGAAAGAAAAGTCATAATTATTAGATTTATAAACTTGCAATTCTGAGAAAAAAGTCAGAATTGTGACTTTATATCTTTCTCAGAATTGCATTTGCAAGTTTTTATCACGCAATACTGACTTTATAACTTGAAACTGCAAGTTTATATCACAATTCTGAGAAAAAAGGTCAGAACCGCAAGCTTATATCTTTCAATCCTGACTTAATTTCTCAGAATTGTGAGTTTATATATTTTTTATATATATTTAATATTTTTTACATTTTTTTGTATTGCGAGTTTATCGCACTTTGGCTTATTCCATAAGTGTATAAGCGTATATCTCATAATTCTGAAACAAAAAAAGTCAGAATTGTGAGATAAAAAGTCGTAATTATCTTAAAAAAAAAAAAAAAAATATATATATATATATATATATATATATTCAGTGTGTGGAAACAGGCTTCCATATAATTCATCTAAAAAAAACAAGAAGACATAATTTACTCACCCTCATGTCATTCTAAACCTGTATTTTTTTTAAATATCAGTGAAAAGTTTAAAATAATAATAATAATAATAATAAAAAAGGAAACGGAAATGTTTGAAACCATTTTTGTGAAACTATGGTACACTTTTTCAGAATTATTTATTGGTTTCAAAAGAAGAGCATTTATTTGAAATGGAAATATTTAGCAACATTAAATGACATTACTGTCACTTTTGATCAATTTAATGTGTCCTTGAATAAAAGTACATTTCTTTATTTTTTGTTTCACTTATCTTATCTTCTTGCTACTAACTATATTGTAAAAACTTTAATTTTCTGCAAAGCTACTTTGCAACGATTTGTATCGTGAAAAGCGGTATACAATAAACTTGAATTAAATTGGAATTGAACTTAAAATATAAAGCATCAAATACTGTTTTCAACAGTGATAAGAAGAAATGGTTCTTGAGAATCATGTTAGAATGATTTTTTTAAGAATCATGTGACAGACAACTGGCATAATGGCTGCTGAAAATTAAATTTTTAAACAGTAATAAATATTTCACATTAGGATATCTTAATTATTCAGAACTTTTGATCGGTAGTGTACTTTTCTTCTGAACACACACACACAAAATGAAGAATGTTTCAGCTGTTTTTTCCATACAGTGAAAGTCAATGGGGTCCAACAACTGAAAACTGGATGCCACTGAATAAAATATACAATTTTTTCAAAAGAAAATATGACATTTTCCAAATCTTCTTTTGTGTTGCACAGAAGAAAGAACACTATATATTGTAGGCTAGAAATAACAGTGTGTGAGTAAAAGATGACAGAAATTTCCTTTTTAGGTGAACTATTCCTTTTAGTTTCATTATTATTGTAGATAAAAAAGAGATCAGATTCTCTTAATAACCAAAATACACCATTATTAAACTTCTTCCGCTCACATTTGCTACAGGATGTCCCCTCGGAAGATGCAATGACCAACATCCCCCCTAATAAGTCAACTGTCCGCGCGTGCTGATTCGGGAACTCTTTGAGTAATTATGCTCATTGTTTTATGTTCATTTCACGGTCAGCCTCTCTCTCTGCGCGCCGCTTGGCTCAGTGGCCGGAGGATGCAGAAGCCCTCTGCGTGACCTGGCTCCTCCATTCTTGGGCCTGACCACAGCGCTATCGATCCCTAGATCCGAAGCTCTGCGTGCTGCGTCTGAAGCTGGCGGGATCTGCAGGGGGCAACTGATCTCCTGCACTTCACCCCTCATTCCCACAGACCATTAGAAAGGTGTCAGGCATTAAACTGTGAAGGGGGATAATGCCTTAAACTCACACCTTCAGAAAGAAACGAAGGAAGTCGAAAGAAAGAGGAAGATAATGGAGCGTCCCCGTAATGACCTTTTTCTCGGGAAACCCTGTGTAAACACAGCTAATGTAATAGCAAAGGATGATAAGCTTGAGCCACCATGTCCTCTCTCTGTTTCTCCTTCTCTTTCGCTCGACTATCTGCAGAACAGCATGATTCTCTTTGGCGCGCGGATCCCTTTTGTAGTCAGGGGAGAAATCCCTCTCCTGCTCTGCTGTTTAATGGTCTTATCTGCAGCGAGGAGAAGATTAGGCCGTGACGGGCGTGTAAGAGCCAGCGTGAGGCGATGGGATTACACATGACGGAGGGAGGAGCTGGGAGGAGCCGCAGGGACCCCTGTGCCGGTAGTGAGGCCCCCTGGGGCTTGTTGAGGTGGATAGGAGGTTCTAGCTGATCTCAATCACCTGACCATAGCAATGCGCAGCGTACCATGATGATACTGCTTCACATATTCAATGACAGATGAAAGAGTAGCTAGTAGCTGTCTCACTCTGACACCCATTTATTGTATGAGTGTGGTAAAAACAGGCAACATAATTTAAAGGAGACATCAGATGCAAAATTCACTTTTATATTTTATATATTATATATTGTATTTGCGCATTTGCAACTGAAAACTACTGTGTGCGACAGACCCGATCAGCATATTTGTGTTTGCGCTGAGGGGAGCTTTAAAGGTTTCTACTTGTTTTTGTAACATTGAGTAATGTATCACAGATGTATCTCACAAATACATTCATAAACAAAGTGTAGAGAGAGTGTAAATAAGAGATTCACTGTGCAGTTTAGAAAGCTTTGTTGATTATAATGGAACTTTGTAAGATCGTGATGAACTAAGATGAGTGACAGTTTTTAAGGAAGTTTGTAAATGAGATATTGATTTCATACAACAGTTAAATAAACAAGAAGTTAATATTAAGTGACTTACATGTCTGACTATAACACTGTTGCCTGATTTTGCTCTATTGACTATCATTAAAAAATAGTCTGAAACAAGTCAAAACTGAGCAGCTGCGCATCTCCATTTAAACACAGCGGTGTTTCGTTTATAAATGAACGTGCGTTTTTAAATGAATCTAGTGACTTAGTGATTCAATTTCCCATTCATAAAGACAGTCACTTGCTATATTCCTGAATGAATCAGCCGTTCGAACGAATCAAATGAATGAATGACTCAGTAATTAAATCAGTGACTTGCCGCCACCTAATCTCTAATGAATTTATGAATTTGATTGTACTCGTGGCACCTCTGAGCCTTATTAAACATGGGAATACACCTACAAGCCACTTCTATGCTGTGTTCTTCTATGCTGCCTCTGTAGTACAAATTCATTTTGTTAATACTGATTTCATTTGATTGGTAACTTATTCTACTTGTTATTCTGATGTTTTAATTAGAAATTTTAAAAAGCTTAAAAAATATAATTTTTAAAAAATTTAACATAGAAGATGACATACTTTTAATAAAGTTAGAAAAATTCCATTACAAAGGTAATAACAAAATTCCCCTGTAAATTACTTTAAGAAGTCAAATATTACCTTGTAATGGGAAGGCTAATTTTTGATCACATTTTTGTGATTATTGATTAGAAGGCGTCATTAACATTAGAAGGCCTCATTAACATTTAAAGAGACATGCACCAAAACAGCTCACTGTGAACAGCAGTGTTTTTGACCAGGGTAAAAAAAAGTGTTTTACACCACCAGTGATTGCAGACAATTCACAAAAACACTAAAGAATCACACAAACTTCAAAAATGGGCATCCGATGTCCCCTTTAACCAAAGTTTTCCTATTTGAGTTTTTCAAACTATATACAATGCTTATTTGTGTGTGACTTTCTTTTAAATTTTCTAACTATATATCAGTAGGTTATATTGCAGCAGCTTTGATTGGGAGGACCAGTGTCACCCTGGCCCTTATATGTTCTCGCCCCTGGGTGAAAGAAAGAAAGAGAAAGAAAGAAAGTGATGGAGTGTGGGAAGGATGTGGCGGAAGCGGATCGCATTGGATACTGAGTTGTTGGCAATCGAGGTGACAATATTGCACTCGACTTAAAAACACAAACAGCCAAAGGGTCAACAATAATGACTTCACAGAAACCAAGACTTGCTCGGCATGCATTTGTAAATGTCACGGCTGAAAATAGCTGCTCTACAGAAAAAAAGGAAAAGAAAAGAACAAAGGATTAACAAAAAATAAATAAATAAATAAAAATCGCGCTACTGCAGGTCACTCCGTTAGAGCTACTGTCCTGGCTCCCTACACTAGACTGAAAAAGACTTTTTCTGGCTGTCAGACAGCAGCTGGATGAAATGAACACACGATAAATGTTACAGGACCCACAGTATGCAACTAGAGAACACAGATCAATTAAAGTGGTGACAAATTAGCGCAAGCATTTCATTTAGCAACATGACACCGACGGCAGCCGCTCTCCACTCCGAATTACATGGCTGATTGACGCTGCTTCCGAAAGCCACCGCTTGAAAACGCAACGCTCTGAAGGCAAGCATGGCTTTTGCATGGTTAAAACTTTTGGCATCTATGAAAACAAGTATAAACTGGCTTTTTTGTTGAACTAATGCAAATTTAAATCTAGGTTTAGAACTTGAAAACAAGGAATCAGAGGAGAAAATATTGGTGGTTTACGTGATGAGTTAAAATCACAGCATGCATGTCCACTTCGGTTTCTAATAAAATAAAATAAAATAACAAAATAATATAAAATAAAATAAAATAAAATAAAATAAAATGTTTTGAAATATTGATATATGGAAATGTTTTTTTTTATTATTATTAACAAGTTTTTAAATATATACCATTAATATTACTTTTATTACATTTATGTGATGGGCTAAAATCACAAAATAAAATAAAATAAAATAAAATAAAATGTTTACAAACAGTAAAATCAAGTTGTTAAATATACACTATTAATATTATTATATTAATATTTAAATAAAGGTTAAAATAGCATAACACAAGCTAGTATCGAGAAATATTTCACAAATAAGATACAGTGGTATCATGACCACCCAACAGAAAACAAACAATTTGGCGATGTGAAACAAACAATCCTATAGCAATAGCACAGATCATTAAAAGTAAATGGCAAAGGTTGTTTTGGGCTAGGCCTGGCTTGGGGGGCATAAAAACAGGCCAATGTGCCGTTTCAAACCAGGCATAAGCTCTATGCTCTTCCATCTCTACACATGCTCGGTGAAAAACAAGTCCCTCGCTCTGAGCTCTCAATTATTTATTATTGAACAGACAGAGCAGCACTTCTCCCCCGTCTTCCTCTGCTTTTTTCATTTCCATGCCAGTGTAATATTATCATTAATTCCGTAATTGTTCAGTAAATTCACAGTCATGTCCTTACTGAAGGTGTGAAAAAAACTTGACAACACACATTCACACTCTCTCATCGAGTCTGAGCTCAGATTTTGGAAAAATACTTCCGAAAGCACACACACAAAGCAGCAAACACACACGAAGAGCTATCTGTCATCAGAAATAAGCGTCAGTCTGCCTGTGTGAGCTAATCAGTTACAGGATGTCTGACAGGGGTAAATTTTATCTCTCTTCTCACCCGGGCCATCATAAAGTGAGCTCAGATTAGATTAAGCACATCTGCGAGTTTGATTCTGAGAGAACGGGCCCCTGTGGCCCCCGTGACACAGCCTGTACCGTCTGCGTGAGGGCGCGTGGCAGCCGCGGAGGCCCTTCTGCCCCGCGCTGGGCCGGATGAGACTGGAGTGATGAAGGGGAATGATTAATGGGCAGTCGGCGCTATCAAAGAGCACAGCCAGCTCAAAAGATGAGAGATTGCTTTCTGACGATCATTAAATCCTGGTTGCCACATCTACGAGCGCGCACTTTTCATCTGGCCCCTGACGGGGAGAGAGGGAGCGCCGTGCGGCCGAGAGAACGGGATGCTGGACAGGAAGCGGGTTTATGGTGGAGGAGGGTTTCCATAAGCTAAAAGCCCATTTTCAACACAGTTTGATATTGCCAGTGTCGTCGTACTGTTCTTTCATCCCCTCACCTCCTCATTGTTTTTTAGAGGTGCAAGTAAGAGGCCGCTCACAATGAGGGTGTCGTGTTTTTAAAACGCTAAAGTTGTTTTACTGGACGCAAGATGTTAAAAAAAATAATGAGACGCTGAAACGATCAATGACATGTCTAGCATGCTTAAATAGAAAAAACTCCTAAAAACAACTGCAAAAGACTCAAAATGAGCCCAGGGTGTTGACTTTTTAAAAAATTTAAGTTATTTTTATTGGACATAGCACCTCATGGTACAAAATGCTAAAAAACAAGTAGACACATCAAAATAATCAATGATGTCAGTCTAGCTATAACCATTACAAACAACTGCGATAAAAACTCAAAATGACAAAATTGACTTAAAATGTGACATTTACAATGAGGGTATCATGTTTACAAAAAATGTGCAATTTTTACTGTTTAATGCAGCATCTCATGGTGCAAGATGCTAACAAACAAACAAAATAAAATAAAATAAATTAAAATAAAATAACATAAGACACCCTGAAATAATCAATGATTTTGGACTAGCACACTTATATAGAAAAGCTATTAAAAAAAAAAAAAAAAAAAAAGGTCCCCAAGATACAAAATGACAAAAAAGACTCAAAAAAGGAACAGTCCACCCAATATTAAAATTCTGTTATCATTTATGATTGTCTTATGTAGCATGGGTATATTTGTAGCAAAAATACATTGTACGGGTCAAAATGACCAATTTTTCTTTTATGCCAAAAGTCATCAGGATATTAAGATCACGTTCCATGAAGATTTTGTAAATTTCCTAACGTAAATATATCAAAACGTAATTTTTGATTAGTAATAAGCATTGCTAAGGATTTCATTTGGATACATTTAAAGGCCGATTTTCTCAGTATTTTGATTTTTTTGCACCCTCAGATTCCAGATTCTCAGCCAAATATTGTCCTATCCCAACAAACAATACATCAGTGGAAACCGCGTTTATTCAGCTTTTTAGATGGTATAAATCTCATACTCAAAAAATGGACCCTTATGACTGGTTTTGTGGTCCAGGGTCACATTTACTCGCACTTATGTCATTTCAAACCTGTATGACTTTCATTTATCTGTCAAACACAAAAGAACACATTTAAAAAAATGTCTTTGTGTGTACTTACAATTAAAGTCAGTGTGTGTCCAGTGTTGTTTTGGACCCCATTGACTCATTACATTGACAAAACCAGTTTTTCCAAATGTCTTTTTTTGTGTTCTTCATAATAATGAAAGTCAAACAGGTTTGGATCAACATGAGAGTGAGTAAATGATTACATTTGGGTGAACTTTTAACATGGAACAAAATACTAAAAACAACAAAACCTATAAGACCGGTCAAAGTTGTCTGTCCAGTGTACGTTTACATCGAAAATCCAGTAGATTGTGACAAAAAAAAGGCCCCTGCAGCTATTTCCTCACTGAAAATGCGGCAAAAACGTACCCAAGTTAAGTTCGAGTGACGTACGCAACACAGAAGTGCGGTGAAGGTCTATCAAACTACTTCAAAACATATAAACAGGGAAAAACACCTAAATACCAAAGCATTTACACTCCTCTATATGCACTTAATAACGCAGCGGTGAACGTACATCCACTTTTCGCTGTGTGAGTTTGAACACTCCCCATCAGTGAGCTGAGAAATTGCCAGAGCTATGCAGAATCAGGTCATATGATCCTCTGTCCTCAAAAAGAGCATCAATACTATCCATTCTGAACAGCCACGGCTGAATACTCATCTCCTCCAGGACCAGCACTGCGGAACAAGGCCCTTCGGAGTGGAGGAAAATTAAACACTGCTCCGACTGAAAGCAAATAATGCAAAGCAGTAACTGAGTGAGAGAAAATCTGTGTATGTATTTAGGTGGGAGAGATAAACTTAGAGGAAGTGTAGGAGAAAAAAAAACGAGATAAAGGCTTATCGCGTGCTACACGCACACCGTCTTAGCCCAGCAGGTCCAGGGTTGAGAAACAATGGCATAAAGGCCAACCTGATAGACGGCAGAGGCGTTACTCACCCAAAAGTACATCATCATTTCGGCCAGGGGCAGGTGGGCACTCACAGATGGAAAACGGGCGAGGGGTGGGCGCAGAGCTGGCCGTGTGGGCTGGTTTCTTGGTGTTTTGAAAGTCCTCTTCCCAGATCAGAAAATAAAACAAGTTGAAGCAGCAACTGTTGACTCTCTATCCATTAAAAACAAAAGAAAAATCCGAAAACGATCTAGTTGATGAGAAAAAGAAGAACAGGCAAAGGCGCCGCTGTCTCACTGTCCACTTCCTTTCTTCTTCCTATAACCACATAAGTGGCTTTCTTCACGTCACTCACTCTGCACGTCTTCTGCCCCGTGTCGTTCTGTTCAGGGTCTTATTGGCGAGTGGGAGAGTTTTAGAGCGGGCACTCCAGGAGGTGTTTGGCAGCTGTTCCCAGCATTCCTTCAGTGAGGCTGTGTTCCTCCGCAGGGAAAGGAGTCCATTGACACTTCAGGCACTGATACAGCCACGGAGCAGCTCAGCATCCGAGCGCAGAGGGGAGGGGAGGAAAAGAGAGGAGCGTCTGCTCTCCTGGCTGCTGCTGCTGATGCTGCGGCGGCTGCCGAGGGAAGCCGGCTAGTGATGGGGATTGAGAAGACCGGAGCGGTTCTTCCCCGACGCTCAGCTGATGTACATGAAAAGTCGTGCAACGAGACGATGAGGCAACAAAGACCCGCCGGAGGGGGGCAAACGGGGGGTAAAGGCGTAAGTAAACTAGGTAGGGCGAGTCGGCGTGCAATGTAATGCCTTTTGCTCTTACTTGTGTCCGTCTTTCCTTTCTTTCTTTTTCTCACCAATCTTTTTCTCAGTGAGAGTGAGGGAGCAGAGGCTGGGGTTTCGGTGGGAGAGGGGCTTGCAGGATTCCGGCTGTGCTTTCAGCCAATCAGGAGTCGGAGTGTGGCGGTGGAGAGCAGGGGGAATCGCTTGACAGGTTGCGTGCCATGAGAACGGGGCTGCTCTTTTTGGTTGCTTTTTTGGTGCCTGTGAGAGCGCAAGACTTGTTTGTGTGTGTATGTGTGTGTGGTTTGAGCGACTAAGTGCATGCGTATACAGCCATGCGCCTTTCGTGAGGGTTGATGGTTGGGGGGGAGGGGGGTTACGCTGCCGTTTAACATCTCAGCTGTCTCAGCAATTTCAAACCTACACTGCCAACAGGCAGCTATAGTGTTCTTAAATATTAACTTTGTGCTGTTGCATGCTCATATTTGAATTTGAAAGAATGCTAATTTGGCTCTTGGTTTATTTTGATTAGAACAAAGCATGTCAGGAGTGACACCATCTGAGACAGTTCCGATTTTCATAGCGCTTTGGAATATTTTATCTGTGCTGTATCAAGGTATTAGATCATTATGACTAGGTTTTAGATTTTATTATATAAAGCTGTGCCTCCCTCTGTATAATGCGTATGACCCTTGCAGAATCTGTAGCTTTAAAAAATAGCCAAATTCTTACATATAAAATCATTAGATGCCTTTTTAGTACTGCCCTAAAGAAGCTGCATTAATGATAATGAAGTATATTCCACAAGACAAAATATTAATCCAATATACGCACACAAAAAAAACTGCATACCCTTGGTATGCAATATTAAGAACGAAAGTATGGAAACTTTTTAAACAGAATATTTCATGTCATTTCAGTTATTATTTCAGTCTTGCTGAATATATGTAAATATCTTATGTTAAATAGTTTAATAAGGACAGATTTAATAAAAGAGAATTGCAATTTTTATGATCCCTTTTAATTTTTCTGCAAGGACTATGTAAACTAATGAGTACTACTGTAATTTAAAAACATGTGAAGCTCAATCCATTTCTTTTTCTTAGTTTTCGCAGTGAAGCAATAAAAGAATCTCAAGTTGCATTAAAGAAACTGTCTTATCAAATCCTGAAGTCTATTTCAAGTCAGTATCATAAATAAGCCAAAAAAAGAGGGACCCGTGAGATGACTGATCTTTACTGTTCACTGTTTTTTAACAATATGAAGAGGGTTGAAGAAAAATGGCTGAAAGAGAAAAATTATTTAGGAGCCTGAGCAGATTTGAGCATCACACAATTCTTTAAAAACAGTTAATATCACTAGTAAATGCAAGTGATTTGTGGCGTGGAACTAAAACTAAACATTAAACTTTCTTTACTTTGATTTCCACCATATTAGATGATACTGGCGCTAGCTGTTATACTTTTTACACAGGCAATAACTATCAATGTAGGTTTTGATTTCTGTAAAGACACATACCTTAAAGTCTTGACTATAAAAAACAAGTGTGTATTTTCAGCATGGAAACAAAATGAGTTTGTCACATAAGCTTATACGACAGAATTCACCTTTAAACAGCCTGTTATTATGTAAACAAATTCAATTATATTAAAAAAATCAGACAGCTTTTCTTAAAAAAACACATCTGCTAAACTAAATGTTTGAAACGCACATAAACATGCAAAATTGTGTAACTGGACTATGTCTCAAAACCTTATAGTTACTGAAAGTAAACTGTGTGCCAACTAGCCCCGATATCCCCTACTGTTGTTGTTTTTTGTAATATTCCTGTCCACTCGCTATTCTGTTGTTTCGCTCTGCTTCTCTTTCTCTCTCAAACCCCAACTGCTCTTTCTCTGTCTCTCCATTCCTTCTCTGGAACTATCTGTACTGTTTTTCCCCAGCATGCCGAGGGTGCTGCTTGTTCGGGTTAAGCACTCGGAGGACGACTGGCCCTGGGGACGTCATTTTCCATTACAGAGACAAGAAACCTTTTCTCTCAGATGAAGAAGGGGGGAAAAAGTCAGAGCCCTGAATTGGTTATGCTCCTTGTCGTGTTCTCTTACTCCCCCGACTCGCGATTCGTTTAGTCAATATTTAATGCCGGTGTTGTGCAGTACAGTTGTCTGTTGGCCCGATCCATGGGTTTGATCTCCATGTCTCGCCTGATCTTTCTCCAGGCTTATGGGCTTGCGCCGAGATGTGACGCAGAGTCTAAAAATGTGGCACAAGCTTGTTAACGGTTACACACTTTGCTCTGATGCAGTGCAAAGAAAGAGAAGAACAGATAGACGGAGGAATAAAGGAAAAGCTAGATGCATTACACGCATTTATCCGCGCACGGTCACGTGCATCTCACCCTGCCTGCAGCAACTAACGCCCTCTACGCCCCACCTGAGTATAGATGTCAAGCGGCGTGAAGAGTAAAGGTGGTATTTTTCTTCTTTAAGCAGGGCAGATGGGCAAGGTTTGGTCTGAGCAGGCCCAGGCAGAGCCGGTGGCCAAGCCAGACTGTCTTAATTAGGAGCTGGCCGCTGCCAACGGCAGGTGAACACATCTGGGACGCCATATTGGCCGCAAGCGCAGCAGGTCTTGGAAATAGTGCAAGCCTTGGAATATTCGACGAGAGCAGAAACAAGCGATTCCCTCCCTTTTTTTATTTAACCCCCATACTACAACCCAAAAGTGAGCAGCAATATATCTACCCGCCACATAGAGTCAAGCTTCCACACTGCGCGAGCCTGCCAGATATTAAAAGTCTCTGTCTTTGGAGGTTTGCGTTCGTTTTGCGTGCTGCCAAGGCCCGAGCAGCCCCAGAGTGCTATCAATTACACACATTCTGCTGAAAAGCTGAAATTCAGCTCTGAGCGCAGTCTGACAGGATTCAGCAGTATGTGCACGTCCGTGCGACGGCTATTGGACGTTTGCGTATCCTTTGTCCCCTGTACCTGCCCTCCACTGCCTTTGTTTGGAAAGAAGACGACACAATCACAGCGTGTCGCACTTAAAGCACCTTATAATGAAGTCGAGTCCTCCCTTCTGTGCAGATCCACTCACACACACACACTCTATCAGGCATGTTCGCCCCACTGAGCTATACCTTCCTCATCAGTGCTTTACCGAACGTCATCATTTCTGCCTCCATAAACTCAATGGAGCTGCATGCTCCTCTCCTTCTCTCTCAACGCACTCCCTTCCAATTACCGCGCCAGTTCATTTATTCATTAACCCGGCAAGGAAAATCGAGGGAGACCTAATTCAAAAACAACCGCCCTCCATTTCTCTCCATCTGGTGGGGAGGCTCGATTCTCCAAACACGTTCAGGCATCTTAATCTGGTTAAGGTGCAGTTTAGCGTCTGCAGCGGAGTTTGGTGGGGGGATTGAGGAACGGATCGCCGTGCCAGTCCATTTTCATTAAAAGCACATTCCAGTGACCAAACCGGTACAGGAAGTGACATGCATGGAAGTATGGACTAATCAAAAAACAAGCGGATAAAAGGCAAGGCGCCGTTGCGCTTGATTACAGAGGCATTGACTAATTTACTTAATTTGTCAAAAAGGAATGCGGTTTGGAACGAAGGTAGAACTCATTTATAGTGATTTGAGTGGTAGCATGCTAGTGCACTTAAAGATGCTTTGGCTATTTGAAGAGTTGTATTTCCAAATGCCATTAGTAGAATTTCCTATCTCCAAGAAGCGGAGAGTAAAATTAAAGTTTGGGAAAAGT
Source organism: Labeo rohita (assembly GCF_022985175.1). NCBI lineage: Eukaryota > Metazoa > Chordata > Actinopteri > Cypriniformes > Cyprinidae > Labeo > Labeo rohita. The sequence continues at coordinate 9,642,383 of NC_066880.1, forward strand.
AAAAGTTGGGAAACGTAATTGCTTTGCGCCTTCTGGCTACGGCAACCGACATTCAATCTAAATTAAGTAAATATTGTAAAGCCAAATTAGGCATTGGACTATAAATGATTTACTACTTAAATACATTCAACAAGAAAGGAATCTTTTCTACTTGTGCTGCGAAAACCAGTGGACTTTAGAATGTTTTTCTGTCAGGAATGTCACTAACATAGTCTTATTCACAAGCAGTATCTCTAATGCTTGGAGAAAGCAGTCCACTTCCTGCTTAAAAACATCTTAGAACAGTCTAAGCTTATTTAGTGGTCTAGCAGGATGGATTTAGCACTTTCCAGCTATGTTGGAAGATAAAATGTGACCGTGAACCACAAAACCAGTCATAAGGGTAAATTTTTCAAAATTGAGATTTATACATCAATTGAAAGCTGAATCAATAATCAATTTGTTAGAACAGGGCAATATTTGGCTGAGATACAACTACTGAAAATCTGAAATCTGAGGGTGCAAAAAAATCAAAATAATGAGAAAGTTGTCCAAATGAAGTTTTTAGCACTGCATATTACTAATCAAAAATTAAATTGTAACATATTTACATTAGGAAATTTACAAAATATCTTCATTGAACATGATCTTTACTTAATATCCTAATGATTTTGGCATAAAAGAAAAATCGCTCATTTTGACCCATACAATGTATTGTTGGCTATTGCTACAAATATACCCATGCTACGTATGACTGGTTTTGTGGTCCAGGGCCACAAATGGCTTTCCAGATAAACACCAGCTTGGTCAGGCTGGAAGGTTAGACCAGCTAGATGGAACTAGACCAGCTTGGAAAACCAGCAAACCAGCCAAGGCTGGTCCCAAGCTCTTTACTAACTATCTTGAGCTGTGAAATGAAAAGAAGGTGGGAAAGTACAAATATCCCATTTTACACTTTTAAGAGCCATCTGAAAAACCTACTACTGGAAAAAGTCTGATTAAATATAAAGAAATGCTCAGGATTTATAGCTTGCTGGGAAAATAGTACATTTAGTAATTTTACATGGCTACTTATAAATGTCTCTAAAGGTTTTTGCCCATGGAATAGTAAGAGCTAGAAGGGCCGTGATAACTAGAAAAACTCCTGACCCCTTAGTAAGGACAAACTGAAGTTTTCACTCAATAGCAGATTTAAAAATCTCACATTGTGAATGGATATTTTAGGTCAAGAATAGCATTCCTATTCATGTGTGGGAAATAATTGTGTGAGTTTGTTTTGCTGTAAATTTAAGACAACCATAAAAAATAATGATCATATTGATACATGGACAAATCTCAACATTCCGACCAGAATCAAATGATGCTACATTCTCTTTGAAGACAGCAGTTGAACTACATCCCAATTCTGCTGCTAAAGTTTTCGCCTGAAACACGTCTACACGCTCAATTGGGAAAGCAGTGAAAAACAAGTTACCCTCAGAGATTTATACTTCTGATCCTCCAAATCCTTTTTTATCTTAATCGAGTATAAGACAGTAAATTGCTCCAGCTCTGCCTCCTCCCTGTCCTTCCCTGCCTGTATGCTAATACTGTTTGACATATTTCAGAGAAAGACGGAGCATCAATATTTATCAATTCATAATAAGACAGAGGCAGTGACATGCGCTAAGATTACAGTTTAATTAAAACTTGAGTAGCCAACTAATATTCACTTCTTAAACAGACACATCATATGCCAATGCATTATCTACTCAGTTAGATCTTGCATCATTGAGAACGAAGGCAGACAGGGAAATCAGGAAGGAGAACATGACATGTGGCTGTGAGATCACCCCCATTCCCTTTCTACTGCTGCTCTCTGCGTTTGGGCGTAGCTGTCAGAGCAGAGCAAAGGCTAAAATAAACCTAGCCACACTGGTCTGTATAAAAAATGGATACCTCTGGTTCAAGTCCTGCCCAGCCAAAACAAAACTGATGCCAAATTCCACCTGCAGGCAAGAGATCCTGAGGTGGCAAAGGGAGCAGAGAGGCAGTGCCAACCATGCCACCAATTTGGAAAACACAAAGAAGGCATCCACTTACCAGTCTTGTGACAAGGGGCACCCCAAAATGCCAGAAGTGATCGTTCAGCAGTCCGCTGTACACTACGTTTCCAAAGAGAGCAATGCTTCCTGTTTTACACAGCCCGTTTCCTGGTTTAGTTTCTGCAGAAGGAGAAAAAAATATTTGGAATAGGTTAAATAGCAACATACAATGACAAGACAAGAAAGAAAGAAAGGAATGAATGAATTTATACAGGAAGGGAAAATTAAACAATATAAGACGGAAGGAAGAAAAACAAACAATGGAAAGAAAAAATAAAAGACTGTAGGAAAGGAAGAAACACGATAAAGGAAGGAAGGAAGAAAGGAAAAAACAAACAGAAAAGACAAAAATTTAAATAAAATAAAACAAAATACTGTAGGAAAAGAAGAAACGAACATAATAAGGAAGGAAGGAAGAAGAAAGGAAGGAAGAAAGAGAAAGAAGGAAGGAAGGACAGCAAAAAAATTAAAGGAGGGAAGGAAGCAGGAAAGAAGGAAGGAAAAAAGAAAGGAAGGAAGGACGGAAAGGAGGAAGAAAAAACAGGAATTAGTAAAGGAAGGAAAAACAATGAAAGGAAGGAAGGAAGGAATGAAGAAAGAAGGAAAGAAACAAAAAAATAAAGGAAGGAAGTAGGGAGGAAGGAAGGAAAAAATAAGACTAGAAACGGAAGAAACAAATATGATAAAGGAAGGAAAAAACAATTGAAGGAAGAAGGAAGAAAGAAAGAAAGAAAAAGAAAAGACTAGAAAAGGAAGGAAAAACAATGGAAGCAAGGAAGGAAGGAAGAAGGAAAGAAAGGAAAAAATTAAAGGAAGGAAGGAAGGAAGGAAGGAAGAAGGAAAGAAGAAAAAAATTAAAGGAAGGTAGGAAGGAAGGAAAAAATAAGACTAGAAACGAAAGAAACAAACATCATAAAGGAAGGAAAAATAATGGAAGGAAGGAAAGAAGGAAGAAAGGAAGGAAAGAAAGAAAAAAATTAAAGAAAGAAAGAAAGAAAAGACTAGAAAAGAAAGAAACAAAGTTTATAAAGGAAGGAAAAACAATGGAAGGAAGAAAGAAAGAAAGAAGAAGAAGAAGAAGAAGAAGAAAGGAAGAAGAAACAAAGGAAGGAAGAAAGAAAAGAAGGAAGCATGGAAAGGAGAGAAAAAATAAGGCAAGTAAGAAATGGAGGAATGAAAGAAATGAAAAAATATATGAAGGAAGGAATGAAGAAAAAAATGAAAGGAAGAATGAAAAGAAAATATAAGGATAGAAAGAGGGAAAAAAGAAGGAAGTAAAGAATGAGGGGAAAAAAAATTCTTCTTTGATATCACAGTGTTCCAAATGTAAGAGACAAACACGAATATCTTTGACAATCTGAATGCGTCGCATCCATAAACACACGTTCTCTCTGCTGTCTGGTGCTGATCAGCCTGTGTGTGAGTGGCATAGTGTGAGTAGAAGAGCTTGGCATGTGATCAACAGTGGGGTCAGCCCTGCTTACACAGCAAAGCAAACTAACAGCTGCATTCAACCTCCTTTGGGTAACACACACACAATGATCAGTACTCAGAAAGACAAAAAGAAAACACGACTCCGACATCACACACCACATCCCACCAGTTCAGCTTAAAAAAAAAATCCCCCATTCCCCCAGTCTGAAAGCGGACTCAGAGAAGCGCGTGCGAAGATTGCGATGTGTATTAAATTATTCCCTATAAATGCCAAGTACAGCAAAAATCTGCATTATGCCTCAAAACAATAGTGAAGCGCATATTGTGGAGCGCACCACAGCAAGCCATGCATTCATTATTGAAAAACAAAAAGTAAAAAGGCCCATTAAAATGTCACTTGTGCTCTTTGTGGCTGCGGCGACACATGAGTTTTAGTGTTATAAATGGGCCTTGCGTTATTGTTTATGGTGGCTGCTAGCCGCAGGCTACCCGGCGGTGACTGTAAAGTCCACGGATCACACACCACGAGCCTCCGAAGCCGCTCCCTCCCTCTCTATACAGCACCCCATGAATATTCATGCCACAGGGCCGCGCTCCAGCCAATCGATCACAACTATAACGCATTTATATCCATGATACATGTGGCTGATTTTTTTGGTGTCTAGGAATAAAAAGATATGGCCTAATTAGCAATAAAACAGCCGCTTCGTCGTAGATTTGGAGGCCGAACGCCGCTCCTGCTCTTTTCGCAGGTGATGTAATTCAGACCGCGCCGCGTTGCATCACAGGAACATGTCGTAAGGTGAGACTCGAGGCGGGGAGGGATGGCTGTCATCGCGTTTGAGGCTTCCCTGCTGTCTGCTGGCACCGGTTGAAGCTCCTTTGGCATCCGTGGGCATGTTTCTCACCACGCCTCACCTGTGATTAATTATTGACGGCGAGATGAGGATGCGGTAAAGTAAAGCTGCACTGACATGCTACACTGCAGATACATTACAACAACCCCCCAGGCTGCTTCACTATCTCCCTGTCTCTTTTTCTTCCTTTCCCCTGGTTTTCCCCTCATGCGCTTTGTCTTTAAAGCCTCCTTCTCACTCTCTCTCTCTCTCTCTGACAACCTTTCCACACTCTCTCTATCTCACTCTGCCCTGCAGTTTGGCAAATTTGACAAGAGCTTTAAAAACTGAGCGAAATGTCAAAGTTGTCATAAACAGTGTGTGAGAGGGAGTATTTTTGGTTTGATAAGGAGGCAATAACAGTTTGATTTAAGGCAGAAAAGAGTGTCATCACATCTAAATCTGCCATCGGAATATCTCGGTCCAGGGTTTGTCGGCGCGTCGCTGCGCGCTCATGCAGATGAATGGAGGAGTTTAGGTTGAAACTGAGACTGCATTATCTCGCATTTCTCTGCAAGGATGACAATAAGTGCCGTAAACGATCCCCGCCTGATCTGTGGGGAAGCACCCGGCTTTGAATCTCAAGTGCGACGCGAGAGTGAAGGATTCGAAGTTCATGATAACATGATAATCAGGGAAGAAACATAAATAGAAATCTACAGGTCTATAAGTGGAAATAAATCACTTTACAAAGACTAACCGAAAAGCAAATGCTCATTGCATTAAACAAAAGTTCTCAAGTTCACACAGGTGTCATGGCTGAGCAAACATTCCCGGTTAGTTATTGTTTTACCAATTAATCCTTATTTGAATGATCTAAGGATTGATTGTTAAAATCCCAAGATCTCTGTTTTTATTCCATGCTGGTTTTTACTGCACCATTTTTCATCGCTGAAAAACTATACAATCCAGCAGCGAGAGCATTCATATTTAATGCGTTTGCAATCTGAATTTAATGTGAAGAGATAAAAAGGATGTATACTGCAAAATAATAGCAAGAAAACACACAGTTGATCCTTTGTCGCAATCTGATTCACAAACAAACAGATTTTTAATTAATCAAAAATATATAGCACAAATAGCATAGTCCGATTAAATCTTAGATTAAGTGATGAGTCCTTAAACGGATAGTTCACCCAAAAATTAATTACTCTCATATTGTTCCAAACCTGTAAGACCTTCGTTCATCTTCAGAACACAAACTAAGATATTTTTGAGTAAATCTGTGAGCTTTCTGACACTGCACAGACAGCAACGCAACTAACACGTTTTAGGCCCAGGTAGGTAATAAGGACATCGTTAAAATAGTCCATGTGACATCAGTGATTCAACCATAATTTTATGAAGTTACGAAAATATTTTTTAAGCAAAGAAAGCAAAAATAACATGGAAAATGGCGTTGAATGTGGTAGTTGTCTTGCTGTCTATAAAAGGGTCAGCAAGCTCTCGGATTTGATCAAAAATATCTTAATTTGTGTTCCGAAAACGAACAAAGGTCTTACAGGTTTGGAATGAGATGAGGGTGAGTAATTAATGACAGAATTTTCATTTTTGGGTGATCTAGCCCTTTAAATGAATCACCAGTACGTGGGGTCAAGTGACTGACTGCATCATTGAATCATTCATTCAACTGATTTATTCAATTCGCTGATTCATTTTATCTTTCATTTTAACAAAATATTAAAGAAGTAGTGAAAAATTTACAGATAATGTACTCATCCCCTTGTCATCCAAAATGTTCATGTCTTTCTTTCGTCAGCCATAAAGAAATTATGTTTTTTAAGGGAAATATTTCAGGATTTTTCTCCATATATTGGACTGGTATGGTGCCCCGATTTTGAACTTCCAAAATGCAGTTTAAATGCGGCTTCAAATGATCCCAAATGTGGTTGTGAACGATCCCAGTTGAGGAAGAAGGGTCTTATCTAGTAAAACGATCGGTTATTTTCATTTTTTAAAAAAATACAATTTAAATACTTTTTCATCTCAAACGTTCTTGTCTTGTCTTGCTCTGCCTGAACTCTGTGTACTCTGGCTCCTGACAGTTAGGGTATGTGGAAAAACTATTTTCTCCTTCAACTTCAAAAATCATTTCAAAATCATCCTACATCACTGCAGAAGTACCGAGCCAGTCTTTGCAAAGTGAACATGCAAAGAAGATCAAACACCTTTAACAAAAAAGGTAAAACAGCGATATAAGACGATTGTGAAGTTGAGGGAGAACATGAGATTTTTTCGACCCTAACCGGAAGAAAACAGTTCAGGCAGAGCGAGACAAGACAAGCATTTGACATTAAAAAGTATATAAATTGTATTATTTTTAAGAAAATAACCGATCGTTTCACTAGATAAGACCCTTCTCCCTCAGCTGGGATCATTTACAACCGCATTTGGGATTGTTTAAAGCCGCATTTAAACTGCATTTTGGAAGTTAAAAATCGGGGCACCATATCAGTCCATTATATGGAGAAAAATCCTGAAATGTTTCCCTCAAAAAACATTCTTTACGGCTGAAGAAAGAAAGACATGAACATCTTGGATGACAAGGGGTGAGTACATTATCTGTCAATTTTTGTTCTGGAAGTGGATTTCTCCTTTAAAATGACTCATTTTAATCTTTAGTTTTTTTTTTGTAGTGATGATTTGTTAAATAACTGCATAATATGAGCCCACTTGTTCATTTTTAAAATGTGTATTTTAACATACCAAATCAAAAGTTTTTATTTATGTTTGACAGCGATAGCTGTAAGAGAATTGTTCATATTATCAAAATGGACATTAGAACTAAAATACACCCAAAATAGCAGAAAATGAATCAAATCGTAAAGATCCACTAATATGTAACAGCCAGAATGTGTCCGAATATCTATGTATTGTTTTAGAATTCGAAATAATGTTTTGCTTGGGAAGCGTGCTTGCAGTCTCTTCCTCAAAAACGGATGACACTTGGTTTGATATTTTGCTGCGTAATGCACTGACATTCATACATTTTTAAATGTGGTCCAAGTGCCCACTACTTTTAGGGGCCACTGTATAAAAATAACTACCCACAACACTGCAAAATATATCAAAATCTTGTTCTTGTTATTGCCAAGTGAGCAACAGGGATGACATAATGTCTGCCTTCTTCCGGCTGGAAGCTTCCTCCCACAAGCCCCGCGGCTCTGGCAGTGGCCATCCTGTCCTGGGCCTGTGCTTCCATTAGCCACACTGACCCGGATCTGTTCTGGCATGGCTCTGATACTAGACCGGTGGACTTGGCCCTTCCTCTCAGCGGGGCAGCTCTGTCAGGACCTCTGTCCAACCCAAACACACCAGCAACACCAGCCTGTCCATATGGCAGTCCCACCCTGCCTGTTTCTGGGCCAGAGCTTGATTCACAAGGGCTGGAGAAAACGATGTCCTCTTCTTCCAGAGCCCTCTCTAGGGCATCACAACGCCTCTCCAAACGATGTATTCATTACCCCTCCTGTACCCTGGGGATGCTCAAAAGCCTTGTTTCAGAGCGGGGAGTGTGGCTGTGTCTGTTTAAACACTGCTCCGGTCCTACTTAATCATGTGCAGTTGGAGGGGCAGTCCGTGCCGGCGCTCTGATTAATACAGCATGAAGCTGTGGCGGCAGACATAGCTGCAAGGGACGCAAGGCATTAATAACCGTATGCTGCCACTGGTTCTGCCGCTACCTCCGCCTTTCTGAAGTCTAGAGAGACCGTGAGTACAAACACACACAAATACCAACTCATAAGGTGTCATGGAGCCTGGACGCTGTAAATAGCGTCATGGGAAAACTGGCCCGAGATTCATCTCTGGTAATTGCTTTAGTGCACGAAAATGGATTTTTTTAATTCATGCAATTTGTCAATCAGCCTAATCATGACTAATCATTATCATTTGTGGTTCATAGGTTCACAACAGTGGAATATCGTGGTGATAATCATTGCTGTCATCATCATTTTCAGCAATGCAGACATATTTTTGTAACCTATAGTGGTTGTATATTGACTTCTACATTGTATATTGACTTTTCGTATTATGTTTTCAATGTTTTGTCTGCTAAAATAAAGTAAACCAAGGGGCTGGGCCCACTATTTAAAACGATAAAAATGTATATATATATATATATATATATATATATATATATATATATATATATATATATATATATATTTTTTTTTTTTTTTTTTAATCATTTTAAGTAGTGGCCATTTTTAAAATCATTTTAAATGACTGTATTTTTTTTTTAAACTAAGCATAATATTTAAATACCAAAATAGAACTTTCCTAAAATATATAATGAAAATTTAAACTAAAATTTTTTTTTTTTTGCTCTTCAGTGACTTGTTTTTATTAAAGAAAATACTGTTCTTGAATCACAAAATAATTTTACATTAAATTTAAAAATAATAAATATATAAATTTTGCTATTTCAACACTCTCAGATTAATAATAATAGTAGTAGTAGTAGTATTAATACTCATAGTAGTAGTAGTAGTAGTAATAATAATAATAATAATAATAACCAAAACAATATTCAAAGGACTTCTATATAATAGTAACTACTAATTTTACTATAAAATAAAACACAGCGTGTTTTTTTGGCCAAAATTCAAAATACATGTACAACACCTAAAGAAATTAATAAATAACAATATTTTAATAATAAAATTCCATCATGTCATATTTATACCAATAAACTAATGATATACACATATATATTTGTGTGTTCATTATTTAAAAGGAATTTCTGGCTGTGATAGAGTTTACTGGGGGGAAAAAACACGGAAAATCAAATGATTTTCCTACGGCACAAAGCTAATACAACGCTGGTAGTCTGGATGTACGTACATTGAGATTTTGACTTATCTGTATAAAACCCAGCAAAGGCGGGGGAGGGATTTTTTGCACTTGAGCGCGCTATTGACGAGAGCACTAAATAAATACAATGTCATCAGCCGAGCACTAAATATGCTGAGGTCTCCAACCTGAAATTAAAAATCAACCAGAAGGCAATATTGATGGAACAGGGGAAGCGATAAAATCGGGCAAAATGAGCTTCTGAAACTTTCTCCCTGCCATAGTTAGGAGCTGATTGTTTGCGGGGGGTGTTGTTCTGCCGCATGATAAAAAGCGACTCGCGCCCGGCGCTCGTTTCTTTGTTTCCGCCCTTTTGCTTTACGATTCTCCCATGTGCCGAGTTTCGCAATGGTACGGACCAGCATAATTTATTAAAATATGAGTAAATCAATGGTTGATGTCCTTATAGATTACTTTGAAATCATAAAAGAGCCTTGACAGGAAATGCAGAGTAATACAATTTAATTAAACTGCATATCCTCCCCCTGTGCAGCCGCCTGATTAAAGTGGCAGTCAAATAAAACAGCATTTAATTGGCATACAACACGAAAGCTGTTTGCATGTTTATTTAACATTGCGGCGTATTAATAAAAAATTAGAACCCTAATTGGCCTAACTTGTGCAGGCAGGAGCAAGCTCCTGGCTCCACTTCCCCCTACAGTTTAATGGACTGTGACTGAAAAATAATCCCAGGCTAGTTTAATATTTCTGCAGTCATACTTGATGAAAATCCCTGCTCCCATTGGCCAAGAGCCACACATTAAAAAGCAATCATGGATACCTGGGCCTGCTGGTGAGAATCCCCAGTGGAACGGACCACTTGGAGCGGCCTGGCAGAGAGAACCGTCCCGGCAGGGGGAGGGCGAGGATCATTAGCGTTTTGCATATCTCCAGTGTGCCATTCCGCAGGTTCGTCCCCAGCCAGCTTCCCCCCACCAACACTTCAGAGCCCCATGTCATCCCACTGGCATGCTACCAGAGACAGCTGGAAAGCCCCCTCCCGTATGCTCGCTCTCGCTCTCTCTCACTGTTTCTCTCTCGCACTTGCTTTAGATTTGTGTGCACGGACCACCACAATGAGTGATGCTTTGATCAGTGACCAAACATCTCAAACGAGCAGAGCAAACCTCCAGCCCAATGAAACCCTCGCTGTCCCTGATAATACATTTTTAGCTTTTATTTCGGAATTACAACAGCCTGGATATATAGTTTTGATAGAGCAAAGGGAAAAATGTTTTAAAAAATAAAAAATAAAATAAAATAACTGTATTACACACAAAAAAACAACACATGGATATACAGACATTTTACATTTATAAGAAATTAAAAACAAAACAAAACAAAAAAAAAAAAACAATAATATACTACCATTCATTTTTAAAAATGTGTTTGAATGTTGTCTCCTTGCTTACCAAGGTTGGATTTATTTGATAAAAAAAAGTATATATATTGTAAAATAACATTTGAAGTGCTGAAAACATTTGAAAATAAAAATTAAAATGTTGATTTAAAAAAAAATTAATTTAATTATGCTTATATAAGCAGTAATTCATGATATTCATGATATAATAATAATAAAACATTAACATCAAAGGATTGAACAGCAGTGTAAATATATTAAAATACCAGAATATATATTTTATCTTTATATAATATAAATAAATATAAAAATATGTACTGTTTATTAATGTTTGTTAATGTTAGCTAATAAAAATACAGCTGTCCACTGCTTGTTCATGTTCGTTGACAGTGCATTTACTCATTTTAAACACAATGTGTGATTTTAATAATGCATTAATTTAGTAGTAATTTTAACGCTAAAATTAAAATGAATTTCTTAGTTCATGTTAACTAATGTAGTTAACTAATGTCAGCTAATGAACCTTCTTGTAAAGTGTTATTATTATTATTATTATTAAAATAATTGTTAAATCATTAAATTAATAATTTTACAATTATTTTGCGGTAGACCAACAATAGAATAATGAATCTATTTTTTTTTATTTACATCTACATTTACATCTATACTGGAACACACCCAGAAACCTTATTTTCTCATGCACTCTTAAACACATATTCATGCTGTTTCCAATAAAAAAGACCTCTGGCACATGTTGAAGCAACAATGCACAACACATAAACAAACAGACGTATCCACACAGCTGAAACGGACGGCTACAGAGAAAAAGAGACATATTTCTGACAGCCGTACTGTATCGCTCCCCAACAATCACTCAAAAGCATCAAAAAGCACCATCCCAGACTTGATTCATTTATATTGTATAGCAAGAGCTGCAACTTGATTTAGAGGGAGAGAAAACACCAAGAACGAAAGAAAGAAAGCTAGCTGCAAGTGTAGTCTGTATGCTGCTGAGGACTCTTTCCTCAAGAAGACTGGAAATTTGCCGCTCGTTCTTGATCTGCTCTGTTTTGTCACCCACAGCTGCCAGAAGATTCCCAAGAGTCAAGAGTCACAGAGGCTTCGAGTTCAAACTCCTCTGTCAGTTTTCATTTACTGTCTCTGAGTGTGTATGCCTGTGTGAGGATGACAGTAACCGAGAAATGTCGTAAGGTGATGAAAGCGCATATTGAATCTAACTGGCTGGCTGGATTAGGGATGTAAATAGTGTGTGACAATATAATCACAATGGTAACGATAAGCACTAAACTTAATTTAGATTGCATTTTTAGAACTATTGTGCAGCTCAATGTGCATTAAAATAAAATAACAGTTGCAACACTCTTACAAATACAGGCATAAAATCCAAAATGGCCAATAAAGGCAAATAAAAAGCTTTTTATGGAAGTTTAAACTAGTCTTTTTTTTATTGATTTTTTAAAACCATGCCCGGGTTTTTTAGATGAAACGGTGTCGCTCTCTCTATTTTTAGTATGTACTGTATGAAACAGATAAAAGTGGTTTCTTATTGCATCTTATAACTGTTATTTTGCAATCAGTGCTTTACTAGCTTAGCTAGGATACAGGTTTTATTTATATATTAAATGTATTAACATTTTCATGACATTTGCGTTAATGCATACACAACAGAGGCAAGAATTTTCCCTATTAATACATGAAAGAAACACTATGCCATCCTTTGCATTAATATTAGCCTAAATATTCTATAAATACTACCATTTAAAAGTTTGGGGTCACTAAGATTATTTAAATATTTTTTGAAAAAAAGTCTATTACAGTGTAAAAAAAAAAAAAAAAAAAAAAAAAATTGTTGAGTCAGCTTGAAATAATTTGTTACCCTGCTGCCTTAAAATTTTAAGTTCAGTCAACTACAATAAGTTTAGTCAACTTGAAATGTTAAGCTGTACTAAGTAACAACTTAGATATTTGTGTCTGCTAAACTTAACAGATGGGCAAGTAACCCAGCTGCCTTAAAATTTTAAGTTGATTCAACTTGAATATCTAAGTTGTCACTTAGTATAATTTAACATTTCAAGTTGAATAAACTTTTTTTTAAGTTGACTGAACTTAAAATTTTAAGGCAGCCAGGTTACAAATTATTTTAAGTTGACTCAACAATTTGTTTTTTACAGTGTATGCTCACCAGCTGCATTTATGTGATTTAAGGTGAGACACTGATTAACTTACTTACCAAGTTAATTGATTACACTGATAATTGCAAACAATTTTTGAATTACAAGTTTTCTAAACTGTTAGGTTTAAATATGCAAACGAGGCATTGTTTAATGAAATGTGCTAATTTGCATAAGTTTCTAGTACAGAAGTCTGAAAACTGGATGAAATCAGTTTCAAAATTATTTGGAGGGAATTTTGGGTATCGCATTTTTGTCACTCCATAATTCAGAAAATACTTATATATTTTCCGCAAAACAATATATTTTCATATTTTTGTGGGGAATAAAATGTTGTATATAATCACGCTAATTATACATAAACAAATCCCTCTGTAAAAACCTCCACGATATAGACGGGAATAAAAATGTAAAGTTTGGTGTGTGAAAGTGCTACTGAAGTGGAGATTTATGGCTCAGTGTAGGAGAAAAAACTCATTTTGAGAAAACAGACTTTAAAAATATGTATTGTAATTGATATCTATTGACACAAATAGATAAAATGCTATAAAAAGAAACACTTAACAGTGTCTTTTGGATATTTCCACTTGTCTGAAAAAACACTTTATGAAAAACCAAAAAGTCCAAAATCTCAAACTTGACAGGTGCATGAAAAAACAGTGTTTTTGCCTGCAGTGTCTCCCCTTAAATGTAAATAAAACTGCAATATTATGAAATATTATTACAATGTTTAAAAAGAAAACAGCTGTAATATTAAAAATCTTAAATTTTTTTGCAGAAACTGTGATGATTTTCCCCCCTAGTGTATAAAATATCATCATTTATCATAATTTATATCTATCATTTTATTCATTTATCATTGTCTTTTCCCCCCACTCTCCTGCCACCAGTTGAGAACCACTGCTATACATTACAAAGCATTGATTTTGAACACATGATAAACGCACACATATAAACAGTCACATTCGATGTCCTTAATAGAGGAAGTGCCTTTCAAAGTGTGTGAGTGAATATGGCCGTGTATGTGTGTGCTTGTGTGAAAGTCACAAATAGTGTGATCCCTCTGCTAGCCTCAGGATACCTTGTATTGGAAAATCCAGCACAGGAGGTCTAATTGAGGAGCTTGGGGAGAGGGTCTATTAAAGATCAAAGCTGATTGATTGGGCCTGACCTGACAACCTGTGTTCTCCTGTGAACTGACCACATGGAGGCATTCCCTTAACAAGACCAGGGTCAGGCAGGACCAACACACATACACACGCACAAACACTTGCTGAGACAAACACGCGCAAACATTCAAAGATAAAAAGAAGTGATCTTTAGATCTTTAATATGTCTGGAAATTGCGCCAGAGCTGAAGGCTTTGGCAAATTAAATGACTGTGACACATCCTGACTGGCATCACAAAGGGATTTCAATGTAACATCTCATCCCAGTTAAAAAAATCACTACAATTCATGCAGGCTCAAAATCAGCCAATGACAGCGAATGTGTTTGATGTTTCAGGCCCAGAAAACTCACAGATGCACTTCTAAACAAATACATCAACGTGATCTGCCAAAAAAGGCATTCAAACCCATAAACAGCAGCAGTGGGTAAAAATAAACAACTTCTAATCAAAGCTTATCTATCTATCCGTCTGTCTATCTATGCAGCCATCCAACTGTACTTACATTTAAAGGGATAGTTCACCCAAAAACTGAAATTCTGTCATTAATTACTCACCCTCATGTCATTTCACAGCCATCTCCAGAACACAAATTATGGTATTTTAGATGAAATCCGAGCGCTTTCTGATCCTGCATAGACAGCAACGAAACTCACACGTTCAAGGCCCAGAAAGGTAGTAAGGACATCTTTTAAATAGAAGTTAAAGTTTTCTAAAATGTTAGGCTTAAATATGCAAATGATACATTATTTAATGAAATATGTGCTAAATTGGATAGATTTCTAGTACATTCTTTTTGACATATTAGAGTTTTGACATGTTTTTAGGGAATTTTGGATATCTCATTTTTGTCACTCCATAATTCAGAAAAAACTTAGAACAGACACAAAACAATATATTTAGTCCATGTGATTTAGTGGTTCAACCGTAATGTTACGAAGCTACGAGAATACTTTTTGGGTCCAAAAAAACCCCCCAAAAATAACAACTTTATGTTGGCGCTAATAGCCTTGTGGGCAGTGTGCCGCCATACAGCGTCGTTGCGCTCTGGGTGTCCCGTGTTCGAATCCCGACTTGAAGACCTTTCCTGATCGGTGTTCAGATGTAGAACATCCGTCTCTCTTAGTTTATCATCTGTATATTCTGGTTCAAATAAGTAAGGCTGGGCAAAAATTTGTAAGTCATCCTCTCTGTCGAATCTTCAGACATGTTAAGAAGACTGTTTTATGTACAGCATGCACTTTCTCTCCTTGTAAACAATCCGTTGTGATAATCTTGTGAACATGCGTCAAAGACAGACACAGAAGAGGATAAAATTGTTGCATAAAGTCGTTATTTTTGTTTACCTTGCATGCAAAAAGTATTCTCATAGCTTCGTAACATTATGGTTGAACCACTGTCAAATTAGGGCTCGGCGATATGGCCAAAAAATGATCACGATAATAACAAATCAGTCAATACAGATAATTACCACGATAAATGTCACATTTTTATTTCTTTCAAGTTAAAAGCCAGATTTTTGCTACAATGTGAAAGTTGTAAAACCCAGATGGTTAATTGTGGCTTTAAACTATTCTTTATAGTCAGAACATGACAAACACTTCATGTTTTTTGAATTGTTAACACTTTTTCCAGTCATTTTCCTTAACAAAATAAATACCTTAATAGAAAAACATAATTTCTTAGTTCTGCATGTTTTAATGAGTAATATTGTTTCAAATCAAGAAACAGGTTTGTGTTTCCTGTTAATATTAATAATAATATGACATTTTTTGTCTCTTAGAAATATACATTTGATAGTAGCTTGAGTTAGGGTGCAGATATAGATTTATGTTCATTTTCAAAATGAGTAACATCTGTAAAAAATTGTAGCAACCTCATTTTTATATGGTGAAATTTAATTATTCAGACTGTTTGAGTTTTTTTTTTTTTTTTTTTTCAAAATAACCATTGCTCTTCCATAGTATCATCCATAGATCATAATAATAACAACTATAGCAAATATAGCACCTCAATACCATGGTAAAAATGTAATATGGTTCCTACGTATTTGTTTGAAAAATGGTAGTCTAAATATATTTAGTATAAATGCATAAACGCTATAGCTTAATCACAAAAAACACTGTAATTATATTCCATTACTCCTCATTCAATACATGTAATACATGTCTAATATCATAAAATTCGACACAAATATACCCACATTTCCGAGACTCATCAGAGAGTGAACGCATGCTCTAGTAAGTTCACGCGGCGCCGCCATTTGAACTTTGATCCGAGAGGATAAACGGTTCAAGTGGTGTGCTTTAAATGACTAGCGCTCTTTTGTTCCGCCTTTGCCTTTATATCGAACATATCGAACTCTTGTTATCGTTTATCGAGGAAATTTATATTGCGCGATAATTATTTATCGCCCATTTTTATATTAATAATGTCAGTTGCGTTGCTGTCTATGCAGGTCCAGAAAGCTCTTGGATTTCATCAAAAATATCTTGATTTGTTTTCCAAAGATGAACAAAGGTCTTACAGGTTTGGAATGAGTAATTAATGACAGAATTTTAATTTTGTTGAAATCAGGAACTGTGCTGTATTTCAAAAGGCATTCTCAATTCAATTCTGAATGATGCAACACCTTTACTTTGACCCCACTGTTCTTCGTAAGTGTATTTTATTTAGCACAAGTGTCTTGACAAGGACCTCTGGAGGACCTTGATAATGCAACTCATTACTTGGTGCCACAACTGACTGACAGCTCTCAAGAAAGGGTGTAAGCTGGTTTCATTACATTATATAACAAGGACCAAACCGTTTGGAAGGGAAAGGTAGTGGGATATTTATGAGGAGGTACACAGGTCGCTGTAGGGAGTTTATAATTTATGCCCACCATCACTGAAAAAGACATGATGAGGTATTTATGAAGAGTCTAAAACACACCAGGCCTCAGAAAGCCTAAAGTTTAGAAATCGTACCATGATTTAACAAAAACAAATCAAAACCTCTAAAACCAAAAAGAAAGTGGCAATTAGGTATGGGATTCTTGGAGCTCAAAGAGTCTCCATGCACATTCCATCATTATAGCCATTACACTTTAGGTGCTGGAAAAGCAGAACGCCTCTGTTTTCTCCCAAGGCTGTCCTCCAGGCCAGCCAGCCGCTCGCCAAGCATCAATCAAGCGCTGTGTCCTGGCATAGAACCGATCGATGGCCAACACAGCATCTCATTGATAGAAGACAGCTCCTGACTAAGATATAGCATAACTTTTCTGCTGCCTAGTCCAGCAATAATCTCCAAGGTCAATGGGAGGCGTTCAAGATGGCAGCGTTACACGGATCCTGGGGTTTGAAGCCACTGTGCGCACCAGGGAAATCGTTAAATCCATAACGGGCAGCTCAAAAGCAGGGCCCCCTGACGGGAGCCATCTTATGCATGAAATTCTGATCTCGCCTGCCTGAGAGGCCAAACAAACCTGACCCCGGATGAGACAGCTAATGGGAGATCTGAGACAGGCACTTCCTTTAATTACAGGCAAGAATTGTTTTAAACATTTTCCGAAACTATTCAATTGTAAAGTGAAGCAATCACTATAAAATTCATGGTACAACATGCTAAAATTCAGGAGTGAATTCCCTAAATTATACTTCCATGTAAGAACAGAATACAGGAGTCACTCCTGAATAAGGTAGCAAAAAGGTGGAAAATTTCAGAAAAATTCCAGAAATTTTGGAATCTTTGGAGTTTCTGGAAATGTATCAGAAATTTTCCACCCCATTTATAATTACTGACATAGTTACAATCAAAGTAACAAAAAAAAATCTAAACAAAAGTCACTATTGTGAGATCTGTAAGTCACAATTATGAAAAAATAAATACAAATTTGTGAGATTTAAAATCACTATAAATATAAAAACGTTAGCTGTAAGGACATATATACGACAAATAAATATGCATTACTGTAAAATTACAATTCTGAGAAAAAAATGCACATATGAGTTGCATTTATTAAAAAGTAATACATATTTGTAAGATTTAATGTCTCAGATGAATAAAAAATACATTTGTGAGATGCAATTTGATTATAATTATGAGAAATATATATTTCTCAAAGTATGAGAAGGTTACAATTACGAGAAGTAAATAGGCTTTAGTGATACATAAAGCCATAATTATGAGAAATACTTGTGTATTTGTGAGATTTAAAGTCGATATAAATATGCAATTGTTAGATATAAAGATTAGAAGAAAAAGAGAAATAAATAATATTTTTTTTAAATAATAATAAGATGCTATTGTGAGATCTATAAGTCACAATTATGAGATAAATGCATTTATGAGATGTAGTCACAAACCTGAAAATAAATTTCCAATTGCGAATTTGATTACAATTATATTTCTTAAAATAGGAGAAAAAGTTACAATTATGAAAAATAATTATACATTTGTGAGATTTAAAGGCACAATGAGATATAAATATACACGTGACGTGAAGTCGCAAATACGTAAATATGCATATAGTTACAACTATGTGAAACATGTATTTATACAGATAATATAAAGATAAATGAAGAATAATTATGTCTTGTACTTGTGGCTATATACAGTATCTCACAAATGTGACCATGGACCACAAAACCAGTCATAAGGGTCATTTTTTTTTAAATTGAGTTTTATACATCATCTGAAAGCTGAATAAATAAGCTTCCCATTGATGTACGGTTTGTTAGGACTGGAACCTGAGGGTGCAAAAAAATCAAAATATTGAAAAAAAGCCTTTAAAGTCCAAGTAAAGTTCTTAGCAATGCATATTACTAATCAAAAAGTAAGTTTTGATATATTTACGGTAGGAAATGTACAAAATATATTCATGGAACATGATCTTTACATAATATCCTAATGATTTTTGGCATAAAAATCAATAATTTTGACCCATACAATGTATTTTTCGCTACTGCTACAAATATATTCACGCTACTTAAGACTGGTTTTGTGGTCCAGGGTCACAAATGCATATTTATTTGTCATAATTGTAACAATATTTCACTAATGCATGTTTATGTTTTTTTGTGACTACTGTATGTATCGCAAATGCATGTGCATTGTCACAAATTAGGTCACAGAAGTCACAACTGTGAAAAATAAAGCCACACATATGACAAATATGCATTTGTGAGATATAAAAGTAAAACTATTCTGACTGAATAAAACACCTGGGCTGTTTCTAAATCAGCTGGTGCATGGAACATGTGGCCTGACACACAGCACATACATAGCGTGCAAATGGCCTCTGTGGCCTGTGGCATGAGAGGGGCTATGAGAGCTGGCCATTAGGGAAGAGCTATAGGTATGCACAGGGCTCAGGTAATTAAGTGCAAACGCAGGCAGGGAAAGCAGGCCTCCAGATTTATGTGGCGTAATACTGCTCACACTGCATTCCACCACCTCCTCGGCCCAATCTCATAAAGCATTAACTACCTGACCATTCAAACGCACTCCATCATTCTCTTTTCAGCTCTTGTTTTTCCACCGCCTCACCCTTGTTCTCTCCCTCTCCCTCAGTCTTTCTCTTTCTGCCTGCCTGCTCTGCCAGCAGGTACCTCTCCTCCACTGGCATAATGTGCCACCTGCCTGTCTGACGATGCCAGGCCAAGACATCAGTAATAGGGGAAGGCCGGAATAACAAGTTTGTTTTCTCTTTCTTCTCTCCCCCGACCCTCATTTTTCACGACAACGCAGATTAAAGCCATTTCCGCTCAGGGTCGTGCGGAGGGGGCGATCTTCGATCAGTTTCTCTCATCTTGGCGGGGGTTCATAAAACCCATTGGCCCCATATGTTTTGCTATATTGAATCACACGCAGTAGGTTTTGATGTAGAGCAGCATCCAGAAACACGACGTGTTTAAGTTACCGTGAGTGAGTTCGAAACTCCCACGAACCCTCCAATGAACGTGCTTTAAAAGCAAAGTTCACTCAGAAATGCAAATTCCATCGTTATTTACTCACCCTCCTTTTGTTCCAGACTTGAATGCACTTCTTTCTTCTGTGAAACAGTAAAGGAGAAAATCTGAGCAACTTTGCTGGATAAAAGAAAAGTGTATGGGGACCAGGGGCTGCTGTCAAGCTTCAAAAAGCATAAAAAATACCAAAAAAGTGTTATAAAAATTGTCTTTATATTTCAAATCTTCTGAAAAGACAGTTTTGTGATATGAACAAACCAAATTTTAAATTCCACTTCAATAGGCTGCTGGAACCAGATCAGTGAGTCAAACTTCAGACTGAATCATTCAGAGAAAGAATCACTGGCTTCGTCCGAAATCGCGCACTCTTTGAGGCAGCTAAATAAAGAACTTATATTTAGTATGAATATGTGTGTTATTGTCATGTGACCTACAGTACCAGCAGTTTTGTCGCTTCACTGCCATTCACAAATCCTCTCCTGTGGCCTCATGGGATAGTAAAGTGCCCATTGCGTGCTTTTCACCTACTGTTTAATGAATACTGTGAATTCTGACCTACTACTTTTTTTTTTACATGGGTCATTCTATAATTGTGGGTACATCTCATGTCTGTAAAGCATATTTTTAATATATTTTCATCAATATAAAGCCCAGATGATTAATTTTCTAGTGCACAATTAAATTTTTCCCAATCACACTATATGTTGAAAAAGCCATATCTTTTGTTAAAAAAATGATGTTTATATCTCTAGTTTTGTAAAGTTGCTCATTCTACTCTGCATTTAAGCATGAAAATGACCTCAAATATAAATTAATTTCATAGTTTTGCCTTCAGGTTATCAAGACATTTGGGTATATGTGCAAAAATAATACGTTTATTGTGATATAACTTGTTTTATTTGTGTCTGAAAATACATTGTCAACTAAGTTACTCAGTAGAACCCCTCCACCCCCCTCAAAAAGAAATGGTTTGTCCCATTCTCACATAATTTGCACAGTATGATGATATTTCCTCTAGAAGCACATGGATGAAACACTAGAAGTTATGTTCTTTTTCTTTCCCCTAATATTGGTTAATCTAGCAAACCTGTGTCAAGAGTAGATTAATTGACTTTCAACAGTGTTGCACAAGTATTATTGCTGCAAATTTAACAAGACAATTTAACTAAAACTTATGTTTTGTTTATGAAAATATATTTCTAAACATACCATATGCTCAGCAGGTCTAGGCTTCCATGCTGACTATAGGCCCAAAACACTAAAAATGTCAACTAAGTCACCTGTCAACTGTGTTACCCAGTAAAGTTAACATGGTGGAAAGTAGCAAACATAGATGTAATTTATGCACATATTCCTACAGATCACCTTTAGTTATATAGCACTTTACACAAGCTTGTTTCAAAGCAGCTATGTAAGGTCATGTTTGGGGTTTTGGGAAAAAGGAAAACTTTTTACTTCACATTATCAAATTCTAAATGTCCCACATACTGTTTCCCGCCAACTATATAGTAGAGAGGTATGTGATGTTGGATGCCGCCAGACCAGATTCAGACCAGTTTTGTGATCTGGATTCACTGGAAAGGTTTGACTCAAAAGATTTGTGAATCATTCATGAACAGGACATCTCTACTTCTCTCACAAACTCTCCTGACATGCCAGGATTTTCTAGAACAGATGTCAAGATTTTAATGAATAATGACTTTTGAAACTTTGAAAAAAATTTAATTTTGGTCTGTTCAACACACAAAAGCAGTCATATGACTTTAGAAGACTTAAAATAAAACACAGAAGCCATACTGACTACTTTTATTATACTTTTAGGGTGCTTTTGAATTTTTTTTCTCATTTAAGAGACCAGGTTCTCACCCAAAAATGAAAATTTTGCCATCATTTACTTACTCTCATGTCATTCCAAGTTTTTTTTTGTATGCTGAACACTTTTTGAAGAACCAAACAGTTGTTGGTGCCCATTGACTTCCACAGCAGGGAAAGAAATATTATGGAAGTCAATGGGAACCATCAACTGTTTGATCACCAGCATTCTACAATATCCTCTTTTATGTTCAACATTGGGAAACTTGAACAGGTTTGGAATGACATGAGGGTGAGTAAATGATGACAACATGTTCATTTT
Organism: Labeo rohita; assembly: GCF_022985175.1. Lineage (NCBI taxonomy): Eukaryota > Metazoa > Chordata > Actinopteri > Cypriniformes > Cyprinidae > Labeo > Labeo rohita. Next base: position 9,664,435 of record NC_066880.1, read on the forward strand.
TGAAAAAAGAAAGTAAACAATGACAGAATTTGAAGGTGATCTGTTCCTTTAAAGGTAAAGTTCACTTCCAGAGCAAAGATTTACAGATAATTTACTCACCTCCTTGTCATCCAAGATGTTTGTGTTTTTCTTTCTTCAGCCTTAAACAAATTATATTTCTTGAGAAAAAAAAATTCAGGAATTATCTCCATATAGTGGACTTCAATGGTGCCCCCAAGTTAGAATGCAGTTTAAATGCAGCTTCAAACGGCTCTGGGAGTTGGGAGTTTTCGACATACCCTAACTGTACTGACCTTGATTGACCCGTTTGAGGTTAAAAAGTATATAAATCATCAATTTGTTTAGAAAATGACCTATCGTTTCGCTAGATAAGACCCTTATTCCTCGGCTGAGATCGTTTACAGCCATTTGAAGCTGCATTTAAATTGCATTTTGGAAGTTCAAACTTGGGGGCACCATTGAAGTCCACTTTATTGAGATAATTCCTGAAATGCTTTCCTCAAGAAACATAATTTCTTTACGACTGAAGAAAGAAAGACATGAACATCTTGGATAACAAGGGGGTGAGTAAATTATCTGTACATTTTTGTTCTAGAAGTGAACTTCTCCTTTAAGAAGCCGACTGGAAGTGAAACAGCCGACATGCTCTGTGAAATCAATGTCATATTAAGGCAGTGTTAGATGTGGTACACAGAGACAATAAATATCTACGATAACAGAACGGCTCACGAGAGAGCTCTGACCCGGCGTAACGCCACAGTGCCGCGGAACAGGGGAGTTTGAGGAAACAAAGGGCTCTGGATAACAAAGTAGACAGGTAATCAATAATAACCTCTGATGCTCATAACTGGCTGGTTAGGAACTCTGTCTCCATTTCAGATACTATGCCATCACTTTGTAACAAGAAACAGATGCTTAGAGAGATAACAAGTCAGAGAAATACATCAAATAGAACGGCCATGCTGATCTATACCTCATGATCTGCCCACAATGCCCGACCTTGGTCAGGGGAATTTATTAGGGGAATAGCCTGGGTGTGTTTTGCACAATATGTTCATATTATAAAATGTAATCAATAAACGTGACACGAAAACAAGAAGAATCCACATTTCCGTGACGCGTCGCCCTTCGGCAAACAAATCACGCTTATCGCTTACATCCAGAGGATCGCTGTTGTGAATCTCATTCACGGACAGTAAATTGTCAGAACATTAAGGGATGATGGAACACCTGCCCTGAACTGCGGACCCTAAACATTACAGCTCAAGTCGATGCACTCAGCCGCTAATTGCATTATTAAGTGAGATAAGATCCCGTAGATTATTATTAATGGCCGCCCTGCGGGTTAGACTATCGTGAGGTTGGATTATCTATCTGCGAGTTTCATAACAAGACTTCTCCGGCTTCGCCGCCGCCAAATAAGCAGGGGGATTCTAATAGAGTTCCATCAGCAAGTATTAGAGTATTCACAACAACGCTGCTTACTGCTCACAGCTGGTGCGCGTGCAGTCTGACATTAAACATAGACTGAGGAAAAGAAGCGCTCGCTCTGTATGCAAGGCCCCATTTCCTTTAGACAACCTTCCTTCTCTTCGATAGATGAGTAAAGGTATTGAGCGTGCGTTCAGGAGGGAGTAATGCTCTTCTCACCTTTCTATATATTCTCATCACTGCACTAATTAATCAAGCAGGCTGGGACACACCACAAAGGGTCACAGTGTCTGCGGCCCAAACCGAAGGCTTCTGCCTTGCTGTCCAGGTGGTCAGTGACCTCGAAGACATTGAATGACCTCCTTACATTTACACTTCCATTCAAAAAGATTTTTTTAATGGTTTTTGAATGAAGTCTCAACAAGGCTGTATTTATTTGAGCAAAGAGTAAAAATATCAAAACTGTGATATAAAATATTACAATCTAAAAGAAGCGTTTTCTGATTAATATATTTTAAAGTGCAATTCCAAATGTGAGTTGCCAATATGAGTCATGAGTCTTTAGAAATCACTCCGATATGTTGTTTTTTTTGCTCAAGAAACATTTTACAGACTCCAGACTTTTGAAAATAATTGTGTGCATTTGGCAGATGTTTTTTTCTTCTTTAACAAACTAGTTTTAAACCAGCTACTAATAAATCATAACAGCTGTATAATTGTTAATTTAGAATGTGAATTTCTAAGAACAAAAACAGACAAAAAGCAGTAAAATGAACAAATGAAAAAAAAAAAAGAAATAGGGTTTAAAAAACCTCTTGGAATTCTTTTTTAAAAATTAAAAAAATAAATGGGAAAATATGAATCAATCAATATGAATCCACAATGTGCATTTTTCAGCAGAATTTGTGTTACAAGTTGAAAAAAGTTATGATAAATAAAAAAGAAAAGAATAGTAAAAAAATACAAATAATCAAAATATTAATGATTTCAATATGCATTTCCTAAAAAGAAAAGACAAGAGTAGTAAAAAATGTAAATTATGAACAAAATTATTAATCATATTTATATTGATGCAAAATATGTATTACATTTTTAACATTTAAAAATATTTTTTAAATATATATTTTTTTGTATTTCTCAGCAGAAACAGAGTCATAGTGTCCAAAAAAAAAACCCAAAAACAAAAGAGAATAGACAGGAATAGTACAAAATGTAAATTATTAACAAAATATTAATGATTACAACATGCACTTCTTAATACAAATAGCATCACAAGTTAGGAAAAAGGTGGGAAAATACAAAAAATTGAATTAATTCAAAAATATTTAGTGACCATGAAGTGTATAAAAATGTCAGTGTCAGACCAAATAAATACATTAATTTAAAAAACAATGAAAATAAAAGCAAAGACAAGAATAATGCAAAAATATATATATATATTATTCCCAAAATATTAATGATTACATCATGCATTTCTTAATAGAAATTGCATCACAAGTGAGAAAAGGTGGGGGGATGGGATGAAATGTGTAAACTTTAAAAAAATATTTAGTGATTATGAAGTGTATAAAAAAGAAAAAGAAAAAAAAGAGAAAAAATAAAATAAAAAATAAAAGCAAAGACAAGAATAGAAAAAGTGTAAATTATTCCAAAAATATTAATGATTACTTCGTGCATTTCTTAATAGAAATTGAATCACAAGTGAGAAAACGGTGGGAAAATACAAAAAAAAAAAAAAAAAAGATGAAATATGTAACATTTAAAAAATATTTAGTGATTATGAAGTGTATAAAAAAAAGAAAAAGAAAGAGAAAAAATACAATAAAAAATAAAAGCAAAGACAAGAACAGTAAAAATGTAAATTATTCCCAAAATATTAATGATTACTTCATGCATTTCTTAATAGAAATTGCATCACAAGTTAGAAAAAGGTGCGAAAATACAAAAAAAAAAAAACATTTTTAACATTTAAAAATATTTAGTGACTAGGATGTGTATTTCTCAGCAAGTGTGAGACCAAAAAAAAAAGAAAGAAAGAATGCAGTTTACGCTGTTTCCAAAACATTTCAATAGCGACTGCAATATGTGTTTCTCAGTATATTCTGATGTACTTCTGTGCCATTTGACTTTTCTCCCCTCTATATGTCTGAAATGAGAAGCTGTGATTTTTGATTGTCAGGACTCCTGCTAGTGAGTACAGAACCATGAAACTGTTCTATATGTTTCATGTTGTGTCTTGTTTCATGTGTGCTATACCTCCTCCTCCAAAGGAACTGAGGTGTTCATTAGTGCATCTGCTCTGAGCTAATGCTAGTGGGGATGGAGTTGTTTGTTGTCACTAGGAACAGGTGAGGGCTAAAATTCATGCGTATACGCTTGCCCTGATGAAACCGTATGGATTTTTTTGGGGTGCTTCATCTTTTTTAGCAGTCCCTTTGAAGAAGAAGAAGAAGAAAAAAGAAAAACTCATTTGCAGAGTCATTTTTCAGTTCACACTGTGTGGCTTTTCAGATGTGGAACCTTTGGGAAGCACAAGCCTAAAGTTCCTGGAATCCATGAACAGAGAACAGTGTGACAGTCACAAATGAGTAAACAAAGCAGGCGTGATTTAGCCATTCATTACCCTGTAACCAGCTATTGTTGTTGCTTTGAGGAGGAGTGGAGGAGGATGGCCTCCACAGAGATTTTGGATTCAATTAAAAAACAACACCTGCTGAGGAAGCCCCACATCCAGCTTCTGACATCAGACATATAGAGGGAGGAAACAAAGTCAAATGGCAAAGAAATACAGTGCATGGACACAGAACAGGTGAAAATAATGTACGAAATAACAGTATTTAACTTACCAAATAGACAACTAATGTAAAGACAATCATGAATATGAGGGTGTGACTTAGGACCAATATGGAGACTTTACAAATGACTCTCTTATGTTTTAAAAGAACTTATTTGCAAATATGCAAAGTAATAGGCCGTTCATAACTAGTTAGTGTATGTAAAAGCACTTAACAGACAACTTTCTAACCTTAACACTAACCCTAACAAGTTCTCATCTTTACATTTTATTTTTTATGGATTCCAGTTTTTTTGGTTGTTCTATTATTTCTAGACTCTGAAGTTAACTAATAAATAAATACATAAATAAATAAATAAAAACAATGTCTAATCAGTTGAAATGGCCCTATGATAAGGCCCTGTGTCATTTATTTATTGAGTTTTATTTATATATATATATATATATATATATATATATATATATATATATATATAAAATCAAAAGCATCTCTAATAAATTGATTTTATTAAAACAAGATTTTTTTTTTTTTTCTAGAAATACTAGGTCGTGTAGCTACAATTTTCTGGTAAACATTCTGGCAAATAATTGTTCTGGTAAATATTCCCTTAAAATAATGTTTTACTAATAATTTTATTATTAATAGTAGTACTATTTTTTAGTTGTTTTAATTTTTCTAGACTAATTTTTTAGTGGTTAAATTAAACAAACAAACAAAAATAAATAAATAAATAAATAAATAAAAAGAATGTGTAATTAACTGAAATCATGAAATGTACACAATTTAACATCAAATAATTAAAAGTTTAACAAAAATTTAATTTTTAAGGCCATACATTTTATTTATTTTCTCAAGTTCAGTTATATATATATATATATATATATATATATATATATATATATATATATATATATATATATATATATATATATATATATATATATATATATATATCAAACTCTGCATTTTCCAGTAATTTTCTGGAGTCTATTTTAATTATGTAATTAAATGTTAATAATGAAAAACACCTCTAATTATATATATATATATATATATATTTTTTTTTTTTTTTTTTTTTTTTTCGATGCATTTTTTTTAATTTTCTGGAGTCTTTAATTAACTGCATTTTCCAATAATTTTCTGGAGTCTTTAATTAACTGATTTTATATATATATATATATATATATATTCTAAATATTTTGGTAAATAATTTTTCTGGTAAATATTCCTTAAAAATATTGTTTTACTAATAAGTTTATTATTAGTGGTAGTACTATCATTACATTAAGTAATACATTTCTGTCACAGTTTCTTCAAGTTAACCTGAACTTTCATTTTGACGGCAAGCATAATATACAAAATCATAAAAAACGGAAAAGGGGAGAAAAAAACAGACCCTGTGTAACTGTGAAAACATGCTAATAAATGTTTGAATATTTTGTTTTGAATGAATTAATATGCTATTTCCTAACTAAATTTAGATGCTATTTAAATTAGAGTAAAACTGCCTTAAATTAATAATATCATAATAACAAGGACATTAGAAAAACCCTATACAAAGAAACTGTGAAATATTAACACTGGGTTTGCACCATGAGCGCCACAACATCAAGCTAAGAAAGTCCAACTTTTAAAATAAAGTTTCTCAAGGCCCCATGCGCTTTGTTCCATTCCGCTACGCTGCATCTAGATGTTTTTGAATCCAGTATTGCGTCCTGTGTGAACGGCCCATAAAAATGTGAAAATTCCACTAAAGTAAGTTAGTATTTTGGAGAAGTGCCTCTGGTCAAAATCAGAGCCAAAAAAACCTTGATTCTTCAGACGAGGAAAAGTAGTTCTGCAGATATATACATTCGTAAGAGAAGTCATCTCTCTCGTGCAGGAGCCGAGCGTATGAGTCATGTTTACAGAGCACCTTGGGTTTAGAAGAAGAAGGGAAAAATGTAGCTTACACTCAATAGTAATAATCATAATAATAAAAAAAGGTGCAACGAGAACTCCTCGCAGCCAGAAGCCCATTCATTAGTGCTCCATAGACCCCCGCAGGAGCGATGGGACCATTTTCCTGCATTGCATTCGGATCGGGGAGGCTCAGCAAATTTGTCGTCATGACATAAGGACAACGTCCTTTGTGCTTCGCTTCTGGAAATGGATTTGGAGATGTGCACCGGGGCTCTGAGGCGCAACCCGCTGACAAATAAGCTAATTCTGCATGAGTGCACAGACAGCAGCAGAAGAAATCAAGTGACTGGATAGAAACGACGAGAGAGAGGGGCGGGAGCAGACCAGCTCTCAAAACTCAGAACAGTTCAATGGACCTTTTTTCCCCCACATTGCCCAGGGCGAGCATATCAGGCCTGACACCTGCAAACTTCACCTCCGCTGCTTACACATCTGGAGTCCGTCACCGTAATGTGAATCACGCCGCACATTTATGAGTCTCTAAGTGTGACACGCATTCATCAAATAAATCCCTGAACTAATAAATGATTGAAGTGATGAATAAGTAAACGATTTGCACTGATGGGATCAGGAGCGAGATGTCGTGCGCAGTGCACACTACGGTCATGAACAGCATCATCGATCGCTGCCTCGCATGTTACTGATGTATAATAGAGGGACCTGGAGCGTCTTTCTCCATCGCGGCGTGTCCCTGCAGTCCAGGCCTGGATTAGAAACCAGATTACTCTGTCACACTGAAGACCAGCTCTCTGATCAGTGGTTTATTACACTAATTGATCACCATCAGTCCCCACATCCCAGGCGTATAATGGCTGTCTCAAGTCACACCGGACTCCGCGCCTGCTCGCGAGGACTTTATTGATGTTGACCTAAATGTAGATGCTGTGACAGAATTAACCTAGGAGCTAAAAATGCTCCGATGTGTAGACATGGTGGATCTTAAACTATTCCCTGAATTACAGCATGAGAACATATTGGTAGTGAGATTTTAGCAAAATTTATAATTGAAAAACTGGCCAGTGTAATTTCATGTAAATAGCATTGGACATCATTTTTGGTTCTAATTAAAATATAATGTAGGAGTTGTACGAATATCTACATTTCTTTTAAAATACATGTAAAATACCTAAATATTAAAAATATATTTATAAATATTTTATATATATTTTATATTATTATTTTTATTATTATTATATTTTTATATTGCTATTTTATATAACTGAGATTTTCAATCTATCCATCCATTTATCTATAAAAAAAAAATATTCTAATAGTTATGCTTATGAAATTATTTATTTTTTTAATAAATACATCTTAAATACATAAATTGTAAATAAAAATTTAATATTTTAATAATATGTTAAACTACATTTTTTATTAAAATGACAATAATATAATTAATAACAGGTAAAAATATTACAATTACTGAACATAATAATTACAAAAATAGACTAATGTTATAAATATTGAGTCAAATAATTAAAACTAGTCAAAACGAATCATTTATAATAATTGTCTATATTTAAATAAAACAAGCATATAATAACATTTGTTATAATACTGTTTGTTTAGGGCTATAAGGGTTTTTACACTTATTTATATTTACAAAATAAAACACCTTTCAACCAAGGCTTTTCAAGCCAGTATTCAAAGTTCTGTCTTGTCAAACTTTATTTTAAAACAAAAAAATGAACAAAACAAAACAAACAAAAACACAAAAAACATCTTTCTAACAAGGCTTTGTCAAGGCAATATTCAAAGTTCTGTCTTGTCAAACTTTATTTTAAAACAAAAAAATGAACAAAACAAAACAAAAAACAAACAAACAAACAAAAACAACAACAACAAAAAAACATCTTTCTAACAAGGCTTTGTCAAGCCAATATTCAAAGTTTTGTCTTGTCAAACTTTATTTTAAAACAAAAAAATGAACAAAACAAAAAAAAAACAAAAAAAAAAACAAACAAACAAAAACAAACAAAAACATCTTTCTAACAAGGCTTTGTCAAGCCAATATTCAAAGTTTTGTCTCGTCAGATTTTACTTTTAAACTAAACTTAATTAAGAAAATAACAAACAAAACAAACAAAACAAAACGAAACACCTTTCAAAAAAGGCTTTAAGCCAATACTGAAAGTTATGTCTTGTCAAACTTTACTTTCAAACTAAACTTTACAAAATTAACAAAACAAAACAAAACAAACAAATAAATAAATTAAATAAACAAGGCTACGTCAAGCCAAAATTCAAAGTTCTGTCTTGTCAAACTTTATTTCTAAACTAAACTTTACGAAATGAACAAAACAAAACAAACAAATAAATTTAATAAACAAGGCTTTGTCAAGCCAATATTGAAAGTTCTGTCTTGTCAAACTTTACTTTCAAACTCAACTTAAAAAATAAACAAAACAAAACAAAACAAAACAAACACCTTTCAAACAAGGTTTTGTCAAGCCAATATTGAAAGTTCTGTCTTGTCAAACTTCACTTTCAAACTAAATTTAAAAGAATGAACAAAACAAAAGAAATCTACAACAAAAAAAGAAAAAACAAAATAAACAAGGCTTTGTTAAAAAAATAACAACACAAAACAACAAACAAAACAAACACCTTTCAAACAAGGCTGTATCAAGCCAATATTCAAAGTTCTATCTTGTCCAACTTTGCTTTTCTGAATTAAAAATTAGTCACAGAAACGTCTTTTTCTACCTTTTTTCAACAAGAATTCAGAAACTGATTTCCAACACAATTTGGAAAAAGAATTCTCAATTCAGTTCCAAACGGTGCACAACCCTAATGCTAGCAAGGGCCTGTTCAAAGCCAAGTCAGTTTAATAAAAGCAGCTCTGTGCTAATTTAGGGCTTTAGCTATTTGTTTCATATTGATCTCTGTCTGCTTCTGCGTTTTGTATATTAACACTCTAATCATAAATCACATGATATAAATAATGCGCTCCGCCGCTTGCAGATGCAAGCCTTTGTCTCCGCAGAGCACAAAACCAAAGGTCAAATGATTAGCTTTGCATGCATGCATGCCTTTAATGATTTGAATAAACCTTTGTGTCCGCGTGTGCATCCTCAGCAGAAGCAGCAATGAAACAGAGAAAAGAAGGACTAAATTAATGACTGCTCTTCTGTTTGCTAGCCTGCGTGTGCCAGGCAGATGACTCAGCAAAAACGGTCTCTACCCATGCGAGCGCGCCGTAGAACCAGCTGCAGTTCATGCACAATACGCCAAGGATGCGCTAACAGGATCTATTAAAAACCAAACCGCCGAGGTAGGAAAAAGATGGCGTCTTTACGCTAAAATGCTGTTGACAAGGATGCAAAAGCGTGTTACACACTCGATTCGAATGCATCGCTCGCTTTATAGCCGACTGTGAAATGCTCATTCAGATTTATCAATACGCCGAACACACGCTCATCAAGGCCTCAGTCAAACAATTCTCCACGCTACTTCAGGTGGGTTTTTAAATGATTAATACGCAGCCCTCTAAGGAGCACGTTACTTCATAGACCCTCTCTTCATGCTCTGACTGCATTGTGAATAATTTGTTCTTCTAAAGTGCGTTCCCAAGGTCTCACTTTGGGAAACTCCAGCCATTTATTTCGATTTGATCTCGAGCTTATGAGTAATTATGAAGTGCCATAGGGCACATTCTGCCTAGTCAGCAGAACCGAAAGCAAACATTAATTTACCATGCTTAGAGTCAAAGTATTACGAATACGAAGTCGAGTCTACGACTGCCACGGAAGGGAGGGGAAGGAGCCGAGATCATGTTAAACCAGTGACATTAGCAGAATGCAAATGCGCTGCGAACGGCTCCTGCAAAGTCTGCAGCGAAAACGTGTAGTTGAAATTATTTCGAGCGAGCACAAAAAAAGCAAAAAAGTTTTTCTCTCTTTGAGCAACTTTCCGAGCGCAGTTCAAGAGGAGAAAAAATCCCTCCAGGACACGGAAACAGAAAAGAGCCTGCCAATGGACAATCCGGTGGGAAAACGAGACGTGCTGATCCGTGGGGAGCCTAAATACGGCGACGCTAAAGCCTGTGAAGGATTTAAATAGCGCTACTGAGGTCCAGCGGGGCCACGTATAGTATCAAAACACGAGCGACTGTCCAGAGAAGCTACTGCTGTCAAAATGTCTCTAGGGTACAAACAATAAATAGACGAATAGGACTAGATGGGGCAATTAAACATTTTACAATTCGCTTCAAGTGGTCAACTTGATCACAGGAGCCTGAGGGGGCCACAAACGCACACTCAAAGGATTATGGGTTCCTTTAAGAGACTGCGAAGGACGCCGAAAGCACCGTGGCTGCGGTATTGGCCGAGCCGTACTGTCTTGGCTGACCTCTTACGAGAAAACGATGCGTTCTGCTGCAATGCTCTGCTTATTGAAATCATCTATGTTAAAATCACAGCCATCCAGCGCATTAGCAGTGAAATTAATTGAAATAAGACAATTCAGCACATGCTGCTCAGTGGGCCCTCCTATCTCTGCACTCCATTGCTTTCATTTGCAGCCCTCTCGCTGGAGATAATGATCACATTTAGCCGCAGTGCCCCTAATAAGATGACAACCGTGGCCACTGCGTGCTCCCGCTGATGCTAAAAAGCAGGCCACAAAGTCATCTTTGCACGCAAATTACTTAACGTGCATTAATGAGGGGCTAAAACTTTTGGTGATGTATTGCTCTCAAATCAATGATGAAGCGTGTGAGTTTTTATGAAGCAGGGGGGGAAGTGGCAACGTGTCCTCGTGGTGGGTTTTGGTTCATTCTGGATGCTGGGATGGGTTAACCGCATCCGCCTTTGGATATCCCTAGAGTCTTAGGATTTGGGTTGTAGGGCAGAGAAGAATGAGTAAAATCTATGCGTAATCTACAATGAGTAATTACTGAATAGACTGATCATTTTTCAGAGGGGTGTGTGTGGGAGGTTAATTGCCTGGAGGAGAGCTGAGGGAGGCTCTGGGCAGCTCCAGGAGACGGGGGTCAGTAAGACACGCGGATGGGGAGAGAGGTCACGGGGTAGGCTGGGAAACTCCTCTGCTGGTTAGTAATTACCGAAGAGGTCAAGACCAGGTGTGTATGCACACACACGCACGCATGCACAAACACATACACCTCACATAGTAGTGTACATACACACAATGCCAAAATAACAAATCCTTTACTCCCTCACCGCCAGCTAGCTTCTACTGTTACCTGTTTACATGTGTTTCTAAAGCTTTGTGGACTCATATAAAATAAACTCTAAAAACAATTTCACACTCTCATTTAAAATTTCTAGGTGTCTACTATGATTACATTTAAGAATAAAACTCTTGCCTCATTTTTAATTTCAATGCTACAATGTATTGCAATGTATTGCACACTTGATTTGATGTACACAAACTTTTGAAAATAAATTAAATAAGCATACCTCAACTATTTTGTATTTTGAGACACTGAATACTTTTTTCACAATAAATAGTGCACTGGTTTATTTAATTTTACTCTTTATTTTAGATCAATGTTGTGAACGCAAATCAAAGACTGACAGGGATGAGAAGAAATTGTTGAAAAGTCATTATTTTTGTTTTCTTTGCACACAAAAATATTCTCGTAGCTTCATAACATCACGGTTAAACCACTGATGTCACATGGACTATTTTGACGACGTTCTTACTACCTTTCTGGGCCTTGAATGTGTCAGTTGCATTGCTGTCTATGCAGGGTCAGAAAGCTCTTGGATTTAACAAATCTCATAAATTACACTTGAAGTATTGTTAGGAATTTAGTTGCTATGGATTTACCTCTGAAAAAAATGCTAATAAAATAGCAAAAATAAAAATTACAATCTAGATGTAAGCAAAATCTTAATAGGTCAAGATAACCCTTCTAATTAAATTATTATTACTGTGTTTTGGTAGTGACAAATTTGGGGAGAGGACAAATATTCCAACACTTTCTGAAAATACAACATGAGAATTAACTGCACAAATACCAGAAATGTGTATACAATTTGCATACATACAAATTTTTGGGAAAAACACACCAACTCTTTTCCAACTTTGACTTTGGACCAATTCTGCAGAATGGCCCTGTAGAATATATAATAAAAATATTCTGTAGAATATATAATAAAAGTAAGTATCTACACTTTTTCTATAGATATCTGAAAGCATGTCAACTTGGAACAAAAAAGCTAAATTAATGCAGAATAAAACAGGTAACTGTAACAACAAAAGTACATCATGTTCAGCAAGGCCACAGTTTCTCAGTCTCAATCTACCCATCCTGTAGAGGGACTTTTTTTTTTTAGTTTTTTGCTCTGACAGCTCTGGACTTAGAGGTTCTCCACCACGTCAATCAAACCCTTCTCCTCGCCAGCACTTGGTAAACACTCCAGTTGCCCTGTGACGGTGGAAACGATTGTTTGTTTTCCTTCTGTTTTTCCCTCCTTTCTTTTCCCTTTTCCCAGTACTTCTCGGAACACAGTGGGAGTCGTGCCTAATGAGCCACCACCCAGCATCTCCTCCTCTCCGCACCAGCCATGCAACCCTTAATCTGTGACTTAACCTGCCCACTGAGCGGCACTGCTGGCAGGAGAAATTACAGCCCTGTGGTTTACCCAGACTGCACTGTACCCCTCTCACAACATTTAATTAATCCACTGGGGAGCCAGATCTTGCTAAATATAATCCCACCGCCGAACCCCGCCGCTCCCGCTGCCCTTCTGATGTGCCACCGAAGAGACGTGCGTCGATGAGAGCGCAATTAGATATGTATAAATATTGTTATTAACAAGACGACCGCTCGAGTAGAAAGAGGTCGCACCGCAGCGAGCGGAAGGTGAAGGAGATGAAAGGTACTTAAAAGAGGCGAGGCAGGACGTGGCGTGCTTTTCCAAGCTCCTGCCTGTATCGTCTCCCCGGTACCCCCATAGGAGCCGGATGAGTTCTTTTGTCAGGAGGGGCTTTAGTCACACAATGTTCTGTGATTTATTCGTGACGGAAAACTCAGAAGAACAAATAGAGTCCTCTCGGGGTGAAGACAAAAAGAGGACATTCTCACTCAATGGCCATTTCGGAGCCCAGGTGTCAGAGCTAAAACACTTCCAGCCTGATCAATGTATCGCCAACCCCGAAACATCCCGTACGCCACCCGTGCCATTCAACCACCTGCGATAACTCAAACCTGCCTCGCGTCCGGACGCCCCACCTCCGCCCGCCCAGCTCTGCTGTGGGGTTAGACTCATTTCCACTAAAAGCACTTTGGGGCAAATGTTCAATCAGACCCAAGATGATCTTAGCTGGAGAGGCAACAGGAAACAACGAATAAATAAAGGGCCTGCAGTAAAACCGTGAGCAGTGGAAGTGGACCCTGAAAGGATCAATCCTGGTAATTGCTGTGGTAGAAAATGAATCAGGCAGGAGGGGAGAGAAAGAGTGAGAGCGAGAGAGAGATGTGGCCATATAAACACAGAGTGGTAAACAAGTGCAAGAGGAGCTGTGGGAGCACGCTACGGCACGGTTACACACAAACAGACATGACCTGCAGCCTGAAAACATGCTGCACAGCCTCCGAAAAAACAAACAACAGGTGGCCTGCAAACCAGCTGCATTACAAGTAACTTTACACCTCGCTTATTCAGATAGAATCGAGAGGGCTTCGTATATGGATATAGGAAGAATTTCGGCACTTTTACTGATGTCATACGGCCATTTGAAAAGTGCTGAAGAGGAAAGAAATGTGCATGTGAGGACGTGGGATTATGAGGCAATCTCTCGGCTCGGGTGTCAGGTCTCATTTGGAGCGGAAGTAGATGCTTGCTCCTGCTGCAGCACTTAGCATCACCTCCAAAAGCCCTGAGGCTACAGCAGACAGCCTTCTTCTATAAGTGCAGTGTAAGAATGTATTTAGCTGTAGACAGGTAGGCGGGAAAAAGGGGTGGGAGGTGGAGAGGCGCACGGCTTGGGTTTCAAGCCCGGCAATAACCGGAGGATGATCGTGTTATGCGAGTATAATGAAATGGTCAGTGATGATGATGAGAGTCAAAGTCCCTCAGATTTCGCTGATAATCAGAATCATCTATGAATGTAATTTTACGGATAGCAATTTCTGTTATCCAATATATTATACTGTGGGTAAATCGTCCATACAACATTGAACACTATTTTCCATTGTCTTGGAATTTCAGCATTACTTTAATAAACCATTTACTGGAAATAGTTCAACTAAAAATGAAAATTCTGCCATCATTTACTCACTCATGTCGCATTTCTTTCTGCAGAACACAAGGGAAGATATTTTGTAGAATTCTATTAAATTAACAATTTTGGTTACCATCGAGTTTTATTGTAGTGGGGAAAAAGACAGAAAATCTATTCAAAACCAAATATCTTCTTTAACTTTATCAGCAGAAAGAAAGTCATACAGGTTTGGAAAAAACATGAAGGGAAGTAAATGATGAACCTTATTTTTAACTATCATGTTAAATAATTTTTCATAAGGGTCAATTTTTTAAATTGCGGTTTATACATCACACATCAGCTAAGTAAATAAGCTTTCCAATGATGTATGGTTTGTTAGGATAGGACAATAATTGGCCGAGACACAACTATTTGAAAATGTGGAATCTGAGGGTGCAAAAATATTACGAAATTGAGAAAATCGCCTTTGAAGTTGTCCAAATGAAGTTCTTAGCAATGCATATTACTAATCAAAAATTAAGTTTTGATATATTTATGGTAGGAAATTTACAAAATATCTTCATGGAACATGATCTTTGCTTAATATCCTAATGATTTTTGACATAAAAGAGAAATTTTGACCCATACAATGTATTTTTGGCTATTGCTTCAATTATACCCGTGTTACTTAAGACTGGTTTTGTGGTCCAGGGTCACAAATACTATTTATTTTTTAACCAAATCTTAGTTAAACTGCATTTGACAGCACTTAGTAACCTCATAGCAATAGATGAAGCTTCAAGGTCAACAGCATATGCAAATAAATATTTCATATTTTGTAATTCCGTCAAAAAATGTTGTTTTTTTTTAAATGATGCAACATGAAATCAATTCTGCTGAAAAAATATTCATAGTATTTTTTTTAGATTCAAGTGCTAGCCGACAGCAAGCCATCAAAACATTTTTCTAAAATCTCAAACTTTAAACAATATTATGTAATCAATAGGGGTGTCATTTTAACATGTTAATTAATTAGTTATAAAAAATAATGTGATTAAAATATTTTAACACAGTTAACATGCTGGCCCCGCCCTCAAGCCTGTACCTCATCTTATATTTCATATAGTTGACTGTTGACAAATATTATGCAGAGTAACAACTCCATAAATGCAGTTATGGGCTACAATTTAAGATATTGGTGCAAAAATGCCCCTGTATGTGTTCTGACTCATATTTATATATATCACGTCAGAGCAGAATAGCAGAATTGTTGCGCGTCTCCGACCAACACAGCTGTGTTTAGTTTCTGTTTTGCGTTTTGAATGAATCGTGTGAATCAATGACTCAAAGGCCCATTCATGAATCAGCTGTTTGAATGATTTCACACACAAAAATAGCTTTAAATAATCTTTTGTGGGTATTTCAAAGTCAGATTTATTTTGTGGTTAATTAGATTAATTAATAGAAACATCATGTAATTGATTAGATTAAAAATTTTAATCAACTGACAGTCCTAGTAATAAATGATTTCGAAACTGTTACCAAGGTGCAAACTAATTTTTGAATGAAACAAACTCAGACGTGTTTTTTCATTTTAAAGCACTTTTGCAACAGAAACAAGGTCATCTGCTTTTACTCTCCTCACACTTACCATAGAAATCACCTCCAAGCCAAACATCTCAAGAAGAAGCGTGCATTTGCCAAAGATGGACAGTCCCTTTTCAAACAACAGAAAAGACTCATAATATCAGTATGCCACCCACTAAAAGCATGAGTGTCGTTAAATCAATAATTCATTTACTTTAATGAGATAAGTACTTTGGAAACTAATTGCATGCTGCCCCATTTAGTCAAGCCATTCAGGGGCCTTAATGCAAAACACATCTCCCTTACGTGGCTGCAGGACACACCAGGTTTACACCAGGTCGGTTGCATCTTTGTCCGAAGTTGTGACGGCGTGTCACGTTTTCAGATCAACACTGCATTAGTTGAATCTCACACATCTCTGGTCACTACTTGCACCACCACTACCTGTTTATGACTGAATGGTGTCTCCAAAAGAAAACCTTTGAATTTTGAGTAAATGTTGATATGTAATATCTATGCAAATTCGGAGGTAGCCACAAGAGAGTTTGTATCAAAGAAGAGGAAGTTAAAAAAAAGAGATTTATTTCACAGATGACCTCCTTTAACACAGGGTCACTGTATATAGTAGAATGAAATTTGAGGTACACTGAATTCTAATGCTTTCTATGAAAAATATTTGGGTTGAGAAAAAGTTCCAAACTTAAACTTTTAAACAGGCATGTTTGTTTGCTGTAAAAGGATTTAATTGCATCTAAAGTGAATTACCAATGATCGAACCCTACAATCTTGTTTCACCTGGTTGAGCTCTCAAATAGTTAGACATCAAATTAAACTGTCCAATCACATCCAGCTGCTTTTTAGCTGAAGGTACAAGTGATCTTCTTGGTTGGAAGGGCCAAACAATATTCAATGGAGGCATTATTGCCTAGCAATAATGCATGAATGTGATGCACATTGATTTAAAGTGCCACCAGTATGCCATGCACTGTACAAAACAGCCAATTAAGTTATCCAGCAGGCCCGCAATTATTTATCAGCGTTGAATTAGTCTGGCGTTTGTATATTTAAAAAGGGGACATGTCAAATCAGAGCACTGATTATCTGTTTCATTTTGTGTTGATCTTATTTAATCTAATTTAATCATCTAATTCTTTAATGGAAAACAGAACTAGGCGTGGGTGCTGCATCAGGCTTTTTGTTTTCTTAAACTGTTGTGGAGCCTAAAAGGCAAATATAAATTAGCACAGCTTAATGCAGTTAAGCGGTTTTCAAATTATACTTTATATAATGAAATTCAAAACAAACTGTTTATAGCCAAACATCCTTCCAGGAAATGGTTTCAACAGTTTTATACAGGATTTTCTTTGAGTGAAGCTTTGCAACATTAGTTCTATTTTAATGTAACAATTTATAAAAAAGTGTCATTATGAAGTCACAACCTATCAAAGATTTATTTTATTATTTAATGCTCAATATAATGTTTTTTAATCTATTAAGTATTACAGCCAATTATATATGTATGGAAACCCATTTCCGCCACTGAATAGAAAATAAAATAAGGTAATTGTGACTTTTTATCTCTTACATCTCTCAATTTTGAGTTTTTTTTTTTTCAGAATTGTGAGATACAAATTTGAAGAGTTAAAAAGTAAGAATTACTTGATATAAATGCACAATTCTGACTTTGTTTTTTACAATTCTGAAAAAAAAATCTCGCAGAATTGCGACATTCAATTTAATTTTGCGAGAAGAAAGTTTTTATCTCGCAATTCTGACTTTATTTCTCACAATTGTAAGTTTATATCATGCAATTCTGAGAACAAAAAGTCAGAACTGAGTTTATTTTAATGCAATTTTGAGAAAACAGTCAGAATTGCAAGTTTTATTCTCACAAATCTGACTTTATTTATCATAACTGAGTTTATATTCATGCAATTTTGAGAAAAAAAGTCAGAATTGCGAGATAGAAATTTAAATTAGCGAGAAGAAAGTTTTCGTCTCGAAATTCTGACTTTATTTCTCGCAATTGTAAGTTTATGTCATGCAATTCTGAGAACAAAAAGTCCAAATCGTGAGTTTATTTTCATGCAATTTTGAGAGAAAAGTCAGAATTGCAAGTTTTTATCTCACAAATCTGACTTTATTTATCATAACTGAGTTTAATTTCATGCAATTGAGAAAAAAAGTCAAAATAGTGAAACCTCGATAACCTTTTTTATTTTTTATTCAGTGATGGAAATGGGCTTCCATATATATGTGATGAGATTTTACACAGAAAATTTTATCTTAGCAAGGTTTTAAGGCAAAAGTACATATGTTGTCCTAAAGGGAATTTACAGGGTTTTTTTGCCACCGACTCAAAATAATACATTTATTTGTAAATAAATATTGTTATTTTGGCCAAAAACTGTAATTCATGAATTGCACCATAATGTATAAAACATGTGACAACTTGCCTTTTGACAACTATATAGATATATATAGTGTCCTCTTAATAATATTATATTAGTTTATATTTTCTGTAGTTTACAGGCAATAAAATTATTATAAATTGTTACCATATATGTATTGACAGCAGGACCGAACTAGGAAGCAAACATAATGGTCATATTACACTAGTAAATTCTGTTAAAGAGTGTAATTTTTAGCCTGATGGCATATTTCTGAGAGACATGTGGCATATGTATTTGTAGCGGCTCATGTATTCCTGAGGGTCACTGCGGGGATTCCTGTACTTGATCTCATACCTGTTGAGCTAACACATTTTTTGAACAGGAAAGGATTTCATTACATTAGCATGCTGTGCTCTGACTAAATTTGTAAGTTTAATCAGCCTCAATTAAATTACAAGCCAAACATAGAAAGTGAGGAGCGCAGCAAACGTGTCTGTTGCCGTCTGCTTCCATCAGTGAAATCAAGGATGTTTTTAAGCAGGTCTTATTTTTTTAACCTGCACACATGTATTATACCGCATACGCATGAATAATACATGCACTCACATGGACGCACACTTGCACATTCACATACCCATGAGCATTGGAAAAACCTATGCGGATTTATCATCGTTTGCATGTATAGGGGAGACGCATAAAAAAAGCCACATGCTGCCCTGATCAAGCCATGTATCGATTTCCCGCAAACAAAAGATATTGTGAGGCCATGAATATGTAACACTAACAAACATATGCATAAACATGTAATCAGAGGGAAATATTTCATATCTGATAGTATCTGACTGTGCAAAACCTTGAATTTTACTTCTTTTTTTAATGCAAAAGAGGCCGCGTTTTACAACCTCTCGCCAGGAAGCAGAGTGTGCTATAAACGTCTGCTGTCTCCCAGAAACCTCCACCAACATAAGCTGCAAACTCATAACTCCAAACGTCCCCTGGGAGATGTTATTTTGGTATTACATGCCCGAGAGACAGTTGTAATATAATGATAGGATGTTATGAATGGCCTCTTAATAACATGCCTTGGTTAAAGAGATGAATGAAAATTTACACTTAATCAGATGCACTACAATTCAAAAGTTTGGGGTGATTATGATTTATTCATTGAAGAAATTATACCGTCTTTCATTTAACTGATCAAAAGTGACAGCAGAACTTTTATAACGTTACAAAAGATTTCTGTTTTTAAATAAATGCTGTCTTTTTCTGTTCTAAGAAATCTGAAAAAGTGTTTAACGTTTCAACAATATTAAGCAGCATTTGATAATTATACGAAAAGTTTCTTGAGCACTAAAGCAGCATATTAGAATGATTTCTGAAGGATCATATGACACTGAAGACTGGAGTAATAATGCTGAAAATTTAGCTTTGCCATCACAGAAATAAATTACATTTTAAAATGCATTAAAACAACAATTTCACAGAAAGATCCAAAAGGACATCATACAGTCATACAGTCACTGCTGGAAAGGGTTCAAATGTGCAAAAGATGCTGGAAAACTGAAGAATCTGTAGGACCTGGAGAAGTGCTCAGTTTAACTGTTCAGAAGAAACAAGAGACTCATGAACAACCATCACAAAACATAAAAACATTGTAGGCCATCCAGGTAACCACACACAGTATTAAGAACCAAGGGTTCCCAAACTTTTGCAGGGGGGGTATTTTAATAATTTCAGCTATTTTTTGTCTTGTGTAGTCATATGTAAACATATTTTGTGTAAAGTATCTGTCTCAGGACAGTATTAAATAAAAAATAACATGCATTTTGTATGATCTCTCTTATTTTGTTAAAATTATTCACATTTTCACAGATTCAGCAGAGGGGTGCTCAAACTTTTGCATAAAACTGTATATATATAAGATATAATTTATTTATTTATTGCTTTCAGAAGGTAATCTTTGGGGCGCACTGTATATGTAAGTGATATGCAATCCGGTTTAGAAGTTTTGATGCTGTCTTTCTGCATCATCAATTTTATTTAATTGCAAGTTTTTCCAAAACAAACAATAACAGCTATGCTCATTATATGAACTTTGTGTTTAGAATCGATAAAATCCAGCAACATGAAACCAAACAGATAAATGCATCAAAGGTTGAGAATCTAATCAGGAGTTTGACAAAGTCACATGTAATCCATTCCCAGATCTGTCTGTGCATCAATCCAACAGTCATTTATCAGCGAATAAGACGCTCCGAGAGGAATCAATTGCCAACGATGTGAGTGATCCACATTTTCAAAACCTAATGCATCTCTTCATAGATTTGCCGATTTACAAAAATGTCCTCCATCAAAGCCGGGGTGGAGATGTCAGCGGAAAAGGTGGGCTGTTCGGGACCCCTGGACAGTGAGTGATGCATAACATCTCCTCTGCAACGAGAGAGACACTGAGCGACGGGTTGATAAAGAGGGGCGTTGTTGTCTAGATCAGCATATATATGCGCTCGAGTTTGTTATGCGTGTGTGCGTGCACATCTGCGCGCTTGCACGAATTTATGTACGCTCCCCTTGCCGCTCGATAGAGATCAGCAGTTGAGACCGTCTCCACCCGACCTCACCCCTCCGACTCCCCCGCCTCCACCCCTCGCACACACGCGCTCCGGAGAGGAATGATTTAAAGGTGCTGAGATTTGTGGGTTCAACCCACGGCCAGACGAGCTGACACCTCCATAAATCAGAGCGGGTGGCCTGCCGCACACAGCCCACCTGCGAGCCGCCCCCCGGCCAGCCTGGCCTGAAACGCTGACGCCATACTACCTGCCCCTTGCCGGACACACGCATCTTGAACAGCCCTCATTAACTCCTGAGCCTCAGCTAAACCTCGAAAAACACACACGCAGATATAAACACCCACACAAACAGGCCGGCGTTCCAGTCCAGGTGATTAGGAAACAGCAAACCTCACCAGACAAGCACTTGTTCTAATCCCAAGAGGGAATTCCTGTGATGTGGCAACCCAACATGTTGTGCCCTGCAGCCAAACAAACTGCTTCTAATGCGCTGGTAAATATGGAATTGTTTCTTTTTGTTTTTTTGATGCACTTTTTTTTGCGCACTACACCTCTTTGGATTATAAACACATCAACAAAACATTCGTTTAGGAGTTGCCTCTACTGTTTTAGATGTAAATGAGACTAAAGCTGCAGCTCCCAAAAGGGGTGACTTTGTTTAGTCAGCGTCTCTATAAAACAACGCATTACCTTATCTAAAAGATGCTGATGAGTAAAATTTTCACGCTATTTTAGAAAAAAATTAGCACTGAACCTAACCTGGTTAGATTTCATGTAACTAGACATCACCTCACAAGTTTGTGCCAACTTTCGCTAGAACTTTCTTCTCACTGACCTTTTACCAAAGAGAAGCGAAATGCTAAATAAAAAAGACAGAAATGTGCCAAGTTCCACAGCATCTCCACAATGGATCACCTTATCTAAAAGACGCTACAACTAATCTGGTTAGCTTTAATATAACTACATCTCACCACACAAGTAGCTCAGTGTTTCCAAAACTTTCTTCTCAGTAACCTTTTACTAAGGAGAAATGACATGCAAAATAAAAAAGGAACGTGGAATTTGAATAGAAATTACAGGAAGATGAACTCAATCAACAGCAGTTCAAAGAAATTCAACACAGGTAATGCACTGTGGGAAAATAAGTGTTCTTCTATCCTGGTTGGCAAAAGTTAATTTATTATATATGATGAAATATATAAACTAAATACTAATTTCTACAGTATTTACTCATTGGGCATTTCCTCAATCCATCTGTGCAACCCACCATTTGTCCAGCCATCTATTTTTCTTATCAACTTCAAAGCTTTTTACCTTTCTCCAAGCAATTCCAATAAGACTTTGCCAAGTCTGCAAAACTTGAATTTGAAATTTTGTCCATCCATCCATCCATAAAAAATTTTAAACAGGACTTTGTCAAACTAGCAATCATTTTTTTTCTTGACAAACTATAACTGCTTAATTTGAATTTCAATCATTTTAATAGTTGAATTTCATTTAAATTATTTTTTTTTAATTTAACCTAACCTGGGGTGCGTTTCCTGTACAACGACGTAACTATTATATTATATTTAGATTGAGTGAAAGATTATAGATTGTACTGCATGTTAGCTTGCTTATTGTGCCCAAGGGCATGATTTATTAAGCCCATATGTCTTACTAACAAGGAACTATGCTTCTAACCACAGGTCGAGACCTGAGTTTCAACCACGTAAGTTTGTGACGCTGTTTGCGAATGTTTGTTTGAACTATGGTTTCGGGAAACACTGAATCGTTGAACTATGTTGGTAACGACGGAACTTGCGACCATAGTTGGCTAACAATGCTTCTGGGAAATGCACCCCTGGTTATGTTTAATATAAGCAGATAATGCACTGTGGTAATGCATTGTGGGAAATGAAGTATTTTTCTATCATGGTTGGCAAAAGTTAACTTATTACATATGACGAAATATATAAACTAAATACTAATTTCTACAGTATTTACAGCATTTTCTCCATCCATCTATCTATTTTTTAACTTTGAAAAGCTAGCATTCAAATTGTCTCGACAAACTCTAATTGTTTAACTTGAATCTCAATAATTTCAATAACTGAATTTAACTTTTTTGTTGTTACATTACATTGAAACAAACCTTCATGTAACTAGATATCAGCACACAAGTTTGTGCCTATCTTTCTTCTTGCTGACATTTTACCGAAGAGAAACAAAATGCAAAATATAAAAGAAGGAAGTTGGAATTCCAATAGAATTTACAGAAGAACAGGAAGTGAACAGGAAATGAACAGCAATTCTAAGAAATTCAACACAGGTAATGCATTCTGGGAAATTAACTGTTCTTCCTTCCTGGTTGGTTAATTTATTATATATGATTAAATATATAGAGTAAATACTAATTTCTACAGTATTTACAGCATTTTCTCCATCCATCTATTTTTTTTTACTTACTAGATACCACCACACAAGTTTGTGCCTAAATTCTCTAGAACTGTCTTCTCACTGACTTTTTATTAAAGAGAAATGAAATGCAAATTGGAATTTGAATATAAATTAAAAATTATTATATATGATGAAATTTAGAAACTAAATACTAATTTCTACAGTATTTACAGCATTTCCTCCATCCATCCATGCAACCTACCATTCATTCATCCATCCGTCCATCCACCGATCTATTTTTCTTATCTTATAACTTTAAACAATTAAAATTTTAATTGTTTAATTTGAAATTCAATAGAATTTTCTTAACTGTTATAATACATTAACACTAACCTGGTTAGATTTAATGTAACTACATATCACCACACAAGTTTGTGCTTAACTTTCTCTGGAACTTTCTTCTCACTGACCTTTTACCAAGGAGAAACGAATGCAAAATAAAAAAAGAAACGAAAAATGCCACAAGTGCCACAACTGTCAACCTTGTGACTTTTAATCGGGCCAGGACTGTCATTGCGGCCCGCCCTCCACTGGGTCCAAGCTGGGCTCGAGCTGGCCTCACCTGGTCCGGGACCAAGGGCCAACAAGGGACATGTTCTTAATTAAAACTGTATGGCTTCGGGGGCCTGAACTGTCACTCAGAGAGCGTAGCGTTACCTTTAGAGATGAGAGCTTGGGCCACGCTGGAGGCACAGGGGAGGAGGAAAAGCCAGGACAGGAACCCAAAGAACCGAAGACAGAATGACCGCTGCTAATAAAAATAAATGATCAGTGCTGCACAGTTACGAATCATCCTCCTGCAATCCGTGCACTTACCTCCACTTTGTCCTTGGACCACAAAGCCATAATTAAATATTAGTAAAACGTTATGATGTTCTTCTTTATTAGACATTCCCCGCTAGTCCTCGGTGCCTGAGGGGGATCGAGACAAACTGCCTATCAACCCTGCAAAATAATGACAGACGCGTCATACCGCACCAGTAGAAGGATTGTCACTATTAAAGTGAATTATTTGTTCATTCGTCTCATTATATGGCTCTATTCAAATCATTCCGCACCGTGCAGTGTGTGCGATTGTTAGTAATGAGATCCATCTATGCTGAACGATAAGATCAGATTCCTCCGTCGTGATAAAAGACACCTCTGTGTACCCACACTCGGACTGATGAAAGTGCACACCAGGCTTTGGTGTGTAATAAGATCTCTGATCACCTGTACCGTGTTTGAGGTTGATGGCACTTAGACAAACCTCACATCAGAGGAGCTGTAAACCAGCGACTGATTGATTCCAAAGGTGAAACAGATGCTCTTATTGATGAGCCATTTAACTGGACTGAATGTGGAAGAGAGGGTCTCAAATGTGTTGAGTGAACCTTGGGGAGCAAGTTGCACTAGACACCTGGGACGCAACGAGACACAAACATCCTTAATGATGCTCCTATCCGTTGGCACGCGGCTCACACCTGTGCAAACAGCAATGCAAACATGCTTACATGGGGACAAAATCAATTCCTTCAGGATTTTCACCATTGTGCTGCAGGGAGTATAATGAAAACTGTAATGTAAAGGAATAAGTAATAGAAAAGAAACTTGCTACAAAAGAACTACGTACCTTATAAACATCTCATTCTAACAGAGTGCACAAAATCACAACCAAAGAATTGGTTCCGAAAAATAAATAGTCAGTCTGAATTGGAGAGGAATTCAAACTCTAAAATACTGAAATAGAATTAGAATTGATCCATCCATCCATCCGTCTTTATAATTAACTTCAAAGCTTTTCATCTTTTTCAAAAAATTTCAAACAAGTCAAGCCAGTACTCAAATTTTGTCTTGAAAAACTCAAGACATTTTCAAAATTCAAATTCTAATTATTCAATCCTGTTTGCTACCTTAATTTAAATTCAATTCAAATTCAGGAACTGAAATGGAATTTAAAAAGCATCCATCCCTAGTTGTAGAATGCAAAACTCACCAAGCTCACTTGCAAAAATAAGGTTCCTCAGAAAGTTTTTTTACCTAATTTTATCAAAATACACTTGTAGGACCACTCAAGGCAGGAAATTTTACAGTCAGCGCCAAAGGGTGGCCATATAATGCATATATATGACCTTCCACACATATGTACAATCTAGCTTTTCTCATTTCTTCTTGTTATTGCCAACCCAGGAGAAGGCCTCTGGGGCACACATTACATAAAGAAGAAGAGGGAAGTTTTCACTTCACCTCAACTTTGTGCAGCTGTTCCATTCTTCCGCTGCAGCCCTGCAGCATTGCAGTTTGTTGAGCTTTCTTTAAAAAAAAAATCAATCAGACGCGTCTCAATTAATCTGCCGAGTGGCGCATTGATTGTGCCTCTAAATTGGGTCAACAGGATTGTCTATTTAAAGGGCAGGACCCTTTAATCATCATTTTATGTCCAATAGACTCACCAGACCTGCAGTGGTCCTGATGGCCCGCGCTAGAACAGATTCCTGTCCTATACGGCAGATATATCCTCCTCTCTCTCCGACAGCAAACATCCATGCGGCCATAAAACCAGACATGCACACTATAGCAACTTCCCATGTGGCCTGTGCAAGCACAGCACTGTTTTGATTAAGATGTGTGGGAACGCATGTTGTTATGCTAGCTACACCTGCAGACAAACTGTACATGCTGGATGGAGCTTTGTAGTGGCGGATACTCTGTCATGACTTATTTCTAGTCCCTCTACAGGGTCTGTGAATGGCAGAGGTATGCAGTATCCAGAAATGAGTATCCGCGTGGCTTAGGATGTTCACACTGTACATCTATTTTGTTTGTTTGGACTCACACTTTAGTGATGAAATCAGATCAGTTTGTTGAGAAAACATCAATATTCAATAGATCCACATCTATAAATGACACAGAAAGCAGCTGTCAATGTGGAAGGACAGAAAACTTTTTTTGATTTACTCACCCTCAAGGTGTATATGACGTTCTTCTTTCAGATGAATACAATCAGTTATATTAAAAAATGTCCTGGCTCTTTCCAGCTTTATAATGGCAGTGAATAGCTGTTGAGATTCTGAAGTCCAATAAAGTGCATCCATCCACCAGAGTGGCGGTGAGATTACGCTACCCTCACAAGAACCAAGTTTTGTTTACAGCAAAGGAAAACCAGTCTCCTCTTGGCTTATTCTCTAACATTTTTCTTTACAAATCCTCGTTTTGTACTTTTTATTTCTAATTTGTGACTGGTGTTTTGTTTTGCTCTCTCCACTGTGCTTCTACATTTGTCACTTCTCACCGGGAACTTACGCTACGCCTACGTTCTATGTCATCCGCTGGAACGCCACTCTCACGTGAACACGGGTACGACGGTTAGCGGAAGCTAGAGATTACAGTTTATCAAATTTTAAATATGGATATTTTTCTTATACAAATGCATCTATTCACTTTATTAACCTCCTGGAGCTGTGTGGAGCACTTTTTATGATAGATGGTTACACTTTATTGGACTTTAGATCTTCAACACCCATTCACTGCCATTATAAAACTTGGAAAAAGCCATTTTTTAATATAACTCCGACTGTATTCGTCTAAAAAGAAGAAAGTCATATACACCTAGAATTTCTTGAGGGTGAGTAAATCATGGGGTAATTATAATTTTTGGGTGAACTATCCCTTTAACAGCACCAAATGCAATGACCAATTTGTTTTTAAGTTAGTGGTGCATCCACTCTTTTATCACTCAAATTTTTTGTTTAGCATGCTCACATAGTGTTCTAAATGCTTGTGAATCCTTTCGTTAAAACTAAAAAGGTTTAAACACAATGTAAATATGAGATTCATTCCGCAGCGTAGACACCTTAATTCATCATAATGGGTGTTTCCGCAAATGTGCAGAGCTCAGTCAGTGATTGACTTCAGCTTCAGTGATTATAAAGGGAGTGCACTTTGCTCACTTTCTGTTTCTAACCCACTCACAATATGAATAAATGTTATTTCTCATGCTACTAGCTACACAATGCAAAGTTTCTGGCCTGACAACTGCAATTAAATGCAGGATTGGATCTGAAACACCATGACTGACAGCGACAACCATGGCAACAAATGTGAGAAAAAAATCTGATGCTACATGTAAGAGCAGATCTGTGCATTAAAGTTCACCTAAAAATTAAAAATCTGTCATTAATTACTCACATTCACGCCATGCATGGTACTCTCATGAATGGCGGAGAAGACCGACACGAAAGAAAAGAAACTGTTGAATAAAATCATTATTTTTGTTTTTTTGCACACAAAAAGTCTTGTAGTTTCATAATATTAGGTTTGAACCACTGATGTCACATGGACTATTTTATCAATGTCTTTACTACGTTTCTGGCCTTGATCGTGTCAGTTTTGTTGCTGTCTATGCAGGGTCAGATTTCCTCAAAAATAGCTTAATTTGTGTTTCAAAGATGAACAACGGTCTTACAGGTTTGGAAGGGCATGAGGGTGAAGAATTAATGACAGAATTTTTATTTTTGGGTGAACCACCGCTATCTTAAGACCTTGCATGTTTTTAATACTTAATGTGTTTATTTGTTTTTCACTTTTTGTGAAGTAGTGTGCAATTTTTGTATTTTTCATATTTTTTATATTTCATGTTTGTATATTGGTACCTTTACGTAAGTATGATTTTAAATATTCCTTTTGTTTTCATTCAGTAAAAAGCAGAATGTGGTCACTATGTCTAGATATTTATTTATTTTGTTGTTGCAGTAAACAATTGTATGTTCTTTGTAGCAATAGCTGTTCTATCCAGTTCATATCTTTTGGAAAAATATTAAGAGCAAATGAAAAAATATTTATCTATCTATAGATATGAAAGAGAAATAAATGTTCCGCTGTATTGTCCAGCCTTACTACATACAATATGAATTTGGATGCAATCTGTCTGTCTGAACACAAATATTAGTGTTGCATACCTGATCACATTTTCCACACATTGGGTGCTTCTAAATGTAAAAACTCCATTGATACACCATATATCAATGAGGCGGGCTACACGAGAGCAGTCGCTATTTCCATTCTCTTTCTCCCCCTCTCTCTCTCTCTAGTGTGATTTACTCCAGCTGTCTGAGGGGGCTCTGGAGGAAGCCTCCTTATGAAAGAGGATGACTGTCTTAAGAGTTGTGATGATGGATGTTGCCGTGACGACGTGGAGGCACGTGAGACAGGAGTGCCGGTTGTTTATGGACGAGGCTGAGGTGCCATGGCAGCCATTGTAAATCCTCTAGCCGCTCACCTTAGGAGGGGAGAGAGAAAAGTGGGAAAGAGGAGAAGAATAGACCACTACTCTTTCTCTGAGCCGTGCAGGATGCCAGCGTCTTATTGGATAGCGGCTAATATAAATTACTTTATGGCTTCTACTTCTAAAAGGTAAGAGAGCAGCGCATGATAACTTGATCCTGGTTACCTCATTTGTTTGGCGAGAGCGGCTCAGGCGCCCGGGCCACGCTGTTGGCACATCCGAGCAAATGTAACCTTAGATTTCCGATAAGAGCCAGGTGCGTTAATAAGAAAGGCCACTGGAGAATCTAACCCATCTCAACCTCTCAAGACTTCTGCGTCGCCTCTCAGCCAAGTCCTAACTTCCCACCTACAGAGAAGGGCTAAAAAAAGCAACAAGCCTCTATTAATGAATGTGTTTATTTATTTCCTTTAATAGATTTTGGGCCGAGGGCCCTCTGGGATTGAGGAAAGCGGCGTTTCAGCAGCTTTCAGATCCCTCTCCGAACGGGTGGAGAGGAAGAGGGAGGGACGTCAAATCGATACCACGCTGCACCAAGCGAAGCTACACGGTGGTTTCAGCGGGCGCCCCTCTGAGCTACTTCATCTTACAGAAGGAGAAGCAATAAGCCCCGGCTGAGAGGACGAATCAGCATCGCTGCTAATCAATTAATGGCCCTCATTCATTAAGTGATGAGTCGATTAACGAGCATGTTATTCTTGAGGAGGCTGACACATAATCATGGGAAGGCTTCATTGCACTTTTGCTTTAAAGTGAAAAGCAGAAAGATCGCTATTGTGATTATTGTCCAGTCAGGCCGTCCAGAGCGCCGTGCTGAATAGACAATGTCTGTCCTTTTTGGCATTTCTCAATCACAGTAACAAAAGGATGTCATCAAGAGGGAGGTTTGTCACTGTGATTAGAGTCGAGATGGTTCGCTCGTCGGTTAAGGTCTTACATTACTATTGATCCTAAAACCAGAAGGCACAAGGCATCTTTTTTACACACAAGTATGATACAATGCATACACACAGCTTTTTATGGTGCATTATTGACCCTGAGGCCTGAAAAAAAAGTAGGGCTGTCAATTCAATATTGATTGAACTTTGTAATCAAATTAATTACATGATATTCACATTTATAAGTTTTCTTCTTAAAATGAGTGAAGACATTTCATTATTTTGTCAGCTGTTAAGTGTTAAATCTATAGAAGCCTGTTTCTGCCACTGAATAAAATATATACAAAAATTTTTTTACTCAGAATTGTGTGATATAAAGTCACAATTCAGACTTTTTTACTCAGAATTGCGTGATAGAAAAACAACTGCATGAAAGTCAGAAATGCGAGTTTGTATCCTGCAATTCTGACTTTTCTCAGAGTTGTGAGACATAAACTTGCAACTGTGAGTTATAAAGTCCAATTTTAGGGGGGAAAAGTCTGATGTTCTCAGAATCACAAGTTTATAGCTCACAATTCTAATTTTATAACTCTCAACTGCGAGTTTAAAAAAGAAGTCCACTTCCAAAACAATGATTTACAGATAATGTACTCACCTCCTTGTCATCTAAAATGTTCATGTCTTTCTTTCTTCAGTGGTAAAGAAATTATGTTTTTTGGGAGTTTTTCAACATACCCTAACTGTCATAAACTGGAAAAAAACAGTCCAGGCTAGATAAGACCCTTCTTTCTCAGCTGGGATCGTTTACAACCTCATTTGGGATCGTTTGAAGCTGCATTTAAACTGCATTTTGGAAGTTCAAAATCGGGGCACCATATCAGTCCATTATATGGAGAAAAATGCTGAATTTTTTTCCTCAAAAAAACATTTTTTTTTATAACTGAAGAAAGAAAGACATGAACATCTTGGATGACAAGGGGGTGAGTAAATTATACATGAATCTTTGTTTTGTAAGTGGACTTCTCCTTTAAATCACACAATTCTGAGAACAGAAGTAAGTTTTTTGTAATAGCAAGGGTTAGCTTAAAGCAAGGCCACTATGAATAAGGAGCTTAATACTTGGAATATAGCTCACAGAAAGATTAAAAAAACATGAACAGGAAAAAAATGCTCTCAATGGGCAGTATCATATAATCAAAACCATGACCTCTTACTGCTGGAATGTAATGAAAGAGTTTAATTAACATCTGAAATGAAGGAGAACAAGGGAAATGACTGAAGGGCTCTGTCAGTCATTCAGAAGAAAGGAAACGTCAGCGAGCAGGAGCTGTTCGGCAGACAGACACGGGCACAGAAAAGACCATTAAAGGTCCAGGAAGTCTTTGAACAAACCACTGTACATATGGCAGTGCTGGCAGCTGTCATAGCTGTACAATGATGTTGCTGTACTTCTTAATAACATTTGTAATACATAATAAAGTTAGCAGCGAGGCCTTGTATAGTGGGGTTTTAACAGCATGCGTGTGGTGTGGGTTTTGCTGTCAAATTCGAGCTCAAAAATATGAATCTAATTAGTGCAGCATGACCTGAAACACATTATGCCCTCAAAAAATAAATTGAAAGATTACAATAAGTATATACATGGCTTACATCCTTCTAACCGTGGTTTTAGGCATATTAAAAATGAAAAATGGATGAGAAAGGGTTCAGAGCAAGTGAGATCTAACTATGTCAAATCTAAAACCACACTCTGTTCATAAGGGGACAAAATATAATCACGCTCTGTGCTGAAATATTGAATTTCTTTAATTTAAATTCATTTTTAAGGCTTTGTCTTCAGCTTGTGACTCGGAATCAAAACCCTCAGGACTAGATAGCAATCTAATTAACCAAGATCAATATTTTACTGAAATCACCTCTCGCTCTCATGGCTGTATCTCCTTGGCAGATCCATTCGGGATTTAAACAATGGGAGATTCGTTTCTCCACCCCGCTGCTCTTGAGGAGGCCCTCACACTGATTGGGATCACACCGAATCAGGTAGGAGGGGAAAGGCACAGAACTCTATAGTGGCCCCTGCCATTTAGCTCCTAGGATTCCAATGCACACATAATGGAGGGAAACAGGTCAATAGAACATTTTTGTTTCACGGTGGCCTTACATGGAACCGGAGCACTGCTTTCCATTCAGTACAACAGCAGCTCACTCTGCAGTACAGAATAAGAGTTTGGAATCAGTTCTCTCTCATTCAAATAATTCAATAAATAGATTTTTTAATAATGATAAATATTTTGTTAAATACTATACTAATAACTTTATTTAATATATATATATATATATATATATATATATATATATATATTAAAAATATGAATTCATTCAAGATTAATTTACTTAAAATAAACATTTTCTTCACTTACTCCCCCTCACATTGATTACTGAGTCAGTGAAGTCAAGCACTGGATCAGTCAGATTTATGAATGAAGCAGATCATAATCGAATGATTTATGAATAAACTAATTTTTTTAATTAGATAAAAAAAAGGGGCAGCAGAATGACTCTGAAATATTTAATACATAATAAATTAATACATTATTTTAATATATTAAAATAAAATATATTAAAAGAGTTAATAAAATATATTAACTCTAATCTAAATATTAAAAATTCATACTGCATTTCTTTTTATTTTTCCTCAGTAACTATATTAATATATCAACAAAATATAACAATAGTTCATAAAATGTATTACTCAAATCTAAATATAAACATATACTGCATTTTTCCCCTCAATAACTATATTAATCACTGTATTAATATATCAATAAAATATAATAATAGAGTGAATAAAATGTATTAACTCTAATCAAAAAAAAAAAAAAAATCATACTGCATTTCTTTTTATTTTCCCTCAATAACTATTGTTTTTATTGAAACTCCGGGAATCATAAAATCAATCAATGTTAATCAGTTTAATATATCAATATGACTAGATTCATATATATATAATAAACAAATCAAATAAATGCAGCCTTGATCATATATATATA
The DNA here is from genome assembly GCF_022985175.1 of Labeo rohita. Taxonomy (NCBI): domain Eukaryota; kingdom Metazoa; phylum Chordata; class Actinopteri; order Cypriniformes; family Cyprinidae; genus Labeo; species Labeo rohita. The sequence continues at coordinate 9,696,981 of NC_066880.1, forward strand.
TATATATATATATTGGCTGCATTTATTTGATCAAAAATACTGGAAAAAAAAAAAATAATATTGTGAAATGTTATTACAATATAACATAATGGTTTTTATTTTAATGCATTTTAAAATATAATTTATTATAGCAAAGCTGAATTTTCCAGTCATCCCGAAAAAAATAATTCTAATATGCTGATTTATTATTAGTATTATCTATGTTGGCAACAGTTGTGCTGTCAAACATTTTTTTGAACCTGTGATACTTTTTTCAGGATTCTTTGATAAAAAGCAAAAAAGAACAGCATTTATTCACAATAGAAATCTTTTCTAACAAAACAAGTCTTTGCTATCACTTTTTATCAATTTAACACACCCTTGCTGAAAAGAATTCATTTCTTTCTAAAAAGACAAAAAGTAACTTTTGAACGATAGTGTATATTGCTAAAAAAGATATATATCTTACATAAATGCTGTTCTTTTTAACTTCGTATTCAGCAAAGAATCAAAAAAAAAAAAGAAAATATTGGAGTTGAAAATAAAATGTAAATAAAATATTTGTGGTGTGTTGTGCAGTATATATGATGTCATGGTTGTCATCCAAAAATAAATAAATAAATAAAAAAAAATACAAATAATTCATTAGCGAATCCAACTTCCACACAGAGCATACAGGTAGACTGACTTGGTGAGCGAGTTAGTTTGTCGTAGAGGAGCGTTCTAAGACTTGGGAAACGCTGTCAGCTGTCACGGGAGCCAGCGGCGGATTGGCGCTGCCACAGACAGCCATGTGAGGAGTGATGGGCACAGTAACTCACAGGCCCCCGTACCCTCATTAGCTACAATGCTGCAGCGGCAGCGCTGATCAAAGCCATCCGCTGATAGGCTTGTTTGGAGCTGCCAGCCAACCGCACAAATGCTAATCCAAACCCAGGGAGGAGAGGAAACGCCATCTCTGTTCTGCGAAGCCCTCACCCCACCGCCCCCCATCTCTCTTCCTTTCATTCCCTCCATATTTTCACCCCCCGGTCACCACAGCCGCAGGGGACAGGGACACAGCAGAAAAGAGTGCAGCGCTGTGCGTATGAGGGTGTGAAAGATGGTGGAGGGAAGAGTTGAGAAGGGAGAGAACAACAAAAAGAGAGGAGCAAACCTGGCTCTGGGCTGCAGAGAGTGGCTTAAGGGGGGACAAAGGCGCTGATTCAGACGGAACGGCTCAACTCGCTGCGTCGCTGAGAGACAATAGGATCCCACAGCTACGCAATATATATACACTCCAGCAGTTGGCCTTTTCCACAAGTGACGAGGCAGATTAATTATGACCATCGCAGCTAGGGGTCAATTACCATAAATCATGCCTAGAATAACATCATCAGATTTCTGCTCTGTAATTGGCTTTGCCGTTCCTGTGGCTCAACCCCATCATTTTTTACACGGGAGAACAGGAAGTAAAACCGAAGAACAGATGATATTACAACTTGCAGGGGAAATTTGATGGCAAACTTTGCTGAGGCTGTTCTTGAAGTCTTAGGAAGAAATTCACATTATAAAATCTCATTGATGTTTCATCTAATGTGAACCTGATGCATTTCAGTTTTAAACCTCTACGGGGTTAAGGTGTCGCTGCCAACATATTGCTCAAGGGCGCAGGTCAGAGTTCAAACGTAACTAGGACCAGCGGCAGAGCCACAAGCTGTTATCCACAACAGCACTCTTTGAGCTCCATGCCGCCACTGAACCTCAGCCTGTAGCTCTGTTTTTGAGCCGCTTGTTAGTCCACTGCACTTTGAAATGGGCAGGAAAGAAAACCTCACCTCTAAATCAACCACTCATACATAAAGCAACAGTTTGCAGGCTCTGCCCCATTTTGGCTGCTTCCCAGAATGATAAATTGGCTGGCGATAGCACTCAAGCTATGGAGAATCCATCGAAGGGATCTGAAATTACAAAACTGAATTAGGGAATTCATCTTTCATAATTCTGCAGTGGTGTCCAGGAAATGATAAGGAAATGGGATGATATCCGCTAGGGATGGCAAAAAAAAATACTAGTACTGCGGTATTGAGTCGATACCTCAAAAAAAAAAAGAAAAAAAAAAAAAAAAATATTAGGCATATTAGGCTGTTTCTTCATCTTTCGACACATATTTCAAGGTCACACACACACACACACACACACACACACACACACACACACACACACACACACACACATATATATATATATATATATATATATATATAGTGGTATATAGTATATACATATATATTTTTAAGTTGGAGTTTGTCTGATATATGTGTGTATACTGTGTGTAATTATTACGTATACATGAATACAAACACATTCCTGTACATATTTAAGAAATATTTACAAGTATATGTATTTATTATGATTTTTTACAGAATTTATATTATATATAAATGTAAATATTTTGTACATAAAAAACATCTCTTAAATATATACATTAATTTGTGTGTATTTATATAAAATACACACACAAGTACACACATTTAATGTAAAATCAAAATCGTTTGACAGCCCTAATATATATATATATATATATATATATATGGTATATCTGTAACCATCATAATAAACAGTAATTTTTTTTCATTTATAGAACCCTAAGCCAATCATTTTCCACTACCTTCATTACCAGCAGAAAATGTTATTAAACAAAAATTTGTGGTGGAAATGCGAGAAAACAAAACAAATATGTGATCCTGGACCACAAAACCAGTCTTAATTAGCATGTGTATATTTGTAGCAATAGCTAAAAATACATTGTATGGGTCAAAATTATCGATTTTTCTTTTATGCCAAAAATCATTGGTATATTAAGTAAAGATCGTGCTCCATGATATTTTGTGAATTTCCAACTGTAATTATATCAAAACTTAATTTTGGTTAGTAATATGCATTGCTAGGAGCTTAATTTGGACAACTTTAAAGGTGATTTTCTCAATATTTTTTTTTTTTTTTTTTTTGCACCCAACCAAAATCGACCCTTATGACTGGCTTTGTGGTCCAGGGTCACATATGTGACCTATCTATGTATCTATGTATTTTTTTTTAAACTAATTTTTATATGTATTTTCTACAGGGTGGCCAAAAAGGTCCACAGTTGAAGAAACACTCATTATTTTTTTGCTGCGGTATCGAAATTAGTATGAATGAGAATCATGAAATTTGACTGGTATTGGTATCGACTCCTGAAATTTTGGTACCGTGACAACCCCTAGTCTCCACTAAACATGCCTCCTGGATTTCAAAGGCAAAGTGATATTGATCTTGCTAAATGTGATATTCTAGACCTGAAAGGCACAGATTTGAATATTTATAGCAGAAATGGATTTTCAAGTACCACATTAGATCTATAGAGGCGACGGTAAGAGAGTTTACACAGCAATATCACAGGGGATCACTTATTGCTGAGGTCTTGATCCTGTCCAGAATCAGCAGACTCTCAAACATCGACTCAAAACGTGATTATAGAGTATAAAGTCAAATGAAAAGTGCTGGGGAATAAATCACCTTTGCACTCCATTTTTCAAAAGGACACTCGATATTAAAATCACATACGTGTGGATCTCTCATTTGTTTTTTGGAGACAAAAAGGTCAAGTCAAAACATTTCCATTGCCACAAATCAGCCTCGATGAATACTATATTCAAAACTGCATTCATTTCTATTTCATACAAACAATAACACAATGCTTCTGAAGCGTAAATAATGCAAAGGTTTAATCATTTGCATTAGACCTTCAGTGGGGAAAAACTGCATTTAGATCCATTCTGTAATCAGATATTACTGACAGAACATGATGGATACTTTCCTGATATTAGTGGGTCACTCCATCCCAGCGCATTCAGCATATTTAACCCTTAATTTAACCCATTACGAGCAAAAGCGATCTGCGTTGTCCCCCATTACCATTAGGCAAAAAAATGAATCCAACTCCTCTTCACCACAGGCTCCTCCGCAATTATCCATGATTTTAATACGTTTTAATAAGTTTGCATAACAACCTGGAGAAAATGCGAATGCATTTGCATACTGCAGGCCTCTCTAATTATACGCTCATGATTAAAGGAGGAACTTAAGCAGAAGTGAAAAGGCAGAGCATGCTTAACAAAAGCAAACCCCCCTCCCTTCTGAACTCCGGGTCTCCCAAGACAAAACTTTCCAGTTCAGCACTCAACAATATGCTGGTGCTTTTACATAACACTCCTTGTTGTTCCAGACAGCCAGAACAAGCCGATAAAACAAGCTTTGTAGATTGCCCACCTATCGCACCGAGAGAATCCCAGCCGACCCATCGGACGAATGGCGCGTTAACTCCCAAAGCCCAAAAATATGAGCTTGCCCCACGGTTCCCACCCTTTCTCATATTGCCTTTAGCGGGATCATGCATTATGCATGCTATAGATGTACACTGCACCACTCTCTTTTGCCTTTCTCAACCTATTGTAAATACATACACAATAAATAATTAAGCAGACTAACAGGAGCGGGGCACGTCAGATGCTTGATCTGCTCTATGACAGTTTGGATGGGCCATAACAAACCCCGGTTGCTGTGGTCATGGGCGACCATTAAAAATGCAGGCGCTCCCATTTTCATCTCTGCACGGTAGGCGTGCTATATTGGCTTGCCGTGTTGTCAATCACTTTTTGCATGGGTTTGCGATGACGGCTGACTTACCCTAACCCTCTGAGGCGCACCTAAAGGGGTCAAGCTGATGCGTGACTCCTCTTAGCTTGGTCTCCAGCATTTCTCTGAGCTTGATGGCCTGCGGAAACAGCCCATTCCTTTGGGCTTTGAGTGTGAGGTATAGCTTTGCGTCTGCGGTGGAGTGCAAAATCCATAAAGGCAATACCAATAGTTATCTCTAGACGTTACAACATACATGATGGCAATTGCACTCAGTGTAGAAGAGTATTTGTGTGCGTTGCATGTTGGAAACGGCTGTTAAGCAGACATACTCACATTCCAGTGTATAGAGACATTTCCATTTTCTAATGAGTCCCGTGTGGCTGTTCATTACATCAATAATTCAAACGGTGAAAGAATAATACGCCATCGTCTTTTGGTGAAAGATTAGAGGGAAACTTGCATTATATGGGCATGTATAGTGATTGTAATGCTTTAAACACACAGAAACAGTGGAGACTTGTTTGTTCTGCTACACTAAAAAACAAACACAATTTGTTGAGTCAACTTAAAATAATTTGTTACCCTCCTGCCTTAAAATTTTAAGTTCTGTCAATTCAAATAAGTTTAGTCAATGTGAAATGTTAAGTTGTACCAAGTGAAAAAAAAAAAAAAAAAAAAAATGGTTTGTTAAACTTAAAACCTGGGCTTGTTACCCAGCTGCCTTAAAATTTAAGTTGAATGAAAACAAATATTGAATTTGTCACTTTATACAATTTAACATTTCAACACTGTAAAAAAAAAAACTTTAAAAAGTGTTTGTGCTGTCTTAAAATTTTAAGTTTACTCAACTCAAATATTCGTTTTCATGTAGTACAACTTAACATTTCACATTGACTAAACCTCTTTTTTTTTTACAGTGAAGTTGACTAAACTTTTTTGAGTTGACTGAACTTAAAATTTTAAGGCAGCCAGATAACAAATTATTTTAAGTTGTCTCAACATTTTTTTTTTTACAGTTAGAGACTAGCAACCCTAAAAAAGATTTGTCCAATTTAGCACAGGAGACTGGCTAATTCTGGGTTTGAATCCTCAACTTCAGAGAGGGGAGTAATCAACGAGCGAGGCCCTGAAAAGTTAGATTCTCCTCGTGCACCTTCTCTTCTACTTGACAGTGAACCTAAGCGATCAAGGCATCAACAGCTGTCTTGTTTTCCTGGTTTTCCCCTCATTCTCAGTCCTCTTACCAAGGAAGCTAATGCCTCCAGTTTGGACGACTGGAGTGAAAAAGCCAAAGCAATTAGAGCCACTGCTCTTGGGTGCCCAATAACTCATTAGGAGTGTAAATGGCCAGAAGCCCTGGGGACTCCCTGCTGAGTGCAATTTACAGCTAAAACAAGCACCACATCTCCAGTCCGCACCATTAGGGCAGGCTGGCCGTGTTAATACAATTTGTTTTGTTAAAGTTTGAAATTATGAAACTACCATTTTAGTCCCTCTTCGAACACCTCTGTGGCGTTAGCAAATGCGTCAATTATGCTTGCAGAGGGCTCTGATCACCCCGCTGCAACCAACAGGGATTTCATAATGGCTGCGTTATTGTTTGACATAAGGATAACAACGAGAAACTCGACGCAGGATGTCAGAGCCAGCCAAAAACAGAAGGGCGACTTTCTTTATAGGAAAAGTTCACCCAACAAGAAAATCATTTATCACCCTCATGTCATTCCAAACCCAAATTTAACAGTTATCCTGGGTACTGTTTTTCATATAATCAAGGCCCAAGTGGCTGTCAAAATCCAAAATGACAAATAAAAAAGAAATAGCATTCTATTTTTTTTTAAATGTCATAAGATAGATTTGTATGAGGTAAAGATTGTATTGTTGTATTTTTTCCCCCCAAATTCTGTTTTAAATTCATTTTTTTTCCATTTACATTTTTCTAGATTCCATTTTTTTAGTTTTAATTTTTCTAGACTGTTTTAATGGTTAAATAAAAAAAAATATTAAACAAAAAGAATGTCTAATTAATTGTAATCAAGAAACATACACAATTCAACAGGAATTAATTATGGTTTAACAAAAATCAAATTTTAAGGCCCTATGAAATACATTTTATTTAATTCAGTTTTATTTTTTACTCAGTTCTGTTTTGTTTATTAATTTTCTTGATTCCATTTTAATGGTTTCATTAAATTTGATGAAACCACTGATTTTATAATTATTATTTATTTTTTAATTATTATTATTTTTTTCTTTCTTTCTTTCTTTTTTAACTGTGTTGTGTATTTTTCTGGAAAATAAATTCTGGTCAATAATTTATCTGGTAAATATTCCTTTAAAAATAATGTTAGAATAATTTTATTAGTAGTAGTAGTACTATCATTACATTAAGTAATTATTTCTGTCATAATTTCCTCAAGTTAAAGCAAACTTTTATTTTGACAGGTTGCTGTGAAGACCTTCAAGTTTCTGTTCGTATTTGATATGACAGTTTTTCTCAAAAGAAAGGGTAAAATGCTCACGAAGTGATTCTCAGAGTAGTTCTGGAGATGTATTTATGTCCTTATTTAGTGAGAACCGCGCATGTGCGCCATTCATTCACACAGAGACATGCAGAATGTGCAGGATTCATATTTTAAAAAAAATTTTGCTGCTTAATATTTGCAAATACTTGTCCATATCATGTTTTGATTTAAGTGTTCCGACCTATTTATGATTAATTAATCCAAAATTTGATAAAATCCTTAACATTCCAAGCTATACAGTAAATTCCATTTTCATGACTAGATTCTGTGTTTCCGTCCGCGTTTCCGGCATCACGGAAATCATAGAGAAATCTAATTAAAAACAGAAACATGTTAAATAGCAAATGTTATTTCAGTAAATAACTTATTTTGATCTGTTCCTCACACAGAGGAGTTAAAAGACTTGAAATATATTATGGAATATGGGAAAAAATGCCCAAAATAAAAAAATCTCCTTTTTCGTGCTTTTTAGAAGAAAATCATACAGAACCATGCAAAAGTGACTAACTGTTGACATTCATTTCCAGGCAAACTATTCCTTTAAAGCGTAAGAACAGAAGCACAAGAACACACATGCTCACGGGAGCGAGAGAAAGCACTTGCCATGTTATCTGCGCACAGCCATTACACCTCTGTAATCTCAGTCGGCAAGTAATCAATGACTTAACAACTCACCCTCAGCTCGTTTTAAGAGCCCGATCCCCCCCAATCTCCATCTTCTCTACTGCCCTGAGACCCCCATCCCCTCCCCCAGGGTCCTCTCCACCTGCGGTAAAATGTGCCTGTGCTCCGTTGAAACCCCTCTCCACGTTACAATCACGCAGATTACGGTCTCACTCTGAGGCGATCAATGGCCTCCCAGGAGTGGGCAGCCAGCTAAATGAACATGTGCAGCTTCCTTTTACAGGCCTGGTCAATAGGCCTCTTTTCCACAATGGAGGCCTTTTCCTCAAGCAGCACTAACAACAGCTGGTCTGTTGCCTTCCCTTATGATGGTCAGGAAAGCTTACAAGTTGGGCAAAATTTCACAATAAATTAATACAAATCCATAGTGTTTTTTTTAGAAGGGTAGTTTGTTTATGTTTCAAACTGTATGTTGGACATGCCATAGCAGAGTGGTCAGCCTGGAGGCGTGAATACAGTTCACATGTAGCCACTACCCATGAGTTCAAATGTCCTTATGGTGCCAAACTGTAAAGAGGACAATTCAGCAAATGTCAGATGGAGCCTGCTGCCTCTATCAATCTCTTTTCTTCCACACACACACATACTCACACACCCCCTCTCTATCATCAGGACCCATCTCTCTTTCGCCTCTTCTCCTGAGCAATGGCCCAGCAAATTTCCTGGTTCACTTCACTGAAATGTGACAAATACCGTGTGACACGAAGGGAGTCCCAACTCCTCAGTCTCGGAGTCTCGCTTACAGTGCCAGAGAGCAAGTGGGCCACCTCTCCGCTCATGGACACCTCTCAATATCTGCGCGAGGCCCTATAAACCTGCGTGTGAACGCTTGGTGTCAGCAAACAGCAGAGCAACTAAGCGGAACTTCTGTAGCGAGTTAAAACATCTACCCATCAGTCAACTCTCACGGACAGGCAACAAACACACAAACCCCAAATTAAAGCGCTCAGCGCTTATGAGCGAATACAGATAATCAGCACAAAATCTTCCCACTCTTCATTTGAATTTCGGACATCTTCAGGGTATAAACTCTCAGTCTCATAATTAGTTGATTTAACCTTAAAAAAGGAGATTTTAAAAGTTCACCGTCTGATATGTCGGTCCAGTGCTTGCAGTGGACAAGAAAAATGAGCTGTGATCCATTTTAATGCCCTACTCTGTAAAAGGTTTTAAAATGACCTCAGATCACTAACGACAATGAGAAACACTGAGCTCTGGGTAAAGGTGTGCGCCACAGATAGGAATTAGCTCATTAAATATTTAATTTCCGAATTTCTCAAGTGACTTTTCTCTCCTTAAATCTTTAATGAAGATTAAACATTCCTAACAAAGACTAATCAACAGTCCTTAAGATAACAATCGTGGTGGAAAAGAGGTGTAATTGGTCCATGGCTCTATCATAGTCTCTTTACCACACGCGCACACACGCATGCAAGTTGACAGACACACATAACGCAAACAATTTGTCAGCAAATTGTACAGAAAGGCTGTAAAGCATTTTGAATTTGTGAACCTATTTGGAATGGTAAGTGTAAGTGCATACTGAGGAAACTTTCTTCATTACCGAAGCATTGCTATATTTGGTATTCTTAGCCGGGGTGCAGTTGGAAATGATTTGGAAGTACCAAACAGAAGAGAAAATCTGTCCATTTTGAAGAGCACCGGGCATAAATGAAGGTGACATGTGAGGAAATGGAAATTTGCTCATTTATTTGTGTCTTCTAGTGTGTGACAGACCATGTATGTTAATGTCCTCCTCAGTCTTCAATCAGACAGTAGATTGGGAGACTGATAAAATCTCGGTATTAGTCGAGAATATTGCAAAACAGCATGCGAGACCGAGACGCGAATGGAGAGAGGGAGAAAGAGAGCGAGACAGACGGCTGTATGATTTCAGAATGAGGTAATGATAGTGCCGAACCGTTTTACACCTTGATTTTTGCAATTTTACAATTTTGCAATGTCTCCATGCACTTATTATACCTTGTTAGCATTTAAACACAGTTCCTCGCATATGACAGACTGAATATTCTTCCTGTTCTCATGTATTTTGTATGTATGAGAAAGACTATTAACTCCTTTACCACACCATTTATTCACTTGGGATTATATTTTCAGTCCACTAATAGATGGTGTTCTGATTTGCTTGGCATTTTTTTCTCCTCAACCATCTATTAGTGGACTGGAATAAATACATGTACACTAATATGTACACCAAAGATCCAAAACATTATAAGCACCTGCCTAGTATGCTCTTGGTCAATGCTGTTGCAATCTCTGCAAGACCCCTGAAGGTGTGGCACCAAGATGTCAGCAGCAGATCCTTCAAGTGCTGTAGGTTGTAAGGTGGATCCGCTGTGGATTGAACTTGTTGTTGGTCAAGGACATCCCAAAACCTTGAACTCCCCAACATGTTATTCAAACTGTTCCAGAATAATGTATGCAATATAGGTGCATTATCTTGCTGAAAGAGGCCACTTCCACCATGGAAAACCCCTGTCATGAAGGGGTGTACCTGCACTCTAAAAAATGCTGGGTTACTTTTTAACCCAAATGCTGGGTTCAACTTGTTGGATAATTTTATTGGGTTATTTTTCATATTTTTTACCTAGGTGCTGGGTGATTTTTCTGTAACAAAGTTTCTGGGTCATTTTTAAACCCCCCCCCCCCCTCCCTTTTTTTTTCTACCCAACCGCTGAATTGAGCCTGTCTCTGATGAGACAACCCAGCTGCTGAGTTACAGTCAGAGTGCTGGCTTTTAGAGTCCTCCACAGGAGAGACCAGTTCTCAGCGCCACAAATTTGGTGCACTTCTTTAGCGAAATTAAGGTTTGCATACATTTTATTTAATTTATAAAGTGTTTACTGTGCTGTAAATTGTATTATTTTATGCAATGCAACATAGAGATGAGACATCAGTCAGCTGCGTCAGCAGCGGTTGTTTTGCAGGATGGAAACCACGGTCAAGTGAGCCGCCATCTGTAGATTCCCGGTAAAGCCATCCGCCACCTGGATTTTGCTGCACCTCTGTTTGTGGAATTAAGGTGGTGTGATACATGAACCTTTTAAAAAGCCTCTTTCTCACATTCATACCGTAATTCCAAAAACAGACGAGCATTCCAGGCAACAGCTGGCTTGATCGAGTGCTTGACGAGTGGCGACAACTCCTTTGACCGGGGTGGACAGAAACGCCTTGCATAAAATAAATGGATTTTATTTGTAATAGTACTAAGTTTTATTTAATTTGATGTTAAAATATGTTCTCTAATGACAGTACTGTTTGTTTATGGGCAGGTTTTAGAGTCAGTCACATTTTTTTATCTACAAGTGAAACGTGAGGCTGCGGTCTGAAGTTCGCAGGTACCCTGGAGAGAAGAAGCCCAGCAACCTGCTCAGATTTCTGCAACAAACTGGCTCGAGAATTAACACCATTTCGGTAAAAAGCGATTACAGAGAACGGTTGAATACACTAAAATTAAAACGCTACTTTTAAATGCTATATTTTTATGTCTTAAATGCTTGTTAAACGAGTTTAAATGTATGTAATATTGTAAACTATGCTGTATTCACCCAAATAAATTGTCTTGTATTTTGTCTATGTGGTTTTGCTTAATAATAAATGTTCGTTTTTTTGTTCATTTTAACCCAGCATTTTTTAGAGTGTGGTGTGCAACAATGTTTAGGTAGGTAGCACATGTCACATTTACATCCACATGAACGGCTTGACCCAGGGTGTCCCAGCAGAACATTGTCCAGAGCGACACATACTTTTGCCAAAGTGCGTTCTGGTGCCATCGCTGCCCCAGCCTTTCATGTGAGGTAAAAGTAAATGGAACTCTTTGGTCCAGGCATCCTTCTTCCACTGATCCAAGGTCCAGTTCTGGTGCTTGCATGCCCATTGTAGGTGTTTTCGATGTGGGCAAGGGTCATCATAGGTGCTCTGATTGGTCTACGGCTACAGAAAACCTTAGCTTGGACCAGATGGGATAGCCTTCGTTACCCTTGTGCATAGATGAGCCTTTGGCACCCAATTCTCACCATTGCTGAGATATTCTGATCCAGTTGCCTTGCTATAACAATTTGATCCTTGTCAAAGTCACTCAGATCTTTATTTCAGTCTATTTCCTCTGAATTAAATGCATTGACTTCATGTTGCGTTAGATGATTCAAGAGGATTTCATAACGTATGCACTTTCAAAATTGTGTTCATGTGTATAATTCAGCAAAGCAAAAACCAAGTTTTAATCTGTTAAATAAATAAAAATCACTCAGGGTGCTAAAAAAAAAAACTCTTGTCTCGCACGTCATGTTCAAATCATACCAGCCAATGCTCATCACATGCGCAAACTCCTCACACAAGCGCACACACAAATATACACGCACACACATACTTGCAAGAGGCTCAGGGAAAGAGCTGACTTAACCATTTTTCTCCATTTCACAAAAGTAGCTGCGCTGGTGTCAACATGATGAATGGGGGAATGTGGAGAGAGGGTGCACACTTTCTGTAGGGTAGATGGCTCCTCCTCAGTGCCCGTGCCTGGCACAATATACAAATGAAGGGCTGAGGAACAGCGCTATAATGAGCGCTAACATGTGTTTTCACAACACAACATCAAAAGCCTCTCGCATGTACAAATGTTTTGCAAACAGTCTCTGCTCCCAGACAATTCTCGCACTCTCCCGCTCGCGTCGTCTGCATTACATGCATCGCTGCCTGCGCAGTCCCCACATACATAAATAAGCTCCTCTGCTGCTTCTTGTGCCGACATGTGTGGAAATGGAAGGCGGGCTTTTAATTGTTTAGCGATGAAGTTATCACGGCGGCAACGATGCTGAGAGAATGAAGCGGGAGGACAAAATTAGAACCACTGACTCCAGCACTATCCAGGGCCGTAAGCTGGCACACTGAAGTGTTTGGAGAGTACTCTCGCCCTCTTAGGAATCGGTTCCTTAGCCAGCCATCCGGCTTGTTACACTAATTTACTCATTTATATTTAGCTAAGACTTCTTCTACAGTATGTACAAAAAAAATTACAGCGACAGTCCACCTGGAGCAACCTGAGGATAAAGAGTGTGGTTAAAATACTAATAAGCAATAACTAAAAATAATTCATAGCATTATCAAAAAGAAAAACAACATATTAAGAGTTTGTTTGCACAAACCTGTTTGAGTACAGTATTTTTTGCAGTTCAGAGGACTCACTATATATCCATTCCTTGTTGTGAGGAGAGACTTTTTGAAACTTTGGATCAGTTGAGCAAATCTGCTGGTCATAGTTGTATAAACTCAATGAGAATAGTAAAATATGTTCAGGGATGTTATACAAAAGCATTTTATTATTTGTAATATTCAAAGTAAAAAGCTACAATTAGTAAGGGTCAATTATTATTATTAGTAAGGGTAAAATAAGGGTCAATTTAAATTGAATTTGAAATTCAGATTTTTATATCACCTAAATAAATAAGCTTTCTGTTGATGTATGGTTTGTTAGGATATGACAATATTTGACCGTGATTCAACTATTTGAAAATTTGAAATCTGAGGGTGTAAAAAAATCTAAATATTGAGAAAATCGCCTTTAAAGTTGTCCAAATGAAGTTCTTAGCAATGCATTTTACTAATCAAAAATTAAGTTTTGATATATTTACGGTTGGAAATTTACAAAATATCTTTATGGAACATGATAATATCACTTGGGTATATCGGTTGGGTAGAAAAAAATAACCCAGCATTAAAAATGACTCAGCAACTATATTTTTGACCCATACAATGTATTTTTGGCTATTGCTACAAATATACCCGTGCAATTTAAGACAGGTTTTGTGGTTCAGGGTCACAAATAGCATCAAAAAAAAAAAAAAAATTACCTGTTTGAAACTTGTAAAAATACTTACAAAGATTTTTATTTAACATAAAATTCTACTCAGCTGTAATGAACTTAAATTATAATACTGACCATACTTTTAATACATATTCTTACGTTAACTTGGGATCAATCCCCACAACTACAGACATTGTAAAACACTTCAGAACAGAAAAATTAAGCCTTGTTTGCACCTATCAGTAGTTTAAAACTACAATTTTTATGTTTCCGGCTCATATTTTCAACTGAGAGGCCACAGCTCCTTTCAAGGTAGGTCTGTCCTGCCTTTCACTCAAACCTCTCTCAACAATCAGAGAAGCTCAAAGCGATTCACACGGGTAACTTCATGCCATACGGGCGCTAAAAGGTAATGCTGGAAGCAAATACCACCCCCCGCCCCACTACCAGGGTCCCTCTCCCCACTTTCCGCTTCTGTGCGAGGAAAAAAGAGGGAATTTTACGACTCCATTTTTGCTGCGGCCATTAAACGGGTGAGAGGAGGATTAACGACCAGCCCCAACATTTTACAGTGTTTGATTGAAACGATGCATGACACTCAGGGAATGTCGACTCGTAGACAAAGTAGAGAGAAAGAGATTTGAAAATGTCAGCAACTCAGTGGAGAAAAACTGTAAACTCGTCCAGCTGCCCTGAAACTTTTGTGTCTAAAACACCTCAGTTTGTCTTTTCCTTTCGTCTGGATCAGTGCCGCGTGTTTACTTATGTGTTGCAGACTAAAGGCGTCTCTGGAGAGCCTATTGTTTGGGGTGTCTAAATCTTCTGAAGGCTGGATAGCGTGGGAGAGAGGATAGATAAATGTTTGGTACCACCTGCTGGACAGTAGATGTCACTTTGGAGAAAAATGAAGCGAAAATGAACAACAGATTACAGTGCGGCTGCTCCTCGTCTCTCCTGGACCAAGTAGGTGGAACTGGGTGTGTAAAAGCGCTTCGTAATTCTCCCTCTGGGACTCTTACGGTCTTAAAGCTTCCAGTCGTATAAAATTCAGGCCACTATGTGCAACATTTGAGAGTAGAAGTTGGATTAATGCAAAGCACATTACAGCAAAGAACTTTAAACGAAGCTTATAGCCTAAATGGATTTGCAACAACGTAATGAATTAACGCCGAGTGAAAGATTTATGCAATTCAGCCATAATGCCATCAAACAAAAGCAAAAAATAAAGCGGCGCACACAAATATGATCAATACGTATTTCTGTAAGACATAACTGCTGACGCAGACTGTGCGCCAGTGTTACACTATCAATCAGCGGGGAACCATATCAATTTAAGCATTTAAAAGCAATGACATGAATCACCTCTATTCATTATATGATGTGCCCATGAATCGAAGATTCAAAAATTAATCTGGGCAGCAGAGCTGGGCGAGGTGGAAACATATGAGCTGAAATGCTCAAATCAATAACTGCATTATTCTTTTATAGCCTGAAGACAGTGATGCATACAAAGCCACGAATGGGTCGTTCTGATCATCCTAGCAGCTGATCAAAGGTTGAGGGGCTTCTTTTAAAGGACAGGACTGCTTACGGTTTCACTTTAGGTTGTATAAACATTGAAAGATTGTGTTTATCAGGCCAAAAATCCATTTGAACTCCGTTGCGGAAGCAAATTTCAACAGGAAGGAGAAAAACAAGCTGTTTCAGGAGATATTTTGCTATAGTGTGGACATTACCAGCGCTCTGCCTGAAGTGGGCATCGAGAGCAATGTGTTTGGCAGAAAAAGCATTAGGTCCAATTCAGTAATGGAACATAATTCAGCTGCCACTAGGGTTAAAAATGACTTCCTGGCCGCTTAATACACCATTCCTCCAAACGTTCCCACTGAATTCTCATCATGCTCATTCCCTGCTTCCACTATGCCTGCTTTTCAGCCATTTTAATTGTAATGAGCCCATTGTACGCTGTATTGGGCGAGATGAAGGGCTCATTATCCTCATAAACAACACCCCGTGCGTCCTTTGAGAGGCCTCAAATCAGTGTGATGAGTACCCTCACCCTCGCCCCTCTCCAAACACTCAGGCACTGCGGGCTTAATAATGCAACACTGCGCGATTATCATTACAGGCTTTTTTTCTCTGTTAATTTTTGATGAGAAACTAGTGGAGAAACATCTCTAAGAGCTGAAAGAACATTAACCACAAGGAAACACATAGCTTTGACTAATCATATTACCGTGACAGGTTGGGAAAGGAGAAACTGTTTAAGCCCAGCACATCTCTGCAAATACAATACTTTGCAAGGAACTTTGCAAGGAAGATTCGTTTGCTTTATAATTTAGGTTTACAAATGGGAGACGTACTTATTAAACAACTTTTTTTTATTAGTATTATGATACTAAATCTTAAGATTAGGGGATGAACCTTGATTAGATGAGTGGTCTTCCCCCAAAAAAAAGAATTAATTCATCATGAATCTGACTGAAGCAACTGATTGTTATTTTTATCACTAGAGTTTTAGTGAACAATGAGTTAAATTTTAGTCTGATCATCAAATAAAGCTTTGGAAGACTGGGAATATAGTGTCAAATGGTCAAATGACAAATTAACAATGTTGATGTATGGATTTTTAGGATATGACAACTATTTGAAAATCTGGAATCCGAGGGTGTAAAAAAAACACATTTTACTAATCAAAAATTACGTTTTTATACATATACGGTAGGAAATTTACAAAATCTTTTATGGAACACAATTTTTACCTAATATCCTAATGATTTTTGGCCTAAAAGAAAAAATCTATATTTTTGACCCATACAATGTATTTTTTGGCTATTACTACATGTCACGGAATTTGTCAAAGTTTGAATGAATCAATCAAAAGTAGGTTATTACACTTAAATCAAACCGCAATATGGACTAGTATCTGTAAATATTATGCCGAAAAAATTCTGCATCTCTGATTTAATGAATGGAGCAGACGAGCGGTTTTGTTTACTACACACACTGAAACGCGCGTGACGCTCGCAGTGATTTCAGCGTCTGTCGTCTCACTAAATGAGGACATAAATACATAAACAATATCTGCTGAGTCACTTCATGAGCATTTGACTGAAAACTATATCCATATACATACAGAAATGTAAAGGTAGACACGGCAACCCATGAAAATAAAAGTGCGGTTTAATGAAGACATTGTGCCAGATATTTATTACTACTATTACTACTACTACTAAAATGAAACAAACATAATTTTTTAGGGTATAATCACACAACGTTTTAATTTTAATAGTAAATTCCCCTTAAGTTTGCTTAATTTTCAATAATTAAAAGATAAATAAAATTAATGTTTTATGCCTTCATTTGAAAACCAGAACATTTTAAATACGCAACACAGAATTTCTGAAGGTAAACCTTTCATAAGACTATTTTAAGAATAAATGTGAATAAATTAAGTATGCTTTAAAAAAATTAGACAAGCTAAAACACAGAATTTGTGAACAATAAAACATATGGTGAGAGAAAATAAAACATTTCATAGGGCCCTAAATATAATTTTTGTCAAACCTTTATTAAATTGATGTGAAATTCTATGTTTCATGATTTTAATTAATTAGACATGCTCTTTGATTAATACAATTTTATTTAACCATTAAAAAGAAGATGAGAAAAATTTAAATGGGACAAAATGGAATCCAGAAAAATTAAAAAAACGGAATTTGGGGGAAAAAAAAAAAAAAAAACGGAATTTGGGATAAAATAAATGGATTTCATAGGGCTCTACACAATCTTTCAGTTTCCAGCTCATATCTTCAACCGAGAGGCTACAACACCTTTTAAACCATTGCCACCATTTTCTTTCATGATATTAAAAATGACAAAACCCAGGATATTCCTCTAAAAATTCACCTTTTCAAGTTTTACAGACTTACAACATGAGGTTGAGTAAATAATGATAAGATTTAAAATTTTTGGGGTGAACAGTCCCTCTAATATTAAATAAGCCTGACTTCACGCTGCTAATCAAATGATCACCGAATATAACGCATCACGCGTATCACAGCGTGTCAACCACACCGCAATCATTTCTCGTCTGTATGACAGGGGATAGGACGCTAGCTAAGATTAACTTCCTGTTTGCGCCTCCTCTGAGCGACTGACGGAGAGACATCTTTCGATAATCGATGTCATGTCTCCATGCTTCAAAGAACCTCCAATCCTGTCCAAGAAGCATTTTGAAACATCAAAACTTTCTAATTAAAGGCGTGTCATTGCGATTCTGATTTGAGCCCTGTGATTTAGCCAGAGGGGCTCCTGATGAGAGCAGATACAAGCCAAACACTCTCGGGTGTAATTATGATTAGAAAGCCCTCATCTGAAGAGCACTCGTACTGGTGAGCGTGAGAGAAAAGCCCCTTTATTACCAAAGTGTGGCTGATATTGCCTTCAATGGCGTTCACAAAGGCACAGCAAGGCAAATAAAACATCACTACCAACGCAGCATGTAGATGGAGGATGCTACAGTACATTTAAACAATAGTTATTAGCAATTAGCATGTCTATTATTAACATATTGGCTGTTTATTAGTACTTAGAAAGGATCTATTCTGTATGACCATATTCTACATTCCTAGTCCTGAACGTAACAACTACCTCACTATCAGTAAGCAGCAAATTAGAAGTTTGTTAATAGTGAGAACTGCACCTTAAATTAAAGTGTGACCTGTCTTTCTAAACTTGTTTGAGTTTCTTCTCTCTGCAGAAAGTGAATGGTGGCCAGGGTCAGAAAATAATCAGGGCTTGTGGCAAAAAAGCTTCTGAAAGCAACTAAAATGTCCCTGAAAAATGTGGGGATAATTAATGTTTTATCTGTTATCTAACATTTTTTAGTTTCATAACATCGAGACTGCAACACTTTAGACCAGTGGTTCTCTCAAGATTACTTAAAATAAAATGATTAAAATCAAGATTTGTATTTATTCACCCTCAAGAGTTATTTTGTTTTTGTTTTGTTTTTTTAGTTTCCACTGTGTATGCGACATAGTCTAATTTTAAAAGTCATATAAATGAAGAAAATTAAGAACACCAGAGGCATTTTTATACATTTGATGATGAGTAATTAATGACAGAATTCAGTTTTGGGTGAACTGTACCTTTAAATTTCAGCATGTTCCTCACACAAAGCCATCATATAATTTCAGATGACTTGGAATATAAAATTATGCTTTTATCATGTTTTTTTTTTTTGGTAGATTTTTGGCAGATGAATTTCATTATATGTGACCCTGGACCACAAAACAAGTCATAATATTTGTTTAAACTGATCATGAAAGCTGAACGAAGCTTTCAGTTGATGTATGGTTTGTTAGGACAGCACTATTTAAAAATCTGGAAACTGGGTGCAAAAAATCTAAATATTGAAAAAATTACCTTTAAAGTTGTCCAAATTAAGTTCTTAACAATGCATATTACGAATCAAAAATGACATTTTTGTATATTTACGGTGAGAAATTTACAAAATATCTTAATGTAACATGATTTTTACGTAATATCCTACACTGTAAAAAAACAATTTGTTGAGTCAAAAAAATAATTTGTAACCTGGCTGCCTTCAAATTTTAAGTTCAGTCAACTCAAAAAATGTTTATTCAACTTGAAATGTTAAATTATACTAAGTGACAACTTAGATATTTGAGTTGAATCAACTTAAAATTTTAAGGCAGCTGGGTTACTTACCCATCTGTTAAGTTTAGCAAACACAAATATCTAAGTTAACATTTCAAGTTGAATAAACTTATTTTAGTTGACTGAACTTAAAATTTTAAGGCAGCAGGGTAACAAATTATTTTAAGCTGACTTTTTACAGTGTAGATAATTTTGACCCATACAATGTATTGGTTATTGCTACAAATATATCTGTGCTACTTAAAACTGGTTGTGTCCAGGGTGACATATGTAAGAAAGCATTGTGAACATTTTTCAAAGCTTCTCCTTTTGCGTTTAACTAAAGAGACAAAGTCGCAGTTTGAAACGGAATGAGAACATGCTCACAAAACTTTCAATTTTGGGTGAGCTGTCTCTTTAAAACCTGTTGCACAGTAACACTGCAAGACAGCATACTGTAATATATAAGTGGTGTATAAAAAGGGCAGATACTGAGTAAGCACTCTTTTGCATATTTCTCCTGGTTCTCAATATTTTACAGCATGAATTATAATATTCTGTTCTTTGAAGTCTCCAGTAAGGCTTTGCTTTGACTGTGAGTAATTCCAAATGTATATTTTCCTCACGGCACGCTCGCACACACCCCATCCGCCGTGATTTAGGCCTAAAACAAACAGGCAGCAGTGGATACAGTGGATGCCACTATCCACCAAGGTAACCGAGTTAGGATTGAACGCTTTCCCGGCAATTGGATTTCCATTGACAGAGCCGTAGAAGCTGCAGACGTACAGAAACAGAGCGGCGAGGCAGTCAGGCGCAATCCTTGCTCTTTCACCCCTTTGCTTTTTGAAAGCATCTGACCAGAAAGGGCTGATATCTGGCTCGGTGCTCCAAAAAAGCAAGTCCGTTCATGTCAGTCGAAATCAGACGTTTGTATTTGACCATCTACGCCGAGTGATTTATTTGAGCCGAAGGAAACACGGTGCACAAATTATGCTTTGCTAAGCGCTTTAAGGAACACTATTTTAGAGGGAGAAGTGAGTCTTTGACCTTGAGGATCTTTGTTAGTCTTGGATCAGATGGTCAGTTTAATGCTGAGTTCAGGACGTTTACAGTTACAAAATACCAGTGCCAGACCCGAGCCAGGTCTATCATTTCATCTCATTACTCAGTTGTCACAAGGGATTTTTCGCTCTCTCTGTCCATTCGGTTAATGGCATCAATGGCCCTTCACCTTGGGAACGCAGAACTCAAAATATGTGGGGGAAAAAAAAGCATTTGCCCTTACAAAGTGGCCTTGATATTTCATTAAAAAATGATACAGCAGATATTGTCATGTTTTGAGGTCTTGTTTAACATGAAAAAACGTATATTGCGTTTTTGCGAAATTACTGCGATAAACAAAGTCCTATATTTGGCAGAATATATTTGCACTTTAAAAACAGGCGTAATGACAGCAATTCATCAAACATTTACTCAGCGGAAATACTACTGAGAAATAAATGATTTTGGCAGGATGATAAACTCAGTCGTGAGAGAGATTTGTAGATAATCAGACAAAACGGGCGAAAATTGCATGAATAATTTGTCGAAGCGAGAGTGAGACAACCGCACTGTTACACAGCGTGCTCCAGGGGTTGGAGCGTCGTCGTCTGCCGAGACGTGGCTGAATTTGACTAATGCCTCTCTCGCTGTGAACAATAGAGACGAATGTTACTTTAAATCCGAAATACTTAAATCCAGCTTTCGATGACTCCAGGCAAATATCATTAATCACGCGGGGCCCACCTCGCTCAGCACGCGCGTGCACGACCAGATGATGGCTTTCCCCGAGTCAATCCATCACGGACGTGTCGTGAGCGCGGGCCCTCGTACCGGCTGAGAGCCTCCACGTAGGGGCCCCGCTAAGTGAAAGAGTTACAACAGCTGTACCTGGCGCTGGTCTGCGCTCTCAGAGCGGCCCGGCTCCCCACTTAGAATGTCATCCAGCTCGTTTTAAAAGAGCGTCACGCCATGGAGCTCCTCGTTTGATGTATTGTTCCTCATCTTTACAATTTTGGGAATAACAGGTCTAACTTATCAATTTGGCACCTGAAATCCCACCGCTTACAGTTTTAGCACATCATGTGTGGGGGTGATGTCATCCTGTGACAGCACTTCCTCTTCTCATTACGGGACATTTTTAGACAGGCCAATAAAAATGAGAAAGGGGGCCGTTTTAAAATATCCCATTTGCCTGAAAGTGAATCAAGTTATCTCCATTATTTCTGCAATGAGGTGACAACGCCGAAGCACATTTCTGCTTCTCTCAGGAAGCAAAGGCCACTCTGAGTCCACCACAGGCCTTGGTTGTACATAATCGTCCTTAATGTCTAAACATAAATGTTTACTGCGGACGGCATTGTGATGTTTGGCAGAAAACGTGCCCGTTTCGAAGACAACATGAGGGCAAAATAAGGGGAAAAACGCTATTGCTATTTGTGAGTAATATTTAATTAATGACTTTCATAAATAATGAATAGAGCGGATGTAATTGCAGATGTTTTTATGATGACAGGCTTGGCTTCACTGGGCTTTTTTTTCTCCTCCCTCTTTTCAATTACCGTCCAGAACAGGGGGAGGCAGAGAGAAGGAATGGAGGGAAAGAGAGAGAGAGAGAGCGAGGAAGAGAAGAAGCGCGAGAGAGAGAGAGGCTGGTGGAGGCAGAATTAAAGAGGCTTTTTGTCGCGTTTAATATCAATTCATTCCATGGACTGCTGACACAGGCAGTCCAGAGAGCCCAGGATTTATGGCTCCCTCTAATGGGCATGCTCAGAATCAAAGGCCTGTCGTCAGCACTACTTAAACCACTCCTCTCTCACTCCCTCGCTCCGGCCCTCTCCTCTCCACTCCACTTTTAAAGACACACGCTCATTTACAGCTTTACAGCAGCACTTCTCAACTAGTTTGGTTCACGAGCCAAATTTTAATTTGGACATCAACTGGCGACCCAACACAGCACCAAAATGTAAACGGCCAATTTATAGTTCTCTTATCTAGTATTGTCCGCTTTTAAGGATAGCGATATGTCACGCAACCTGTCCGTGTTGGCCTCTGCCGAATTTGGCGAGCTTCAGCGGTGACAGATGACACCGTAGAGTTTGATATCAACAATAAGCTGATTCATTTTGCTATCCTAACAATGCAATATGATATGGTTACTTGCATTTTATTTTTTTTGCATTTAATATTGTTTTATTTCTGCAGTTGAAAACCACAGCTGTGAAGGGACACAGACACACACACACACCAGACTGATGTGACTGCATTAGTCATTTTGATCTTATAAAGCAGCTTTGCATTACTAGAAGAAAAGTTAAGATCAGTACGGTGTATTTTAAATGAACTCAGATTCTGATCTATCTCCACTTTTCATGGATGAATAAAACTAAGACCTTTTTTTAATGTACATACATTACTTTGAATTTCCCAGAAAATTGTGTATGTCTGCAGACATGTATGAAACTTGTACGTAAATAATATTAATGAATGAGACCTAATCTCTATCTCTATCTACCAGGTTTCTAGTAATGTAACTGATCCACAGAGGAAACACCCCAGACAGACGGAAAACAACAATGACATTGAGACATACAGCGGATAAGGATGATATAGGAGAGAAAGAAAAACCCTGTAAATGTAAATTGTGCAAAAAAAAAAAAAAAGAAATCCAACCCATGAATTGAAGAGCCAGACTCTTTCAATTTCAATCCAACCTTTGCTTACACCACCATTCAGTTTTGAAACCACATCTAACTCAAATCCAGGAAGCTCATTCAACTATATTTTGAGAGGTCACCAATGGCCGTTAGACGTCTGGTGCCATAGGAAATAAAAATAAAAAAGAAAACTTTTTAACAATAACAATATGAGTGTAAGAAGTGATAGTCAAGTAGTACACTTTTTGTTCAGCGTGAAAAGTGACCTGCAAGGAAGAGAGACGCTTTGATATTTTGTTTTTGGACCAACGTGAGGGTGAGCAAATTATGTCAATGATTTTTAAATAAATAAACATAACATACAAATTATGTGACTGAAATAATAAATAGTTTAGGCAAAAATGGAAATTTGCCGAAAATGTGCTCACACTCAGGCCACCCAAAATGCAGATAAGAACCATCATTAAGATGCTTTAACTTTAAATTTACCAATACAAATTATTACAGATCAAGCAGACAGATAACCGATATTTTGAACCGATATATGGAACCACAAAACCAGTCTTAAGTAGCACATGCATATTTCTAATAGGCAAATATACATTGTATGGGTCAAAAGTATTGATTTTTCTTTTATGCCAAAAATCATTAGGATATTAAGTAAAGATCATGTTCCATGAAGGAATTTTGTAAATTTCCTACTGTAAATACTGATTATCGTATGATATGAAAATTGCTTAGTAATATGCATTGCTAAGAATTTCATTTGGACAACTTTAAAGGCAATTTTCTCAATATTTTTTTTTTTTTTTTGCACCCTCACATTCCAGATTTTCAAATAGTTAAATCTCGGCCAAATATTAAACTTATTTATTTAGGTTTCAGATGATGTATAAATCTCAATTTCAAAAAACTGACCCTTATGACTGGTTTTGTGGTCCAGGGTTACATATATGTCTGAAAATTAATCTAAAATTAATGTCGAAATTAAAAATAACAAGGGCTCTGACAAAAACTTTCTTTAAATGCTTTTTAAATGCTTTTATTGGCAAATCGGTTTTGAAAATGACTAATATCGATAACCATAAAACTGCTGAATAATGATAATCGATTGATCCCTACTTTAAACCATCGTTTTTGTTCAAAATACAAGTCCATAATCCACAATAAAGCTTCTTCCAATGAAGAAGTCCATCCCCTGTTGTCCTCTCACATCAAAATCCATCAACATATTTGTTTAGAACTATTTTGAACACTTTCTGATTGCAAACAGTGTTTGATCTGTGCATATTTCTCTCCTGATTCAGACAAGACAACTTTTTCACTGGAGAAAGCTATACTGTGGATAGGGAACCCGTATATTAGCCTTAATATGATGACACTTTAATTATAGATTTGTTTATAACAAACATGCAGATTTTTGCTTCACAAGACATTAAATCATGAACTGGAGTGGTGTGGATTACTTGTAGATTTTTTTTAAATGTTTTTATCAGCTGTTTGGACTCTCATTCTGAAACAAACTCATCTACAACCACACCCTTACAACACATCTAGACAAACATAGACAACATCCATGACCTCCACAAACACACTAACCTGCCCAACTGGGGGTCTCCATGTACAGCTGTGGCTGAGCAGGTGGGGTCTCACTGCAACCACAGAGGCGTCTGATGTCTGTAAGAGAGAGAGAGAGACAGCAAGAAGTTTTGAGCCTGAGAATGAAAGCCACACAATTACATGCAAACAAAAACATTTAATTCCTCAAAAAGTGGTATTTTAAATTTCCTTTGAATTAAGAACGAAGCCCCGTCTAGCATAACAAAGAAGGTGAGCTCCCAATTTACATTACAGATTGCTCTGAAATGCTTTGTTTTTGTGAATATGTTTGTGTGTTTGGACTTAAATTGTTTTTTTTTTTCATTTCATATGCCCTTGTTATGATAATGTGTGAGGGGATTGAGGAACAGTCAGAAGACCTGCAGGGTCCAGATAAGCTCAGAACCCCACCAGAACCACCAAATCCTCCACGTGTACGGCAACCGTGCTTCATGCTACGCTGGTGCTGAAGTGGATCTGCTGTAACATTTGGAGCACACACACCAGCTTGTGTGTTTCCACACAGTTACAGATAAATAAAGCAAAAAAGGCACTCTTCGGATACGTAAACATGGAAGCTGCAACTGCACAAGGCATAAATTAACCACAAACTCCTTTCCTTTAACCCTTTCCGATTGGAAACAGTTAACTCTGATAGTTGGATAAGAAGGATAATCATTCTGTTGGTCTGACCCTTCGAGAAAATGGGCCTGGTGTCACTGTTAATTTAAAATCGACTGAACTTAGGCAGGTTTGGCTGTGTGTACGTGATAGCAGGTGGCTTCAAATTACATTCTTATTTAGAGAAACATTCTGGTGAGTAAGAAATCACTTCACCCAGAGGAGCATGAGGGAAGAAGAAGAAGAAAAAAGAAACAGGGAAAGATGATAATGCTGCAACTTTTCTTTGGACACAGAAAAATATACAATCCAACAAACACGGGGCCCCAGAGAGTGAATGCAGCACTCGGGACAAAAGACCCTGTTAGAGCATTACCGTAATTACACGGCCGTAATGGCCTCTATTGCAGGCTATTCAGATTAAATATGCATAGTGCCCTGTCCATATCCACCGGGCTTGATAAAAGTGTTGTTCCTATGTGTCATTTAATTGTTAGCATTAATCTGAAATATAGAGCTAATGTGTTTATTGAAAACAGCACTCTGCCACGCTGGAACTAAATGTCTTTTTGTCCTTCTTGTGTATCATTCTTTCTTTATCAGCTCACTCACAAATCATCCACATTTTTCCCGTTACCTCTGTTTGACTCTTTTCCCATCACCCTTTCTCTTTTTCTTAAAGGAGAAGTCCACTTCCAAAAAAAAAGATTCACATATAATGTACTCAACCCCTTGTCATCCAAGATGTTCATGTCTTTCTTTCTTCAGACATAAAGAAATTGTTTTTTCAGGAAAACATTTCAGCATTTTTCTCCATATGATTGACTGGTATGGTGCCCCGATTTTGAACTTCCAAAATGCAGTTTAAATGCGGCTTCAAACGATCCCAAATACGGCTGTAAACAATCCCAGTAGAGGAAGAAGGGTTTTATTTAGTGATCAGTTATTTTCATTAAAAAAAATAAAATTTAAAAACAGCAATATAAGACGATTTTAAAGATGAAGAGAACATGAGATGGGAATTTTTCGACATACCCTAACTGTCACGAACCGGAAAAAAACAGTCCAGGCAGAGTAAGACAAGACGAGCATTTGACATTAAAAAGTATACAACTTGTATTATTTTTATGAAACAGAAGCAATCGTTACGTAAGATAAGACCCTTCTTTCTGAGCTGGGATCATTTAGAACTGCATTTGGGATTGTTTGAAGCCGCATTTAAAACTGCATTTGGAAGTTCAAAATTGGGGCACCATATGAGAGAAAAATCATAATTCCTTACGACTGAAGAAAGAAAGACATGAATATCTTGGATGACAAGGGGGTGAGTACATTATATGTGAATGCTTGTTTTGGAAGTGGACTTCTCCTTTAAAGTGACAATTCACCTAGAAATTCTGTCTCACACCCTTACCACTTATTTGGTAACAAATGTGCTGGTTGCTCCTCTGCAGTTACAATAAATGAGGACTGAAACTCTGAAGTGGAAACGGATGCAAAAATGGATGCAAAACAGCTTAAAAGTGGTCTTATGAAGCCAAGTTGAGAACCAATTTGCTAAATAATAGTTCAGTTTTTGTGAACCAAAGAGCCAGACAAGATTTTTAAGAATTTTAGTGAATAC
Source organism: Labeo rohita (assembly GCF_022985175.1). Classification (NCBI taxonomy): domain Eukaryota; kingdom Metazoa; phylum Chordata; class Actinopteri; order Cypriniformes; family Cyprinidae; genus Labeo; species Labeo rohita. The sequence continues at coordinate 9,723,858 of NC_066880.1, forward strand.
ATAGTTCATTTTAGGTCTGATTCTTCACGGAAAGTTTCTATGATTTCAGAAGACTTGTGAAAAAAGGTATATGGAGCAGTTTTATGATACTTCTATGGTGTTTTTCCACCGTTTTTGAAGTTTCAATGCATTAATCAACGTTTACTTTAATTCCACGCAAATTATATATATAACTGTTATTTTAACGATGTGCGTTTTGACATTATCAAGTTATATTGCGAGAAGCAAACAATACAAAACGCACCTACAGAGTGCACGCACACTCTATGTGATATAGTCTAGTAAGTTTGGTTAAACTAGTGCCCGTACGCATTTAGATTGTGTTTTTTCACTTATTAAAATGCGTTTAGAATGATCACATATTCAAGATATGCGGGCAGAAAATGTATATATTTATATAATTTCATATAGTTAATCAATATCACACGAAGAGTGGCCTTTTCCCTCAAAAACCACTGTATTAATGTGATATAGATTTTGTACAATATTTCAATAAACAAGAAGTTAATGTTAAGACTTACTTTTTAGACACCATATTTTTCTGTTTTTGCTCTACTTCGCCAACAAAAATCATTCCAAACAAAGCCACAGCACTGTTTTGCGTCTCTGACCAACATGACGGAGTTTCGCTCCTGAATGAATCAACCCCTTAAGTGACTCGGCTCAATCGCAATGACTCACCTAACAGTCACTTTCTGCCATCTACTGGCGGTTTTAATTTCACATTTACGGGGAGACACTGCTGGCAAAAACACAGTTTATTCATGCAGCTGTCAAATTTGAGATTTGGGGCTTTTTGGTTTTTCATAAAGTGTTTTTTTTTTTTTTTTAGACTAGAAAAGAAAACATCCAAAAGACACTGTTGTTTCTTTTATAGCACGTTATCTATTTGTGTCAATAGATTTTTCCCAAAATGAGCTTTTTCTTCTACACTGAGCCATAAATCTCCACTTCAGTAACACTTACACACACCAGACTTTGCATTTTTATTCCTGTCTATATCCTGAAGGGTTTTACAGAGAGATTTGTTCATATATAATTTGCTGGATTATATACAACATTTTATTCCCCCAAAAATTGTGAAAAATGTGTTGTTTGTATTTGTCTGTATTGTATTCTGTCTGTATTTTCTGAATTATGGAGTGACAAAATGAGAAATCCTCTCTGTAAAAACATTTGACAATATGTGAAAAAAATGAAACAAGAATTTTGAAATGGACTTCATCCAGTGATTCGATTTTTTGTAGTAGAAATTTATGCAAATTAGAGTATATTTCATTAAATAATGCCTCATTTGCCATTTAAACCTAACATTTTAGAAAACTTGTAATACAAAAAATGTTTGCAATTATGAATATAATCAATCAACTGGGTAAATATTAGTTTGTTTTTTTTTTACCCTATTCACCTGCAGTATCTTGCCTTAAATTATCTTTTCATTTTTTTTTAAATATTTCAAATATCAGTGTTCAGCGTTATCAAAAAATTATTTATGTATTTGTAACTCCATGTCCCTCTGAACTGCATTAAACAGTGTGTAAATACATCTAAATACAACTTCAGATGCAGCTTCTGTGTTTCTTCTGCACTGCAAAGATGAATTTTGTTGATACTGATTTCATATGCTTGGTGCAACAGCCCAAATGTGAGAATTTGACTCAAAAAACAAAGCACACGTTTAGAAACCATGGCTTTATAAAGGTAAACCATAAAAAGTAAAAATCAATTTGAAGTTTTTGAAATAGATTCATTTCTATCACTGCTTATTTCTATCCCTAGCTCAGAGTTTCCTACTAGTAAAGTTATCAAAGTTTAAGAGATAAGAGTGAATAAATGAAGAAAGAAAATGTTAAATTCATTTTTGGATAAACTATTCCTTTAAAAATGACATCTAACCTTCTTTTTCCCCTCCTCCCAAAGTCCATTCTCTCCATGTCTGTCTATCTGAGAGAGGCTGTAGTTCTCGGCGGGGAAGTGTCTAATTTCATTCCGAGTGTTCCCCTCTGTGGTCAAGAGTAGAACTGAAACCCGGAGACGCAGGAAGTCTTCGGGGAAATCCAGTTCACTACCGACTCGGTGAGAATTCATTTCTGAAGAATTTCGCTTCGCTTGCCTGAAAACAGGCTCGCAGGGTGGCAATGAAAAACAGAGGTCTCTGCATGTCAACAAAACCCTGAGCGTATTTGTGTCCATCCACCAAACCCAATGTGCATGAACACACATGCTCCTTTCCAAAACCCAGCGAGCCTACGGAGGCAGCATTTTAAGGTGAAGGCTGTTTTAGAAGGTATAAGCAATATTACAAGACACCTCATTTGAACCAAATACTAACATAACATTGCAGATAAGATAATCCCAGAATGCAGTGTAACAAACTCAATAGGGGAGAAAAAATCCATGATAGCAGATGAAGTTAGAAGATATCAATAATAAACAAACACACATTTCAATACTGAAAATTAAACCAAATATTTTTACCTAGTATTTTTGTGTTGTATATTCTGTAGGCTTAGGCTACATGCCAGCATCAACTCTTCTACTTCCAGTTTGACAAATTTCACAAAAAACTAAACTGCGTTTGATAAAAGTAATTAAAATTAAGGATGGCGTATGATAAATTTAGCTCATTTACAAGAATATACTACTGCTGTCTAACGCATTAGCATTTGTTGATATGTAAGTGCATCAGCGCGTCCATTGCGGCCTGACACTCAACCTTTTGAACAGATATTGATGGATCGCAAAGGATCTCACGCAATAACACAGTCACACGCCGACACACACACATGAACAAAGCATGTGCATTGATTTCATCCGAACAGAGCTCATATCTCACAGCCCCCTGTCTCCCTCCCACACTGTCTCTCCCTCTCCCTGTAATGAATTACCATGCACTGGCTCCAGTATTTTTGGGAACAAGGCCAACATAATTTGTTATTTCATCATAAGTAATTAAAAGCTGTTTCTTTTCCTGTTGTGTCAGAGCTGATTAATTATTTGGACGGTAAAAAGGCATAAATAACACAGAACTGAAGAGTGCCACGAAAAAAAACAACAATAAAACAACCATCACTCGGACTACACTGATGTCGCAAGCAAAAAGAAAATAGCATCCCACTAAAGTCTATTTGCCCAGCTATTTAGTTTCGTACACGGCAATAAATAAACCATTGGCTGCTGTATGATGAGAACAGCGAAATAACAAATGTTATATCTCAACTATGAAAGGTCTGTGGCATGTAAGCAGTTCAAAACAAGGTGTCTGACACAGGACAGGTGTACATACCATACCATGTGCATTTATTTAAACTCTTTACAAATCGAATTTGTATCTTTAGACAACATTTTGTGTCATGTGATACCGCAAGCATGATTTCAAGTGAGATTTATGCAATTTCCCTCCATCAAAAGCGGCTGGTACGATTAAATTGCAAGTGTGATATTGCTTTCCTTACAATAACTCAATAAACAAAGTGTTAATATTCTGTAAATTACATTTTTAGATGCAGAAAATTCCCACTTTGCCCATATTTGCTCCAAAATAGTTCCAAATGAAATAAAAACAAAAAAATCTGTTGCCCAACTTCAAGCAAACACACACAAAGCTGAATCAGTGTTTTGAATGAATCTGTTGAGAAAATGATTCAGTGACTCTTTCACAAAGACAATGGTTTAGTTTCTGAATCAATCAGTGTTTTTGAACGACTCGGCTGACTGAATGATTCGGTGACTCATTCATGAGGTTTTGTCACCAAATAAATCACAATTTGAATTGCTCACTGATAAAACTTATCTCTTGACACCACCTACTAGTGTAACGATGTAACATGCAGTGTTACTGGAAATGCAGGTTGCCAGGTTTTCACAACAAAACTGGCCCACGCCGACGGGGGGGGTCACGCATTCCGGGGTGTAAAATATATGTTTTTGTCGGGGTTCCCCTAGTGAATTTGCATTAAACCCACTTAAACCCGTGGTCATGAAAAACAACCTGCGGCAACAGTGTTAAAGTAGCCCAATTCTGCAGGAAAACTGTGGACTTGGCAACAAATTTTGAAGGCAGCATAGACGTATCCTTCGCTGCCTTAGATATCCCACAGTTCTGTGCGTTCCATTCCATGACAGTTGAGCTAAAAAGAAATAAAGATGGCGTCTGAAAGTTGCGTTTGGTGGTCAGTTTGTGTGTAAATGTATATTTCTGACTAACTTTTTGCACTTTTGATGTTATTTCTAGCAAGAAATCAATATTATAGTATCTAAATATTTGTTTAGTTATCATCAAAACTCGTTCTATTTTGTTGTAGATCGTTAAACTGTTACGCTGCCTCAGAAGCCTGTTCGAAATCAGTTTCATGAGGTGCCTTCGTGCTAAAAAAACGCTGCCTGCAAAGTCATTGACTGATAAGGCAGCGAGGCAGCAAGTCAGCTGTCTTGCCCCCAAGACTTGTCACTTGTGTAATTCTGAATGGGGAAAGATGCAACGCTCATTATGGCCGCAAAGCCCCGCCTTCTTAACGAAAGAGCCAGTTGTTGATTAGTAAAGTCATTGCATCACTGGAGCTGCCTTAGAAGCTCCGGTTCCTATAGAAACAGTCAGCGTTCTGAGACATGCGCTCAGTGCTATGCATGCGCACTGGCTGATTTAGCCTAAAAAATAGCTATTCAGATAAAAAATAACGCCATTGGAGCATAAGGAACAATATTTATGAGGCAGTTCTTGTCAGATTTCATTGGGGATTTCAAATATGAAATTTAATCGTAAGCTTGGTGAACAGATTTGGAGAATTTGATGTTTCCCCATTCAAAGAGATAGGAGCTGCACTTGCCTGCCCAAGAAGCGTTTCAAAGATGGCCGCAGAGTGAAATGACTTGGGATGGGATTTTGATTATTCGCACCCGTGCTAATAATGCACGGGAGACGAGAAGATGGCGTGTGTGGAGTGTTGGGGAGTAACTAGTTACATGTAACGGAATTACGTAATTTAATTACAAAAAAATGTAATTGTAATTAGTTACAGTTACTGAGAAAAATGTGTAATTAAATTACAGTTACTTTTGAAAAATGCCAGTGATTACAAAGGGGATTACATCTGAATTTTTTCACACACCCACCCCCACTTACAGATTTAATTGACTTCTGTCATAAATTGCATTGACTGCTCTAAAATGAGACACCAATGTTTCAGGAGTTTAGGACACAGAATAAGACACATGCATATTCAATAACTGTTTTATTTCCTATTTGGGTTTATGCCTAAACTTTATTTTTTAAGATTGTTTTTTCCAAGGCATTGTTAGATGTTAGTGTTTTCTGTCATAACTATGCAAACATTTGATTTCAAACCCAGTATCATAGCTATTAAACTATTTCTTGTTATGATGTTATTTATGTTATGATTTTGTATAGCGCAAGTGTGATCATGGTGACCTGAGTTCGATTCCTGTCTCAAGGTCCTTTGCAGATCCCGCTCCCCTCTCTCCTCCCAGCTCTTTCCTTTCATCTCTTTACTGTCCTATCACAATAAAAGGCATAAAAAGCCCCAAAAATAAGTTAAAAAAACCCCCAAAAAGTCTGAATTTGTGATGGCTGTGCTTTAAATTAAATTATTACACAGCTCAGGCTCATTCGGGGGAACTTAAGTCAGTGCTATATGCTTGATCATTTTTCTTGGTGGAAGCTTTATGTGGACAATGTCTTAATTCTGTCATCCTGGTATCGTGGACTTGTTCTATTGTTCCATACAAACGCAGCTGCTGCCATTTTTTTTCGTACACTGTAATGGATTATAAGGTAACTAACAAACTAGTACTACTACTTAATTATTTATGTGGTGAAATGTTGTGTAACAAAAGTGGTATGACTGCACTGTAGACCTAAAATGTCTAGTTTGAACTTGCCGTTTGCTAGCAACTGATTTTTTCATTGAAGCTTTGCGTTGAAATATTTCAACTCAGATCAGTGTTTCGTGTCTAATAATTTTGACACGAAACATCAAAATAATCTATCAAGCAGCTGTGTGAGGTAATGTCTATTCAGCCAGTTGTTATCGCAAAGTAAAAATGTACATTATCCCTTACTTATTATAATCTTAATTCAGGTGATAAAGAATTTTGAAAGTCTGACAGTAATCAGTGTTGAGTGCTACTGTAAGATTAACTCTGCCTGGTTTAAATGTTTCAAAATCATTAACAGCTGAAGATATTAGAAATTTAGAAAAGTTATCAAAAAGTAATTAAAAGTAATGTTACATTAATAAAGTAATTGAAAAGTTACACTATTTATTACATTTTAAATCAAGTAACTTGTAATCTGTAACCTATTACATTTCCAAAGTAACCTTCCCAACACTGCGTGCATACTACACCACACAATTTTCCTATTCTGGGCTGTTGAACATTTCAACTCGGTGTTACAAAGTATTGTAGTAATGTTGTCTCTGGTTGTCTAGTCTGTGTGTGTAGAAGCGTTCAGAGGCGTGGTTTTAGACTGCAATTTGCAGGGAGGGTGGGACGTTCGTTTTTAGTGCTATCAGGCTAAAGTTAGCATTTTCCAAGATCTCCTATTGCACCTTTAAATGGACACATACTGTTGTAAGAGTAAAGCAGTACAGGTATTGCTTGTTGGCATGGTTGATGAGCAAAGATGGCAGATTTTAAAATGTGTAACGTTACTTCCAGGTTTTCCTGCACCTGCCAAGCATGCGCCAATGAATAAATGTATCCGGATATTATATATTTCCTTACTTAAAACACTTGAAATTGCCAATGACGTTATTGGCTCAAAACATAATAAAAATAAATAAAACAATCATAGCAGCGGATTAAAATGCTGTTTTGGTAGTGAACGAATAATTCTATATAATAGCAGACCGTGAAAATGAATAAGATAAAATACAAAACAAAAGTGAAATAAAAGTTCTTCAGCCAAAAGAGCTTTAAGTTCCATTAGAGAGGCCATTCCATGTCAGAAACCGAGGATGAATTGATTTAGCAATACATGTTTTAAAGATCAGAAGACAGAATAATGCTTTCTATCATTTCCTTGTGTGCAAAAGAAGAAGTGAAGGATGTGCTTCTACATCTTTTCAACAGAGGATGAGAACAGGTTGTAAGGGAGGAGGAAGAATGAAAAATGGCCAGGGCAGTGGCACGGCATAAAAGAACAATTTAACTTTGTAATGCTGTGCCTGAATCCTTTTGGATTCTACTTGGCTTTGTGAAGCAGATTAGTTGAGCAGCTTATACAGGCTTTGGTAAATAGAGTTGTAACTCCATTCATCCCCCATTCACAGAGTAAATATCCCCTTTCACACACACCAGAGCACAGTGGCACACACACTGACCTGGAAACACTTCTCAATTACAGACAAGCTGGAGCTCATCAACTCTTCCTACAGGGAGCCCGAATAGAGAGTCTGGACATAAATATTAAGCCTTGAACAGCCTGCTGTAATTTGATTTTCATACTGGGTCAATATATGAAAGCTGTGAGAGCTAATGTTCCTGTTCTGTATGGAGTTTCACCTCACATCGCTAGGCTGGGAATTTATGTGGCATGTATGTTTGCTTTTGCATGTGCTTGGGATTGCTGTCAGACTGTGTACTTTGAGTTTCTGTTGAAGGATTAGCTCATCTGAAAATGAAAAACCTGTCATAATTTACTCACCCTCATGTCGTTTAAAATCTGAATGACTTTATCTCTTGTTTGCAACCTGTACAGGCCATTTTTGTCCATGTAATTAGTGCACATGGTTTTCAAGCTCACTAAACCACCATATTAAAAAAAAACTTCATGATAGCTTTATGTGAGAAAAATAGTTATTCAATCATAAACTTCACCTCAAACGAACTTTCGCCTTACAGAGTTAGTAAGTTCAATTCAGGAGCTAAATCGGTTAGATTCATGGTTGCCAGGTCTGCATAACCAGCCCAAGTGGTAGCCTAATCAAAAATAGCCCAATAGAGTTAATGAAGCATCATCAATCAGCCATATTGGCTGGACTGAACGTAAACAATGCCACTATACTGAAAAAAAACTTGCATACTTTGCTCATTGTTGTTGCTGAAAATGGAAAATTATTGTCATGTCTTGGGCTGTACTAATCGGTCAGATCAGAAAAAACATCTGGAGTAATATAGACTGTCAAAAATTATATCAAATTAAGAAGAAGCATGCAAAACACGGTCTGAGGAACAAAAGGCTTTTGTGGTTGGATTTCCAGGGCAAGAATTTGTGTTTGTTCTTATCATTTCTGGTCAGGTAGGTGAAATATTAGGCTAATATCTTAATGAATACTGCTCGTACGTATCTTTGCCACCTATTAACTTTAGTTTGTCAAAATATTGCACCGTCTGCTTACTAAGTCCTTCTGTATATGATGTAGCAGCTTCCACATGTTTTTCCCAATGGTTTAGACAGTATAAATTAGCAGAACAACATATTTATTAGTACATTAACATGCAATCCATGCTGTTGTTTACATTGGAGTATTGGCAATACTGCCACGCATCCGGGTAACTGACCAAATCGTGACATAAGTGGAAACCCTCTATCGCGTTGCGGGTGAATCTGGTTATTAAAATTGTTTCAAAATCACTCCAAACCTTCCGAGGTGTAAAAACGTCCTTCTAGGAGGTTCCACCTTATAGAAACAACCCACAGCGACAATATAAAAACTGCCCAAATTCACAAGAAAAATACAGACTTGGCAACCCTAGTTAGATTTATGAATGAATCACTCACAGTTCTACAAAATGGATTAACTGATTCAAAAGAATGATTCTTTCACAAATCAGATGTCATTACTTTTCTCATGAAAGGAAATCTAGGGTTGGTGTCAAGATTTTCAGTGAATAAAAATGTAAAACAATGCGCATAACTCATTTTATGATACTGTTATGGTGCTTTTGAGTCATTTTGTAGCTTGAAAGCTCAAATTATGCATGATAAACACCATGAAATAGAGCATCCTGCACACTATTCAAAAATGTTTCCTTTTGTGCTCCACGGAATAATGAACATCATACTGTACATAAGGTTATCTAAATAACGACCCTCCTGTTCAATTTGCATCAGACTTGCTGAAACAGTTCCATTTATGATACTTTATGGTGCTTTTGAGTCATTTTAAAGCTTTAAGACAAACGCTTCCACGAAAAAGACTACTATTTTAGAAAAGTCATATGAAAATAAAGGAATGACAAAAGGGTAAGTAAATAATGATAGAATTTTCATATTTGTATGAACTACCCAATTAAATCTTTTTGTTTTGACCAACAATGAAACTAAAATACGAGCGACTACCACCCCAATGTTCTTCATCTCATATACCTGTAGGTAAGCAGTAAATACCAGCTTTATCCCTGGCGAGCAGCTGAGATATTTAAGAGCATGGGGCGGACTGCACTCTCACCAGCAGCCCTGCTGAACCACATGTTGCAAATGTTAATGAGGATTCCCAAATGCCAGGCCACTCTGGGGACTCTGCCTTTAACCAACCCAGCAGATAAATAATACAATGCCCAGCTATAACTACACCAGACACATGCAGCGAATGATGAAGAAGCCTTGGAAGAAGAGGAATGGGAGGTATGAAACACATAGACTTGACTGACTAGCCGATGCAATTGAAATCCTTCTTATTGTGGCAAGCTGAAGTATTCAAATTGACCTTCCTAAAACGAACATGAAACAGGATTTGCTATGGCACGTCATCGGCCTCCCTTATAACCGTGGCGTCGCTGTGCAGTTTTGATATTGCATTTGTTGGGTAAAAAGATTGAATATACAGCTAATAGACATCTCTATTAAGACCCTAGTGTTGTCATTCCACTGCAACATGCACCCAATTTATGTTGGACAGAGAGGATTCTGGGAAATGAAACACTAGGACGTCTGATGCAAATTGAACATGAGGGACATTGAATATTAAAACAGGCAAAGCAGCCCATTGACTGAAAGTGGGGGGAGAGATGGAAATTTAAATGAAATACGGCCCGTCGTAAAAGGGTGAAAATAAAGGACCAAAACAAAATCAACAACAAGTGAATAATTACCAACAACAGCTTGGTTTATTTCCAGTTTGAGTTGATTTACTAAAACATAAATATACAATAAAAAGTAACAAGGGTGTAAAGCATGTTGTTAAAATTTATCATTTTAAGCAAAGAGAGCGAGACGTTAGGCGGGATGCGCCTCTGATCATGAAACGCTGTTGGTTTACCATCGACGGCTTTCTTCAGGATTAGGAAAACAACCTGTGCTTGCTTTATAGAGGCAGATGAAAACCGGGTTTTATGATAATTATTCCGAAGCTGTGTGGATTTAGTGAGTTGTTAAAGTGGAAATCGAGCCATCGTTGAAGGTAGTAAGACTGTCAGCCTGTTTTCATTGGAATCCCACAGTATATCATTATATTACGGAACGGCCGTAATTATGTTGTCGTTGCAAACGTGCGTTCTCTTCCTGAACATGGTGGCTGAACTTGACTTAGTGACTTTAGTGTCATTAGTGGAGAAGTGCCATTTCTAAATGATGGTGCCACCAAAAGCTCTTCATTCAAGCTAGACTGACTTTTTGTGTAAAGCCCTAAAATAACCTGTAATTTTAGTCTTTACGTGCCTTGCCTTAGAAACCCAAAACACTTGGAGCTTGAGCTCAGAACTCTATACAATACAGGCATTACAGGAATAAAAAAACCGCAGATGTACAAGACGTTAATTGTTAGTTGACTGGAGTCATGAGGATTACTTGTATATTACTGTGATTTTTTTTATCAGCTGTCTGAACTCTCATTCTGGCGGCACCCATTCACTGCAATGGATTTACTGGTGAGCTGTTCCAGAGAAGAAATAAGCTCATCCACATGTTGGATGGTCTGAGAGTACTTTGCAGCAAATTTTCATTTTTGGGTCAACTATTCCTTTAATTTTCCAAAAATATTATTAACACAACACACTTTTTTCCCTAAAACTACATGAGATTTCTTACTGATAGAAACTGTGGATGTCAACAGAATAAAACAAAATGCAATTAATGTCATGTCTTTAGAAAGAATAAATAATATCAAATTCTGTTAATGTGTTAAAATAATGTAAACACTTTTTTTTAAATTGCTCAGTCAATACATGAAAAAAAAACACTGTTACAACCATTCCTTTTTTAAAAAATAATTTCTTTTCAATTCTGATGCCAACACCTCATTGGATGATATCTTTACGCAAACTACAATGTCATACAGTTCAGTCTGAATCAGTGCCTGCAAGCTGAAATTCAGATATAAGTTAATTCATACTGGTCTTAAATGTACGACAAATAACAAATAGCTGGAACTGAAATGGCCTGCTTCATGTTCGTGTGCAATGAAGCTGAATGTTTGATGTCTGTGCGACCTTTGTTGACCTGACCTGACTGCTTTGCACCAAGCCAAATGTGAGAACCACATAATGTAAAAGGCATGTTATGGCAGCTATTACGCCCGTTTCTATATGAGAAAGCTGTGGTGTAATCACACGACACAATGTACTGTACACAGCATGCCATTTGTACAGTAGACAATTCCAGCGAAAGAAGACTGCATGAGAGTAAATAAAGGATGAATGAAGTAAAACTAAATAAGCCAGAGGTGCCTGTCACATTTTGGTGTGCTTCTGACTAGACAAATGAAAGGGAAGTTCCCGTGAGAGAACCGAGTATGTAATTCAGCACTTAATGTGTGTGTGCACGTGTGTGTCGGATGAACGAGAAAGATGCAAGAGGCGCGCATCCATCCTCAGAGGTGAACTCGATTTCACGGGTTAGTGAGAGACGGGTGGTGTAGTCTGGGAGGTGGGTGTTCTGCCTCGGCTTTATTAAAGCGTTTCTGTTCTCGGTCCATTTAGAATCAGTGTTTGCTGTTGCAGATGACAGGCCTGAGCTCCTTTCACTCGCCACAGTTGCCGGAGGGGCCGCACCTCTGTATTCCCCCCCTAAATATCCACTCAGAAACAAGCACACACATTATCAGCACTGTTTATGTGTATTTTAAGTTGGATAAATGAGCAATATCACAAGAGTAGCCATGCGACATGGCTGTATATTAGCCATATCGCACGGCTACGAGTGGGATATTGCGATTATATCACAGTTGAATGGCGTATGTGCGTAAGAAACAACAACTTTCTTTAAAAACCCTCTTTTGTGCAAACTACTTTCTTCCGCCACAGATTCAAATCTCAAGTTGACAGTTTAACATCTCCAAAAACATAGAAGCGAATTTTCAAATAGATGTTAACTTTATTAACAAACTGCATATTTAAAATCGAAACAAGTATAAAACTACATTCCGTGACAAAAACAGTATTATTTATAAAATTATAGTGGATTGGGTGTCTGCCATGACACTCGCTGTGTCAAATGGAGCTCCGATATCACTTGAATATCGCACACTCCTCTTAGCCAATCATATTCGAGGACTGTTGTATAAACCGATTTACGCATTAAAGTTCAGTGTTTTACAGCTTTACAAGTATCAACAGTTGCTAACAGAGCAGAATGAGATGCGCTAAACATGAACCCCTCGCACATACACATACACACAGTCATATATCAGACATTTATCACTGCTTACGTGTAGGATGACCACCCCCCAGGAGCTTTTAATATTTAATGTAAAGATTAATCAGCCCTCTCATTATTTTAATTGTTCTTCCTTTATCCAACCTGTCAGAGTTATAGATTACCCCCCGTAGACTCTACCAGCAGCTCCCTGGTCGGGGATTTATGGGTATTTTTGGATCAGTTAGCCTCTAGTCATATTTCACCATTTTCTGACGAGCCATTAAAATGTCCCAGGTAATTAAACAATGGGCATCAAGTTCAGGTCTCTCCTCTTTATCAGGAGAGAAGCACGCTGGGATAAAAACTCCCTTGCTAGCGATTAGCGTGTTTAGTAAAAAAAGCTCACAAGTGAAGATGTATAGAATCAGTACAGTGCACCTCTGAGGGGGTGATACATGCTTGTTAGTGAGTTGATAAAGCATCATGGGATATCACACATTTTTTTAGAGTTAGAACAGGAGAAAAATATTAATAAAAAAAAAATAATCCAAATAACTCAAAAATAAATATTTCTTTTATTTTTATGCATATTTCATAAATTCATTGTATTCTGAAGCACAGTATAAACAACTTAAATTAGATATTTGAAAAAGAAATATCTCCTGGCACCTGGTGCTAATTTCCTTAATTATATGACAAACCCTATTTTAACTGGCAGCATTCCTCCAATTTTCACTGAGATTGCAAGATGGCAGACCGCTCTAAGGTGAATGAAACTCTGTGACAGGAGGTTGTGCAGATGAAGGCCAAATAGATGACACTTTCGGCTACTTCAAGAGAAAGTAGTCATTCAAAATTTGTGATTTCTCAAATATTGCATGTTTGCAATGACACTAATTCATTCAAGTCCCCCAAAAAGGCTGATTGTCCACATAAAACAAATGCACAAGAAGACAGGATAATTCAGAGACTCTCAATGGGGAATGGGTTCAACACTGCAGCTGGAAGTGCTTGCCAGTTTACTGCTGAACAGGGTTAGGATCTGTCTCGGCATGTTTATTAAAGGGATAGTTCACCCAAAAATGAGCCTCAGATGTCATGCCCACGGACCGCTGGATACACATCTGACCCATACGGCACACAAAAGTGGAAACACTTCAGGAGTTTCAAAGTCGTCATCGGATTGGTTAGATAATACTGGATTTCCAGGAGACCCGTGTGCCACGTTCTTTATTGGTCTGCCTTGAAACAAAAACGCAGTGGCGCCAAACCTCCTCATGAAAGAAAAAAGCCATTGTGTTTACAACTGCGATGACGAGTGCTTATCAGGATCAACTAAACGTTGGATTTTCAAGAGTTTTACACCCTAGTCTGTTATTGTGGTGACATTTCCACGCCCTTAAACATGACGCGGCACAAAACATGATTGGTTGCTTTACCTGCCAGTCATATGGCCTCTTGGGTGGGCCTTGGCTATTCAAAGCTGCCAAGGTTCCCAGACCTTCTGCCGTCAGTCTGAAGGTCTGTCTACGTGAGACTAAGGTGTATATGACTGCCTTATATTAAAAATGATTCTGGCACTTCCAAGCTTTAGAATGGCAATGGGTGGGTGTTTCTCTTCATCTCTTCTTCTCTTCATGAAAACTGGAGGAATGCTACCTCCAAGAAGGAAGTCGTATACATCTAGGATGCCTGGAGGGTGAGTAAATAATGGGCTAATTTTCATTTTTGGGTAAACTATCCCTTTAAAGTGCACTCTGTAGTGACCAAGTCTCTCATCAGCAGAGAGAATCAAAAGGCTAAGCTCACCTTTGCTGAGGAGCATGTTGTGTGGAGAGAGAAGAACTGATCAACAGTTTACTTTAGTGATGAGAACGAGTTTAATTTATTTGGGTCTGATGGGAGACATTTTGTTCAGCATCAAACTGAGGAAAGACTGAAGACCAAGTACGTAAAGAGGAGGAAGTGTAATGGTTTGAGGGATTCTTTCTGCAGCAGGAGTTGGGACTCTTATACAGCTACATGGGAAGGTGAATACAAAAATTTATCAGAACCTCCTTCAGCAACATGTGGTAACTTCCCTGCAAGCATCTCCCAATCAGCCTGCAATTGTCGTTCAAGACAATGCCCCATCACACTGCAAAACAGGTAAAGCCTACAGCTAATACTCTAAATTTTGAGCGATTAAGATTAACAAGATTCCAGAAAAATCAAGTATTATAGAAAGTTCTCTATTTTTGATCTCCACTGTATATGTGTACACACACACACACACACACAAAATGACTGACCCCAAATGTATACATACTAAAATATATATTTTGCCCAAGAAAACTCAGTGGGCCACGGCAGATCTGCCTTTCTTTTCGCGCCTGACAGGGTTGCTGTAGGAGTCCGGCAGCTGCCCCGCGGTGATTGAGTGGGTACTGATGAAGAGAGAGTCGGAAGTGAAAAATGCCCGCCCTTCGGCCAAGAAAACACATACACACACAGAAGGGGTCAGGCCTTTCACAACCTCCGTTCATTTCATCGTTCTTGCCCAGCTGAAGCTTTTTGTGGGCAAGGTGGCTGGAGCAAGTTGCCGATTACATAATCCTGTTTTACAGGGGCTCCATCCATCACCCGGCTTTCATTTTCATTGGAGCTAAATTGCACGAGTGCTGGGAGTGGAAATGAATTTCAGCAGTCCAGCATATCTGTTTAGTTTGCAGAAAGCAAAAGCACTGTGGAGAATGGAGAGTGAGAGAGATGTGTAGAGCCAGCGAGAGAGAGAGAGAGGGAGAGAGGAAGGATAAAAGACCCTTCCCGAGTTCGGTCCAGCGAGGGTCTGATGGTGATGCATGGTTATGGACCATCTGCACTCAGAGGCGATAAATTTATGATTATGGTGAGAGAGCTAAAAGGCTGTCCATTACTGTAACATAGTGGCCTCAGTAGAGAGTCTCTCATCAGGCCCAGCTGAGAATCAGCAGTAAAACCGGACAAGGCATCTAATATTAAGCAAATTTACATGCCAACAGCAGGTGTCAGTCAATAGCCTGCTGACAGTTGTTCAGCTACTCAAGCTGCAGCGCTCACTCACTTTCTCCACTTTTACCTTTAGGTCCAAATGCGCTACAGAGGACAGAGAGCATGCTATGGCTTCGAGATGATTGGTGTGCATGAAAAAGGCTCATTTTGCTGACAATGGCGGAAAGACAATGAACAGAAATGCATTCACACTTCGGATCACTGTCGCGCTATTGATTCTTAAATAGCATCGCCGTCCAAATAGCTGGTGAGGCTTTTGTGCTTTGACATCTCTGCGGTGCGCCGTTCAATTAGTTTTAGTGTCCCGGTCCAGATGCCGCCACCGTTCAAACGCGTCCAGCAAAACACAATCGAGAAGGCCGTGTGCACATGCGACCGACGCAAACGTTCAACCCAAGGGTGTCTGGGTAACCAAATGACTTGGCATTTCAGAAATGATCTTGAGTTTAAACATACAGCAGAGTTTAGCTGAGTTTTGGCGAGGGCTTTGTTGATCTGCTGGATGGGGTGAAAATTAGGACACCGGCTTCCCGGTACCAAGATTTAAGTTGAAGAAGTACTCGGATGAACTTGAAAAAGTAAAAGTTGTGTTCTCGCTAATGCTGTCTGCAAGCCTACAGATCTACTTCTGAAGCAGTCTGAGATTAAACCAACGCAAGCAAACTAGTCAAACAAGTAGTAAGTTTCCCTTGAGATGGAAACATCCCATGTTGAACGGGCAAAAACTGTATTTCTGTGGTCGCTCGCTGCTGATCTTCTCAAAAGCATCAAAAGAAACATGTCAGTTGAGTTCTGTAGCAAACAAATTCAACCTTGAGAGAAATCTAAGGCTGCCTAACAGGGGTTTGTATAATAGGAGCTTTTGTTGAATTTGAAGCTTCTTGTCATTTGAAAATGTTGTTGGCACACTTACAATATTTTAGGGGTAATTTGTTTACAGAACTGAATGTGTGGTCTAAGCTAAATAATTAATGATTCTTTTCCTCTAGTAATTGGTTTTGCTCAACCGCCAAATAACAATCTAATGTGAGCTGCCTCTCAAAGCGTGAGTCTAATTTCAGGCATTTGGTGCAAATCTGTCACAGTTATAAGCTTAACACATGCATTACAAACTCGCTCGGGGACTGGCTACAATGCAGAGTAATTAATTTCAGAATTAAAAGAACAGTGAAAAATCCATACGTTTCCACAATAGTCAAAAATTTGAATCCATACACTTTTGACCCATTACAAACCTTGACTGTTTGTTCACTTTAGTGGGTGATGCTTACTTACTTTTCAAATGCTTTGCGCTAAGCTAAATCTAATCATTTTGAGTTGCGTTTAAAAGGGATTCTACATCTGATGCCAGTGCTTATTATAACAAACACAAACACACAAGTAGCTTGTCAAAATACAAGCTACTCATAATTTAATGAAATTAAAAACTAGTTAGCTCCACTACAGGCTACGAACAAAAATGGTGTGTATGATTATGATTTACTAATAAATTTAATCAGTGCACACGGTTTCAAAAACAAATGAACAATCCCAATCAAAAAGACAACAAGAAAAGTACTAAATATTAAGGCTGTGTTTTAACACAGATTTCATGATTCAATTCAGATTCACAAGCTAGCGATTTGATAAAGCAGTAGAGCCAGAGAAGCTGTGGTTTACAGTGAATTTATAACAGCTAACCATTTATAAAACGGTTATTGCATATGCGTAGTAAGGTTTCACAAAATAAAACAAAAAATAAAGTGTAAATATATTAATAAAAACATTATTGTTCCACCAAACAATGTAGTTCCTCAGAGCAACACAAACGTAAACAAAGGTGTATGCTTATAGTGTAATCTACAACAGCTTTGAATCAACCAATCAGAATCAAGGACCGGAACTATCCGTTTTATAATTCGATACTGATCTGTCACGCCACATTAATGTAATAAAATGTACAGAATTTTAAATCTGAGACTTTGTTTCATATCAAAAGTAACAAGCTTAGGTTACGTTCATTAGCTGAAAACAGGCTAGACTAATCAATAATTTACATTGTTTATAAAAATGAGAATCGATTAAAATCAACATTTTACTCAGCCCTTCTAAATATTCCAACATAAAAGCTGATCCTTTATCTAATCTGTTCATTTACAAGAATCATATGATTTATCCACACAAACTACAAATGTAGCCGAATTAAAGACTTATTTATTTGAATGTTCATTTATAAGAACCATCAAAATGAACCAAATGATTCAATTCTTATGCAACATATGAGAGAAAGAACCATTTGGAATGAATCGATTCACTGGAATATTTACTGGAAATTTTGCAAGCTGTGATATTGTAACTCTACTAAAAATACAGTTGAAGAGATCACAAATCATTCACAATTTGCTCACCCTCACTTCGTTCAAAACCGGTATGCCTTTTTCTCTGTGAAGCACAATAGTTATTTTTAATAACGTCGGTGTCCAAACAACATAAGACCCCTTTGACTTTCATTATATAAACAAAACAATAAAACATTCAGTGAGACATCTTCTATTGTGTTTCAAAGAAGATAGAATATCATATACAGTAGGTAAACAATGGTGAAATGATGACAGAATTCTCCAATTTGGGTGACAACAACAGCAAAAGGTTTTAAAGAAATAAAATAAATTTATAAAATCTACGAATCCCAATGGAAGTGATGTTCTTTACGGAAACAGAACAGAAACCTACAAAACATCAATAACCTTCCCTACTTAAGATTTCAGGATGTGTTTTAAAATTTAAGGCGTTGAGAAAAACATCAGACTACCCTGTCTGGCCTTTTCGGAAACCTTTAGAGACCCATCTCTTGATGGGATGAACTGAGAGTGGTCGGGAGGAGGCGCCGTTTGGGTTGGTTTCAGGTGTTGTTAACTCTTTTCTCTTTGGTCTCAACGGCAGGAAGTGCTGAAGTCAGCAGAGGTCTTCTTGTTTGAGTGAGCCTTTCAGATAAATCAATAAAGCCGCTTTCATCCTCTTTCTGATCCATTTGTCCCCTTCGTTCTCCACGCTCTGCTGATATGGAGCTATAGGAGAGGGAGACAGAGAGACGTTTTTGCTAAGCTGAAAGGCAAAGGGTGGCCTGACAGCTGCAGTGCAGGATAACCAGTGTCCAATCGGCTCTCGGCAGGTGACGGCGTCCATCATGGCTGCAGGCATGAGCGGCCATGGTATTGATGCAGGACAGGTGAGGCACGCGCTGCTGATTTGAAGAACGGGTGGGTTCGCCGGCGATGGCGGGCGTGCTAAATGAAATACATCACATCAGTGCCTGCGCCTTAATTACACCTGTCAATCAAAAGAGCTCCTGCTTATCTAGAAACTGTCTCCTCGTGCCCAAAAATAGGCTGTCTAGTTTGGAGGAGACAAGCCAGGTCCCAGCTCGCCTTTCACGCCCATTTTCAGATTATTTTGGGCTGGCGATGGTCGTTTTATGAGACCTCAAACATTCCATGTGTCCAAACAGATTGGCCGATGCTACTTTACTCAAAAGGTAATTGTCTTTTTATTTGGTTTCAATTTTGAGAGAAGGAGATTTCAGGTGACTAATGAAATACACATCCAAAAATCAGCTTCAGACCATGTGGTGTAGCGTAAGTGGCTCCTTTAACTTTATGTTGGCCCCGGAGGGGCACAATGCAATGATTGTATTACAGTAAAACACAAAGTAACAAAAACCACAATCATTTCCACAAACCCACACCGTAAAACTGTTAACAGAAACATCTGTTATTCTTTAGCCGCAATCCAATTCATGTTCTAGCAGTTTTCATTTAATTCATGCAAATTACACTTTAATTTAGATTAAAATGTGCATACTTTAATCTCATTTAGACAAATATGAGTATAATACAGGGTCCTTTTAAGCACAGCTTATTTCCAAGAATGCAGAAATATCAATATAACACAATGATCCATTACGAGTCACTCACAGCGTCATTATAACTGAATTGAGTAAAATATTCTGTTTTTTTTTTCTTAACCCAAATGCTGACTTCAGCCTGTTGAGTCATTTTATTGGGTTATTTTTTAATAATTTTACCTAGGTGCTGGTTTCAACTTGTTGGGTCATTTTATTGGGTTATTTTTAATCTTTTTACCCATGTGCTGGGTAGTTTTTCTATAGCTAAGCTGCTGGGTCATTTTTAACGCAGGTTGCTGGGTTGAGCCTGTCTCTGACGAAACAACCCAGTTGCTGAGTTACAGTCAATCAGAATGCGGGCTTTTTGAGTCCTCTACAGGAGAGAGCGGTTCTCAACGCTGCCGATATGGTGCTTTTCTTTAGAGAAATAAAGGTTTGCATACATTTTATTTTGTTTATAAAGTCTTTACTGTGCTGCAAATTGTATTATTTTAAGCAACGCAACATAAGGACGAGATGACAGTCAGCTGTGACAGCAGCGGTTGTTTTGCAGGATGGAAATGCCTTTTGCCTTGCATAAAGTAAATGAATTTTATTCGTTATAATACTGAGTTTAATTTACTTTGATTTTAAAATATGTTCTCTAATGTCAGTACTGCTTGTTTATGGGCAGATTTTGGAGTTGGCACAACACCGTCACAAAAATTAGCACTATATTTCAGTAAAAAGCAATTACAGGGAGCGGTTGAATACACTACAATTAAAATGCTACTTTAAAATGTTATATTTATGTTTTAAATGCTTGTTGAATGAGTTTAAATGTATGTAATATTGTCAACTATGCTGTATTCACCCAAATAAATTAAATTTGTCTTGTATTTTGTCCATGTGTTCTTGCTTAATAATATTTGTTCATCTTTTGATTATTGCTGTTGCCTCTTGTAACTCTGTTGGGGGGTTTTATAAGTTCCAGTCCATTTTAAACCAGCAATATAATAATTTTTTAACAATAGTTGGCTTATTAAAATAACCCAGCATGTTTGGTAAAAACATTTAACCCAACCAGCTGGTTCAAAATAACCCAGCATGTGTTCTGTCCAATATTTACCTAGCGCTGGGTTGCCAAATAACCCAAGTTGGGTTGTTTTTAAACCAGCATTTTTTAGAGAGTGGATGTGTCAAATAACTCAATGGATTTCTTTTGGGTTAACTACTAGCTAGCAACAGTGCATGCTAGTGCCTTAGTATGCTAAATTTAAAAAGATCAAAAAATCATTTGATTTACAATGTTAATAACTGTGAAAATGCATTATCACAGTATGTGAAAAGGGTCCATCAAGTTCCATGCAAAAGCATGCTGGACTAGAAGTATACAGTCTGAAAAAATATGGAAATGTGGACAAACCCAGCGGTAGGGTTAAATGTTTAACCCAGTCATTCTGAGTAGCTTTATTTAACTCAACTATTCCTTAAAAATAAGTATATATCTTGTCTAAAATGCACCCAAAACAGTTTGTAAATTAACATTTTTTAATATGTTAAATAAATTAACATTTATTAATTAGTTGAATAAATAATAATTAAATAAGTCATTTTTTTAAAACATTTCTAATTAAAAAATATTTACCTTTTTATTTTTTCTCATGCCTCTAGTAATTATGTGTCTGATTTTTAATTTACAACCTATTTTTGGGTTAATTTTAAGCCAGCCATTTAGTCATTTTTAAACTATAGTTGAGTTAAAAAAAACTACCCAGAAAGATGGGGTAAATATATTACCCAACTGCTGGGTCAAAACAACCAAATCGCTGGGTTCGTCCATATTTCACCCAGCGCTGGGTTATGTTTAACCCAGCATTTGCACTGACTAGTTAATTCAACAAAAATTATTTATGTAGTCTCAACATATTGTATTTTAAAAAACCACAATGAAAAACAATAAAAACAATAAAATCTTGTGACAAAATGTTCAAGAATTATGCTGGATCATTTATTTTAACTGAACTGAACAAGCAACACAACTTTTTTGTTTTGAGCAAATTTTGTTTGCATTGCCTTTGTGCTGTCCCAGTCAGGGTCACTACGGAGGGACGGCAATCATTCACGCCACCAAGACCTGAACTGGCAGCAAACCAGTAAAAACTCCCGCAAGTTTCAAAAGTATCACGCCAGCGTAGAATAACTCAGAGAGAGCGCCAAATCAACACAAACACAATGAGAAAACACTCTCGCAAACAATAAATATGTGCTAGAAAAGGCCATTTTCTCTACCCATTAGAGATGCAGAATATTTCACTTCCTTCGGAGAGAAATACATAAAAATATGGCACTGGGACATAAACAAAAGCAGCACTGAGTACAACTCTTTACATGACTCCCCAGTTCTCTATCTATTTAATAAATGAGCCCCTGTGATGGAGGGAAAAAACAGAAAGCAGCGTTATATGAAAATGCAACACAAGGATAACCGCGATCGCAAAGGAGGGAATTTGCTTTAAATGGAGGTAAATCAACCATGCTGCTCTTTTCAAGCTTTTTGTGGGGATATTGGCTGCTTGCTGACTCTCCCAACTCGATGCCAGAGGGGAGGAGAAATGTATGTTCAATTCTGCAGTCCGCGCATCGCTTGGCCGGGGGTGTTAACACTGTCAGGGCACATGAGGCTCCAGACTATCTGTTTCCCTATTCTGCTTCATTCTCATCAAATTGCTTGTTTTATTTATATCAAATGATACCTCGCTCCCCGCGCTCCTTCGCTCGGCTGATAACGCACCCCTCTCTGTCCCCCGCGTTCGCCCCCATCCCCCGATACATCCTATGAAATGTATTGCTTGCTCATTGTAAATAAAACATAAAGCTTCCTCTGAGCTCCTCCCTTGAGCCACCTATATTTCTATTTTTGCAAAGAGCAGCAAACCTTATACAGCGCTGCTGCCACATCACTATGAGCAAAGACTAACTTTATATGTCTGAGATATTGAAAAGGCAACTTTAAAAGCACTACTGTCCCTGATGTAGATATCACAAAATGCAGCTTTGATACAACTCTACGAGGCTCCTTTTATAAGCGTATCAATCATAGATTTCCAGCCTGTCTGTTGTAGACGTGCTCCTCACTCACTTGCTCTTTGCAGAGGGGTCCAAAAGTCTAAGAGCATTAATAAAAATGCAGACTTACCAAAATAACAGTAAAAAGTAGAAATTAGCGAGAAGTAAAAAAAACAACAGGAATTTGTCATAGCTGTTTGAAGTTTGTGTAAAACATGATGAGATAAATATATATACACTACTAGTCAAAAGTTTTTGAACAGTAAGATTTTAATGTTTTTTTAAAGAAGCTCTTCTGCTCACCAAGCCTGCATTTGATCCAAAGTACAGCAAAAACAGTAAAATCTTGAAATATTTTTACTATTTAAAATAACTGCTTTCTATTTGAATATATTTTAAAATGTAATTTATTTCTGTGATCAAAGCTAAATTTTCAGCATCATTACTCCAGTCTTCAGTGTCACATGATCATTCAGAAATCATTCTAATATGCTGTTCAAGAAACATTTATTATTATTATTATTAATATACATATATATTATATCAGAATATTCGTGTGACTGGAGTTATGATACTAAAAATTCAGCTTTGAAATCACAGAAATAAATTACATTTTAAAATATATTCAAATAGAAAACTGCTATTTTAAATAGTAAAAATATTTCAGAATGTTACTGTTTTTGCTGTATTTTAGATCAAATAAATGCAGGCTTGGTGAGCAGAAGAGACTTACTGTTTAAAAACTTTTGACTGGCAGTATATATATATATATATATATATATGTATGTATATAATTTTTAAAAATATATAATTGCTGACATCTTAATTTCTTTCATATTGACAAATTTTTTCATATATACCATACTGCACACACACAACGCCCCAAGAAGAGACTTAACAAATGCAAACACATGTTTTGCAATTTCTGTGACAGCTTTGAGAACACGAAATCTATTAGAGAATCAAAGCCGAACTATAGCATTACGATCTCATCGCACATATGTTACATCGCCATAACAATTCTGAGCGCAACATGGATAAATGCTCTTTTTGGCTGGCAGCTGGGGAATTTGAATAGTGTGTCTTTTCAATGCGTTTCATGAAGTGCTTAAACCCACCTCAGGGTTCTGAGACGCCTCTCATCTCCAGCTGTCTGCAGCGGAGGGGTAATGTTGATTGATGGAGGGAGGGAGGGCTAGAGCGATGTGCGGTGCAGTCGGAAGGCAGAGGAACGAATGGCTAACGCTAAACTTGACTCACTCCGTCATAAAGCCCATATAATTGTATCATGGACATGACACTGTCGTAATCATCCATGGCAGTTTATGTCAGTTGGTGACAAATGACAACGATTTACCAATGGGGTTAAGCCACACAGAGGACAGACACGGTCAGGGGATTATGATTTAGCATGGGGGTTCAGCAATGCAATGAGGACCCATGATTCACCAGGGTAGGACAAAGCCAGAAAGAGGACATCTTTGATTCAGTATAGTTACAAGCCAATGAGTGAACATTACTCACCAATGGGCCCAGGTTGACATCAATGAGCTTGATAAAGCGATAAAATGATTTAGAACAACAATGAACTGGGTAATTATGTGCTCTAGCCTGCAGCACCCGACGTACTCTAGCATAACCTGACACGAATTTCTCTTTCCCTGCGTCTGATGCCTGCTGTATCTCAAAGCACAAAATATGTCACTAAATGTCAGTCTCACTGGAACTGTTCTATTCTAATTCATCATGGCAAATATCAATCAATGCTGTATGTATGGTTTTGGGGATGTGAGTATTTACACCCTAACCTTTGACTCCTGACGGCCCGCTGGTGAGTAGCCAGGAGGGAGTACTTCACTCCTCAAACTAATGAGCTATTGATTTGTGTGAGATAGCCTCGAGAAACTGGGGTGTGGAAGAGAGCTGAAGATCTGGTTTATGTGTGACTGAGCGATGTATGAAATCATTCGCGCACCGCAAAGACGACGGGAAAGGAAAATCGCAAAGCCGAAGTTGGGATGTGAAAGGCCAAACAAAACAAAATAAAACAGATAACTTGTTATGCAACTTTTGGTCAGTTCAAAGCAAAACAAAGTCCACAAAACAAAATTAAATAAAATATAAAAAATGACTCGTTATGCAATATTTTGTCAGTTCAAAACAAAACAAACAAACAAACAAACAGTACACAAAACAAAACATATCTTGCTGTTATGCCACATTTTTTTAAGTTCAAAACAAAACAAAAACCATAAAACAAAATGAAAATACACAAAACAAAACATGACTCGTTATGCAACATTCTGTAGCTTCAAAAAACAAATAAAATGGAAGTGCACAAGACAAAACCGGTAACTTGTTATGCAACATTTTGTCAGTTTAAAAGAAAACAAAAACCGCAAAACAAAATGAAAACACAAAACAAAACAGATGACTCGTTATGTAACATTCTTTCGGTTCAAAAAATTGAAGAAATAAAAGCAAGCAAACAAACAAAATGAAAGTGCACAAAACATAACAGATAACTTGTTGTTATGCAACATTTTGTCAGTTCAAAACAAAAAAACAAAAAATTAAACATTAGACAAAATAAAACAGATTACTCATGCAACATTCTGTCGGTTAAAAAAAGCAAACAAACAAAAAAAATGAAAGTGCACAAATCAACACAGTTACCTTGTTGTTATGCAACACTTTGTCAGTTCAAAACAAAACAAAATGAAAACACACAAACAAAACAGATGACTTGTTATGCAACATTCTGTCATTATATAATAAAAAATAAACAAAATGAAACAGTCCACAAAACAAAATAACCTGTTTTACAACATTCTGACAGATCAAAACAAGACAAAAAAACAGTAAAAAAAAAAAAACATTTAAAAATCTATTACACACACATCTGTGTATAAATTTTTTTATAGTTAATTCATACTGAAAAAAAAAGTGTTAAATGCATGTAATGCATTATTCAGAACTGCACACTCACAACAATTACATATGTTATATACATTAAAATTTTAAGTCTGACTTCTGTTCCATACAACTGTTTTATCGTCAGGCATTTTACAAACATCAAGCAAAAGGCAGGTTTGAAAAATCTGCATCGCATTCGAAAGGCTCCCTCACTCAGCAAGTATTGTGTCTCTTTAATTCCTCTATGCTCCTCCATACATTATCCGGCATATTGCATGTCAGCAGCAGTGCACATAAAAGTTGATTTTTTTTTAGAGTTCGATGTCCAGAAATGCAACAGAAGCAAAGTTCTTTGGAAAGGCAGGCACTTTTGTTGTTTTATGGTCCAATTTTACTATCTAATGTAATAAATGAGCACATTAACTCCACTCACTATATAAATAGTGCATGTGTACGTGTTAATGTGTGAGGATGCGTATGGCTTTTAGTGGCTGCTATACAGTGAGCCAAAGCATTTGCTTGTTTGTGACTAAGTCTGTGTTGTTTCTCTCCCCCCTCTCTCTCTCCCGTCTCTAACGCGATGTGCATCGTGGTTTTTCCTTCCAATGAAAATGACTCAATGAATGTGCCAATGTCTGGAAGTTAATACCTGATGAATTAATATTGTATGGTTTCATAACCACTATCCCTGCCTGTGGGTCAAAGCAAAGAACAGGAGAACACCACATGATTTATTTGCTTGCAGTGTAATTTTGTGCAAACAGACATTATTGGTCTGAAAAACAAATGATTGTATGGTCAAAAAATGCTGTATAAAGTGGCACCGTTACCAGAGCCGCACTGCTCATTATAGGTATCGGCGTTCCCTAGGGTGTCTTTGTAGCCGTCTGTAAATTTGCATTGCAGTGATTTACCACGCAGAAAATACTATGCATTTCTTTATGCATTTCTTTGTTTTGTTGCAATTGTTGCATGTTCTGCACTCGTTCACTGCTGCTAGCAGTTAGTTTAGAAACCATTTTAGAGCTTTAAAAAAAGGATAAACAGATATTTGAGCCACTGCACTAAAGATCTGAGGATAGATGTCATTTCAGTTCACTCTCAATGGGAGTGATTCAAAGATTTAAGTGAATCTTAAGTGAATCCTCTCTACACTTGTACAGAGGATGGCTTATCTTGGTTTACAGTATCTGTGTAACATAAGCTACTTTTCATCATTCGTCCTGTTCCTGTAAGCAGTCCTCTACACACAAATGCATGAATAAAATAAGAGACCATATCTTAGTGTTCACCTATAGATATGTATATATATATATATATATATATATATATATATATACTGTATATGTTATGTTTAATTCACTAAAAAAACCTGAAATGAATGCTTCTGCATTTAAAAAAATAATAATAAAGTAATGTAAAATAAAATTCTTCTTTTGTTTATTTGCATAAACACCTAATTTCTATAGTGTAAACTCTGTCCAACCGTTACAATTAAAGACAAGCTAAAAGTAAGAAATCAGGTATGACATCTGGGGTAAAGAGTACTGGAATTATAGTGAAATATTTTTAATGAAACTAAATGCAATGAACAAAAACCATAAAACAAAACGAAAATACACAGAACAAAACAGACTCGTTATGCAAAATTTTGTTGCTTCAAAAAATAAATAAATAAATAAAAACAAACAAACAAAAATGAAAGTGCACAAAACAAAACAGGCAACTTGTTGTTATGCAACATTTTGTCAGTTCAAAATATTAAATAAATAAAAGCAAACAAACAAGCAAACAAAATAAAAGTGCACAAAACAAAACAGATAACTTGTTATGCAACATTTTGTCAGTTCAAAACAAAAACAAACAAAAAAATACACAAAAAATGAAACAAAAGAGACCATATCTTAGTGTTCACCTATATAAAATTGTAAATAAAAATATATTTTGGTCACACTTTTTAATGTATTTAGCCGTAAATAGCAATGCCAATAAAACATACTATTTAGTTTATGTTTAATTCACTTAAAAACTATTAATGTTTATACATTGTAAAATAATAGTAATAAACCATAAAACTAAATAAAAATACACAAAACAAAACAGATGACTCGTTATGCAACATTTTGATGCTTCAAAAAAAAAGCAAACAAACAAACAAAACTAAAAAACACAAAAAACAGATGACTCGTTATGCAACATTTTGTTGCTTCAAAAAAAATAAAATAATAAAAAAATAAAAGCAAACAAAATTAAAATGCACAAAACAAACAGGTAACTTGTTGTTATGCAACATTTTGTCAGTTCAAAACAAAACAAAAAACATAAAAAACAATGAAAACAAAACAAAACAGATGCCTCATTATGTAACATTCTGTCAGTTTAAAATATGAAATAAATAAAAGTAAACAAACAAAATGAAAGTGCACAAAACAAACCAAAACAGATAACTTGCAGTTATGCAACATTTTGTCAGTTCAAAACAAGAAAAACAAAAAAACAAAAAAAAAAACACACAAAACAAAATGAAACAAGAGACCATATGTGTATTTTATATAGTGTTCACCTATAAAAAAAATTGTAAATAAAAATATATTTTGGTCACACTTTTTAATATAGTGTAGTCATAAATAGCAATGCAAATGAAACATACTGTATATTTTATGTTTAATTCTCTAAAAAACTATTAATGTTTCTACACTGTAAAAAAAAAAATAAAAATAATAATAATAATAATAAAATGAAGTACCGTGAAATAAAATTCTGCCTTTGTTTATTTTCTATAGTGTAAACTCTGTCCAACCATTACAATTACAGACAAGCTAAAGTGAGAAATCAGGTTTGACACCTAGGGTAAAATACTAGAATTACAGTGAAATATTTTAATGAAACTAGATGCAATAAATACTAAAGTGTAGATAACCAGTTAAACCTTAAACATTTGCTTTCTATCAATGATTGCATTATTAAATTACTAGCAATATGAAGTGTGCATTTGAAAGCATGCATGTCCGAGCAAACAATAAAGGCAATGAAATGATTTGTTTGCTTTAGTTTAAGAGATAATTGCTTTGTGGTTTGATTTCCTCCTCTCCATTACATTTTAATAAAATGCAATAACAACGCCTCCTTTCTGTGAGAAACCACCCTCTATTGATCATCATCAAGGGTATGAACAATAAATTGAATAATACATTTACAAAAGTGCTCTATTTGAGAAGACCTAATGATTTGGATGAAAGAAACATCCTATTGGTTTCTTGTGCACTATAAACAATGTCAGAATCCATCAGACACATGCAGACTCAAATAACTGGAAATTAAATCTCTCCACCTAAGGTCTCTTTATTCTTTTCCTCTTCTCCAGTTGTCTCTAATGTTAACATTATTCACTCAGTCTCACCTGACCCTGACTGGCCAAGGGGAGTTGGAACACGTGGCCTGGCTAGTTATCATTTCAAAGCCACATATATCCATATCCTCATTTCTGTATACATCTGCAGTGTCGGTCTCCAATCCCTGAGCTGTAAAGTCATCTCAAAGTTAGACCTGGCTCTTTGAAGTCCCACCAACACAGCATTCAATGCTGTCATTATTCAACCACCAGAGAGAAATTTAGCATAATTTACACAATATGCTTCACTGTTTTTTTTCCCTTCCTTTCTTCCTCTCTCTCTTATTTATTTATTTATTTTTATTCATTTATATATTTATTTATTGTGTTTTAAACAAAAGGGGGTTATTTATTTGTTTATTTACTTACTTACTTATTTTATTTTGGATTTTAGAATTAGATTAAGAAAATGCCTTACATGCAATTCCAAACCATGCCTTGTGTATAATAATAGCAACAACAATTAGATAATGTCAATCATTTCTATATTTTATATGATCTAATATTATATAGAATAAATTATCACATAAATACAGAATTATTGACAGAAAGAAAGACAGATAGAAAGCAAAATTAAGAGAAAATTATGATAAAAATGACAAAAGAAAAAAAGTCTGCTAACTATATGCATAACCTTTTTTTTCATTTTTTCCCAAAGATTTTTGTTATAAAACAGTCCACACCTTTGTTAAGAAGCAACATGTTAATTAACAAAGAAAATAAATGATTTGGTTTATTAATAATAATAATAATAATGATGATAATAATAATAATAATTAATAATAATAATCCAATTAGATTCTGTATTATTTTCTTTTTTTGGTTTATAAAAATATCAGAAATAAAAATCTAAATAAATTGAAAAGTTTTTCATAATAATAATAATAATAATAATAATAATAATCCAATTAGATTACTTATTATTTTCTATTTTGGTTTATAAAAATACCAGGAAAAAAACCCAAACAAATGGAAAAGTGTTTCCTAATTAAATAAATAAATAAATAAATAAATAAATAAATAAATAAATAAATAAAAATAATAATAATAATAATAATAATAATAATAATAATAACAACAACAACAAACTAATTAAATTATTGTTTTATATTTTGTTTTTTAAAAATATATGAAATATGCAAATCAATGGAAAAGTTTTTCCTAATATTAATAATAATAATAATGCTAATAATAATAAAATTAGATTTAGAACAGATTCTTTTTCTGTTTATAAAAATATTTGATTTTTTTTTCTAATAATAATAATAATAATAATAAAATTAGATTACTTATTATTTTCTTTTTTTGTTTGTTTATAAAAATATAAGAAAAAATATCAAAATAAATGTAAACGTTTTTCCTAATAATAATAATAATAATAATAACATATTACTACTTCTACTACTCAATAATAATAATAATAAACCAATTAAATTACTTATGTTCTATTTTGTTCCTTAAAAATATCAGAAAAAAACATGTAAATAACTGGAAAAGTGTTTCCTAATAATAATAGTAATATAATAATAGTTCCATTCATTTCTAATCATTTTTATAAAACAATAAAGAAACTAATTGGTTTGGAAGAAGAACAAGATTATAAAAGGCCTTCGCTAAAAAACTTTTTTGATGATCAGCAGTAAAACCAAAGTAGGGGTCTGGGAATTGGACCCTCGGCTGGCCCTAAATGATTCTTTAGGGGGTGCACAAAATTCCTCTGACTTGACTTTGCTTGGAGTTCTGCACTGCTGACTTCGCAAGCGCTCCCAGATCTACACTTTGTTATTTAAATGCTCTTCTTTATCTCACCTTTGGAAGCGGAGACCGCGCACGTGCCGCGTAAGGGCGAGGACCGGAGGAGAGGAGTTGGAAGGGTGCGCTGTGGCAGGCGCGTTCTGGAATGACCTTGGAAGTCACTCAGCAGCGAGTTACCCCCGGTGATAGGGCCTTCACTGAAAAGTTGGCATGGCCGCTGCCCCTGGCACAGGCAACGATCCGAGAGAGCCCAAGACTGGGCTCCTGTCCCACTGGAGCCCGATAACGATCAGATGGCAAGCTCCAGGCTGGCATTTATTTGGGATACAGTTAAGGAAAGTGATGGCCGCACAATCATTGACTGTGTCACTTGATAATAGCCCCAAGCAAACAGGCTTCGGTAGACTCGCATTCCTCACAAGAGTGATTCATTTGTTCTGCTTCCATGCGGTTTACTATCTGCTGTGTATCTCGCAGTCTCTCTCCCCTGGACATCCAATACCCGCCAAAAGATTTCCAATTTCACTTGGACAATGGCCTCAGAGGGCTGTAAAAGACCATTGATTTGGGCCCTCCTGCAAATATTCTCCCTAAACAGTGAGAAGCATCTTTCAGGCCATTTTACATCTTAATGGATAAACCATTGAGCCCCGCTTGATTGTTTAACTAAGAAAGTATATCATCGAACCACAAGGACCATTTGCACAGGGGCCTTCTGGGATGCCGGACGCAAACAGTCAGACATTACGAAAGAAGAGATAAATGCTCCAACATTTCCTCGTAGACCGCTGCAACAGGATCTAGCCAGCGGTGGTGGAGGGATAGTTAGAGAAGGGCATCGTTAGGGTTGGGATAGCGAGAAGAAAACAAAAAGTGTGTGTGAAGACACAAGCCTACAAGCCTTCGACATAAAGGTCAGGATGGTACCCTTCATTTGGAAATCTGTGTTCACGCTAATTAGCTTTGGCCGGGCCAATAAAACAGCTATTCAACGGAACAGATAATAATGTCACCATCTGAAAACAAACAGCAACGCTCCCCCCAAAGAGCAAGAAGCGGCGTGGAAGAAAGTGCAAGACTACTTTAAATTGTCACAAACCCTGTACATCTCAGCCATACCATTAAGGCAACCTTTTGGGAAATTATCTCTGACTGCCCAGGAGCAGCAAGACAAGTAGAATATCAGTTAAGGATGGGACACCTCGATTCGAGCTGTCTTAGTTAATATTGTTCTTTAGATGGACTTTTAATTGCCTTCTCCAAAAGTCTTCCTCCTCGAGCCTTCACGTGGTACGGCCGAATCCTCTCGGCTTCCTGGCGGGGCTCGAGCTCGAGGGATTCACGCCGTTCCTGTGAACAGGACCGGACAGGGTTATTAGAAGGTAGAAGATTCGAGATTGGCCCTTGGCTGGTGCGGTAGCTATTTCAAGAGCGCTTTCCTCCACTGAGCAGAGCGCCATAAGGGACTGTATATGAAATCACGAGCTGTTTTTTGCAGGAATATTTCAAAGCGGGGTCTGCGAGGAGTTGCTTTGTGTGCCAGTGTTGTGGGGGCTGGATCTGGCCATATGTCAGAGCTCACTGCGAGAACAGCCTGGATCTGCTGGGGCTGGGACTCTCCGCTAGGCGATGTCTTCTCTTCCAGCTCTCTGCTCAACCCTGTGAGACCTGATGTCACCCTGCTACACAGCAGTTGGTTGTGCCCAAACACGCACGGGGGAACAAACACACAGTTCCACCCACACACACAGAGTGACAACAAACACAGACTATGCAAACACTCCACATGGCCGAGGTCAAACTAGCTATTGCATCATCCACATATTGTCTCAAGTAATTACAAGCATCTGGTTGAGGCAATGAAGCCTCCACAGCCCTCGGCTGTGGTCTTGACACCCTGTGTTTCTATAAAGCTAATAAAGGTGAAAGGAAAAGCAGCACATACAGCATACTACATACAGTATATAAAGTCCACAATATTAAAACAGTACGGTAACTACAAATATAATTCTAATTCTTTTTTTATTAATATTATTAGTTTTTTACCAGGAGAGCTGTATATGAAACATGCTATTTCCACTGTAGTGTTGCATAATTGTTTGGGAGGAAAACAATTAAATCAGGGGTTTTCAAAATGTGATTCGATGATCCCAGGGGACCATCAGGGGGTCAAAATTTCACATAAATAAATAAACTGAATGAATGAATGAAAAAGAATGTTTTATATTAATTATTATTTCTAAACTAGATAAGTTTAGCAATAATTACTGCAAATGAGGAAGAAAGTTGCAATAAAATAAAAAATAAAGAATCACAAAAAATATTGCTTTAACACTTAAGTACCATCAAAATATTTCCTGTCCTCAGATTTTAAAATAAATATATAAATAACAGTTATAAAAAGACTGTTTTGTGAAAAAGACGGTTTATATTAATATAATTTTTATTTTATCTAAATTAGTATAGTTTTATATCATTGTTTATTGCCTTTATATAAGTATATCTTTATTCATTATAATTTCTTAACTAAATATGTTGTGCATTACTGAAAACGAGGGAAAAAAGCTGCAGTAATAAATAAATAAATAAATAAAACAATATTGCTTTAACACTTTAAGTACCTTGAAAATATTTCTGGCCTCTCCTCAGGTTAATAAATAAATAAATAAATAAATAAATAAATAAATAAATTAGTGTTTTTTCTATATTATAAATATACTGTTTTGTGAAAAAGATGGTTTATATTAATATAATTTTTGTTTTATATAATTTTATATATATTTTTTATTTTTATTACCTTTATATAAATATATGTTTTTATATTAATTATAATTTCTAAACTAAACATGTTGTGCACTAATTACTGCAAATGAGGAGAAAACTTGCAAAGTTGCAAAAAAAAACAAAAAAAAAACAAACAAACAAAAAAAAACAAATCAGTACTACTTTAACACTTAAAGTACCTTGAAAATATTTCCTGGCCTGTTCTCAGGTTCTAAAATAAATGAAAAATAAATAAATGAATGTTAGACTTTATAGCAGTTATAAAAATACAGTTCAGTGAAAAATGGTTTATATTGATACTTTTAATTTAATCATTTTATATCATTTTTTTAATTGTCTTTATATAAATATATTTTTTATATTAATTATAATTTCTAAACTAAATATTATGCTTATTAATTACCTAAAACGAGAGAAAAAACTGCAATAAAAAAATAAATAAATAAAATTACAAAACAATATTGCTTTAACACATTTAAGTACCTTTAAGTACCTTGAAAATATGACCTGGCCTCTCCTCAGGTTCTAAAAAAAGAAAAAAAAGAAAATGAAAATAAACTGTGTTTATGTAGTTTTTTCTACACACATCCAAGACCACCCAGGTGTGTGAGGGGCGTTCATTTGTTTGAACACTCAAAGTTCAAGATTTAGTTTCTACTTTTGGCTGAACAAACCCTGTGAAGGTGAATCTCCTCCAAAACAGCATTTACTATTAACCTACAGACTCAGTGATCGGTGACTCAGATAAACCCGTGAACATTTTCTTACATTCACCCAAGAGAAGACAGCACGGTTGAGATGCACAAGCAATCGTCCTCACCGGACTGTTCCCGCTCTCATTCGGGAATTCTCTGTCGCTATCCTCTTCGTCTGTTTCTCTATTAAACAAAGCGCGGTGTTTCCTTCTCTAGTAACAAATTCTCCTGCATCCACCACCTCCCCTTCTGTCGGAAGGCAGGGCTTAATGCTAGAGCTCCTTCCCACTGTGTTTCTGCACAATTAGCTCCACAGAAACTGGGGAACAGCAGCTGAGTTGGAGAACCAAGATGGATGATTGAAGTTGTGAAGGTGACGGGATGGCAAAAAAAGAGAAAAACAACATCAGCCATCAGCTCGCAAAGCCTGGGAGGAAGTAATAGTCCCTGTCAGCCGTAAAACCCCTTCCATCGAGGTGCAGGCCACAACTCCATAAGGCTCCACAATTTCTGCACTTCCCTTCATAGATAGTCAGCTTAATTACCCAGCAGGCCATGCATGTGGGGGCACAGCCATTGTTAGAGACAGAATGACATATGCACTCAGCAGCAGAAATGCAGTTGGACAGATCAGAATCATGAAGCCGGCTTTGAAATCTGCTGACTCCTCAAGACAACCCAGAGTTTTCATGCCCTTTGTCGAAGTGATAAAGGTCTGCAGGGGTGAAAATTAATGGGTTTTGTCCGAACGCTAGTTCAACAGGCCAATTAGTTAAATTAAGCTACAAATGTACAATATTAAGAGCGGTAGACCAATCTGGCTCTATCTGTTCTCTAAAAAAACGCTCTCGGGGCGCTGTCATCAAAAAAAGATCATTTAAACAGAGCTGATATTTAATTTCCTCTGTGTGGCACTTCATTTTCAACCCTTTGTTTAATTCAAGAGATGGATTAGCATATGTGCAACGTGATATATCTTTTAAAAAGTCTTTTGTAAAGTGAGTCGGAGAAGTTAACTCAATCAAGCCCTGACTATAGAGTTACAATTGATATTTCATTCATTAGAGACTGTATTTTTTCATTTAATCTCAATTTGCGTTTTACAAGTTGAACACTGTCCAATAAACCCAGTTTTTATCCTATATTATGCTATTTATATTCATTTTGTTTATTGATACTGCTGGGACGAAACCAGCGGTAAATAAACAGCATCTCAGCATTGCTAACTACACAATATTTCAAACGATTATGGGGACACTAGGGAGCGTTTTGACAAAAGTGATTTGAGACCACAATCCTCTATTCTTCTTTCTAAAAATGAGAAGTATTAATTCACACGTTTTGTGAGTAATACGTTGTTTTAATCCAAATGTGACATCTCAAGTCGAGCGAATCTGTTAAACACCTTCCTGCTTGTGTTTTATAATGATGATTTCAGCATAATACTGATCGTCCTTCCTGCCCTCTCTGACACGGTCGCTCCTTTTATCCCTCTTTTCTCTCTCTCTCCTCTTCTCTCAGCCCACTTATTCTGCCCATGTGCCAGCAGTGTTTAATTGCCGTGTCATAATGAAATCTAGTTTGATGAAGAACAATTCAGGCTCGGGCACCGCCTAATCAAATTAACCAAGTCCTTTTTGATTTTCAATTATCTCGTTCAGCGGAACGTTTCCTCCCTGGCACGGATCGACTATGACTGGAACTTTACAAAGCTGGAACGATGCTGCCTAACTATCATGTCGGACAGTTGACGTGTATCTCCCAAGACATCTCTAAGTGACCATGTGGAGTCGCTGTGTTGTTTTACATTCTTCCTGTTTTGGTTTTCCATCATACTATAAGTCACCCAGGACTTCCACTAGCAGCCATGTATGTCCAAAAGCTAGGTAGGAAGGTATACAGGAACATCCACTGGTCACAATCTTCTACTAAGATGTCTTAAAGTAATAGTTCACCCAATTTTCTTTAAAATATACTAGTAAGGTATAAATGATTTTGTTTCTTCATCCAAAGTGATTTTGAGAAATTTAGCATGATTGTTTGTTCACCAACAAATCCTCTGGAGTGAATGGGTGCCGTCAGAATGAGAGTCCAAACAGCTGATAAAAACATCACAATAATCCACAACTACTCCATGCGACTCCAGTTCATCCGTTAACATCTTGTGAAGTGAAAACCTGCATGTTCATAAGAAACAAAGCCATCATTTGGCATTTTAACTTTAAACCATTGCCTCTGTTATCAATACTAACACTTCCAGTGCAGTGAGAAAGTCTATCCTTCTTAAAATCCACCGAAATATTTGTACCGGATACCCATTTTCCACAAGTTGATATGATTCTTTAGGGTCTTAATGAAAAGTCTATAATATAGTTTGGTTAAAAATTCTCAATGGTTGTGTGAAACAACACTCTTTTTATCTTGCAATAATCATCCTGTTCTGGTCGAGGCTGCTTTAAATGTTAATGAGCTCTGCTTGCCCCGCCCCTCTCTTCTCTCTGTTGAGTGACGAGCCTGTTTACTTTAGCCGCATTTAGCCACTAAACTTGCTAACTAGCACGTTATTAGGAAAGGTGATTGCAGAGATTCATAACCCTTATACTCACTTCTGGATCACAAATGATTTGCGCGAACATAGACGCATTTATGTAGATCAGGAGGCGCATTCCCTTCACAAACAAATGTAATCCACTGCATCTTCAGCGGCTCAGATGTCGGGAGTAAATGACGATCACTATGTTCATTATTACATCCAGCAACACAACACCTCAATCGCTCAATCGGAGATATTCTTGTCTAACTTACATCCCTGCTCCGGCATTGAAACAGTGGAGGTGGGACTGTTACAGCTGATCTGAGGTAAAACGCTCATGTCAATCAACTATCTTGGGAGTGGCCTCTGTCAGTGTGACGCCACACCAAACAGTGCTCATTTCTCTCCTGATTCAGACAAGACAACTTTTTCACTGTATTCAATATTTTAGCTGGAAACAACAGTGTGAATTAAAAAACGGATTACAAATATGGAGCTTTTCATTTTACAAGACATTAATTGATGGACTGGTGGCATATGGATTAATTGTGGATTATTGTGATGTTTTTATCTGCCATGCGGAGTCTCATTCTGATGGCAGACATTAACTGCAGAGGATCCATTGGTAAGTAAGTGATGTAATGCTAAACTTCTCAAAATCTGTTTCGATGAAGAAATAGGATGACTTATTTTTTTAAGGGTCAGTGCTAACACTAATAGCTAGGAAGCTATATTAAAGTTATCATTGTGTTAAATTAGGAAAGCACTGAATATATACATTACGAAAAAGTAGCTTTAGAAAGAAATGTTTTAATTAACGCACAAAAACACAAATAAATACCGAAATATGAAATTATCTTTAAAAAAAAATTAAACGATACTCTAGGTATAAAACTAAAAGCACCAGTAGGTGGTGGCAAATTAATAAAATAATAAGTAAGTAATTCATTCAGTCGATTGGTTTAAACGGCTGATTCATTCAGAAACGAAGCAAGTGACTACCTTCGTAAATGGCTCACTGAATCATTGACTCACTCAATTTGTGGATTCGATTCATTCAGAATGAGAGGCACAACCATTTTCCTAGAGCTTTATTTTCATTGGCAATATTATTGACAGTGTGTCTAAAATTTAATTATTCGCACCTTACACTTTATCTTCATTTTTGAGTAAAAACAACGATGATTCTGAAAGAAAGCATGCAGTGTTTGTTATAGTAACACATGCAACATGCGGTGCTTGTATTTTAGCGTTGCTATTAATGTTATGGCTTTTTTAGCAAACAGTTTTCTTTGTAAATTCAGTTCGACAGCATTAAGTTGAAGAGGGTAAATTTTATTTCTCACTAAATCTGCACGTGCATTTTAGGTGTTCTTGCTTTGTCCAAGCAATAAATGCACGTCTTTGAATGAGCGCTGTAATATTTTTCAACCGCCCAGGTAATGTCAGTACAACAATTTCAGGGGCTGCCAAAATTACATTTTAAAATCAGTCAGAGCTATAGAAATGCATCTTAATATTTACATGTAAATCTCCATATTATGTTTTGGCTACTTTCTATCTGACCCCCCTACATCTATTTTTGACGTCCATCGGGGGTCAGACCCCCCCAAACCAATTTGCACCCTGTTGGCAAATCTATCTGAAAGTAGTCTTCTTATTTTCGATTTTGAGAAAAGCAAGTTCTATACAGAACCGTTCACAAGCGATCACTTCCAGTTATCAATGCTGTCCAATTCACTGTGACATGTGCCAAACTACTGTTGCGACAGTGTAAGGGTGCAGTTTTCAAAGCCAGGCGGCGAGTTTGCTCTCTACCTCGTAGGGTGATGCTACCTTAAATGGTTTATACATGGAAAGCTTTACTGAGTCCATCAAAGCGGATGTACCCTGTAGAGATGATACACACTGCTTGAGGGATTACATCAACTAGGCCCTACTTAAGGGCAGCCAATAGTTGGCCACAGTGAACTCCTGCAGAGAGGATGTCAGAGGCAGTAGAAAGCATCTCGACAAGTTGTTGCCCCTGGCACATAGACTTCGCTGACAGAGAAGGAAGGAGGAGATGGCAGAAAGGTATGCTTCTTCAGACTTCAGAAAAACCAGCACTTGAAATGTCCTCACCTGCTCACCTGCACCTGACCTTGTTCCAGCAGCACACATCTCTGCTGCTCCTGCGTCAGCCTTCTCAGGTCCAGTGACTTTACCGCTGGTCGAAAAGTGCCAGCACTACAAATGCCAGTAAGGCTTCTTGGGTTTCTGTTCACCATCTATTGAATCTGATGTATAATAATCTAAACCAAATTTAAGTGAACTTTAGAAATAATCAAGCACATATTTAGTGACTTAAAACACCAATTTTATGGAGAAAATGAAGTCAAGTTAATATTATTTAAATATGTAAACTGCTCCATCAGACGTCATATTTTGTTATACAAAAACAAAACAAAACAAAATTAAACACAAACTAAAACCAAACAAAACACAACAAAACAAAACACAAACCAAAGCCAAACCAAACAAAACACAACAAAACAAAACACAAATCAAAACCAAACCAAACCAAACCAAACCAAACACAAATTAAACAAACAAACAAACAAAAAAAAAAAAATACAAACCAAACCAAAACAAAAAGGAACACAAAACAATACAAAAACAAAACAAAACAAAATCAAACACAAACTAAAACCAAACAAAACACAACAATACAAAACACAAATCAAAACAAAACCAAACACAAATAAAAAAACACACACACACAAAAAAACAAAACAAAACACAAACCAAACCAAACAAAAATGCAAACTAAAACAAAACAAAATACTAACCAAACATGCCAAAACAAAACCAAACACAAACTAAAACCAAGCCAAACACAAAACAAAAAAACAAAAAAAAACAAACCAAACATGAATTAAAACCAAACCAAACAAAAAAACAAACTAAAACCGAACCAAACAAAACAAAACACAAATCAAAATAAAGTAAAACAAAACAGAACACAAAACAATACAAAACCAAACACAAAACAAAACAAAAACTAACCAAACCAAAACAAAGTGAAACAAAACGTAAACTAAAACCAAACCAAAACACAAAACCAAACAAAACACACAAACCAAAACAAAACAAAAGCACAACCAAACAAAACAGAACACAAAACAATACAAAAACAAACACAAATCAAAACCAAAGCAAACAAAACACAAATCAAAACAAACAAAATACAAACCAAACCAAAACAAAAAACACAAATTATAACAAAACAAAACAAACACACAAACCAAACAAAACAGAATACAATACAAACAATACAACAATACAAAACCAAACACAAAACAAAAATCTAACCAAACCAAAACAAACCCAAACGCAAGCTAAAACCTAACAAAATACAAAACAAAACAAAACAAACATAACACAAACCTAAAGAAAATAAAACACAAAACCACTAAACCAAACACAAACTAAACACAAAACACAAACAAAAAGAAACATACAAAATACACAAATCAAAACCAAAACAACACACAAAACAAAACAAAAACAACAGAACAAAAAACACAAACCAAACCAAAAAAAAAAAAAAAAAAAAAAAAAAAACCCAACAACCCAAACTATAACTTTGAAGAATGTTACTACAAACAGGCCTGTCATCCTTTCCTAGTAGCTGGCACAGCAATAAAGGCATTCACATAGAGCAGTAATGTAGAGCAGCAAAAATCAATTAAGCAACTTTTGAACCTGCAACCTCTCACATGTAAAGCAAGAAGCATACTTCTAAACCACAACATCCCTCATGAAGCTGAAATCCTGAAATTGCCTCTGGTAAAGCGCCTGTGTGAATTGACGCTGCCTTAATTACCTCCATACTGATGAGACTTTCAATCACGTATTGTACATCCAATTGTTCAACTATATCTCAGTGCACATCATATTTCACCCTCAGCACTCCTACATCCTGCGGCCTTTTACTCTGGAGACTCCAATTATTACAGCAGGGAAATTAGTCGAGAAAAATGATCCACATTTAGAGAGAGTACACAAAATATCAAGAGGAAATGGATAATTATTTGCAATTTTTAAGCAGTGCTTTATATTAGTCATATTTTTTGTCTTTTAATTTAAAAAAATCCTCTGAACATCTAAAACGAATATAATTGTAATCAAAAATAATTCTTTGGTAAACAAAAATATGCAAAATTAGGAAAATGTGTCAAATTGGATTATATAACATATAAATGAATATCAATATCAACAATGCAATGATATCAAGCAACAGTGTTACCTTTTAGACATGAGAAATGATTGATCTTGTCATATACAGTGTTATTTTAGTATTGAGACACTATTACCGTATATATTGTTTTTATTAAAATTTGTTTATATTTTTCTATTTTCATTTTAATTTAAGTTTTTGTAACTACATTGTTTTTATTATTATATTTACCTCCATATAGGTTTAATTCAAAACTGCTCAAGCAAAGCACTCCTTCCACACGAACATTGTGCTCCAAAACATACAAATACAGTATTTCACATGATCACACTTGTCAAGAGAGTAGCTTTATAAACCCTTCAAGACTCTCATGTGGCTCAACACTAAATTTTCTTCCGTGCATAAGGATGTTGGCACACGGCTATGCCATTTCATCAAACAACTCAAACAAGGGGACTGTAAGGCGATGGAATCTCATGAAATAAGATGGCGAGATGGTTTACAGTCTCTCTATAACTGTATGTGAATAAATCCACAAGTGTCTGCAGGGCAGGTCAGCAGTATGAGATGGGAATTCAGACTCTTGCCTGCAAGTGCGAGTGTGCATGTGTATGTGTGAGTGTCAGGCAAGGCCATGACAGACGTGCACTGGTGCATTTAGCCTGGCCCTGAGTTACACTATGTCATTGAGAGCTGTCATTAGCTCATGCAGAGCACAGCTGAAAGAGAGCGAGAGCCTGGGGGTGCAGATTGTGAGTGTGCGTCCACGACTACACGTGTGTATGTGCAAAAGCCCGCGAAAAGCACAGCATATTAACACTCTTAATCTTCTTCTGCATGTCGGTGAGGGACTGTTTCACGGTTATTACTTCTGTTCTTTAGGGGAAGATCTGCTCAGTGATGAGATGTAACAGCTAAGGTAAAACATTAGCCTGTGATGCATGTTGGATTGGAAAATGGAGGACTGGGGGGGACCTGCTATGACCCCCTGAATTTTTTAACCAGCATAGAAAGCCACCCTACTATAAAAATCATGGTGCATTGAAAAAGTATATATGCACCATGTACAGTATATCATCTCCTAGTAGACAAGATGCATTGTAAAGATACATTGATTTCATTACACCACTGCACTGGAATGATCTGCACCCGATTATATTCAATGCTGGAAGGTGGACATCAAAAATCTTTTTATTACTCTTAGGGTTTTTTTTTTTTTTTGTGGAAGTACTGATACTGACTTGTCTATCCTGTCTAGATTGACAATGTTCGGTTCGCCCTTTTAAGCACCTGGCAGCTGAGACGTCTTTGAAGATGTTGTTTTGCCGTTTGGTTGTACTTCACCTACCAAGTGAACACACTATGACATGCAACCAGCTGGCAAGCCGTCTTAATCCGCGCTTTTGATGTTCCTCGTCAAACATGCTCTTGTCTTTTGAAAAAGCAATTTAATTGGAATAATGTTGTGGAGTTTACCTTTATCAGCATATTCAAGTCACACGCACATCTTTTGCAGGGTGGTGAAACATTCAGAACTGAATTTTTAATTAAATCCTGAATTTGAACAAGTTACACCAACATGATGCAGAATTGCAATTCAAACCAAAGGAAGTAGAATTCAAATTATATGAAATTCAAAGAAGATGAATCTAAGATTTTTAACTAAAAAAGCAAAAGATGTCAAAACAAACTTTAAATGTTGGCTTAGAGATAGATAGACAGACAGATAGACAGATATATAGATAGATAGACAGATAGACAGATATATAGACAGATAAACAGATAGATAGATAGATAGATAGATAGAAAGATAGATGGATGGATGGATGGATGGACCGACAGACAGACAGACAGACAGACAGACAGACAGACAGACAGATAGATAGATAGATAGATAGATAGATAGATAGATAGATAGATAGATAGATAGATAGATAGATAGATAGACAGATAGACAGATAAATAGAAAAACTGATGGATGGATGGATGGATGGATGGATGGATGGATGGATGGATGGATGGTTGCAAGGATAGATAGAATGATAGAACGATAGATAGATAGATAGAAAAACTGATGGATGGATGGATGGATGAATTGATGGTTGGAATGATAGATAGAATGATAGAACGATAGATAGAACGATAGATAGATAGATAGATAGAAAAACTGATGGATGGATAGATGGATGGATGGTTGGATGGATGGATGGTTGGAACGATAGATAGAACGATAGAACGATAGATAGAAAAACTGATGGATGGATAGATGGATGGATGGTTGGAATGATAGAATGATAGATAGAATGATAGAATGATAGAACGATAGATAGATAGAAAAATTGATGGATGATGGATGGATGGAATGATAGAACAATAGAATGATAGATAGATAGATAGATAGATAGATAGACGAACGGATGGATGGACAGATAGATAGACATAGACACTGTAGATAGATAGATCAAACAACAGAACAATAGAACGATAAAATGATAGATTCAACAACAGATAGAATGACAGAACGATAGATAGATGGTTCAAATTTTAATTTTCTCATTTTAATTTTCTTTTGTGGAATTCAGAATCTTTTTTTTTTTTCCGCATCTTGTTCCCGCATTTTCAAATGCCAGTGCTGTTTCACCACAGAGACGTGTGTGTAATTTTCTCAGGTGACCTCTAGTCCAAACCCATCCAGGATTTAGGAGAAGCGTTCTGTCTCACCCTTTACATTGATCGGCGGTGACGGCCCCTTTGCGTACCATTATCTAGCCACAATAGAAACAGAGAGGACACAATCACACCTGCCAATCAATCCAGGGTAAATATTTGTGTTTCTCTCTCCCTCTCGACAGTTCTCCATGTGCAAGGTCTATGATCTTATTATGCTCGCGACCTTTCGATGATAATGGCAGCGTCTGTGGACGCATCACAGCTTGTACCACTATCCGCCACGGTCTCTCATGCACGCCTGTCAGAAAGACGCACAACGAGTTATGGAAGACGACACAGGCTGCTTTGCTTGCTGCTCTGCAGCCACGCCACAA
The DNA here is from genome assembly GCF_022985175.1 of Labeo rohita. Lineage (NCBI taxonomy): Eukaryota > Metazoa > Chordata > Actinopteri > Cypriniformes > Cyprinidae > Labeo > Labeo rohita. The sequence continues at coordinate 9,767,697 of NC_066880.1, forward strand.
CATGCAAATAAGACAGGCCAAAGGAGGATCACAAAAATGAGAAAGAGAACACGAGAGGGTGATATAATATACATCACATCCTTTAAAGTTGAGCTTGAGGTCACTAAGAAAAAGATACTTCTATTCAACAAGGACGCATTAAATGATCAAAGGTGACAGTAAAGACATTTATAATGTTACAAAAGATTTCTATATCAATTAAATGGCTGTTCTTTTGAACTTTCTATTTATCAAAGAATAATTAAAAACAGTTTTTACAAAAATATTAAACAGCACAACTGTTTTTAACATTGAAAGTAAGACTTGGGTACATATTAGAAAGATTTCTGAAGGATTATGTAACACTGAACACTCAAGAAAACAGAAATATACTACAACAAATAAAGTAAAATATGCTAAAATAGAAAACACTTATTTTAAATTTTATATTTTTCCAGTGCAACTATTTTTACTGCATTTTTTATCAAATAATCACAGCCTTGGTAAGCATAAGAGATTTTTTCAAAAACATTTACAAAATCTTATTGACCCCCAATATTGTGTATGGTAAAACACCATAAAAGTATCCAAAAAGCAGCCTATATGACATATTCATGTGACAAACAGACCTAAATTCAAATTTGGAACATTTTAGATGAACTATCCCTTTAAAACATGCAATATGGCTCAATCAATAAAAAGTTAACACTGTTTTTAGAGACTTAACAGGCTTCTGGATCCGACTGATAATCAAAGAATTATAGAAGTTATTAAAGACAAGACACAAGTGAGGTGACTGGCCGGACGCCATCAGATTGAGCCAGATAACGCTAGGTGAGCATTTGGCAGGACCGGCGCTCTTCTATCCCTGCTCTCCGACAGATATTTCCATTCTTATTTCCGTGTCTATCTTTACAGGCTTTTCGCCACTATGAGTCAGCTCCGCTTTGAAACCAAAAGCAGAGAGCGGAAGAATCAAAAACAAAAACAAGAGTGGGAGAAGAGCGGCCTCTTTAAAGTGCAGTGTTTTATGTGAACATAAACTTGCCCAACAGCACATACAAGAACATCATCAATCACAACGCAAGACCCCCGCAGCCCAACACCAATATGAAAGCAATCAAATCTGATCATGGTAGCAGAAGAGATGAGAAGACGAACAGCGTAGTGTGTAATGTCACTGTAATGCTTTGCAAAAAAAAAACTAGGCCCGTGATCTCAGGCAACACGGCTTCTGTAAGCACCGGGAAACATTAGCGACACACTTCTGGTTCAATCCTACCCCCTGGAGGCGTCTCGCAAGTCCCACTACGACTAGATGAGAAAAAGAGGCGCTCTAAAAAGCCTTTTAATTTCTACTCTCACCCTGCTCCTCATTAGGGACAACATGATTTGGAGTATATTGTATAATTAAGGTGTAACCCTGAAATGAACTGATCTGCTTTTCCTGTGGCGCTGATGAAAGTTTTAATTAAGTGTCAAACAGTTATTGAGGAACATTTGGGCACTCATACTGAGTGTGTTTATCTGATTCATTTGGCTGCACCGCTGCCGTTTGGAGACGGTTATGAAAGCACACACACACGCAGCTCGTTTTCCCCCCTACTTCTATTAAACCTCCTACAAAGATGAGTTTTTGTACTTTGAAGGTAATTCTACAGGAATACATGCATTATTTTTACCGGGTTCAGAGTGCTGCACAAGCAAGAAAGCAAACTGATAACATTAGCGCACAGCTTTTTGAACTTTTTACAGCCTGAGATATCAGCGAAGGTACAATCTGAGTTGCGTTACGAGAATAACCGCCGCTGACACACTGGAGAGAAGCAAACAGGGCCTCCCATCTATTTTAAAACCGAAAGAGAGCCAGAAATTTCACAACACAAAGGGGGATTAGCCAACAAAAGGCCTCGTCGTGTTCTTCCTCTCTGTCATTCTCTCTGTTGTCTCCATCTCTCTTTCGCTTTCCATCCACAGCAGGAACCCGGAGCATCGCCTCATCAGAGAGACGCTAATGAGTTTAATTAATAATGGAAATAAATGCAGCCGCCACGGTAACTCCGGAGAGCTAAGCTGCCGTTCTCTCGGCAGCTGCGGCACCGTTCACACCGAGATAAGCAGCGCGGCCCTGATATGCCGCTCATGGGACAAACGGAGACCTGGGACAGGACACAGATGTACACAAGAGACTAGATTTACTGTGATCACGTCATAATTCTCAAGGGTTTTGTCTTACAAATGAGCTATATTTCTCTCTGAGAAAATTCTGGAGTGAATCCCTGACTTTTCAAGCATGTTTTTCCTCAAAAAAGGAAGTAAACATTCTGTGCAACCAGTGGCATTTTGATAATTACAGGCTCCTCTGGACAGCAGCAGGTGCACTAATAACACACTCAATGACAGACTCAAACAGGATGTCTTTTTTCTTAAGGTTTCATTGTCTCCTTGTGTTTGTAGCGTGTTCTGGAATTTCTCTAAATAAAGACATTTTATGACAGCATTCCACTTTCTGAGATGGTCTAACCCTAGATTAGCACATTTATATATCTATCTATCTATCTATCTATCTATCTTGTGTACTTTGAACAATAGATGGAAGACAGAACAACAGACATGCAGATAATAGATAAATAGATACTAAAAATGCACTCTAACAATTAGAATATGCACTTTATGTTGCACAAAACAACATTCTAAAACTACAAAATGCAACATAGTAGATCTGCACATTGTTAAATGTCTGTGCTAATATTCTATAGCCATAGAACACATGGCATAGGCTGCCAATGAAATATTGTTTGTCTAAAAATAAATATAGACTGCTGGTGCCATCTGGTGGCTGTAGTTGGAAAACAAAGTTCTGCCTTTCTGTTTTTAGCAGCAGTTTAAAACCAAACAGAGCGACTCACAGACTCAGAACATATACAAACATAATTCCATATTCAATTGTAATACTATATTAAGGCTTATTTAAATTTAAATCGTCATAAATAAATGAAACGTGAACGTACATTTTGTCAGGATCATATTTTAGAGTCTGTGAAAAAACCAGCATATGCTGGTAGGTATGTTTTGATGCTGGAATGCTGGTTAGGTAGGTTTTGATGCTGGTTTAAGCTGGTCCTTTGCTGGTTTATGCTGGTCCTTTGCTGGTTTTTGCTGGTCATGTTGATGGTCAAGGACCAGCATGAACCAGCAAAGGACCAGCATAAACCAGCAAAGGACCAGCATAAACCAGCAAAGGACCAGCTTAAACCAGCATCAAAACCTACTTAACCAGCATCCCAGCATCAAAACATACCTACCAGCATATGCTGGATTTTTCGCCAGGGTGTTCTATGTTCTCAAAGAGAACAGACAGTCTCTGAGACATTTCATGTCAATTTGCCACCAAACTTGAACATGGCCCAAATTAACCTCCCAGCATTAGAACAAATTAGGATCAAAGCATAACATCAAAGCCTCATCTGTCATTAGCGGTTGCTCTTCAGCAATCTATTTTTGCTGTCTATTTGCCGTCATCTGTTACTATCTGGCAATACTAGCACTCTTAACAAACACCACCAAGGCACTGCATTGCCATTTATCTCAATGATGCTTTTAGCAAAGATTTAAATATGATATATGCACATTCATGAGCTGACATACAATTTAAAAGGTAAAACAAATATGTATAACGGGATCCATTTTTTACAAATATAATATAATATAATATAATACTTATGAAGTATATATGTGTGTACCCTATGGTAGCATTTAATGAAAGCGATGTTTTGTTTTAAGTTGTAACACACCTCAGTGTCCACCGGATGTCTCCATCATAAAGGAAGTAAGTACACTCTCCCTGATGTGTCACTTATCGCACTTACAACGTTTGTAAGCGTATGTCCATGCTTTTGTTTGGATCCCTGTGTCTCAGTGCTCAACTAGTTAGACAGACACAGAGTGAAACGAATTCTAATTGAGTGTAACTCTAATTAAAATCAGGGCCCGACTAATGCTATCAACTAATATTTGTATTCTATCAGTCAGCACACTGTAGATGATTTACTCAGCTTTATATAAACACAGCCAGCAAATTAGCTTCCAGTCTAGATATCTTCATCTGCAGATTTTGTAGATCTTTACATCCTGTCCTGAGCGTCTGTTTGAGAAAGGGGGTAGGCTTGATACATCAGTGTGAAAAAAACTTCTACATAAGTCATCTGAAAGTAAGGCAACCAGACTTCGGAAATTAAAACATTTTTAGTTCAGCAGATAATTTAACAATGAAATTCCCAGTGTTGTTTTTCTATAAACAGTTTAACATCTGTCATAATACTTGGTTTATTTAGTTCTTACTACACTACTTTAGTCCTTACTCACACTTACAAACTGGCAGAGTAACTAAAAACTTTAAAATGCTCATTAACCCTCAATGACAACAGTGCATGTCTAAACCAATATATGAGCAATGACAGTCCCTACTGAACAAAACTCCTACCCTGATAGCACACATACATCCCGGAGATGTATATTTGACGTCTGCATTTACATCTGCAAGATGTAGTTTGCTCATCTGTAATACGTCAATATGTCAAATAGACGTCTATTAAGTGTCTTTTAGATGTCTTTAAGATGTTTATGATTTAGAATGTATGTAAAACTGACATCTTACAGACGTCTGCCAGATGTTTGTACACAGAAGATGCTTTCCAGATCAAGAAATCTTTAACAGACATCTTGCAGACGTACGTGTGCTATTTGGGTATGTAACGGAAACAAACAAACAAAACTATAACGTGTCAGCAGCACCACACGCATGTGTTGTGGTGCTCTTGTGAACGTGCATCAAACACTAATATGGAAGAGAAGAAATTATTGAGTAAAGTCGTTATTTTTGTTGTTTTTTTGCGCACAAATGTACTCTCGAAGTTTCATAACATTATGATTAAACCACTGATGCCACATGGACTTCTTTATCCATGTCCTTACTAGCTTTCTGGGCCTTGAATGTGTTAGTTGTGTTGTTGTCTATGCATGTTCAGAAAGCTTTAGATTTCATCAAAAATATCTTAATTTGTGTTCTAAAGATGAACAAAAATCTTACGGGTTTAGAACGACATGAGGGTGAGTAATCAATGACAGAATTTTCATTTTTGGGTGAACTATCCCTTTAAATTTTGGTCTGTTTCTCAGTCAAAACTATAATATGACTCTAGAAAGCCTGGAATATAGTGTATGAGTCATATGCTCACTTTTATAATATTTTGTGTGGCTTTCTGTCATTTTAGTTTGACTTCCAGCAATATAAGGACCAGAATGGTCACGATGAACATTTTGAGGTACAAAGAAGAAAGAAAGTCATAAGTTTCGAAACAGCATGGCAGATGAAAGATGTTCTCAATTAATGCAGCTTACAAATGAATTGAATTTGTGTTAAATTTGTATTTTGAGGCCTAATGTTGTTGTCACTTGTCCTTCCGTTCCAGTTCTCATTAAGTAAAGTACACCGTTTTACCCTCTGTTTCTACTCACTGTCACCATTCGCTAAAAAATGTTCTCCTCGCTTTCCTCTCTGTCTTGCTTCTTGCTCCTGTTGCTCTCTCCTCCTCTCTCACTCTCTGACTACTCAGTTGTACTGTCTAAAAGTAATTATATGTGTTTAATAACTTCGAGGGCTATAAAACCTCTTGTTAGAGGAGCAAGGAGGTCTAGTTTAATGATGACCATAAAAAGGGAGAGAGCGAGAGACAGAGACAGAGAGAAAAAGAGAGAGGGCAGGAGGGAGGGGAGGCAGGGGTACAGGTGAGAAATGAAAGAAGCGTTTCGCTGCCCTTTCTATTACCTCCTTTCAGTTGCCCCCGTTGTTAAAAATCCATCCGGGGAATTAGTCGTTGCTGTCTTGTCCCAGATTTATGGGTCGGAGGGTAAAAAGGGGGAAAGGGTAAAACGGATGAGGGTTGAAGTTTCTCATTCGTCTCCCTGTAATTGCTGCCTTCATTTAGGGGGCTACGAAATACGCCATGGGCCCCCACTTAAGCACCCCATCCAACTACTCCTGGCTCTCTTATCCCAAAGAGCCATCGAAAAGAAGCCCTCTCTTGGGTTATTATTGCTTATTCTGTAGAGGACTACCGGAATAGGGGGGAATCAGCCACAGACAACGAGGGGGCTTTTGTCAGAGTTATTTAAGTGTGGGAAATCTCAGGCGGACGGGCTGGCAGCGGTGAAATAAGCCCGGCAGCTGCGGGAGATGAAATAACAGAATGGATGTTGAGAGGGATGAGAGCTTGCTCAAAGCCAGCCGAGTCAGGCGCAGAACCTCGGGGCCGCCACGCACTGGCGACCGGATTCAGTTTGGAACTCGCGGTGATCCAGGGATGTTCTATTCTTGCACCGTAAACCGTACGGTCGCCAATCCCGCTATCGCACACGAGCGAGCTCTGGCACAGATTTGACTGCTCGTCTGTATGCAGATACGTCACAGCAGGGTTCTGCGCCATTCAGAATTGAACAGAGAATGAATGCCTTTTAAAACACAATTCAATTCCTGAATTTGAACTGAGGTAGCAAAAAGGATGCAGAAATACAATCCGAATTCAAATGTAAGGAAGTAAGAAATTCTTACTAAATAATTACATAATTTATAAAAAAGGTTTCAGGTTTTGAACTTCGAATGATTAGGTAGATACACAGACAGATAGATAGAACGACAGAATGACAGGCAGAAAGAAAGAAAGACAGAACAGAAAGACAGAACGAACAAACGAATGAACCAGATAGATAGATAGATAGAAAGATTAAACAAACGAACAATAGATAGATAGATAGATAGATAGATAGATAGATAGAATGATGGATGGATGGATAAATAGGATAAATAGACCGATGGACAGATGGACATAAAACGTTAGATATATAGATAGATAGAATGATAGATCGAACAAATGGCAGATAGATAACAAACAAACGATAGATAAATAGATAGAACAAACATTAGATAGAACGAACAAATGACAGAACGAACAAACAACAGATAGAATGATAGAATGATAGATTGAACGAACGAAAAAATGATAGATAGATAGATAAATAGATAGACAGAATGACAGAATGAACGACAGATCTAACAAACATTAGATAGAACCAAAGATAGAATGAACGATAGAATGATAGATCGAACGAACGAATGAATGACAGATAGATAATAAACAAATGACAGATAGATAGATAGATAGATAGATAGATAGATAGATAGATAGAAGAATGACAGAACGAACGATAGATATAACAAAACCAGAACCAAAGATAGAATGAACGATAGAATAATAGATCGAACGAACGAACGAATGACAGATAGATAACAAACAAACAAATGATAGATAGATGATAGACAGATATAACAAACATTAGAACAAACAAACGACAAAACGAACAATAGACATAACGACAGAACAAACGAACGATAAATAATAGATAGATAGATAGATAAATAGATAGATAGATAGATAGAATGACAGAACAAACGATAGATATAACAAACACTAGATAGAACCAAAGAAAGACTGAATGACAGAATGATAGCTCGATCGAACGAACAAACAAACGAATGCCAGATAGATCAGCTTCCTGTGGGTGTGGCCAATTCAAGTCAAATTCACACTCATGAAATTACATTAGTTTTGAATTGTGCATCACAGACTATACAATATGAAATACACAATGAAGCCACAGGTTTGTTACCTGAAGTGACCCTGAGATAAAGGCTATTCTTGTGTCATAAGTCCTGCCTAGGTTGCTTGTGTCCTGCTGGCCGAGAGGAGGACATTCCTAGACCACTGGGATGGAAATTATAACCGGGGCTGAGGTAAAGCTCTGGCCCGGCCATATCCGCTGGCGCAGACCAAGCCTTAAGCCCTTCCGGCTCCAAGTCCATTGGCTGCTTGCCCGGCCCATGGAAAGGAAGTCTGACCAGGCCGCCCTTCTCGCATCAGCTTTGTAAACCAGCCTCCTTGTGCTGGCATGAGTTGTGGTACAGGGCCATATGTCCGCTAGCGCGAGAGTGTCTCCTTACATCTGCTCCTACCACAACCCCCCTGCCAAGGGCCGGCCGACCTGGACCGCTCTCGCTTTCTTTCTTCACCAGCCTGCTTTCCACTGCTTATTTCCATAAATATGCGTTTCATCTGCTATAATCTAATCAGCAAGCTGACAGAGAAAACAAAAAATCCTTTTTAACATATAAACAAACATGAAGATTCGGAGGAACACAGAAACGTATGTAAATGTGCAAATGTTTTAGCATTAACATGCACGAACACAGCGTAAGGAAGCTGCACATAAATCTCTCCGCTAACACAAAATAATGCTCAAACAGGACAACAAAGAGCCATCTGAAAGGAGTGAACAGGTCTCTCTCATTGGTTAAAACGATTGTGGTCAGCTCTGACAGGCCCTATCACTTTCACAGCCTAGCCAGAGATTTGCTCTCCTGTGGGAAGCAAATGTGCTTTGATTATCTGTCACAGCTTCCGTGTTTCTTCTTATCAGCCGGATTACGCGCAAACCCAAAAGCCTTAATCCTTCATATCAAGACGGTGCCACAAAGGTAATGCGGCAAACCTAATCAAGACTTTATTAGGATAATATCATTAACACAAAAGGATAATTACATCGTCTTCTGTGCATAGATTGCAAAGGCCTTTGATATTCGGTCTCTTTAATTGAGAGTGTCTTAAGGAGAGCACGATAGCTGGCTGCTTGATCCTTATTGGTGTTAATGCCCAGTCAGACTCCATTTGTTTCTTCATTATATGATGTTTCCAGTAAAGTCTGTTGAGCACAAAGAAGGGTAAAAAGCCATTCTCGAGTCTCGCTGGAGACGAGGGCTGGATTATAAAGTGCACAAGACGAAGTTCGGGATGCTGCAAGCAGTTGCAAAGCAAAACTGCTAGTGATAAAACATTTTTTTCTTTTTTGTTTTCAGACCTATCTGGCTCATGTATTGATATTCTGACTGTAGTGCAATCAAAAGTGGCTGCTGTGGTTGCTGTGGTATTTGTGATGAAAGTATCAAGGGACTTGTCGTGGTAGAGTCAAATATCAAGTAATCCATACAGATTCTAATGGCATCACGATGGTGTAACATTTTCCTTTTATTATTGGTGCTGGATGGTAGGGGGGGGAGGAAATCTTACCTCAGCATCAATTTCTGCCGATTAAATACGTAAACAGAAGCATAATCCCCATTTGAATGCAGACTCCTCATATTTTTCAGCCAAGTGGGTTTTGATGACAACTTTAATGGCAAAAAAATTTAATCTTTGACACTTGAGAACAATAACTGTAGGAATTTATCTGAATTTGGTCAATCCATTAAATAATTAATTAATAAACAATACATTAAACTGATGATGATGATGATAATAATAATAATAATTATTATTATTATTATTATTATTATATTTGGTTGTGATTTTATCAGTGGTGCTTTTAAATTAATACTGGATAATAATAATAAAATTGTTTTTATTATTTTTATTATTATTAAAATGTGCCCAATCATATTATATTAGGTTAAAATTTAAAAAATTGCACTCTTTAACAATTACTATTTAAAATTCTAAAATATTACTTGATTGATTGAAAAAATGATTATTATAGTTGGTTGTTTATAATAATAATCATACAATTGTGCTTATAATATTGTTATTATTATTATCATTATTAAATTTATGAATTAAAAATGTGCAGAAACATTAGGTTGGAATTTGAACAAGGGCGCTCCTATAATAATAATAATAACAGTACAATTATGCTTATATTATTATTATTATTATTATTAACAATACAATTGTGCTTATAATATTGTTATTATTATTATTATTATTATTATTATTTATTAATTTATCAATTAAAAATGTGCAGAAACATTAGGTTGGAATTTTAACAATGGTGCTCTTATAATAATAATAATAACAACAATACAATTATGCTTATATTATTATTATTATTATTATTATTTTATTATTATTATGTGGCAAGTCATATTACAGTAGGTTGGGATTTTAATTATGGCACTCTTGTGAGTTACTGTTTATAAATTATTTAATATAATAATAATAATAATAATAATTATTATTATTATTATTATTATTATTATTATTATTATTATTAATAATAATAATAATAATAATAAAATAAAAGAGAACCATGGTTAAAATCCCAACCAAATATAATACAATTCTGCACCTTTAAATATTAGTAGTAGTAGTAGTAGTAGTAGTAGTAGTAGTATCATCATTATTATTGGCATTTTAACAATGGTTTTAAATCAATAAATAATAAAATAACAATAATAATAATAATAATAATAATAATAATGTGCAGAATTATATTATATTAGGTTGAGATTTTACCCATAGTTTTTTTTTTTTTTTTTAAGTGTTTTGTATCTTATCTCATTTAGGGCACTGAGTGAGACAAATTTGCCACTGGCACGCCCTTAAAAAAAACAGGTGCAAGATCCCCTGGGTGAAATTATCTAGAACACATTATCAAATAGAATATGCCATTAACTATCAGAGAGTTTTCAGACATCTCAATGAAAGCTCAACTGAGCCTTCTGCTTCCAATTATTTTCATCTACCATCACACACACACACACACACACACACACACACACACACATATATATACGAGCTGTGAGTGGCTGCTCTCTAGATCAAAGACGTTTAACTCTGCACTCCCTGTCAGCCAAGGGTCAGCATTGTATCATCTTCCCTGGCTCAGCCACACAAAGGTTGTGCGGTGACTTCTATTTGATTTCTATTTGAAGAAAATATTAGATTTTCCAATCTGAGCTAAATCCCTCCCCTGGGCTCAGAGATAGGACAGGAACACCTTAAAGTTGGCCAGATAATCGGTCGCATAGCTAAAAGTTCTTAAGCACTTTTTCCTGACATCCACAAGCACATTGTGAGAGAAACTCAACCGGGCGGAAAAGTAGATTTCTGCCAAAGTCGTCACAGGAAATAAGCGACTCAGACCTCAGTGGCGTTTATTTTTTATTTTTTTCAGTTGCTCGCTAATTGAAGACAATTCGAGATGATTAGACAATTTTCCCAGAAGGAACAGAGAAGGATGAAAAACTCTAGTGATTCATTATAAAGTCTGTCAGCGTCTTTAATATAATCTGTCTAAATTGTCTTTAGTGCATATCAGGTTGATCTCCTTCGTAGTTGTAGGTTGTTAAGTGTTTTTTTTATGCTCTAGATGAGCAAGAATTGCTACTCGTGCCCTCTCAAAAGCATACATTTTTCACTGAACTAAACAATGTCAACATACTGACAACAGAAAAACCTTTACTAATAAATGCCACTAAGACTACATTAACATATACAGCTCACAGAGTCCAAATCCACGGCTGAAATTGGACGGTTTTCACCTGCTGCTCACTTCAGAAGCGTGTGTGGTGTGTGTTTCTGCCAATTACCTATGGTAATTGTCGCAGGCGTGTCGGATCCTTCTCAACACCACACAAGCGATCCGGCAATTTCTCCCCCAAATATTTGCGCAATTTTCATCTGATCTGGAATCATATGGGAATAAGGATTACTCTAGACCACTGTCTCCCACGCTTCTCTCCACCTCCACTCTTTGTTCTCCCCTCCGCTGCGTTTGCACATACACCTCTGTCTTCCTAATGAGGCAGATTAGCCTGTTTTAGATCCCAGTCAGAAACACACTAATGGCTCCCTTCATTTCAGCACAGAAGGACAGGAAAACAAGCCAACATATGCCGACATGACCCGAGGTTCACCTCGTTGTCAGGACATGCAATTTAACAAATACTTTTATGAAGGTATTCGCTGATAATGCATTCACGAAACATTTGGAGCTGTCAAAGAGCGCGGGATCTACGGTAGATAAGTTTACGGCGGGATCACGGTGCCAGCTGATGTCACGCCTTTGTGCTTGTACGCCGCAATGTGTCAAAGAGAGGTAGGACAGAAATAATGAAGGGAAACCATTCTTAGTAGTGAATAAAAAAAGGCCTTCTGGGACATGATGAGAAGTGTATCCAAGGTGCAGAGGTGGAAGGATGGGATCTTTTTCGAATTGCCAGCTAGGGAATGAAAAAATGAAAAATAGGAAGGAAGAGAGCAAGTGAGAATGTGAAAAATAGCCTGCCATTAATCATCATATGTAATGATGGCTTAATTATCTTCTAAACTCTTCCCCCCCCCCACCTCAAAAAAATCTATTTGACAACAGGTGTAAATGAATTCTTCATTGTTTTAGAGAATAATTGGTGCAAGCTTGCTGGAGGAAGGCTGGAGACGTAATTAAATCCAAAAGCGAGCTGAATAAATGAAGTGGGGAGTTGGGGTGCGCACGCATGACAGATATTAATGTCCTCCAATGAAATGTGGCGATGCCAGTAATAACCCGTTCACAGCCATGAAGAGCTGCTAGCCAGAGACGTTAAGGGGAAGAGATGCATGCTGGGAGGTGGTTAAGTATGGACCTAGAAATCTGTACAATTTGATGTCTTAATATTTTTAGCAATATTTGATCGTTTTGAATTTGAAACGACATTTGAAGCTAAATTAGCCATGTTCAGCTTAGAATATTACAGATTTCAGATCTGAAATTTAGAACTTCAGAATTCTAAAATTCAAACCTGTGAAATTCAGATTGTAAAAGACCAGAAGTCAAACTTCCATTTTCCAAAGAACACATTTGCAGATTATGTATGCATGCAAATTAGTTTTGTAAAATGTAACGTTTAATTCAAATTTAAATTCAATTGTACAAAATGTGTATTTTGTGAAAATGTACAAAATTCTCCCTCAAAACAATGAAAAACGGCAAAAATCTGATGTTGTTAAATACCACATTTTTGTTAAATGTCACATCTAGAACTACAATGTACAAAATTCAATTCAAAACTATAGAAAGTCTATGACTCAAATTTACAAAATTTAAAATATATAAAACGGCACAAAACAATTTCATCAAATGTCACACCTAGAACTAAAATGTACAAAATTCTCTCTCAAAACTATGACAAACACCAAAAATTCTATGTTAAATGTCACATCTATTCAAAAATTAAATTCAAAACTGTAGTCTATGATTCAAATTCACAAAATTCAAATATATAAAACAGCACAAAAACAATTCAGTTACGTGAAATGTCACATCTAGAACTAAAATGTACAAAATTCTCCCCCAAGACTATGAAAAATGCCAAAAATTCTGTTGTTAAATGTCACATCTAAAATTCCAATGCACAAAATTCAATTCAAAATTATAGTCTAGAATTTAAATTTACAATATTCAAATATATAAAACAGCACAAAACAATTCTGTTTCGTCAAAATGCCACATCTAAATTAAAATGTACAGAATTCTCCCTTAAGACTTTAAAAAACGCCAAAAAATTCTGTATTGTTAAATGTCAAATTCTAAACTTCAAATGTACAAATTCCAAAATTCAAAAACAGCACAAACATCTAGAACTAAAATGTACAAAATTCTTACTTAAAAATATGAAAAACGGCAAAAATAGTTCCATGTTGTAAAATGTCACATCCAAAATTCAAATGTACATAATTCAGTTTAAAATTATGAAAAGTCTACTATTTTAATTTACAAAATTTAAGTATATTAAACATCACAAAAACAATTCTGTTTTATCAAATGTCACATTTAAATTAAAATATACAAAATTCTCCCTCAAAGCTATGAAAAACGGCAAAAAAAATTTCATGTTGTAAAATGTCACATCCAAAATTCAAATGAACAAAAATCAGTTTGAAATTATGAAAAGTCTAGAATTTCAATTTACAAAATATAAATATATTAAACAGCACAAACATCTAGAACTAAAATGTACAAAATTCTCCGTCAAACATATGAAAAACGGCAAAAAAAAAATCCATGTTGTAAAATGTCACATCTGAAATTCAAATTAACAAAATTCAGTTCAAAATTATGAAAAGTCTAGAATTTTAATTTACAAAATTTAAATATATTAAACATCACAAAAACAATTTGTTTCATCAAATGTTACATTTAAATTAAAATATATACAAATTCTCCCTCAAGACTACGAAAAATGCCAAAAAAAAAATCTGTTCTTAATTGTCACATCTAAAATTCAAATGTACAAAATTCAGTTAAAAACTATGAAAAGTCAAAATTTACAAAAATCAAATATAAAAACAGCACAAAAACAATTCAGTTTCATTAAATGTCACATCTAGAACTAAAATGTTCTTACTCAAAACTAAACTAAAAACTAACTTACTAAACCCTAACCCTAAAATCTATGCTGTTAAATGTCACATTCTAAAATTCATATTTGCAAAATTCAATTTGAAAAGTCTAGAATTTAAATATACAAAACTGCAATCTATAAAACAGCATAAAAACAACTGTTGTTAAATGTAAAATCTAAAACTAAAATGCGCAAAATTCAAATTCAAAGCTATGAAATATTCCACAAATGACAAAATTCAAATTCAAAATTTTGGCTTTTTAGTCAAATAGGTCTGAACAGATGGATAATCTGACATTTGCACCTAACAAGTGATGATTTTAAGTGCCACTGTGCAGATGGAGAACACTGCAAATTTCTGGGACATACATGCATCTTAGGTGTTTTAAGGTCAGCATCGGTGGTTTGCCAAGGTTTTAGAGTGATTTTACTAGGCAATGTCGCAGGACAACAGGGCAAAATACAGGCCAAGCAATTTGCACAGTAGTAACACACTTGGCATTGCCCTAAAACGCTACGATGTGCCTAAAATACTCGGCCGTATTTTGTAATTCAGCCTGGCAAGACTGCTGGAATCATTGCACCATGTATCATCAGCTTCAGTGTCTCGACATTTGGCCGACAAGCGATAACAGTGTGTGCCACCAGACAAGCATGTTTGTGCTGTGTCTAATGTTGGCTGTTTGTGTTTGGATAAGGCCTGATTCAGAGAGATGGAGTTTACATGTCAAACACAATCCCAGTCTTGAGGGACCAAGACGGGCGTGGGCTTACTTCAAAGACGCGGGAGCGCGGGGCAGGGGTACGAGGGACTGACACGCGAAACCCCGGCGTTTTCCGCGCATCCCAATATAACATAAACACTCTAATGGTGTAATCAACAGAGAGGAAACAACCTTGTTGGCTATCCGAGGCCTTGATAATGAAATACATAAATGCAACATCTATTCTTTGGAATGCCTTGTTCTTTTCCACTTCTTCCTTCATTTTGCCTTTGATGTCAGTGCATGTTTTTTGGGGTTGAAAACAAAATGCAGGGTACCAAATGAATAATGGAAATGCAAAGGCCACCTTTTAATCTCAGCAGGCCTTCGGTGCTATTCTTCAAAGGCAAGACAAAGCCCCCCCTCACGCGCACACACGCCGTCGCTGCCGTTAGGCAATCATCCTTACATGAAGTGCAAAAGCGTGCTGTAGATGGCCCAAGGTGTCACGTCATAGTAGTAAGTCAGATAATGACCCTGTAAACAGACACACATGCCTGATACAGTAGTCATTATAACTGACAAAGAAAAGATCAAACGCTGTCTTCAGACAATGTACTGTTGTTTTGTCTCCTTTCTTAAGTTTTTGATATATTTTTTTTTATGCAAGAGTTTATATGCAGTCTGAGTTACTAATTTAGGATATGGGGAGATTTCTCAGAGGTGGTTTATTTTGAAGTTTTTGTACAGAATTTTGTACAAACACATTGCTTAAAGCCATTGAACACTAACATCATTATTGCCAGGGGAAAAAAAAAAAAATACAGAACACCACACATGGTTTTTGTGACAACATGCCCCAATAGCAGGACATATAGTCAGAATCTGCCATTAAACACAATACAAAATTTGTTTTTCAAAGTTGGAAATAAAAAGTATTTAATTAAAAAAAAAAAAAAAAATTTTTTTTTACTTAATAAATAAATTATATATATATATATATATATATATATATATATATAATTTTTTTATATATAAATGTATTTATTAAATATTATATAACATAATATTCTTATAAATATTAAAAAATATTCTAAATATATATATCAAAATATGTTTTAGAAGAAAATACTATTTTCATCTTTACTATTTTCATGTTTTCATAAAAACAATTCAGTTTTGTTAAATGTCACATCTAGAACAAAAATGTACAAAAATTTAACCCAAAACTATGAAGAAAGCCAAAAAAAATCCATGTTGTTAAATGGCACACTTAATATTTAAATTCAAATCAAAACTATAAAAGGTCTACAATTCAAATTTACAAAACTGAAATCTACAAAACAGCATAAAAACAACTGTTACAGAAGTTAAATGTACAAACTTTTTATTCAAAACTATTAAAATAAGACACAAAAATTTAGTGTTAAATGTCACATTTAAAATTTAATTTTACAAAATTAAATTCAAAACTATGAAAAGTCTAGAATTCAATGCCAAAACATTCCATGTTGTTAAATGTCACGTAAAATTCAAATGTACAAAATTCAATTCAAATGTAAAAAACAGAAATCTATGAAACAGCATAAAACAACTTTTATTAAATGTAACATCTTGAACTAAAATGTACATATATTTATATATGTACATTTATATATATATTATTTCAGAATATGTTTTAGAAGAATCTTTACTTAAAAATTTCATATTTAATTCAAATTGCAGTTTCTTTGTAATTATTTGTGAAGGGGGGAAAAAAACAAGTAAGAAATTAAGAAATATCATTACTAATATTAATATCATAATAGCATTTATAACATTTTATCTAAATACATTTCAATACTTGCCATTTCCTTGTAATTAATTGTGAAACTTACTATCAATTTACTACTATCAACTTACTATCAAGCTGTTTCTACACCCTTTTTTTTTAGTGCAGGAAAACAATTGAAATGTATCACAAACCACACACGGACACAGACACACATGTTTGCTTTTGTGAATTGTGGGGACTTTCCATAGACTTCTATAGTTTTTATACTAACCAAACAATATTTTTTATCCCCTAACCCCACCCTAACCCTCAACCTACCCCTTACAGAAACATGTCTGCATTGTTACATTTTCAGATAAACATCATTTACTATTTTTGATCTTTTTTTTTTACATTGTGGGGACCGCAGGTCAAAAATTTCAGGTTTTACTATCCTTATGGGGACATTTGGTCCCCATAAGTACACACACACACACACACACACACAATTAAAAAGCAAAATAATTACAATTATATTGAAAAAAAAAATGAGCATGTTATATTTCCAAGGCCTTACATACGTGTGTTATGCAAAATGCTGTGCATTTCGTTGAATAAATAGTGAAATTTTAAAGTTTTATACATTCAGATATATCTCTTGTCACAAAATCCACAAATTACAATTAGTCCCAGTCTTCTCTAATGGCAAAATGAACGCTAACACCTGACCAGATTTGTGTGTATGTGTGTGTGAGGGAGAGAGAGAGAAGCACAATCTGTTAAAATCACACTTATCAACAAATCAAGGATAATCCGTTCAAACTGAGAGAGCCAAATTACTGCTTTCTGGCAATCATTCAGTTTACTAATTACAAGCGAGACAATCTCCTCTTCTTCTCTCACCTGTTCTGTTTGCAAAAAATACTATGCTGGATGACAGAGGAAGATGACAGACAATTCAGCTGATAAGAGCTAATTTGAGCCGCTGTTTGTTTAAAGCAATATTCAAACGTTTCTTAATCATGTCTCCGCTGTCTTTAGCCTGACTTTGATTCAGATCCATGGATTCAGATTCTGCAGGGCTTAGATAGGGCCAACAATTCTCTGGTGAGATCTGTGATCTGTGTGATAAATCTGGGTGGCATCTACAGAGGAAGGGACACTTTGGTATTCAAGGCAGTCTGCAACCACTGAGAATCAGAGAGGTTTTAGAAAAAAATTATTTATTTTTTAATATATATTTTTACATTACATTTTACTTGAAATTCACATTTATTATTACTAATATTATATCATGGTATATCATGCATTATATAATGATATAAGATGCACAGTTAAATCAACTACACTAACAACAACACATTCATACATAAATATGCATGGCACTATTTTTAGTGGCATATTACTTCTTAATGTAGAAACTGTAAATGTTACATGCTTACAGATCACGAGTGCACATGCATGCATGTTTCTCATAAATAACGATATATGTGCTAACAAGATTTAATTATGTATGAACACATATTTGGATGAGCAGGAGTGTTTTCAGTCACTGCACTTTCTGCCCTGCATTGATTTGTGGCTTAATGTCTTAATACAGGATATAAGCTTGGTCCGGTCATGTAATGTCATGAAATAAGAAAGCCCGAATGGAGCTGCACCATCCAAGCCACGGAATTTTTACAATATATGAGAACATAAAAGCCCCCCTCTTTCTCAATTGCCTGGGCAGTGGCACTGAAATAATATATGACTTTCATAATACAACCATGGAGGCCCATGCAAATAAGTGTGAAACTGCAATATAATCATTTATGTAAATGACAGAGCTGGGCTGTAGCTTCATTATTCCACACACCCTCTGATGAAAGGGTAAACGGGGGAAGAGAGAAATGGAAAAGAGCGAGAAAAGTTCCTGTTTTCAAGACAGGAGGGGGAAATCAATAGCATGAAGCTGTGCTAAAAAGAGAAAGCCTTTGATATTGTGTTAAAAATGAATTTCCTTTGTCCTGCCTCAAAACTCAGGTCTACAGTAGCTTAAATGATTTATACAAGAGGATTAAAGCGGAGAAACATCCCGGTTCTACACGGAAGGTTAGAGAAAAGATAGGCGTCAGATAAAGTAAATTAACAAATTGAGAGAAACAATATTTGAGAGCTCTGACTTCTCTTTATGCAGTGGGTTTTCTCTCTTAGAAGCGGCATCACTTCACCGTGGGTCAAACAGGAAGTTCGTCGTGGTATTTTCTATTTATTCATTTCCTTTAAGTGGCAAGGATAAGTGGCACAAAGCTTTGATTAAAACCACCTGCTTGCATTTTGACCAGAACAACCTTCCATCTTTTGGATTTAATGCACCGCACTCACTTTGCCCTGAATGAGATGTTTTGCAATCAAAAGCCTGACATCTCCAAATGTCTTACAAATGAACTTTAAATGCTTTCCGAGTAGATTTGTTGAACTTTGCCAATGAGGACAAAATGATTTATGAATAAAAAAAGTAATGGAATGGTATATTACCTTACAGAGACAAAATGTTAAAATAAATTAATAAACGCCAAATGCTCTCTTACTCTACTCTCAATCAATTAAAATACCCTGCTTCTTTCCCTGACTATAAATAATTATGCAATTACCAGCTGCCTTCTGTCAGTGAATGCTGTTCCTATTGCTAAAAATGCAGAAGGTATAGTTATACTGGATACAAGCCTAATCTACGTCAAAGAGTCGGAACCATAAATGAATTACCTGGATTTACTATACATGCATATGCTTCAGATCTCTGCTCATTTCAGCACTCCATATGGGGTCGGTAAGATTTTTGTAAAACGTCTTTATTTCATCAAAAGTACATTAAAAATCGTGAAATATCATTATGATTTAAAATACATGCTTTCTATTTGAATATATTATAAATTGCAATTTATTCCTGAGACAGCAAAGCTGAATTACTCCAGTCTTCACTGTTCACACGATCCTTTAGAAATCTTTCTAATATGTTGATAAGTTCCAATATGCTCAAGAAGCATTTCTTCTTGTTATTCATGTTGAAAACAGTTGTGCTGCTTAATATTTTTTTGCTGAAACCATGATACAGTGTCCTCCACTAATACTGGCACCCTTGGAAAATATGAGCGAATGCGGCTGTGAAAATAAATCTGCATCTGCATTTTTTAGATCGTTTTCATTCAAAAAATTAATAACATTCTAACCTCATTGAAGTAAAACATTTAAAGTGGAGGGAAACTCACACTAAGAAATAAAAGTTTTTCTCCAATGCATGTTGGCCACAATTATTGGCGCCCCTAGAAATTCTTATGAGTACAATATTTTTATTTTTTTTAGCACGCCAGGGTAACTATGAGCAGGGAAATGTCCAACTATGACTTCCTGTTCCACAGGATTATAAATATGAGGAACACAAAG
The DNA here is from genome assembly GCF_022985175.1 of Labeo rohita. Classification (NCBI taxonomy): domain Eukaryota; kingdom Metazoa; phylum Chordata; class Actinopteri; order Cypriniformes; family Cyprinidae; genus Labeo; species Labeo rohita. The sequence continues at coordinate 9,787,828 of NC_066880.1, forward strand.
GCCAAGTTTCCTTAATCATTAATCACAAGGAGTAAAACCAAAGAATATAGCTGTGATGTGCAGATCACTGAGCTTCATGAAATAGAAATGTGCTGTAAGAAAATAGCATTTCCACCATCAGGGCAATAATTAAGAAGTTGCAATCAACTAAAGAGTGTACAGATCTGTCTGAAGAGGATGTGTGTCTATATCATGAGAGTTGAGTGGCCAAAGACTCTCCAAGGATCACAGCTGGAGAACTGCAGAGATCAGTTGAGTCTTGGGGTCAGAAAGTCTAAAAAAAAGTATCAAACAGCCCCTACATCACCACATGTTGTTTAGGAGGGTTTCAAGAAAAATCCTCCTCTTGCATCCAAAAACTCCAGCATATTCAGTTGTCAGACATGACTCAAACCTCAAACGGGACTGGCTTCTATGGTCAGATGAAACTAAAAAAAGAGCTTTTTGGCAGCAAACCTCACAGATGGGTTTGGTGCAAACGGATAAAAAGTACCTCATGTCCTCGGTTAAATATACTGCTGGATCTTAAATGTCGTGGGCCTATTTTTCTGCTGGAGGCCCTGGACATCTTGTTCAGATACATGGCTTCATGGATTCTATCAAATACCAACAGACAAAAAATCGAAACCTGACTGCCTCTGTTAGAAATCTTATAATGGGCCATGGTTGTAAATAAAGCTTCTGCCATGGCCGTCCCAGTTCCCTGACCTGAACCCTATAGAAAATAAGTGGGGTGAACTGAAGAAAAGAAGCACCAACATGGAACTGGGAATCAGAAGGATCTGGAGAGATTCTGTAAGAAAGAATGGTCTCTGATCACTTGTCAGGTGTTCTTCAAACTCATCAGGCATTATAGGAGAAAACTCAGAGCTGTTATCTTGGGAAAAGGATGTTGGGTGCCAATAACTCCACCGCCTCCAGTTTATTCTTTTACAAAACACACACACACACACACACCGAAAGCATGATTTGTATTCTAACTTAGCATCAAATCTATTAATTTCACAAAATAGCTGCAATAATTAGAGACACATTATAGATTCCCACCTAGTGTTGCTAATTACAGCCAACCTTGATGAAATGGATTTGACAAAAACCACCAGCTGGGTTTGTTGGTTCATCAATAACCAAAACCCAGACTTGCCACATCCGACACACGCTGATATTCACAACTGTGAGTCAGTTCCTTGTAAACCACTCCAGCTATTTACACGTCTATTAGTGCAGAAATGTGTCCATGTTTAAATTGGCTGGAATAATTCAAGAGGCCCCGTCTGTTATCTAAAACCCAGATTCGAGTCTTTGTTGCCGTTGGAATCGGAGACACAATGAGGCCATCTTGTGGTTCTGTAGGGGCAGCTGGGAAGGCTTGACAAGCAAAGGGTATGCACCAGGAAAACAGCTGGCATGCCTCACTGCCCCAGGCCCAGACTGCCTGGTCAACACACAGCAGAAAGCCCAGAAAGCACCCACCTGTCCGGCCTCAGGCCAGCCCTGCTAGACAGGCATGAGCCAGCCATCTGTGCATGAGGCCCCCTCAGCACCTGGATCCCCAGACCACCGCTGGCTCTCAACGGGACAGGCTGGCCTCCGCACTATGGCTTCTGGTGTCTAGTGACTGGATCAGAGACTCCAGAGCTGAGGAGAGAGGGATCTGGTGGGCTAGAATGAGTGAGGAAACACTCAGCACACAAAATTATCAGATAATGCTTAGTGCTCGCAGTGTCTCCAGACCAGCATCCACTGGGATAACCTCTTGCCAATCTTAAACACAGAAAGGCAATTCACTAAAAAGAACAAATGCTAATTTACTGTCCAATTAGATTTAATTGCAAATATATGCTACCAGTCCAAAGTTTGGACCAATTTAAGATTTTCTGAATGTTTTTGAAAGAGGCCTTCAAAGTCCATTTATTGACACAGTTCAAACTGTAGTACTGTGAAATATTAGTACATTTTAAAAAAAATGTTTTTGTTGCATAATTTATTTATTCATTCATTTTTGGAACTGTAATAGACTACCATTCAAAAGTTTAGGGTAAGTAAGATTTCTTGGGACACTTTAGGCCCCACTATCCCAATAAATGTCAGGAATCTGAACATTGTTGTGGACCAAGTGCACCATTCATGGCAACTGTTTTACCTTCCGGTGATGGCTATTACCAACAGGATAATGTGCCATGCCACACTGCCAGAACTGTCAAGAATTTTTCGAGGAACATGATGATGAATTTCTAATACATTTGCCTCCAAATTTCCATTTGAAAAAGCAGGTTTAACACTACATCACCACCACCCCACAATGTACGGAAACTGGAAGATCTGCTATTGACATTACGATACCAGATACCCCTGGAGACTTATCACCACCTTGTCGAACTAATACAATGCCGCATGACCACTGTTTCATGGGCTAAATGAGGGCCTACACTGTAAAAAACAAAAATAGATCACCCTCAGTGTAATATGTCAAAGTGACAGAGGGCCTTCAGATTTTTCCGTCACCGATAAAAAAAAATTCTGTCAATGACGGACAATTTTCGGTTAACACGACCTCTGATATATATATATATATATATATATATATATATATATATTTATATACACACACACACACACACACACACAGAGTATATTATTTTATTAAACAAGGACACATTGCATTGATCAAAAGTGACAGAAAAGGCATTTATAAAATTGCAAAAGTTTTCTAATAATGCTTTCTTTTTAGCCTTCTATTATTCAAAGAGGTCCTGGAAAATGTATCACAGCTTCCACAAAGATATTAAGCAGAAAAAGCTGTTTCCAGTATTGTTAACAGTAGAAATCATTATTAAAACTGAGCACAAAGAATAATAATAATATTTAAGCACCAAATTAGCATATTAGAATGATTATCATATGACAAATAAGTGCAGCTTTGGTGAGAATGAAAGACTTCTTTCAAAAACCCTAAATAACCCTTAAATCCTTTGAAACTGACTGAATTTTATGAATTATGACTTTTAAAATTAACAAAATAGCACAAAATATGCAGTCCAATATATACTGATTCAGCAGATTACTTATGTGGGTATTTTTGAGTGATTCATTTAATGGTTCAGCTCAACAGAGTCTCAACAGAGTTTGTTGGTGAATCGGACTACACTTGTTGTGCTGTATGTTTTTGATTCACTAACAAGAACTGGTTCATAAGAGTCATTTGTTCATGAATCAGTTCTTGGCGATCTTAAAGTACACCTATTATGGATTTTTGAAAATTACCTTTCATGCAGTGTGGAGCACAACTCCTAGTGAATGAAAACATCCTGCGAAGTTGTAAATCTGAAAGTGTATAAAGTTATTGTCTTTCAAAAGAAAGAGTCAATCCCGAGTCATGTCGTTTTTAATACGAATCTTTAACTGTTTTAAGTTGACATCAACATTAGCATATTCCCCCGCCCACTTGTTGTGCTGAGAAAGTGAGATGGGAGTTTTTTGACACACCCTAACTGTCTTGAGTATGGAGCTAAGCTAGACAAGAGAAGCATCTGTGGCTAAAAAGTGACCGATCATTTCGTTAGATAAGACCCTTATTCCTCATCTGGGATTGTTTAGAGCCCTTTGAAGCTGCACTGAAACTGCATTTTTAACCTTCAATCCACTGAGCACCACTGAAGTCCACTATATGAAAAAAATCCTGGAATGTTTTCCTCGAAATGCTTAATTACTTTGCGACTAAAGAAAGAAAGACATGAATATCTTGGATGACATGGGGGTGAGTAAATTATCAGGACATTTTTATTCTTAAAGTGGAGTAATCCTTTAAAAATTGTTCCTCTCATGTACTCTGTAGCATGCAAAATACATATTTAGAGCTGTGGGCTAGAGTAATGGTGATGGGCGTTCCCTTTCCCAAACGAGCTGCACGCAGTAGACCAATCACATCAGACTAGGTCATCGGACCAATCACAGCAGTTTAGCTTCAGGCAAAAGAGGAAATGAATCGTTGAGCGAAGGGTTTGGGAGTCACTGAGCAAATAAAGTAAAAATAAATGCAAAAGACAACGAAAGTGTTTGACCTTGCATGCATGTCAACCTGTTGTTGGTGATTCCCAAAACCAAAATATGAATCTTTCATAATCCATAATAGGAGCACTTTAATATATGGCAGTTAAAATGCTTCTCACTCTAATTTGATGAATTATTACTGCCACGATCAATTGGAAATGTTTACAAATGTCTTATAAACATTGAAGTGTTTACACACAGGCTATAAAACTGTGATGTTAGAATTCTAAGAAAAAAGCTCAAACTATGATGAGTCTATAATGAGGTGTGTTTATGCTGACAAGAATGACTCGATTTAAAAACTCTTGATGCTGTTTCAGTGACTGGTTAAATTGAATTGCAAGTGGATTGTGAATAAGATGCAGATTTTCCTGCTGAAATAAATGTTCGAGTTTTCCTTCCCTCCTGCCTCTTAAAAGCACTGCAATTGCACAAATGAATCAAAGTGAAATTGAGAAGAAGATCTGCTAACAGAAAAGTATCACACAAAGGTCAAAGACCAAGAGAAAGATGTAGGAAAAGAGAAGAGATCTGAGGAGTTTGTGAGCATGGCAATGCAGCGAGGCTAAATCCTGTAATGATGGTGTGAAGCTGTAACTTTGCAGGCCAGAGGAGTGAGTCTCAGCATGGAAAAGCAAACTAGCGCATTAACATGCACAATGCCCAAGGCTATGTCTTTTACTCTTTCATGCTTGTGAGGAGTAACCCTAGACGGCTTTGTCTTCATCCCTCCTTCTGTGTGGAAGGAAGGGTTCGCCTCTGGTCCTGTGGGCTGCGAGGAAGGGTCCACTGCAGCCCCCTAAATCCAACAACGGCCGGTAGATCACACCTCCGATCGACAGTGTGCATATGAAGTGGGGATTTCCTGGGAAAGAAGCGTGAACTGAGAGAGGTTTGAATGTTCTCTCATAGCGAGCTCTTAAGCAAATTGCCATGTGTATAGCCTTGTTCTGAATGCCAATGAAGAATTGTTACACAAATGTTTCATACACAAAAAAATGCCTATACTTTAGAGATGTACAGCCAATCAGCCAATATTAAAATATCAATTATCAATATTTTAAATCATTTATTTATTTATTTAATTGTCTCCTTCTTAGACATTGAAACAAGATGCTATTATAATTTTTATTAATTAATTCATTTTTTCTCTTTTCTGTTTCATTTTAGTTAATGTTTTAGTCATATATATATATATATTAGGGCTGTCAAATGATTAATATATACAAAATAGTTTGAACTTGCCTAATATATGTGTGTGTACTGTTTTGTGTAATTATTATGTATATATAAATACAAACACATTCATGTATATATTTAAGAAATATTTACAAGTATATGTATTTATTATTATTTTTATATAATTTATATTATATATAAATACAAAAAAATATATAGATACAAAATCTGGTACATAAATATTTAATTTTCTCTTAAATATATACATTAATTTGTGTGTATTTATATACACAGTACACACACATTTATTAGGAAACCTTATTTTGTATGCGATTAATCGTTTGACAGCCCCTATATATATACATATATATATATACATATATATATATATATATATATATATATATATATATATATATATTTATATACTGCACATTTTATGTTGTCCGAATTCATTTGTAAACCGATTATTTAACTGTTTCCATTTTAATTGAATTAATAAAATTTTAATTAAATATCAGTGCATTCCCACTACAAGCCTAAAATATTTTAAGATACAAAACAAAAATCAGAAATATGCAACAAGAAACCTTCCTTTGATCATTGTTATAGCAATCATCATTCTTGAAATATTAACTACTTGTCAGTATGTCAGACACAAGATGGGTCTCTAAATTGAGGTACGGAACTAAAAAAAACACGTAACACAAGCTCAGTAGTTGAAGTGGAATGCAAAAGACGTGAAATCCACTTTTATACTTTCATGCTTCATTTTCTCTTGTTTTTTTGCTGTTGTTTTGTGTTATTTACTTCTTTATCCTTTGTGGAATCAAAGAGGTACCAGCCATCATGTATCAGTTCTGTTTGGGTCTGTGAAGTGGGGAGATTTGAATCCCATCACACCTTCATGCTCTCCTCGTCTCCAACCCCATCCCTCCTGGAGTCGGAGACACGGGGAGCAGAGCAGGAAGGAGAGTTCTGAGGAGCGTCTGAACATCAATGCACAGCCACAGTAAAGAGGGAGAGCGGTTGTAGGTGTCTGGTAGTGTAGGTGTCTCTGTGTGTGAGGACGTGGGAGTGTGTGTAGGCTGGCTGCTGCTGAGAATCATGGGAAGACGTGGCGGAAAATAGGAGAGCACAAGGGAAGGTGGTTATCAGAGGAGCTGCAATGTCCTCCACACAGGACGAACACTCCCACTCATTTCAATGAGTTGTCTTCAGAGGGGTGTGTGCTTGTGGAAGTCTACAAAAAAAAGGGGCGAATTCACACATTCGGTTTAAGGTTGATATTGTACTATGCGGTATGTATTTAAATTAAGTAAATGTCATTCTTTTATTGCAATTTAAAATAGAGGTTTTCTATTTTAATATACTTTAAAACTGAATTTATTCCTGTGATCAAAGCTGAATTTTCAGCATCATTACTCCAGTCTGATTTATTATCAATGTTGGAAACAGTTGTGCTGCTTAATATATATATCAAATATATATGTATTTTGGAACCTGTGATATTTTATTCAGGATTCTTTGATGAATAAAATGTCTAAAAGAACAGCATTTGTTTAAAATAGAATTTTTTTTTAACAACATACACTACTGTTCAAAGCTTGGGGTCAGTAAATGTTTTCTTTCTTTTTTTCTATTTTGAATAAACGCTATTCTTTTTAACTTTTTATTCATCAAAGAATACAGAAAAAGTATCACAGGTTCCAATACATCGCTGGCTTGAAATTATAAAGTATATATATATACATATATTTTGCATTTTGTTTTTTATCAATAAAAAAGCAAAATATATATATATATATATATATATACATATATATATTTGCTTTTTTATTCACATTTTATTTTATTCATTCAAAGAATCCTGAAAAAAGTATCACAGGTTCCAATAAAATATTAACCAGCACAACTGTTTCCAAAATTGATAATAAATCATATTAGAATGATTTCTGAAGGATCATGTGATCCTGAAGACTTGAGTAATGGCTGATGAAAATTCAGTTTTGCAACACAGAAATAAATTACACTTCAAACTATATTAAAATAGAAAACCGTTATTTTAAATTGCAATAATATTTCACAATATTACTTTATTTCTGTATGTTTAATCAAATAAATGATACTTTATATTCTAGTGATATCGCAACTCCGACCATTTCACCGTTTGTATAACTCCATTTGCGGTATTTCTCACATGGTGGATGGCCAAATCCACTATAATTTTATAAATAATACTGTTTTTGTGTCACAGAATGTAGTTTTAAGAGTTTTTTTAGACAAGAATGTACTTGTTTTAACATTTGCCAGTCATCTCGTGTTGGGGTTGTTGGCACAATTGCACAACATAACCTCAGTCATGAATTACAATAACAAAATGTAGGAATCGTTTTCTGACATTGAATGTTTTGCCCAATATCCTGAAGCTGTCATTTGCATCCAGCTGGATTATTTCACTAGAAATATCCAAAAAGGAATGAAAACTGTGCCAACCAACTCTGGTCTCCCCCACAAACCTTGTACTGCCCCATTTTTTTTTTGTTTGATTTCATTTTCAGAGTTTTCATTCACGTTCAAGATTATGTATCTTGAGGAGAAGTATATGAGCAACAGTTTAGGAAATAAGAGCCACAGGCGGTTCGGCCCAGCTAGATGCTCAGTTCATAAATGAAAAGACAAGTTTCTCAGTTACATGAGCAAAACATTTCACAAATTTTGTAAGCTCGACTGAAAGGGCACACAAGAAAGAGTGGTTCCCAAATTTCCCTGGCTACCTCATTAAGTCCTCCTCTGCCTCACTTTCCAGGCAATTTCACCATCGCCTCCACTCAACGCACCACCAAAAGGGGACGAGCCCTCCCTTTGAAGGGACCAGAAAGAGTTTCAAACACAAGCTGGTTTTATTCAAGTGAATCGCTTTTAGAGGAAAATAACGGCGAATGAATCTCTTCCAACTTTAATTTTGGCCCAAAACGGGCAGTTTGGTCTCCTAACGTCATGTACTTTTTGCTTACAGCTCTGTTAGATGGCCGGACATTACCAGTTGGTGCTAATCACGATTCCTGTTGTAGCACTGTTAATCAAGTGTTTTATCTGCATTCAAAGTCAATTGCATCCAATTAGATTCAGTTCCAGCCAGGCCCTGAACGCGAGCCATATTCACACATCACGGCTGAATTCATGACTCATCTGTGGAATTGAGATTGGGTTTCCCCCCTTTCCATCTACCAAGAAAGGGCAAATACAATTCACTGCACAGCGCTGGCAGAAGCACCACCCTCTCTAGGCAACGCTTCACTATGCTAATGAGACTAAGCCAGGGATGCTAGTGTTGACGCTGCAGGATATGTTAGCAAACACTTAAACCTTCAAGTTAAAACACCACACTCAATCAAAAAGCCCATTTTAAATGTCAGTTGGGAAACAGAAGAGAGAAACAACAAAGTATTTCGAATTTCCTTTAACAGCGTAACACGCTCGGCCCAATCTCACAGGAGTTTCCGTAAGGTCAAAACTTCAATGAATAATAGTTCAGCTCTTATATTGTTTGAAGGGAGATGAATATTACACATGCAGTACGGCCCTAAAGCCATAATCATACATGTGCATGTATGAACGGTCAATGTCATATATAGAATGAATGAAAAGACGTAAATAACATGACCTGTGAAAACTGAGCTACTCAACTTGTGTATTGTTTTCAAAAGATTTAATAATTCACTCATTTTAGTTACATCAAAGGGCTATGATGATGACAAATGAATCAAATGACATCACATGCTCATTAAATAATTAAATTAATTGCAATTAATCACAATATATCAATATCCACTAAGGAAAGCTCCTAAAATAAAGATAATTCAAAATTCAACAAAAAGACAATGGGCCTGTATTGTCTGTTTTCATCAGTAAACATGGAAATCAACGGCCTAGAGTCAACAGCAATTATATATATATATTGACTTTGTAGTCATATATATATATATATGCATTTTTATTTATTTATTTTTGAGTTTGTTTTAAAACTCTTGCTTCATGAGTGACATTTCTGACACCGTGTTTGAAAAACACGTTTCAAACGTCTTAAAACATTTACACAAATTATTCAAAAAAAGAAAATAAAAAAATATACATAAAACTTTTAATTTGGATGCAATTATTCACTTGACAGCACTAATATAGATAGATATAATAGCACTAATATAGATAGATAGATATATAGATAGATAATTTAGAATCACTTATGTTTATTTCATATCAAGTATTAAGTATAATTGGGCTGTATTTAAAAAAATAGTGGGATTTAATTATTTTAAATATAATAATTGTATAGTTATCCGGCGGCATTTTGCATAGGCTTTTTTATATTATACTTCATTATTAAGTATAAAGTATAATAGGGCTGTGTATTTTTTTTTTTTTTTTTTTTAGTGTGATTTCATTATTTTATTTATTTTTAATTTATATTATATATATATATATATATATATATATATAGATATAGATATAGATATAAAATATATATAAAATATATATAAAATATATAAATTATAAATATATAAAATAATTCAATCACACTAAAAAAAAATAAATACACAGCCCTATTATACTTTATACTTAATAATTAAGTATAATATAAGTAATTATAATATAAGTAATTCTCTGTTTACTAGTCTTTCATCAAAGCCTATGCAAAATGTAGGCAATTATTATCAGTACACTTGGGGAAAATAAATAAATAAATAAATACACACTCCTTACATATTTTTTCACTTTGAACCCTCCGCTTTACCATCCCTAAATATCTTTAAAAAAAGAAAAAAAAAAGGTTCTGTGCCATCCCTGATAGCATAGGTTAAAGTAGTAATGTTCGCCAGTGCAACCACTGCACCAAACACACCACCACAAAACATCTACATCTACTGACAACCAGATGCTATTTTAATTGGTCCATTAAAAACTAGTCAGTCGTGCAAGATTTGAACTCGCGACCCGTCGCACAAAACATTCCGCTGAGCCACAACATCTCATATTCAGGTAAGGGGCTGAGCCCCCTAAGGCTGAAATCCTAGAATCGCCCGCGGGCATAAGCCATCAGAAGCGAGCGAGGGACCAAGTTTTAGTCTCGCAGAAGGTTCAGTCAAGTACCCAGCAGGAGATCTGCACCCACAGCGGGACTCTGAGCAAAATGTGAAATTTCAGACAGAATTACAGCTGCCTCCAACACTGTGTACAGAGCAATTCAGCACAGCTCATCTGGGAGAGGAGCAATTATCCTACGGGGAAGGGCTGAATCTTTTTCCCAGCCTCCATTCACACCATGCCCTGAGGAATTCCCGTAGCCTGCCTTCTCACCAACACCAGAGCCGCCGGATCTCACTGGAAAGCAACGGGAGCTTTTGTTGTGGTGGATTCAGATTTGATGCACGCATCTCTTTTTAAGACGTGGTGTCAAATGATTTACTGGAGTCAGCTCAAAAGGGAAAATGAGTGCTCGCGAGTCTCTGGAGTATAACCGGCTCCTGTTTAGACTCCAGCAAACTTCACAAATATGATAAAGCCCACTCTTTAAATGGTACGGCACCGTATCTCAGCGCGCTCTTAAAATAGAATACATGCTGTTGGCAAAAACAGCCATATGGAGAAGGAAAGAGAAAGGAGGAGAGGGACAAGAAAGAAGGAGAGGTGAATGGGAGAGGACAGGTAATGTTTATCACTCACAGGTTACTCTTTCATAGCTATGGAGATTTCTCATTTAGATTTCACTGAAGTTTCAACTAAAGAAGGACACAAATTTGACAAATTCAAATGAATGCTGGCTACATAGCAGGTTTATAGTAGGATGCATCCTAGAAAACTTGGTAAATCTCAGAAGAGTTAAGATCTCTTCAGAAACTCTTCTTTTTCCTAGGAGGAAAAGAAGACCTAAGTAACACATTAATTTGATCTTTTTTTTGCTGTCTAGGAGAAGAAAAAAAAAGATACACATCCTGTGGAAGGAAACGGTGCTGTTGTACTGTTGATTTTAAGTTCTCAGTTATGTTTCACCAAAGTATCAAGTTTGTCACAAATGTTTCTCCTGAAATCTTGAAGGACTACTACAGACACAATGAGAATTGTTGACATACAAAAGGAGTAGAGGTTAAAATGAGATCTGACTTTTGTTGGCAGACTTTGTATCTTGGCAAATCTGAGTGTAGTTTGAAGTGTTTAGCCTGAAACACATTTTTCTTGAGATTTTTTTGGAGGTCTCAGTTATGTTTCACAAAAGTGTTCTCAGATGTTTCTCCCAAAAGCCTAAGAAATACACAAGTGAGAAAGAAAAATGTTTAAGGTCACTGTTTTCTGAAACTAGTGGAGACATAAAGTGTTATGATATTTCACTCTCAATCGCAAAATCCCAGATGCAGAAGATCCATTTGCTCTCCATTTAATCTCATTACTGTCTAAGTGAAACAATTAAGATCTCAGCTGTGATTTTTCTTTCCTGCGGGAGCAGAGAAGGAAAGGTGAAGAGAAAAACTAAGCGATGAAGAGAGGACATGATAATGTAGTCATGCTGAGATGTGTTCCAGCAAAGCCAGCATAAGTCAAACTCCACCGAGCGACTCGGCAGCGAGTTCAATTACAAGTTGGTGTTGAAGGTCAGATATTGTAGTTCAAGTGATACAATGTGCAAAGATGGATGGGCCTGCTGATAATATTTAACAAAGTAATCTCCCAGTACAGCGCAAGCTTGTTTAAAGAGCTCATATCCTTGGAAACCCTTGGCTTAGCGAGGCCTCTTATTATAGACCATCGGCGCGGGTGTCCCTCAAACATTAACTCCCGTTACTTATGCAGTCGGCGGAGTCTCCGACAAATATCCCACCAAAATGAAAGGATGTAGTCTTACGGTGATGAAACGAGCGAGTAAAGATGAGGAAGGGGGTGGCCGCTGCTGTAAGAGTTGTAGAAAACCCTTTGTTGTATAAGTGCCTCATTTAAAAGTTTCCCCTATTTTAAAGTGAAAAAGACCTTCCCTTCATACTAAGAAAAAAAAAAGAGTATGAAATGAAGTGCAAGGCGTGACAGACACACGGCTGAGCTGCTTTACAAGTTACTCGCAGCTACGCTTGATGAAAAAACACGGCCCGTGAAATGACACAAAAGGTATGCCGCCGTCGAAACCCTCTTTCAAGCAGCGAATAGAGAGAGAAAGAGAGCTGCCGTAGAGTGATCAGTGCCTTGCTGTGAATAGTCTACTGTCATCAGCCTGCCTGCGCTTAGGAAGAAGATCTGTCAGCTCTTATCAACGCACAATCACAAAGAGACGTTAAAATACGGCATCTCAACTACTTTAGCTTTTTACACCACTCTGTGTTTCTCTACACAATCATGCACATTTCCCACATCATACTTATAGGGCCTTTATAGTATTGTGAAGAAACTGAACTGAATGAGTCGGGGCTTTTATTCACGTGGCACACGCAAATTTCCCTGACTGCTTGATATAATGGAATATGAAGTATAACTCATTACTTATACTGTAAGGAATCATTTCTGGGCAGAGATTAAGGCTGGCATTGAAATAAGACAATCTTAATTTGAGGATATTTTGTAAAAGATTTTCTTGTTTAGCTCTTAGCAGGCAATTTGGTTACATTTTGGCTAGCTAAAATGTTCAAAGTGGAAAACAATCAGTGCCAGTACTCCCCTTGCTGCGAAGTTCTTGTATATTTATGCAGAGATATCAAATATACAGCATACATTAAAATAACATTTAACAATTTAAAGAAATAACCCACTGCAAATTTACTTCATTTGCCAAACAATACTGTTATTTACATTTGATATCAATAATACTTTTCTGTTTCTGTTGATTAAACCAGACTCTTTCTTTGTATTAACTCAAATTTTAGTTTCAATTAACTTAAAATTTGAAGGCAACCAGGTTTACTTAATTTTATTCGTTAATGAAAACTATGATAAAAAAATGTTGCTTGACGATAACTAGACGACAATAAGGTCGATAAATGATAACTGTGACTATATCAAAATGCAATATTGTTGACGATAAAAAAATGTGATTAAAATGTATTTTAAAGGGGTCATCGGATGCCCATTTTCCACAAGTTAAAAAAACCTTATACTCACTTCTGCTGTAAGTGAAGCTGGATAACGAATGATTCGAGCGAACATAGACAGATATATGTGGATCGGGAGGTGCATTCACTTCACAAACAAACGTAATCCACTGCATCTTCAGCGGCTCAGATGTCGGGAGTAAATGACGACCACTACGTTCATTATTACATCCAGCAACACAACACGTCAATCGCTCAATCTAAGATACTCTTGTCTAACTTATATCCCTGCTCCGGCATCGAAACAATGGAGGTCGGACTGTTACAGCTGATCTGAGGTAAGACGCTCATGTCAATCAACTATCGTGGGAGAGGCATTTGGAAATGGCTCGGTTTTAAAAAGGAAATATTATTTTTACAGATTAATTAAAAAACACTGCATGGATTTTTAGCATTATAGGGCAGATTTGTACATACACTGCCAAAACACATTAATGTTCAAACAACATGTAAAAGTGAACTTAGTATTTTACTTAATTTTTGCAATCTGGCAACCACGTGCACGTGCTCGCTCCTCGTAGCGGAAGTGCCGACGATTATCTGAAATTATGATTTACCAGTTTTTTCTGTAGACAGGGAGAGTGCATATGTAGGTCTTTGATATTAATCTATTAATTATATAGCCTATATTAAATTTAGAACACTAGCCCCCGGTTTCACAGACAAGGTTTAAGCCTAGTCCTATACTAAAATGTAAGTCTAAGCTGTTTCACATGAAAGAAACTTGCATTGACTAATCTTAAAATATATCAATCGCTTTGTTTTGTCTCAAGATTTACACCAGTAATGTTTTTTTAAGCATGTTTCTAAAAATTACTTAAATATCCTAATTGAACTATGGCCTAATCCTGGTTTAGTCTAAGCCCTGTCTGTGAAACCGGGCCTAGATGAGGTAGAATGAGTCCACATTCTATTGATTTGTGCTTATTTGTAAAAGTGCAATACCAGAAATACAAAAATAAAATCTCAAATGACAACAATCACTGTGATCATAATTTTGAGCAAAAATATTTATTAGTTTAATCATTACATAGCATGACGAAAATGTGACTGTTGACTAAAACCAGACTAAAATGCTCAGACATTTAGTCAACCAAAACTTGACTACACAAAAACAGAACAAGGTTGACTAAACAGGATAATAACTAAAAAGTAGACACAGGATTAAGACTATGACTAGTTTAAAAGACTAAGACTAAATTTAAAATTGGCAGTTAAACCAACAATTTTTTTTTACAGTGCATATGTACGCTTCAAAAAACAACTTAAAAAAAACATAGAAAAAGTAAGTGTTCGTGCTGCCTTAAAATTAAGTTTACTCAACTCAAATATCCACGTTTCACGTAGTACAACTTAACATTTCATGTTGCCTAACTTTTAAGGCAGCACAAACACTTACTTTTTTAACTTGAAACTTGTCTATAATTCAGCACATTAACATTAAAAATGTAATTATTATTATTTTTTTGACACCTGTAATGTGTATATATACAGTAGTTCCATATTTGCTTGCAGTTTGTCAGTTCATGATATTGAATATTTAAAGAAACACTACATTAAGCATTTGGTGGATACTTTTATACCGAGCGAATAACATATCAGTATACTGCACATTTTTATCAGTTCAAGATAATTTTAACTTTCATTTTTGATGCATGATCAATCATTACAAATGCAATTTTAGGCACATCTGTATGGGCAATACGCACCAAATTTAATGACTACATTGAAAATCTTGGCTTTTGAGACTAATCGTCTTTGTCTAGTGAGAGCAACAAGATCGAAGTGCTTTGAACAGAATAGTGCAGAATTGCATACTGGTGACTCCCGGCCCACTTTGAGCAAAGTTTCCTGTTTAGTTCTCACCAACCAATTTGTTTTTATTAGTTTGACTTTAGACTCATGACACATCTCAGCTCTAAAGTATAGCAACAGCACAAGTAACTGTGCCTAACAACTTGTCATACCGCACAGCATGCAACATACGAGACATATTGTGAACCCACTTGAATGCAATGAAGTCCAACCACCCTTCCTGAAGACACAAAACACATCAATCTCTCCACTGCTCAGCTGACTAATTTTCGTCCCACCACAAACTTCTAGTACAGAACAGACTTTCGTCCCTGAAGCAACAACAAAAACTTTTCAGAAGATCACAACATCAAAAGCCCACACACTCTCTGACTAAGAAACGCCCAGGTATATTCTATCAAAGGGAATTGTTGCCAAAATCCTCTTCAGTTAAGAGACGGAGAGGACTGTTTCACATCAAAGGCTGCTGTGGAGTTATGTTTCTGCACTCTTTAATTCTGCAGGGCAAGACGCAAGTTTATTTGTACTTACAGTTTCAGAAAAAAAAAGTTTTGATGCAATTGACATTGGATATCATTACGAATTTTGCTCATCCACTGGAATCGCCCTACAGAGGGAATTAGTTGTAACATTACAGTTAACTTGTTACAACGGTAAACGGCTGCCAATAGTTCTCACAGTGGTAGCCGTAGCATAGATGACGCAATTGCATGGCAGTTCAGACCCAAAACCTTGACTTTCGACCACGCAATCAGGTCTAGACTGAAAACTTTCTTATTAAAGAAACATGGCAGCTAAAAATTTAAATTTGCTCACACTCAGGCCATCCAAGATAAGATTGTTTCTTCATCTGAACAGTTTTGGAGAAATTTAGCATTACATCACTTGCTCACCAAAGGATCCTTTGGAGTGAATGGGTGCCGTCAGAATGAGAGTTCAAACAGCTGATTAAAACTTATAATTCACTTGACACGAGTTCATCAGTTAACCCTTAAATGCTTGAATGTTTTGCCAATCATTATTACATATTCTGGTCTTTAGCAACCCGGACTTTATATCCAGCACGGATGGATCTCTAACTTCTGCAATAGCAAAAAACTCTTGCTATTTTAAAAACAGTTACAGAAGAATAAAATAAAGCATGTTTTGTTTTTTTAAAGCGTATTTTCGTAATTTTTTACCATCGCCATCATCCTCAGAGCACACTTCCACAGTACATTCAGCATCTGGCTCATATTCGCGATCTCAAATATATTCTCAAAACTATCGTTTTCAACAATTTCACAGTCAATATTTTGATCACAGTCATTATTTGCCACATCCACCATCAAATAACAGTGACATTTTTATTTTATTGCGTACAGTAACTGGAACCAATTCGATTTTTGCTGATAATATTCTTTTTTTTTATGTCTACGATAATTATGAGTGAAACATCACGTCATTATTGTCCATCAAACAGTGCCACCTCGAGGAATGAAGGTGAATTGCACGTATTGAGTCATCAGATACATCACCAAAAATATACTTACACTATTATACACCTTAGGTCTCTAATGACACTTTTTACAAAAAATTATTTAGCAAAACAGATACTCATTTATATTTTGTTATTTTTTTCTTGTTATATTGTTTATAATGAATAGATTGAGGAATACTTGACTAGTTGATGTCAAACTTAAAAAAATGAAGGAGAGACTGTACTGAATGACGTCCTGGGTCACTAAAGACCCAAGGTATGCATTTAAGTGTTAAGAAACAGGTCCATTATTAAGCCAGTTTAACTTTAAACGGATTAATCCATAAAAACAGAAAGTACATAATAACAAGTCTAGACTCTATAGTCCACAATATTCACCAATAGTCATCAAAATTCACCAACATATTTGTTTAGAACTTTTATGAATTGTTTTGACTTGTAAACAGTGCTTGATCTGTGAACATTTCTCTCCTGATTAAGACAAGACAACTTTTCACTGGAGAAAGCAATATTATGGATAGAGGTCTCATATTTTGGCCAGAAGCCAAAATATGTTTTGAAGTTAAAAATCTATTGAAATGGATTTCGTACAAACACGCAGAACAATAATTGATGGACTGGATTCCATGTGGATTACTTTTTGATTATTGCAATGCTTTTATCAGCTGTTTGAACTCTTATTCTGTCAGCACCCATTCACTGCAATGGATCCACTGGTGAGGAAGTGTAATTTATCCAAAGCTGTTCTGATGAAGAAACAAACTCATCTACATCTTGAATGGCCTTAGGGTAAGAAAATTTTCATTCAATTTTCATTTTTGAATGAACTATTCCTTTAAGATCGACTCAGTGCCAGAGAAAGGTGCTCGCTATAAAACAACTATATTAGCTGCTAAATCAGTTGAGTGAATAATTGCAACAGAAATCGTGAGTGCATTTTGGCCACATGCTCCAGCCTGTGATCTGTGCCGGTGTTACCGAGTGTCCTTGCTGTACAGAGCCATTCAGAGAAATAAGAGACAGTCACTCTCCTTTTATGGTGGCTATTTTATAATAAAGTCATATGGTTGGACATTGTGATCCTTTCAAATTGGCCCATCTGGAGTGTCTCAGTGCCAGCCAGAGGTCATACTATTACATTTAGCCACTGGTTTTACTACATCTGATATTGCACTTCATCTGTCTGTGAGGGGTGAAAGATGTGATTCCTTCCTGAGAAATCTTTTCATTATCATGACATTTTTCCCCTCTGTTTAAATAAATGCATGAATATCACGGCAGAGCTTCGGTTTTTAATGGGAATTTCACATCTACTCCTTTTAGAGCAGAAAATACCTTTCTATAGAGCAGTATGTACCTCGGATAGACTTGCATGTGCTTTGCACATGTTGAAATTACATTATTCATATATACATTCTTCCCTTCATAGGACATATCACACAATACAAGCATCAAAACAACAAAACAAAACTACATTACTGTGATATATTGTCATGTATATACATTACTGCTCAAAGTTTTGGGGTCAGTACATTTCTTGAGCAGCAAATCAGCATATTAGAATGATTTCTGAAAGGTTATGTGACACTGAAGACTGGAGTAATAGTAATGTTAATATTTTAATAACATTTTGCAATATTCCTGTATTTGTGTACAGCCTTGCTGAGCATAAGAGACTTCTAATCTTGAGATCTTACTGATCACAAATGCTTGAAGGCTAGTGTAAATATGAATGCAAAATGTTTTTAAAGTGTATTTAGAGTAAATAAATTATGTTTTTGGCACGCACACACAAAATTGGTTTAGGTGAAGAATCATCACCTGAAAAGCTTTTAAAGCCATAGCAAAACACATCAGTGATCATTTGAAATAATTTCAGATGTTGCACCACTTGTTTACATTTCATTATTTTTGCCCTCATATAACTAAACACTACACCCTTTGTCTAGAAAACGTCTTTTAAAAAAGAGTTACGGAATGTCCCGATGACTTTTATAACGGCCTCTGAGATGAAAAAGCGGAATTCCCTTTTCATGAGCCATATTATGCACAAGCCTTGATCTTGAATTTGGTTTACCACACCTTGGCCTCACGCAAACACTGAAGCAGAGCGCCTAGGAACCCATAAGTAGTTACATATTTAAAGCGACCTCTGTTTCAAGGTTACAGCTTGGAAGGTAGAAAAAAAGGGAAAAGAAAAAGCAATTTCACATTTAATATTTGGTCTGTTGTGCTTATGAGTCTGAAAATGTGTGTGTGTGATGTCTATAGAAACATGCAACACCCCCTTTCGGAGACAGGAGCCCTCAGGGTCCTCAGACTGAGCGCACACATTGAGTTAAAAGACTTGAAGGTGGGGGGATTTCAAAGCCTCCCCTGCAGACATGCTCCAGCTTTGTGCATTTTAATGGTGAGATATTCAAATCTCCTAGTCTGCCATCCCTCACCCTCATTTCTCCAGCAGTCCATGCAGGGCGCTTCTGTCTGCAGCTAATGGGATGCCGTGTACGCAAGGAGAGGGCTTATTTGGGGAGGTCTCTGCCTCCTTGAGGTTAAAGGACCTTGAAATTTGCTTTCTTTTCATTCTTTTTTTCTTAACTGAATGAACTTGGATAATTAAATGGAATAAAATACATTAAAATAACGTAATAATGGTAAGAGGAAAATTGGAGAGGTTCACTAGTCATTCCCCACAGCTGTGCAGGCTATTAACAGCAGTATCAAGGCGTTCTTGCGTGAAACCTTGAAGCTGCTTGCAATAAGAGTTAACAACACTCCCACTGTAAGTCCCCTGCAATGTCTTTGGTAAACAAGGAAATTAAAAATATGCACATAAACCCCAGCATTATTAGATGATATTTTCTCACTGCCACTTGCTATATGAGCACAACCACAGCAGACTCTGTGATTTGTTCCCCTAATATTGGAATTCACAGAAGTGTTAACTAAGTAAAAGTGCACTTGGGTGTTCATTTGTTCGGGGTGTCCAGGCGATTTGAGGCCTTGAAAGCTTTATGGCTGTTTGTTAAAAACACCCATGCAATCAAAATTAAAGTTTATCTGATTTCATTCTGCATCTATTAGCTTTAGCATTGAAAACTCTATTGTCATTTACTTACTGTCATATCACTCTAAAAAAGTGATTTAAAAAAAAAAAAAAAAAAAAAAAAAGTTGTTTTGTACATGCACTGTGGATTTAACGGTAAAAGACTGTAAAAATGCTACAGTAAAAACCTGTTAAATGGTTACGGTGAAAAGCTGTATTGGACATTACATGTAATTTTACGGTAGTATACCGTTTTTACCTGCTCTGTCTTGTCTGTCGGGGTGTTGTCAGTTTCCTCTTTGCTCCGCAATGTATTTTTAGTGTGAGAGCAGCACTGTTTATAGGACATAGCAACAGTAACTAAGGAGGGCAGGTTTTTGTGAAGGGTCAGTTCTGGAATGAGAATGTTATTTGCTATTTTTAAAAAAGAACAATCACTCTGATTTGAATACTGTATTGAATTGAATATACTTTATTATGCATTTTTGGGGAAATTCGTGTTTAAATCGAAGTTCAATCAGAAATGCCTATTAATGGGGACAAACACAAAGTTGTGGGCCTCCTTCACAAGTGCTAAATGACAAATGAAGGGCCCCGGACCCTCCCTCTGGTATAATTAAGGGCCATTTGAAATGGGCTGGAGTATACATTGACCTTCTACTAAAGGGAGAAAAAAAAAAACCAGGAGGTATAATCTAATAGTTGCAAATTGTTGATGCATATATTAAACATAATAGCATTGGCCCTTCGCCCTGCACTGTTTTCCATGTGGAAATGCCCTGACTGGGCTCCAGAGTGGATGGACAGAGTTCACATGGCATCTGTTTGATCAAAGTTTCCTCACCAAAGATCTGGCATCGGGTCGGGCCGCTGCAGACCACGGCTTCGAAAGCAAACCGAGCCATTGGGTTTCAGCGACACGTTCCATGCTGAAGGACATCGCTGCGAATTCTTTTGCATTACCATGATAATAAAGAGAAAGGCCTCCACTTGCTAGCATTAAGGCAAGCGACAAATATATCATCGTTCTCCAGAGCGGACGTGATGGCCTGGCCCTAAATTGACCCTCACTTCTCCCATATCAGAACATGCATAAATACCTGGGGCAGCAGAAACGAGGAAAGCTATTAATCAACGGACACGGGGGCTCAGATCTGGAACGGCTTTAAATCCAATAGGAGATTCCTCTCAGATGTTTAAAGCCCAACGGTTTAATATCCCCGCCATCCCCAAGTGGGTAATTGTTTCGCCGCCGCAGACAGAGAAACTGTCGATCAAGTCTCGCTTGACCTTGTTTCTGTGTCTGTACTGACCTCCGGAAATGTAAAGCAAAGATCATATCACATAAAAAGCAATACTCCCACAAACGGGCCCCAAGCTGCAAATTGATTCTGCTGCCATGGAATTCCCTCCCATCTCAGGGAAGCAGAGGAAGGGGGGCATTAGGAAGGGGTCTCTTCCGCCGCATTCATCCTTTTGTTGCAGATATCTGTCCTGCGCGTCAGCTCGCAGATTTTTATCGTTATGAAAAGGCACTCTGCATATGCTGGCAGAGCTCGTGCCGGTGACAGATAGCAGAGGGACAAATAAGCCGGTGACTTAACACATTCCCTCTGTCGCGGCGGCGATAGTGGGTTCAATTGTCTGCGGTAATGGGCCAAAGGGAGCGAGAGTCGCCGTTGCGACACTGCCCGAAGTGGGGCCGCGGAGATCGTCTCGGGAGACCGCCGCCGCCCCCACTTTATCCCGGCAGACGAGATGGTTATCCCCGCACACTGTCCGAAAGCCACCGTCGTCTATTAAATCCCCTAAATTGAATTTAAAAGAGTCTCAGATTACGTTAGAAAGTCTGCAGATGTCCTTGCAATGGACCGGGGACCAGTGACCCATCGCCTAATTAAAATTCAAGCTGAAAAAGAGTGTACTTTGATCAAATCAAACTTTAATTAGCTCAGATAACCCCAAGCTACCTCCAAAACATTACCAACTGGAGGAATCGAGGACATTCTTCTGGAAAATTCATCATCCATGGGAGTATGCACAAAGGAGATGATTTCGGCACAATTAGCATCATTTTTTGTGGAACAAGCATCAATAAGCACCATTTCACACACAAATCAGCATAAGGTGACTAACCTTTGGTACATTATCATTGTCCTCCCCTTTTGCACAGACAGGTGTCAAAGGTCCTGCTAGCCAGAGGTACCTGCAAAATCAAATTCCCCCAACCTTTTGGATCACTCGAGTCGGTGCTAAATAATTGATGTGGCCATTGAGACCGGTGGCGGTGGCAGTGATTTGATTTCGGAGCCAGTCTGAATGGGTTCAAGATCCTTACAGACACCCCGCGGAGGGCCAGTGAGAAATGTCAATCGCACCTCATCTACGGACGGGGGCTTCTCTGCTACACAGAGAGAGCGGCAATCTCCAGGCAATCTGCAGCAAGTTCACCATCCACATTTAATGAGACGCGCACACACACACACACACACACACACACACACACACACACACAGCCGGAGTGGTAGAACAAAGAGGTGCTCGGTTGTAGCTCTGACAAGTGTCAACTTCACTGCAACTGTGGCATGTAAGAGGATTTCCTTGATAATATGAAGGAAAACAGAGTAAATGACAAAACTTGGATATTATCGTCTAATTGACTGCCATGTTTGCGTTCCGTATTTGCATGATTGTGAAGCCAAAGCCTGTGCAAATTGTTACGGTGGTTCATGATTTGATTTTGTAGCCATAACTACATAGAAATCCAGACTAGCCAAAACAACAACTGCAGCTTTTGTCAGTTCATTACTAAAAGTGTGTGCCCTACGTGCTGAAGGAATTTAAAAAGTTTGATGTAAGGACCAAATTAACTGTGTATTTATTCCCAACGAGCAAAGAGCAAAAAACACATCCAGGTTAAATGTTTTTCATCTGCTGTAGTGCCAAAGGCCCAGTCTATTTTTTCTCCCATCACATATGTTGAGAGTGTCACGCAAATTTATAAATCTAATGAAATGGAACAGACATGTTGTCTTGCAGATTTATTTCATGTTACTTCATGAAACTTCCATATGTTCTGCTGCGCATCTGACAAACTGGAATTGTCACGCTCGCGCGGTTCATTTTTCGGCCGACGTGATGAGTAACGCCACCCTTGTAATTCTTTTCAGGTATTCAGTCAAATTCCACACCGGCAGACGAGCCGTTCGCAAACACCTGGGATTTGGGCGCTCTGACTGGCGGAGGCTAACTTAATCATCTATAATTGGTGGAGTGGTTCTCATTTATAGTGACTGACAGCATCGATCTGTCTCAAAGGTAAGCCATCAGGCCTAATAAATAAAGGAAAAGAAACAAGTAGTCACATTCCAAATGAGCAGAAAAACGGCAACACGACACAATGTAAAAACGAGACCCGCATCATATCTTATTGAGGAGCGAGTCTAATCCCCAGAAAGAGAGAGGCTAGATATCGATGTGCATGATATTAAATTTAAAAATCTTGGGACCTTAAATAATTTAAGCGTGAAAGATCACAGAGTATTTGATCTAGTCTCTGTATCAAAACTACATTACACAGGGCAAAAACTGTGACAGAGCCTCAAAAAGAGAACTTTACACTGTCTCGCAGCAGAAATGTCACAACATGAGGGTTTGCGAGACGCTGGAGGGGTGGTACTGGTGCATGCATTCGCTCTCTAAAGATTTCAGCGAGGCATGTGCTCGCACATATGGCGGAATACACATGGATATTATGTGTAGCAGTGAGAGAAAATCAAGCATTTGTTATTATCACATTGTGCAGGAAAATCTGCATCTACTGTCAAAGCTGCGGCCTGCGTTATGTTGCGCTGTATACAAAAAATACATTTCATCAGTAGCCCGAGGCTGTTTATTTGTTGCCTGAGGTATCGATACAAAGGTAACAGAGCTCACTTCAAAGCTAAGCTAAAAAAAAGAATTCGCCTTGCAACATTTTTCTTGTCCTCTTTAAAGCATACTGTAAATAAACAGTCGGCCAATGGCACGTACTGTATTGTCAAGAAGAAAAAAAACCCTACTAGGAGATATCAAAGGCGTCAAAGTGCTACAACGCAACCGACTGTACATCTGGTTCATTTGACAATGATAAAAAATTCAACCTCCGAGCCAAAAGCAGATATTCGATTTGAAACAACCCGTGATACTCAGCTAGGCTTCAGTGTGCTGTTTCCACACGAAAAGCTTGGATGCATTTTGTCTGATTCCACAGTGCTCAGAAAAGCTCTAGGCAAAATACATGACCAGAGTAGGTTACTAGTTTGTTTCACGATTAAACCTCTGCGATGCTATCGCCGAGCCTTGGGGATCTTTTAGCCAAGGATCGCCTCCGGAAACAATGTTTTGTCTGTACAGATTAACCAGCCGAACCCCTCTCGTCCAAATTCACCTTGAAAGCCCTGCGACTCTCGAGGAGAGTTCGAGGAGATTTTCACCTTTCCAGTCCTCTTGCTCGCTCTGTGTCATCGGGCCTGAGCTTTGGGCCAGAGTGTGTTCCTTCCCCTTCAATACACCACATCTCAATGGCCATCCAAGTCATGCGCGAGAGCCCGGCTCTGAGCAATGACTAACAAATTTGTTGAGGAGTAAGTAATGTTAGGTTTGCTGACATTGGCAAGCCTTGCCACACGCTCAGACTGCAGAGAATAGCAAAAGATAAATTATAAGCCTCAGACATATATCTTTGCTTTTCTTTTTTATTGTATGCATGGAATCAATAGCACCATTTGAAGGTTTTTTATGATACAAGACGCTTTCCTTTTTTTTTTTTTTTTTTAGGGAATAATAGCAGTCTGCTTGAGGTTAGATAGTCTTATCCTTACTCAGCACTTCCAGTCAAACTTTCTTTTGTTGGTTCTGTGATGTTAGGCATTGTATCTTCTCCAGCAGCTCAATTTACGTTTAGCATTGTAGTTAAGTTAACACTTTACAAAGATGTTAGCACTATTATGCTGGATTCCTGTTCATTTCTACATATGCATGTTTAACATTCGTATAAATTGCTATTAGCTTATGCTATGGTGTTGACAGAGATAAATGAGTCTATGATTTTATAATGTTGCAAAGACAACTATATAAAAAACCCTGCGTAAAGGATCTCCCCTCATTTCTTCATGCATATTTACATTAATCAGACACGGTGTTTTCTTTGCTTTCAGCTTGTGTTAGTGAATTAAGACCGTCTGCTATTAATTCACCACCCTGTCTGTTTATCACCTGCAGGCCTTGTCTAAAAAGTGCTGTCCTAAATTGCCAGTTAGCAGATAAAGGTATTTTGTCATGGGGCAGGATTTGTAATTTCAAGGTATACTAAATTATCAAAAATATTAAGGTATGTGAAAATTTCGAAAAGAAAAAAAAATAATAATTTGCATGTGTATAAATGTGAACGCCTCAAGCTTTGCTCTGTAATAGAATCTTGGACTTTTCCTACATAAATTGAAGGATATAATTCAAATGAGCTGAAGCATTTTAAGGTCAAAGCAATATTAAATTCATGCAGCTCTGACATAAATTGTCTGAGAAGAAAAAGAAACCATAAAGCACTTTCTACCTGCATGTACTCAAATGCAAAGCAACACTACAGTATGTTTACACTCACACAGACTAAAGTGAATGTATGTCAACTTCCATTAAATTAGACTGAGATTTAGCCTCTTTAAGCACCTTTTCATCCACGTTCAGCATTTCCACATACACAAAGCACAACTTTTACAGCCGTAGTCCAAAGATGTGTCAATCTCACAGAGCTCAACTCTCAAAACTCTGACAATCACACATGAATTCTGCTCTCCTTCTCTTTCTATCTCCATTTTTTTCCCTTTCTTTCCTCTCATGCATCACACATTTCGACTGTCCCCCTCCAAAACAGATAAGCGCAGAACGCGGAAAAAGCAAAGCGCGACCACAGAAATTCTCTACACGGTGCCGATCAGTAAAATTAGCATGACAATACTCACTGTGGGGAGAAGGGGGCAGTCGGAGCGTGGCAAGTCACTCTGTCCGATGAACCTGCACGGGTGGAAGAGCGGGAGAGAGAGAAAAAGAGAGAGAGAGAGAAAGAGAGAACAGTCAGCTGTGAAAGCACAGTTAAGAGAAAGGGAGGGGTGACGAAGAGCCGGCACATACAGAAAAAAAAACACAAGAAAAGAAACTGAAACACAGAGGAGAACGAGGATGAAGCCGAACGGTAGGAGAGAAATGGGGAGGCAGCGGAGGGAGGGAACATGTGATGAGAATAAAGGACACGTGGGAAGATGCTGTACTTTTAAAAGTTCGACACACGAATGGGAGACTTTTCTTACTGTTATTCAGTCATGTGACACCACTGGGTGAACTAGATACCTAATTTAACCTTGCAGTTAGTGCATGATTGTTTACTGTAGCAACAGAACCAGGCAAATAATGAGCTTCATTGTGCTTTGCGTGGCAATACGACATGTTTTTGCAGTTTTAATGATTTTTGGGAATGCATTAATAAAATCAGTTACTCAGAAATTTAAATTTATTTGCCCTCATGCTGTTTGAAACCGCAGGCTTTTTGTGGAACTCAAGAAAATACTTTAATGAATCTCCACACTGATATTTTCCATAGATCAACATGGTGATCACAGGCTGTTAAAACGCAAAAATGCGTCCATATGGCTTGTGTGCTATATTAAGTTTTCTAAAGCCAGCTTCAGATAGGTTTATGTGATGAAAAACAGAATGTAAGTCATTATTAACTAACTCAGTTCTCAAATATGGCATCTATAAAGGTTGAACATCATACAGACCACTTCTATGGTGATTTTACAGCTTGAGAGTGTGAAATTGAGGTGAATGTTGTTTAAAAATGTGTGTTTCGCTGGAAAAATTACAGCGTGTAGTGTAAGTTTGGAACAACATGAGGGTGAGTAAATAATAACTGATTTTTCATGTTTGGGTAAAATATTCCCTTAAGCGTTTTTTATAGGCTAGTGTGTTTGCCTGGAATATGTGAGTATGTGTTTAGACAGCTCTATTAGATCACTTTATCTCTGAACTGCCTTTGATTAAGAACTTATGATCAACATTGCAACACTGCGCTGTAAACCAACTCTATCTTTTGGTCTCACAGTTGTTGTCCAATCTTTTATTCTCTCTTTCTTTCCATTTTTCTCTATCAGGGGATTTTTTCTGCAGAGGCAGTGGCATCACAAAAAAGATTCTGATGAGCAATAATCAACTATAAAAAAACGAAAAAAAAACAACGGAATTTTTAGTTTATTTTAGTTTATTTTGTGTGTGTGTGTGTGTTTGGGCAAAATGCAGTAATTTATATAGGACTATAATAACAGGAAATAATTTGATTTGGATTTTGAATCAGATTTAAGTTGGTCAAGCGAATTTGCCTCATAAACCAAAAAAAAAAAAGAAAGTGACTTCTTTGCGACATGTGCTTTATACATTGCTACACTGTTGACAATGGACTTTTTTGCTTGTGAATTTTCACATTTTTTGCAACTATGATACTACCCACTGCGCAATGTGACGTCGTAGTGATTGGTCATGGACCGACGGACCCAATATATACATGATCTGCCCGTCTATCCGACATCCAATGTTTAGTGGGTAATGGATAAAGTTTCATAGGGAGGCAGTGTCTCTTACTGTATGTTTCCCTTGAAGAACAGTGAAATACTTAAGAAAAGTCACATGAGAGAAGTCAGTGCCTCCATGTCACTGCTACAGGCTGAATACGCTGACAAAATGAATCTATCGTATTTGGAAGCAGTCCATAGATTAGCAAAAGGTGGAATAAACTGGTTAAATGACTAATTACAAAGTTAAAAACACCCACTCACATCACTGCTTTCAGTCATAACCAGATCAAAATGAACTTGCAATAATAACCTGTGAGTAATCTGATTTTAGCTGATCTCAGAAAAATGTTTACAGAGGATTTGATGACTAATAGTTTGAAAGGAAAGTGCAAATAATTAGTCCAACAGTTAGTGGGAGCATGCTTCTGTACAAGAAATATGAAGCAAAAAGCATACTAACATGTTAATAGAAACTATATTTGTTGCGTATTGCTAAATTCTGATCCATGTGCCTTTAACCATGAAATCTATGTAAAGATCAAATAGAACTGGAACATGAATTTACAATGGACTAAAAAACCCAAAAGCAGAGAGGGACTTTTAGGAGTCCACAATGCAACACTGTTCTATCTGCTTCTCAGATGTGTGTCTCTCTCTCTCTCCTTCTCTCCTCAAGTGACAAAAGCAAGACCCCATTCCTAATCTGACCCCAAAACAGCAACGAAATCCCCCCGGCCTTATCATCCTCTGCCTGGGCTCTGTTCTCGCTCTTCTTTCATATCCCCTGCCTCTCTTTCTTTCTTTCATTCTCTCTCTCTCTCTCCGTCACTCTCCATTGCATCCTCTCTCCCCAGTATAACCTCTTCCTCTGTCTCCTTCTCTCTGTAAACGGCTTTCAGCCGAGCAGAGATTACCTAGACCATGCTCTTCAGAGCAGCTTCAAAAAGGGTGCTCTGGGCTGCCAGCCTGGATAACACCCCCCCCACTCCTCTCTCCTCCTTCCGCCCGGGTGGAGAGGGGGGAAAGTCACAGAGAGAGTGGCTTGGAAAATGTTTGCAGAAGAAAAAAAAAAAATCAGTGGATGCTGAGGATGTCACACACTGGCTATGTTGACAGTGTTTGGGACTGACAAACATATTTACTAACAGGTGTGACTTATGAATTGTCCTGTTCACACAACAGCTATAAAAGCAGCTTGAATACTGTCTATGGGAATGAGAATAAAACACACTTAATTAGTCAAATGTTTAAAATATAAAATAAAATAAAAAGTTGTGTCCAAAATTTTACTGCATTTACTATCAGCATCCATGTTTTCGCATTGCATCCTCATGCAGGCAAGAGGGACTCCTAAGTGCTGCTATTTAAAGCATGTTGAACTTTGCCAGCTTGCCAGTCTCAGTTAGTTTTGATAAGCGCATGCTGAGGTGATGATTTGCTATTAGAAACAATCCCAAAACACATTTATTCTCCTTTGACCCGCATTACAGTTTGACACCTCAGTGCATTAACATGATGCATGCTTGATTTATTTGCTGTGAGATGCATCATATGAGATTTACTGAAAAAGTGCAAACTGTGAAATTGCTGTAATAACCTATGCAATTGTGTGGAAAAACTGCTTGGTGGTATATTCCTGCCATTATGAAAGTTTAACTTAATTGTTAGTAAATATAATCAAATGAATTACATGGCATAACAATTACTATTAATAATAACCCAACCTATTTACTATTTAAAATAACTGTTTTCTATTTGAATATATTTTAAAGTGTAATTTATTCCTGTGATTTCAAAGCTGAATTTTTAGCATCATTACTCCATGATGCTTCAGAAATCAGTCTAATATTCTGATTTGCTGCTCAAAAACATTTATTATTATTATTGTTGAAAACAGCTGATTAGAATTTTTTCAGGCTTCTTTGATGAAAAGAAAGCATTTGTCTAAAATGCAAATATTTTGTAACATTATAAATGTCTTTATCATCACTTTTAATTTAAAGCATCATTGCCAAATAAAAATATTAATTTCTATAATTTCTCTCCCACCATATATATTGACTCCAGTCTTTTAAATGGTATAGTGTGGTATAGTGTTACAAAAGCTTTTTATTTCAGATAAATGCTGATCTTTGGATCTTTCTATTCAGAATCCTAAAAAAAAATGTACTCAACGGTTTTAAATATTGATAATAATAATAAAGAATGTTTCTTGAGCAGCAAATCAGCATATCAGAATAATTTCTGAAAGATCAAAAACTTTATAATATATATATATATATATATATATATATATATATATATATTAGAATATCATTAATTGCACTAAATTAACACATTAAAAATTGTCATCCCTGTAATATAATGCTTCATTTGTTCACTCCACTTTTTTGAGGCCAAAAGCACAGTTCGGAAAGTCTAATCCCTTTGTATTCTTTGATGTGCAATCTTTGATGTGCATCCCTCCCTGTGTAAACCCAATGCCTTTTTCTCTGTCACCATGTCCAGCCTGTCTCCATGTTATGTGAGACACACTCTCTGCCCTCTTGCTCCCCGAGAATGTCCAATTAGAGGAAGGTCGGTTCCGGTAGCCATGTGTGAGGCAGCCACTTATTCTGTTACCGTTGGCCGATCCGTCACGCTCCTCTCCAGCTTTCTTTATTTTATTCTTCCTCCCAAAGGGCAGTGGCTAACTCTATCACCGGGACAAATGACCCATCAGTGGCACCATTCATCAGCTGCCTTAGAATCACTCGCTCCGGCCGCAGTCCCACCCATCCACCCCCTGTGAAACAGAGCTGCCGCTCCCACCGGCTTCCCCGCCGAATCTTACGTCGCGTGTGTGTTTGCACACACGTGGGCGTGAAAGCGAAAAGGAGAGAATGGGCGCTCGGCTAAACTGCGTTATAAATCTCTCCCACAAGCAAAAGAAACGCATACACACGCACGCGCCATCCGAAATAGAACCACCTCCTTTAGCAAACATATATACATAAGCTTTTGTCAAAGCCCTTTGTCTGGTTTTATTTGCTTGTCAGTGTTGTTTTCTTGTTTTATCCCTCAGCAGCTATTCTGACGCCCCCACGCCGTCCCAACACCTCCACCCGGGGCGAGAATCTTTACATAAGTGATGAGGAGGAGAGCAAATGAAATGACTGTAATTTGGTCAGGGGCACCGTGTACGTCCTGCCTAATAGAGGGGGCCGTCTTTCCCATCGCTCTGAGACGAGCTAGGTGGGTGCGTTCTTATTAATTAAGACAGTCTCATTATCGCCCGTCCAGGCGCTCGATGAGTGAGGGAAATCGGAATTAAAAAGTCAAGCAAACTGCAAAGGAAAAGACAGCTAAGACATGACAGATGGTCTTTCATCACGCGAGGCTTTATCGAGAAAAAATAAAATCGAAATAAATAAATAATGAGCTTACGGAGAGCAGAACTAGCACATTTTCTCCCTCCTCTCCTTAATTCTGGGCAATTAAAATATTTTTTTTTCCTTCAATAGCACAAAAAGCATATGGGGACATTACTCATTTGGTGCTGTTTTGCCAGTATAGTTTCCATGGCAACCTTGGAGCAAGAAACATGACTCTCTATGCTAGATACAGAGTCACTGGCGTAGCCCGTGGTACTCGAGACGTGAACTTTGACTCTTTCCAGCCTCGATTTAGCAGCGAATCTTGTTACGTTACAAAATATCAAACCTGTCTTTCTCAGGAATCCTTCACCACACAAAATACAAAAAACACACAATACCAGCGAAATATATTATTCTTCCTAATGTACAATTCTGCTTAACCGTCATGCATATTTAATTTTTAATATGAAGCATCTTTCGATATCTCAGACGTGCGATCGTGTTCTGTTTGCGCCAAAGGCTGATGCTAGGCTTCATACGTCAGGCAGAAAAATACAAAAGAGAATCACACTATAGATACATTCACATGAAGTTCAACATCTACTGTTGTCAAAGTGATGTATTGATACAGAGGGATATATTGAACCGCAGTGCTGTAGTTGAGAATCATTTTTTCCCATTTGAGGGAAAAGATCATGCGCTGCGAGCAAAGGAGAGGCAGCGAGAGAAGAATCAGCGGTATAAACATAAGGCGATGTTAAATTGACACACGCTGTTCAGCTCTTCTCTTTATCCACAGTGGAGAGCTAGAGGGCTTACGGCCATGAAGACACATTTTCTCAGGCCTGAAATATCAGTATATGTTTTGTATCAGTATGTTTGGATACACAATGGCTGTTTACACTGACTAGAACTGTAAACATGGCAATGAAAGCAAGTCAAGAACAAGTCCAGGCCACATTTCAACCAAGGGCACAGTTTTGGTTTAAACAATGGAGTTCCAGCTCTTGCTCCCTCATAAGGTTTATTTGTTTGTTTGCTTATTTATTTGTGTAAAATGATTTTTGTGCTATCATCCACACATTTGTGTGTTGGTTGATAACGTAACTTCAATAAAGTAATACCCTAGTTAACAATGACTTATTTACATAGGATATGCAATGTATTTTTATATTAGTAGGCACTTAGGCTATAGTTTGACAGAATGTTCTAATTCAACATGGGAAGTCAATTTAAAATTTCCTTATATTGATGTTCATTTCCTTCTCCAGTTCATCAGGCTCGTAATGATTTAATCGATCATCTCTTAGGATTTGTGAAGGCCAGGTTTTTCCATCACTCTCATTTTACACTCTTATAAAAATGTACCTTAGTTCTTAAAGGAGTAGTTCACTTCCAGAACAAAAATGTACAGATGTACTCACCCCCTTTTCATCCAAGATGTTTATGTCTTTCTTTCTTCAGTCATAAAGAAATTATGTTTTTTGAGGAAAACACTTCAGGATTTCTCTCCATATAATGGTCTTCTATGGTGCCCCCAAGGTTGAACTTCCAAAATGCAGTTTAAATGCAGCTGCAGAGGGCTCTAAAAGATCCCAGCAGAGTAAGAATGGTCTTATCTAGCAAAACGATGAGTTATTTTCTAAAAATGTTTACAATTCATATACTTTTTAACCTCTAATGCTCGTCTTGTCTTGCTCTGCGTCAACTCCGGTTCATGACAGGTAGGATATGTTGAAAAACTCTCACCTCATTTTCTCCTCCAACTTCAAAATCGTTCTCCATCACTGCTTTACCTTTTGTTGTAAAGGGCACTTGACCGTCTATGCATGCTCACTTTGTAAACACTTGGACGGTACTTCTGCAGCGATGTAGGATGATTTTGAAGTTGCAGGAGAAAATGAGATGGGAGTTTTTCGGCATACCTTAACTGTCTTGAACCGGAATACACAGAGTTCACGCAGAGCTAGACAAGATGAGCATTTGAGATTAAAAAGTATATAAACTGTTGATTTTTTTTTTTAGACAATGACCAATAGTTTCACTAGATAAGACCCTTTTTCCTCAGTGGGATTGCTTAGAGGCCTTTGAAGCTACATTTTGAAAGTTCAAACTCGGGGGCACCATATAAGTCCACTATATGGAGAGAAATCCTGAAATGTTTCTGAAGAAAAGACTGAAGAACGAAAGACTTGAACATCTTGGATGGCAAGGGGGTGAGTACATTATCTGTAAATGTTTGTTCTGGAAGTGAACTACTCCATTAATTGTGGCATTTGTTATAGCCTAAAATTAATCATTACCAGGCCAATAATGACTTTTTAATTTTATTAATCTATATAGCATTTGTTATGCACATTTAGCAACAATAGCTACAACATGCCACAGTTGTAATATAAATCAATAGGGAACAATCTATTCCCTTAATAGATTATCTAATATAAATTCTACAACAAGTTTAGATAACGTTTGACTTTCTCCATAACATTTCAAAGTGGCAATTTCTCAACAGAATGAAATCCATCACCCATTCGAGTGCACTGGTGAACGTGCACAATTATGCACAATTAAAAGAACTGTGCTTCGGTCATATTGTACTGATAACTGGTCCATTTGTTTTATATGTTAAGTTAGCGCTTATAAAAGTGCCGAAAGCGTGATTTAAACAATTAATTAATTTCCTGATTATAGGTTTTTATTAAAACGAGTAGTTCATTTCCAGAAATTATGTTTTTTGAGAAAAACATTTTAGGATTTCTCTCCATATAGTGGATATCTATGGTGCCCCCGAATTTGAACTTCCAAAATGCAGTTTAAATGCAGCTTCAAAGGGTTCTAAACAATCCCAGCCGAGGAAGAAGGGTCTTATTTAGTGAAACGATCGGTTATTTTCTAAAACACCCATCTTATTTTCTCCTCCAACTTTAAAATCATCCTACATCTCTGCAGAAGTACCGACCCAGTGTTTACAAAGTTATCATGCAAAGCAGATCAAACGCCCTTTACAAAAAAGGTAAAACAGCAATGTGCGATTTTGAAGTTGGAGTAGAAAATGAGATGGGAGTTTCAACCATGATTTCAACCATAAATCAAAAGAAAAGTCGCGTTTGCACTGTGGTACTCCTGTGAATGTGTGTTGAAGACTGACACTGAAGAGAAGATATTTGTTGAATAAAGTTATCTTTGATTTCTTCGCACCCAAAAAGTATTCTCATAGCTTCGTAACATTACGGTTGAATCACCGATGTCACATGAACCATTTTAACAATGTCCTACCTTTCTGGGCCTTGAACATGTCAGTTGCGTTGCTGTTTATGCAGGATCAGAAAGATCTTGGATTTCATTAAAAATATCTTAATTTGTGTTCCGAAGATAAACGATGAACAATCCCTTTAAGCACTAAGGCACTAAAAAGAATCTCAATGCATTTTCATTTTTTTTTTTCTTAACGGTCACAAAGATGAGTCACATTTTCACAATAAATAAATAAATATTTTCGGGATCATTATGAACTGTGAACTTGGTTAGGTTTTTATGAGAATGACCAAAAGAATTTTAAACTTTTACACAAAAACACATTTTTTTGTAAAGTTATAAATCAGAGCACGAAGCACGAATGCATGAAACCTGTGAAAATGTAGTCAAGTTTCTCAGGATTTTTTTTAACACATTATCTAAGCACTATCAACCAAATCATTATCAATCAGCTTGCCAACTCTGCATTCTCAAGCCTTAGGAGTGTTTTAAAAAAAAGCCAATTCCTACTTTGCCAAACCTGATTTGTAAAAATTTCCCCCTGACAAGATTAACAAACGCCTTATGTGTTGCCTCGCTACTTAGAAGTTTTAAAAAAAGTCAGAGAAGGCCAATATGTGATGGAACTCTTCTACAATTTAGTATTTACTTTCCTTGTCATTCGATATTTATTCGCATTTATTCGCTTTTGTTCCATTTGGCTCACTCCAGCATTAGGACAATCCATCCCTCCGGTTTTACCGTCCAAAACAACAGCTGAACAGAGAGAGAAAAGCAAAGAATATGCAAGCATTCACATTGGACCATAGGAAATAGTATGTACTTATCAGGCAGTGCCAGGCCGGATTAGAGGAAGGTGTTGGGGGGTTCGAACCCTCTGGGCTGGCCTCCGCACATGGGGTCGGAAAGTTGGATCAATCCGCGAGGCTACGTGCCACCTTACGCTATTCATCTTTATTTAACAGCAAGCTTTGCATTTTAAGAGGCTACATGCTGACCTCTACACCACAAACTGACTTTTGGGGAAAACACGTCGATAGCGAGGCACGTCAGTTTATGGTTTTGTCCATGTGTCTGCTCTGCTTCCCGATGGTTTGACATGTTAAAGCGGCGAGATGGATATGTGTTTGTGAAAGATGATGCGGCTGGTTATGCATCATGCCTACGGCACAAGATCCCATGCACTCGGGTCGCTGAAGTTATCCAAAATCGCATTTATATTCAGAAAACACTGCCGCTTTTGTAAAAGTCTGTTTACAGCTGGTGAGGATACAGCAAAAGGACATTTGCTTAGATGAGCTCTTTCTAACTCATTGTGACCTCACAGAGGACAATTAATTTAACTAAATTCCTCGTATCACCTGGTATTTCAATATAAGCACAAGGTCACTCGTGTTTAGCCAGCTCGAGCTCTATTCATGACTTCCAAAGCTGCAGTGGAAGAGAATAAAAACACTATTTAAGGTTTTGATTCAAATTGAAAAGCGCTCACCTCCATAGCCAAAATCCAATCCAATTGCAATTGTGTTGGGTAAATAAGGATGGATTGTTTGTCTCTTAGGTGAGTGTGCGGTGAGGATCTTCTGTTTAAATGTAAAGTGACAGATGTCCCATTCCCCGTGCTAGAGGACTATGGCTCACTCTAATGAGCCAATGGAGAAAAGTCACAGAATGAAGAGCAGATCCAAAGGTTGAGCTGAAGGACAAGGCACCTGCCGCTCAAACGCTCCGCCATATGATGCTGCTCTTCAATTCAGGCAAATTATATTTATATGCATGTGCTTTAATTAGTATTCACTTTTCACAAAATTTTATCTAAAATATTTTCTGGGTGTTTTTTCAAAAAATGTAATTTGGATGTAATTTGTCCACTAACAGTCTAACATAACATATATTATTTATATATATATATATATATATATATATGTATATGTATATATATATAGAAATAATTATATAACATAATTATGTTTATCTAATTTAATTAAAACATTTTATTATATAATTCTAAAAATATAAATACTTATTATTATATAAATATATAAATAATCTACAAATAAAAAATAAACCTAAAAATCTAATACATTTTATTAAATCTATCTATCTATCTATCTGTCTAACTATCTATATACAATACACACACATTTTTTATTTTACATAAAAATAAACAAATAAAAAATTACACATTATTTCAATATTTGTTTATATTATTTTAGAGTTTTAGAATGCAATGACTTTTTACCATGTATTCTTTGTCTTGCTAATGCAAATTTCTTACGTGTACTAAACACACTGTATATATAATGATATTTTTAGTTTTTAGTTCAGTTTGTTTGATCTTGACAATAAAATATTCTTAAGATTCAAAAATGTTCTAAAATAAAACATTCATACAAAAAATAATACATTTCATAAAATAACACTGTAACGAGGTCATGAACGAATCCGGAGACGTAGGATCCATATGCAACCGTTTATTAGACCAAGAGGAGTTAAACAGGCAGAGTTCGGCAACAACAGACTGGTATAGCGTAGGCAAATCCAAAGGGGTAACAATAATCCAGGCGGAAGGTCGGGGCAGGCGGCAATCAACGGGGATAATCCAAACAACAGGCGTGATACAGTTCAAGGCAGGCAGCACAGGTTCACATAAACAATAAACAGTCCAGTCGGTAACAAGAAGGCAGTCCGTGAAAATAACGCTCAGGATTGCTAGCATGGCCAAACAAAACTTCGCGAGGAAGCCGCCGAAGCGGCGTCCTAAAATGGCCGACCGAGCGGAAGTGACCCGGGCGACCCGGAACCGGAAGGCGGGGTCCCAGGTACGGGGTGATGGGTAATGTAGTGTGTTAAAAGTCCGGAGATGGTTCCCGCTGACGGCGGTCGGAGGGAGCCACAGAGACCGCGTCTGTGACAGAGCCCCCCTGCGAGCGACTCCTGGCGCGAGGAGGTGCCCGACGCCGGGGTCTACCCCTCCTACGGGGAGCTGGTCGATCTGGGTGTAGTGAATGGAAGTCCGTAGTGAGTGAGGGGTCCAAGATGTCTTCAACATCGACCCAGGATCTTTCCTCAGGGCCGAAGCCCTCCCAGTCGACCAGATATTGAAGTCGACCTCTCCGGCGTCGGGAGTCCAGGATGGTGTTGACCCTGTAAACCTCCTCGCCGTCGATAATGACAGGGGGTGGCTCCTGTGCGGCGGTCTCGTCTAGGTTCTCCACTCCTTCCGGACCGACAGCAGGCTTAAACAGAGAAACATGGAAAGTTGGTGAGATACGGTACTCTGCGGGGAGAGCCAAACGAAACGAGACGGGTGTAATCTGTTTAATTATTTTGAAGGGACCCACGTACCTGGGACTGAGCTTTTTGCAGGGTAAGCGTAACCGGAGGTCCCGAGTGGAAAGCCAAACCCATTGGCCGGGCTCATACGGAGGGTTGGGTCGGCGATGACGGTCGGCCTGAATCCGGGTACGGTGCACTGCCCTCTGCAGGTGTACGTGGGCTTGATCCCAGGTCTCCTCGCTGCGCTGAAACCATGAATTGACAGCCGGGAGTTCGGAAGGTTCACCTGACCAGGGAAACATGGGTGGTTGGAAGCCTAAGGTACATTGGAAAGGGGTTAGGTTAGTGGCAGGTTTCCGAAGAGAGTTCTGGGCGTATTCGGCCCAGAATAGGTAACGGCTCCAGTCCTCCTGATGATTCTGGCAATACGAGCGGAGGAAACGGATCAATTCTTGATTAAGACGTTCGGCCTGGCCGTTGGCCTGTGGATGGTACCCCGAGGTGAGGCTGATGTTGACCCCCAGAAGATGGAAGAAACTGGCCCAGAGACGAGAGGTGAACTGGGGTCCACGGTCGGAAACAATGTCTTCGGGCAGACCGTAGATACGAAAGACCCAGTTACAGAGTAGCTCGGCTGTCTCCATGGCTGTGGGGAGTTTCGGTAGGGGAATAATTCTGCAACCCTTAGAGAACCGATCG
Source organism: Labeo rohita (assembly GCF_022985175.1). Lineage (NCBI taxonomy): Eukaryota > Metazoa > Chordata > Actinopteri > Cypriniformes > Cyprinidae > Labeo > Labeo rohita. The sequence continues at coordinate 9,825,720 of NC_066880.1, forward strand.
ACGATGGTGAGGATGGTAGTGTGTCCCGAGGAGGGAGGCAGATCGGTGATGAAGTCGACGGCGAGATGTGACCAAGGGCGTTGTGGTATCGGTAAGGGTTGGAGAAGGCCGGCGGGCAAGCGACGGGGAACCTTGGTGGTGTTGCACACCGAGCAGCCCCTGATGTGGTTGATAGTGTCCGAGCGCAGCGAGGGCCACCAGAACCTGTTGCTGACTAAACGAAGGGTGGCCTCAATGCCAGGGTGACCTGAGCTGGGAGCAGAGTGGACCTCAGTCAAGACTCGTGAACGTAACTCTGATGGCACGTAAGTACGGTCGTCAGGACATTCAGCGGGTGTAGGGTCCTGGGTCTGTGCTTCCTGAATCTCCGTCAAGATGTCCCAGACCACAGGTGCCACAATCACAGAGGAAGGCAGAACTGTTTCCGAGGAGCTGAGAGTGGTCTCGGGTTCATGAATGCGGGAAAGGGCGTCCGCCTTGGTGTTCTGTGAACCTGGACGATAGGTTACCTGGAAGTCGAAGCGTGTGAAGAACAAAGACCATCTGGCCTGGCGATGATTTAACAGTTTTGCTGAGCGGAGGTATTCCAGGTTCTTATGGTCGGTTAGAACCATAAAGGGATGCTTGGCACCCTCGAGCCAGTGCCGCCACTCCTCAAGGGCTAGTTTAATCGCCAGCAGTTCACGGTTACCCACATCATAGTTCCGTTCAGCCGGGGTCAGCTTGTGAGAATAATAAGCACAAGGAAAAGTCTTGCCTGGCTCTCCCTGCCGCTGGGAGAGAACCGCCCCAACACCTGTGCTGGAGGCGTCCACCTCTACAATGAAAGGTCGTTCGGGGTCAGGATGGTGGAGAATGGGTGCAGTGGTGAACCTGTGACGGAGATCGTCGAAGGCCTGAAGGGCTGGTTGAGCCCAAGCTAGGCGGGAAGTACCTTTTTTCACCATGGCCGAGAGGGGAGCTGCAACCGTGCTGAAATGGCGAATGAATCGGCGGTAGAAGTTGGCAAAGCCGAGGAACCGTTGAAGTTCCTTAAGGGTGGTGGGTCGAGGCCAGTTGAGAACAGCGTTGACCTTCTTCTCATCCATAGCCACTCCCTCTGAGCTAATAATGTATCCGAGGAAGGAAATCTTGTCTTGGTGGAATTCACATTTCTCCTCCTTGGCGTACAAATGGTGAGAGATGAGTCTTTGCAGTACCGTTCTAACATGGTTGACATGCTCGTGGAGGGAGTTTGAGAAGATCAGGATGTCGTCTATGTAGACGATGACAAAGCGATTGAGCATATCACGGAATACCTCATTTATGAAGGCCTGGAAGTAGGAAGGACTGTTGGCCAAGCCGAAGGGCATGACCCGATACTCGTAGTGGCCAGACGTGGTTGAGAAGGCCGTCTTCCATTCGTCCCCTGCACGAACTCGAATGAGGTTGTAGGCCGAGCGGAGATCCAGCTTTGTGAAGATCTTGGCGGATCGCAGTTGTTCCAAGGCCGCAGGTACGAGCGGGAGTGGGTAACGATACTTTATGGTTACTTCGTTCAGTCCACGGTAATCGATACAGGGTCGGAGTCCGCCGTCCTTCTTTTTAACGAAGAAGAACCCAGCCGAAGCGGGTGAGGTGGATGGTTGGATGAAACCCTTAGCCAACTCCTCCTGGATGTAGGTGTTCATGGCCTCCGATTCCGCGTGGGACAAAGGGAAGATGCGCCCCCTAGGGGTACAGCTCCTGGGACGAGGTCGATAGCACAATCTCCTGGGCGGTGAGCAGGCAGATGGGTGGCCTTGGTACGACTGAAGGCCTCCAGGAGGTCCTGGTATTCGGCAGGTATGGTGTTGGCAGGGGTATGGATCTGAGGCTGGTGGTCCGGCCTGGCCTGAGATTGGAGACAGTGCTGGTGGCAGCGTGGTGACCAGTGGGTGATTGTGCGGTTAGCCCAGGTGATGGAGGGACCGTGCAGGTGCAGCCAGGGGTATCCCAGGATGACGGGTGACTGGGGTGATGCAATGATGAAAAGGCGGATGGTTTCTTGATGTGATGGTTCGATTCGGAGAGTGAGATCGCCAGTGGTGTGGTGAATTCTTCCTGAGCCTAGCGGTCTCCCGTCGAGGGCGGCCACTGTGACAGATGGAGAACAAGGGAGAACAGGAAGGTGGTTAGTAGCGACAAAGTCAGCGTCAATGAAGTTACCAGCTGCGCCAGAGTCAATCAAAGCGTGAGTCGCGATTGACACTTCTCCAAAAACAATGATCACGGGTAACTCGCATCGGTTAGAAAGCAGTTCGTCGCTACTCACCGAGGAAGTTGGACGTGGTGGACGAGTGGGGCAATTAGCCCGAATGTGGCCCGCCTGACCACAATACAGGCACAGGTTGGAGCGGAGCCGTCTCTCTCTCCTCCAATGTTAGCTTTGTTGATCCCAGCTGCATGGGTTCGGGACCTGTCTCAGTGGAGAGCGGCGGCAGGGGCAGAGGAACAGAAGAACGATTGGATCTGCGGGCCCGCATCACGTTGTCCACACGAATGGAGAGGTCTATGTACTGTTCCAGCGTAAGATCCTCGTCGCGGCAGGCCAGCTCCACCTGGAGGTCGGGATGCAATCCGCGACGATAATGGAGCTTGAGCGGCTCATCATTCCATCCACTTTGTGCGGCGAGCGTGCGGAAGCTGAGAGCATAATCGGCGGCGGTCCTCCTGCCCTGCCGTAAAGCCATGAGTTGCTCCCCCGCCTCACCGCTCTCGGTGCTGGGCTGGAACACCTCTTTAAACCTCTGCAGAAATGCGGCGAAAGTCGGGAAGGTGGGACGATCCAACCGCCAAACAGCTGTGGCCCATTCCAGGGCTCTCCCGCACAATAATGAACATACAAAAGCTATCTTACCCTCGTCTGTTGGGTAGAGATGAGGCTGCTGGTTAACAAAGAGGGAACACTGCAGCAGAAAGCCTTTGCATTTGGCCGCCGTACCGTCGAATTTCTCGGGGAAGGCTAGACGAGGACTGGCGGCAACGGGAGGAGTGGTCTGCGGTGGTGGAGCCGTGGGAGTGGCGGCGACAGACGGTGTTAACTGTAATCCCTGTATAGCCCTTACCAACTGTCCAGTGAGATCGGTGAGGCGGTCCAGTTGTTGTTGGTGGACCAGGAGGGTGGAGGCTTGAGCCGAAATCTCCGAGGAGAGCTGGCGAACAGCGGCGGGGTCGGCGGACTGCATAGCCTGTGCGGCAAACTCCGAAGTGGGTGGTGACGTGGTCGCTGGATCCATAGGTGGCGAAGTTTTCTGTAACGAGGTCATGAACGAATCCGGAGACGTAGGATCCATATGCAACCGTTTATTAGACCAAGAGGAGTTAAACAGGCAGAGTTCGGCAACAACAGACTGGTATAGCGTAGGCAAATCCAAAGGGGTAACAATAATCCAGGCGGAAGGTCGGGGCAGGCGGCAATCAACGGGGATAATCCAAACAACAGGCGTGATACAGTTCAAGGCAGGCAGCACAGGTTCACATAAACAATAAACAGTCCAGTCGGTAACAAGAAGGCAGTCCGTGAAAATAACGCTCAGGATTGCTAGCATGGCCAAACAAAACTTCGCGAGGAAGCCGCCGAAGCGGCGTCCTAAAATGGCCGACCGAGCGGAAGTGACCCGGGCGACCCGGAACCGGAAGGCGGGGTCCCAGGTACGGGGTGATGGGTAATGTAGTGTGTTAAAAGTCCGGAGATGGTTCCCGCTGACGGCGGTCGGAGGGAGCCACAGAGACCGCGTCTGTGACAAACACCCACACGCGCATATTATTCCACAATATTTCAATATTTGTTCATATTTTTTAGAGCTTTAGAATGCAATGATTATTTTTATGATTTATTTTCAGGAACTGATTGTCTGGGTCTGAGACAAGGATAAAATAAAACAATTTAACAAGAGTAGCAAAAAGCAAATTAAGTTTGCAGAAAGATCTTCATGTGACCTACATATAACAAATGAAAAAGAAAAAAAAATCTGTTATTTTTAACAAAAATCAAGCCTTGGGACATAAACGCGCCCGTAGCTGAAGAAACATTCCTCTACAGAAATACTGCCGCACTAACAGCTCATTGCAAGGCCGAGTTATTCTGTTTTGCACAAGTATCCAGCATCTAACACAATGCTGAAGTACATTCTTCAAGTTATCATTAGCACATAATTTCTGTTCTTGGGAGAAATCCAGGCAAGACGGTTTCAGTTGGCTTGTCTGAGAAACTTTATCTTCACCTCAAGCTGCAATTATCATTACGCCGCCAAAATCGCTGCTGAACCGAGCTATTTTTTTTCCATCTTGCGGTGAGACTGCCTACTCTAAATCAATAAACTCCTGTATTTCTATGCAATATCTCATTTTCGCTAACGTGTAATCATATTTCATGTGCCTACAGAGAAACAGCAACACATACGAAATTCTGAACTCCACCATGCCATTAAACGGAGTGTCATATTAGGAAATAATTGCACTTCTTGTCATGCTCACAATGGCAGATTAATGGGCGGAACAATCGGGAATCATGGTCTTCCTACCTGTTATGCCTAACAGGCGAAGCTTCTGGCACCTTAACAGCACACACTGGCACCTTTAACAGAGACGTGGGACTGAGGCAGGGTGGATAGAGAGGGCTAATGATCTGTCCCCATGTCAATATCTCTGGGTGCCAACCTGCCTCCCCTTGGGCAAGAGCCTGGACATCAAACCTGCAGCTGACGCACCACTTTTCCTGGGAAGCCTCTTCTGTGCCTCGCATCAATACATTGAACTTCTTTTTTTTTTCTCCCAAACTGTGGCCCTGCTGTCTGCATCTTGATGAACGCTCCTCTGCTTATTTGAGCACCTTTCTGAAATCCATCAGTTGCTTCAATTCACTGCAACTTCTTACAGGAAGAGTTCGCCGAAAAATGAAAATTCTGTCATCATTTAATCTACGTTCAGAATGCATGAGACTTTCTTTGTTGTGTGGAACACAAAAGGAGATATTCTGAAGATTGTATTGGTTGTTTATGCGAATAGCTGAGATGAATTTGAGAACTGGGTGAACAAATCGACTCGATTAATTGCTTCATTGAAAATATGACTCTAAAGAATAATTCAATTAGAAATCAGAATTTGATACTTCAATAAACAGTGTTGAGTTGAGTAAATATCAAGATTTCCAGTGAAAAATTATAAGCAAAGACATGGCATCACATGACAAATAAAAAATAAATTCCACATGGAATTATTTCTAATTATAATTTTATATATTTTCATTGTATATATTATTGATACAATAATAATTAATAATAGGAAGAATGCTTCAAAGGAATAAACAAACAATTAATCAATCAGATGGAATAATTATTATTAATTTTATATATATTACATTTTATTGATACAAAAATAAAAATTTTACTTATAATGGTAATACTAGAATAAAAATAATTTAAAAATAGTAATAAAGTAAAAATTTGTAGTAAAAATTGTATTTAAAAATTTAAAAAAACATTTATAATGGTAATAATTATAGTAAAAATAGTAACAAATAAAATTTGTAGTAAAAAATCTAGTATAGTAAAAATTATTGATATAATAATAATAATAATCATAATAATAATAATAATAATAATGCCTTAGAGGAATAAACAAACAAACAAAAAATGATAAATCAATCAAATGGAATAATTATTATTAATGTTATATATTTAATATTTTATTGATACAAAAATAAAAATAGTATTAATAATGGTAATAGAGTAAAAATAAGTTTAAAAAATAGTAATAAAGCAAAAATTAGTAGTAAACAATTGTATTGTAAATATCATTGACAAAATTTTTTATAGTATTTACAAAAATAAAAATTGTATTTATAATGGTAATAACTAGTAAAATAAGTAAAAAATATGCAGTAAAAAATAGTATAGCAAAGATTATTGATACAACAATAATATTAATAATAACGCTTAATAATGCGTCAAAGGAATAAACAAACAAACAAATCAGTGAGATGGAATAATTATTATTAATTTTATATATTTTATATTTTATTAATACAAAAATAGAAATAGTATTTATAATGGCAATACTAGAGTAAAAATAAGTAAAATTAGTAGTAAAAAATTGTATAGTAAGAATGACTCAAAAATAAAAATAGTATTTAAAAAGGTAACAAATATAGTAAAAATAAGCAAAATGCATTAATAATGAAAAAATTGTAATAAAAAATTGTATACTAAAAATTGTTCATACAATATTATTAGTATTATTATTATTATTGTTATTATTATGCTTCAAGGGAATCAATCAATCAGATGGAATAATCATTTAATATTAATTTTAATAATAATATTAATTTTATATATTTTATATTTTATTGATACAATAATACTAATAATATTTATAATGATAATACTATAGTACAAAAAGTAAAGAACAGTAATAAAGTAAATATTAGTAGTAAAAATTAGTATAGTAAAAATTATTGACAAAAATGTATTTCCAAAATTAAAAATAGTATTTATAATGGAAATAACTACAGTAAAAATAAGCAAAATTAGTAAAATAAATAAATAAATAAATAAAAATAAAGTATTCATACAAAAATAATAATAGTATTTATAATGGTAATACTAAAGTTAATAAAATTAGTTGTAAAGTAGTAGTAGTAGCAAGATTAGTAGTAGGAATTAGTGGAGTAAAAATGATTGACAATTTATTTACAAAAACAAAAATAGTATTTATAATGGAAATAACTACAGTATAGTAAAAAATAAAACTAATCAATCAATCAGATGGAATTACTATATATATATATATATCCGATGAATAAACAAACCAAAAAAAATCAGTCAATCGGATGGAATCATTATTATTAATTTGATATATTTTATATTTTATCGATACAAAAAGAAAAATTGTATTTATTATGTAATAACTATAGTAAAATTAATAATGAGAAAAAAGGAGATACAATCTCTGCAAGAAGATACAATATAATAGATGGCCGCATTCTGCCGGACATTGAGAGCTGAGAGCCAGGTGTCAAAGCGCCTGCAAACATTTTGTTCTGTATCCTCTCCTGCCAGCACCTGAGCAGCGGACACTCTGAATCCCCGGAGTCCAGAGGAGTCCCTGACTATGACTAATTAAATGAGTTATGTGGCCGTGTGTCGGAGCGGCTCAGACAGGCAGTGCTGGCCACGCGCTTTAGAGGGGGAATCAGCCTCCCGTGCCCACAGGGTGTGCGCGCGGGCCATCGATCCTGCTACGCCATTAGATACAAAGATGTCAAGGTAGATTACTCTCATAGTGCTGTCGTTCGCAGGTCAAGTGTTTTGCTGGTCAACAATAATCAGAGAGACAGCAGGCGGCTAGATGATTGGGCTCTGTCTGGCTGATATATAACAGCGCTGCTCAAGCTTAGGTGATGGAACAGAAGAGTGAATTAGAATGGAGAGGAAGCCCGACCCCGGGCAGGTTAATGACATACGTGGTGCCAAAGAGCTAAATGATTTTGTGCTGAAAACGGGATTATGTCTCAGACATAAGACAGAACGGATGAGATGCAGGGCACAGCGCTCCAATGTAACTCACCAGCAAACAGGCTCTCTCTCTCTGGCTTTCTTGCTCTTTTTCTCTCTCTCTCTCTCGAAGCAGGAATCAGTCACTTATATTTTACTTTCCCCTCTGCAGGTCACAGCCTCCTTCATCACCCTGTCCAAATAATGCAACAATAACACAGCTCATTCATCTTCCAAACTGGGGAGAGTCATGACTCGCCGTTCAATTGGATTTTTGCTTCCTTCTCTTTCATTTGCACACTTTTAAATGACTGTATGTGGACTTTCTTCAATATTTATATCTCTCTTATAACTATTTTTTGTCTTAGGTACAACCATTGCTCAATAGTAAAGGGGCTCAATAACAACAAACTAGAAAAGTGTTGTTTTTACAGATACATCAACATTGCTTCGGACACAAATATAAAAACGAATGCTCAAATATGTAATATAACACAATGACGTCCACAAAATGTGTGTGTGTGTACATCTAAACACACTACTATTCAAAAGTTTCCAGTGATTTTTTATGTTTTTGAAAGTCTTTTGCTCACTAAGGCTGCATTAAAAACAGCTATATTTAAAAATAAATTTAATTTAAAATAACGGTCTATAATAATAATAATAATAATAAACAAACAAATAATCAAACAACCAGATGGAATAATTATTATTAATTTTATATTTTACTGATACAAAATAAAAAAACATATTTATAATGGTAACTGTAATAACTATAGTAAAAATAACAACTAGAAAAAAGGATTTTAAACGAGGAATTAACACTATTTAAACCTTATTAAACAAATATACAATATTGTTTTAGAGGAGTGAACGAATTAATGAATATCACATGGAATTATTTTAATTATTATTAATTGTATATGTTTTTTTACAAGTTTTGTTTTTTTTATGTCTATATTTTTTATCTAAAATAAAAGTACATAATAAAAAAAAATAAAATTAAAATAATAGATTTTTCATCTATATAAAACAATGAATCCACAAAATGTGTTTGTATACATATCTAAACACTACTATTACATTTTTTTTTTTCAAATTATTATTATTACATAAAGTAAAAACTGAAAAAATATTATTACTTTTTTCTATTTTAATACATATTAAAATGTAATAGTAATAATAATAATAATAATAATAATAATAATAACAATAATAATAATAATAATAATGCTTCAGAGAAATAAACAAACAAATAATCAATCAGATGGAATAATTATTATTACTTTTTATATTTTATATTATATTGATACAAAAAATACAAATAGCATTTAAATAAAGTAAAAACAGCAATATTGTAAAAATATGAATACTTTTTTCTATTTTAATATATATTAAAATGTAATTATAATAATAATATAGTAATAATAATACTTCAGAGGAACAAACAAACAGATAATCAATCAGATGGAATAATTATAAAGTTTATATATTTTATATTGTATTGATAAAAAATTGGCATTTAAATAAATATTTTTAAAAAATAAAGTAGAAACAGCAATATTGTAAAAAAAACTTTCTTCTATTTTAATATATATTAAAACGTAATAATAATAATAATAATAATAATAATGTATTAGAGGAATAAACAAACAAATCAGATAGAGTAATTATTATTAATTTTATATATTTGTATTTAATTTATACAAAAAATAATAGCATTTACATAAATACATAAATATAAAATTAAAATGTAATTTATTTAATTTATCACATTTTACTCCAGTTTCCAGTGTCACATGATCCTTCAGAAAACTCTAATATGCTGAACTGGTGCTCAAGAAATATTTCTTTTTTGATTTCTTTCCTGTCAATGTTGAAAAAAGTTGTGTTGCTTAATATATCTGTGGAAACTTTTTTTTTTTCAGGATTTTTGATCAATAGAAAGTTCAGAAGTATAGAAATATAAATCTTCTGTGACATTATAACAGTCTTCACTGTCATGCTTTAACAGTAAAATACATGCACACACATATGTGCATATAATAGCATAATATTATATATAAATATATATGTTACAGACTTTTTTTTATAGGTTATTAAAATCTTGAAGGAAAAAAAATGCTTATTGTTTATTCTGTGCTTGCGATGGCCACACAGAGAATTGCGGTTTAATCGCATAACCTTTCCCATCTTTGCATGTGTCATATCACAGGATGGTATAGCGCCGGACTGTTGTCTGGTAATTCCAGGATGACAACAATCTCATATCACCTGATTTAGTGTCTGAGGGCGAAAGCTGGGGAGGAGGATGAAAAAGTGATAAAGCATGTGAAACAGCAGGAATGAGAGTGCAGGTTGTGGACCGAGCCGAACGTGGGTGGCTATAAGTTCTCATGCTCTGACAACCTCTGGGACAAGCTTTTTATTTGGTGGCAGAAGCTGGGGGATGAAGAAGCGAGGACGTGTGTGTGTGTGTGTGTGTGTGTGTGTGTGTGTGTGTGTGAAAGTGACGACACAGATGGGAGAGCAGTGAAGGACATGTCAGGTGGCATGTAGAAACACGGAGCCCAACTTAAAAAGCCTGAAAACATGAGCCACTGTTTTCATCAATGCCATTTGAAGTCCACCCACATAGCTAAGTCTCACTAATCTATCCAGTCTTGGTGAAATTAGCGAATTTGGCAAAGAACGCCCGCATACAGATGGCCGTTTAGTGGCGTTTCGTTATTCGCTCGGATTCACGTGACAGTATTTACAAACCGATTTCAAAGTACGACGAGAAGATAAAAGATCTGGTAGCAGAAAGGGAACGTTTCACAAGCAACCTCATCGAAACTGCGGATAGCTGACGGTGGACTGTAACAGTATACCGCTAATGTTTACATCGCAGATATGGCCCATATGTCAGTTAGTATGCTAATCCATGACAAGGTCTCCCTTATTCAAACATCTCAGCATGAGATCGTGAGTTCATATTGAACAGGCGATTAATAGCACCTCGCTCATGCCAGGCAGATCCTTCTGCTTGGCCTTCCTCCAGAGCGTGGGGGATTCAAACAAGCAGCATCTAAAGGACTGAATTCTGTTTCTGGCACAAGGCTACAGCTTCCCACTGCCTACTGGAAGTATCTGTCTCAGTAATAATTCTTTAATTTGGCATTTGACAGAAATGCCTCAAATATTTTTTAAGGAGGTTCATGAATTTAATGATGCAACTATGAAGAAAGACCTTGGAGGGTATTTAGACTTGTAAATCTGTATTTACAGAGCAGGTGGGGAAGGTTAGTTCCTGTATCCAAAGGTGTTGGTGTTGTGGACCTGTGCTAATTCTGTCCTACGGCATGTAGTCTTCGGCTTAAAGGAATTCTGCAGCCAAAAATGAAATTTTCTGTCATCATTTACTCACACTCATGTTGTTCCAAAACCTGTATGCTGTTATTTGTCCAGAGGAACTGGAGAGGAGATTTTTCTTGGGTTTTTTTTTCTTACACAGCTTTTTCCTTACAATGGGAGTTCATAGAGTTCACAAAATCAATTATTTTGGATATACATCAGCTACAGAGCAAGCCAAATTTTCTCAAGGAAAAACAAATCTCTCAGCTAATGCTGTAACATATACAGTGGAAGTCAAAAGTGTACATACACCTTGCAAAATAAGATGGGCCATACAAAATGTATGTTATTTTTTATGTAGTACTGACCTGAATAAGATATTTCACATAGAAACATATAGTCCACAACAGAAAATAATAGTTGAATCTATAAAAATGACCCCGTTCAAAAGTTTACACACACTTGATTCTTAATACTGTGTTGTTACCTGAATGATCCACAGCTGTGTTTTTTTATCCTATTTTATTTAATTATTTTTTAGTTTTTAGTTGTTTAAGAGTCCCTTGTTTGTCCTGAACCGTTAAACTGCTCACTATTTTTCAAAAAAAGTTCTTCAGGTCTGATTCTTTCGTTTTTCAGTATTTTTGTGTATTTGAACCCTTTCCAACAACAACTGAGGGACTCATATGCAACTATTACAGAAGGTTCAAACGCTCACTGATGCTTCAGAAGGAAAACAATGCATTAAGAGCTCATTAAACAGCACCAAAACTGCATTCATTGTTTGAATACAGTAATAAAATTGATAGAATTTAAAATCTGAGACTTTGTTTCATATCAAAAATAACAAAGCACAAAGCTTATTACGATTTATTGAATGGGAGGTGAGCTACAATGTTCCATTCATTGACTGAAAACAGGCTAGACTAATCGATTCTTGGGATATCCATTTATATAATACACTTAATATAAAAAACTATTTTTTTAACAAGCAAGGATTTTTACCCCAAAGAGTACTGGCATGATTTCACATGGCCACATGAGCATTTTATAAATAAATAAATATGGAAAGAAAAGACAAGAACACAAAGAAAAAAGTTGAAAATGGATGAAAGGAACAGAACAGCTTAAGCTGAGCAAGAAGCCCAGCAGGGAGTTGTTTTGATCTCATCTGGTCTAGAAATATTTCATGTCAGGTCACATAGTAATTAGAACAATTTTTTAACATGTTGCATTGGCGATTTTGCGAGAGTCGATATTTTTATCAGCCACACTCATTAAGCTAAATGCGTTGTCTGTGAGATTGCGAGGGGGAAAGAAAAAAACGCTGTTTCATTGAAAAATGAGGCAAAAAATTACAGAGGATAATATTTCTGTGGCTGGGTATTACTGTGGCCATTATAGTGGAAAGTGCATTATTTAGAAAAGAGCAGTTGGCAGCGATGACAGAGAGAAAGAACAAATGATCCCTGTGCTTGAAGTCACACTGAGAGAGAGAGAGAGGAAAAAACACAAAACAACAAAAAGCCATTCACAGTTTTGATTTGCTTTCCCTGACAGCTGCAATAGTGGGAATGCGAAACGACTGTGTCGGCTAACTTGTTTTATGTTCATAAAGTCCAGGCGGTTCTCCTGTTTCATTGTTTAAGAGGCACAGGACAGCAAAGGAGACTTGGCCTCTCCGAGTAAATAATGCTGTAATCGCGGGAAGGGTGCTCACTGATTTACAACTTATTGAATCTCGGAGAAAATCACTTTAACCGCTAGTGTTTTGTTTTTGTTTTCTGCCGACTTGGTTCTCGCTGTTTTCCTATGGGTAATAGCATAATTTTATGTTAGAGCAAAGGTTTTGATATTCCAATATCATCACTGAGCTGCGTCTAAGCAGAGCGGAAGAGAAAGGCAGTCGGAGAAGCTGACTGTGAGCATTATCACTAATGCATTAATGAGGGGTCATGTCAAATTTTCATAGCAGAATAGCTGGTGCGGGCCCTCGATACGCCTCGCAGCTGTGTATTATATCATTAGGTCAAATGAAAGGCGTGCCAGCATTATGACGCACGTTTTTAAATCTCGTCCAAATCTAAAATCAGATTTACAAATGGCACGTCATTACTGACGAACAATATTGGTTCTCATGTGACGTAATAATACATATTATGTTTTTTCAAACATGGAATGGAGAATGTCAACTTAGAGCTGTCGTGAAAGAAAATGATGTTAAATTTCAGTCTGTTCCTCATAAAACTGTTGTATAGGCTTCATAAGACTTACATTAGTCATATAAGTCATGTAGTGTAAGTCGCTTGATGGATGTGGTTACAATACATATCGTACAAAAACTAGAGAAACATACAGTATCTTGAGATCCCTGGACTCCGTCCAGCTAGTATTAAATGCAAGAGCAGATTTTATGTAAACGCCGCCTAAGAAATTAGTCCCACTAGGGTCAGTAGACCCTGAAATTAGCCTAATTATTTAAGGTTCCATAAAAGAATAGTTCACCAAAAAAATATTAAAATTCAATTTACTCACCTCATGTCATTCAACTCATTCTTAGAATGAAGGTTAATTAGGTCCAAAACAAAACAAAAACTAGACAAAAAAACAAACCAAATGCAAACAAAAACATAAAAAATAAAATAACATAAAATAAAATAGAAGAATACCATAAAGTTTCGGAATGTCATGAGAGTGAGTAAACAATAAAATGTTTGTATTTAGGTGAACTATCACTTTAAGAACCATTGTACATCTTATTCCCAAAAAACAAACAAACAAACAAAATTCAACTCATCCTTACAAGGTCCAAAAACAAAAGAAAAACAAGACAAGAAACCAAATCCAAAAAACACCCACTGAAAATAAAATAAAATAAAATAAAATAAGGGTTAGTAAACAATAGAATTTTTGCATTTAGGTGAACTGTCCCTTTTAGAACCATTAGACAACTCATTCAGCAAAACAAAACAAAACAGAAATGTTTAAACTCGTGTTTATAATTAAGGTTAATGAGGTCCAAAAAAAAAAAAAAACAAGCCAAATCCAAAAAAATAAAAACAAAATAAAATAAAATTTTAAGGCAAGTAGATTCTTCAAAAATTCAGTGAACGACATAAAGGTGAGTACATAATGACAGAATTTTCATTTTTCAGGTGAACATTTTCTTTAACAGTACAGGCAGGAAGCAGATATGGCACTGCGTACGATGCAGAGGATTCTTGACTGAGCAGAGGCAGGACTGAAATGGGTGTTTGTTGGGTTTCCCACACTGGTGATTACTCATGGAGAAGCTCTTGTCAGAGGTAATGATCCTCACCCCGGTGGCTGTGGTGGGAGTTCAGCAGCATGGGGCTCAGAGGCAGGAAAGCAGAGGCCAGTGGGAGTAAAACCCAGAGGGCCATGTGCGAATCAGCTTGGCTATTGTAGCACCCTCCATCTAATTCATCCTTCCTCTGTGGGAGAGAGACCTGTCAGGCGTGCAGGGTTGATGTTGCATTCTCCTTCTGTTAGCACCTCCTACTCGGCTTGCCTATGGAGCAGCGGCGATGCGTAGAGCCGGAGATTTCGGCATTTATACCGAGGAGCGCTTGTGTGTGGATACAGAACAGTGGACAAGGTGGAGAGTGGGCAGCCTGGCAGGGAGTCATGAAAAAAGGGTAGGTAGCAAAGGAAACATGGATGAGAGCGAGAGGAATCGAGCTTTGGATAGCGGCAGCAAAGTGGGTCAGGTTGGCTTAGTTTGATTACTGCAGTGGGTGGCTGGAGGCAGCCTTACAAAAGCAACTGTACCGCGCACGTCTCTTCCTAGGATTCTCATCCTTTCTCCCCCCCTGCTGAGGTGTAGCTAAAGAATCCAGTTATGTGGAGTGCTTCAAAGCCGGGCACACTGACGCACCCTCACCAGCTATACAGCCTCACTGAAAGAGGGACTGTGTCACCTCTAAGCGGCTCACACTCAGATTCACCTGTGAACTTTAAACCCTGCTGACTCACAACACAAGCACTGATATTTAAGGACCACATCAACAAAACTGACAGTTATTCTCCACAAACAAATGGACGATACGAAAATTCTATACTATTTTGTCTAAATAAACTAAAAATAAAATGCCACAAGTGAATCATTACAACGTAATGTATGAAAAATCAATATCGTTTGGAAGTTTGCTTAAAATTAATTCTTTTTAAAAGAATTAAAAAGATTCTAATATTAAAATTCTACTTTTTTTCTAAATATAAAAATAAAATGGGAAATCAGTAGCTATAAAAGCCACATTTATTTAGGCATAACAAAATTATAAATGTACAGTATGAAAAAATACTTATTTTGAGATTTGATAAAGAACACATCTAACACTTTTGTTAAATTATTAATGTTCTTAAAGATAAACTATAAGTGAGTGTTAAATGACAGAAAAGTGATCTAAATGTAAAAACAATGGAAATGAGCAAGCACAATTAAATAACCAATATTGGTCAACACAGAAAAAATAAAATATAAAATATAATACATCTTATTTTATGCTTCATATAAAAATGTCAAATTTAACTTGTCTTTATAATAAAGGTTAATGAGGTCCAAAACAAATAAAAAAATAAACGTAAAATAAAATAAAATAAAATACAATAAAACAAAAAAGTCTTATTTTATGTTTCATATCATAAAGGTTTGGAATGACAACAGGGTGAGTGAACAATAGAATTTTTTTATTTAGGTGAACTATCTCTTTAAGAACCATTCAACAACTCATTCAGCAAAACAAAACAAAGCAAAAATGTTTCAACTCGTCCTAACAATAAAGGTTAAAAAGGTCCAAAACAAAATAAAAATAAGACAAAAACAAAACAAATACAAACAAAAACATAAAATAAAATAAAAAAACGTATGACGACGACAAATTGCTAATATTAATAGTCAAACAAAGTCATAACTTTGTTTCAAATAATAATAAGAAAAAAATAAAAACTAACATTAATATCCTAAATACAACAAAAGAATTTAAGCATCACAACATTATAATGTACAGTATAAAATATATATTTATTTTGAGATTTAAAATATCCAATACTGACTGATACTAATAAAAAATAAAAAAATAAATAAAATCCAATTATTTGGTATGTTATTGGACCAATATATTATGCATCCCTAAACACAAGGATAATTATTTCATCAGTAACCAGGTGTTTTATTAAAAAAACACACACAGACACACACACACAAACGGAAGTGTTGTTTGCCAGACCATACGCCTCACCAGAGACAGAGAAAAATGACAGAGCCAAAGCAGGAATATTAGTGGGGGAACCACAGTGTAATCTGATTGCTGTGCTGCTGAAAGGAAGCACATTGTGATACGGCACTCACAAGAGCAGAGTCTAAACACAGTAACGAGTATTGCCTTCAATTCAGTAGAAAAGCCTCTCATTTTTTAAAATCTCTGGAAGAGCCTATTCATCTAAATGAACCCAGGCAAATGGTAGAGTTCTGAAACCGTAGGAGATGTCCAAGGTCTTTTCTGCTTAGAAAGCCTTGCTCTCAAAAAGGTATCCATCTACTGCTCCATTCCACACTTTGGATTTTATTCCCAACTAGCTGAAGGATAAAGAATTTCACTGGCTCGTTGGCTGGATTTAGGCGATGTTGGGAAAGGGGTCACTGCAACAGAGGCTAGAGGTTCCTGGCTTCTCACTGAATGATTGGAACGATTAGTACTGTAGGCGAGGTGGGTTGGTTGGCTTTTGAGGAATGACCATCTAACGCACCTATTGATGTGTCACAATGATTGAGTGCGAGAAAGGGAGGCCCGTAATGGCTTCATCAGACTGGCCCGGTGCATGCCACAATCTCATTCCCCTGCAAACAGCTCTGGCTTCCCAATCACTCCGTAAAAACGGGCAAATTAAACAAAGTTGTCGGTCAACTTAACTTCAGCTTTTTATTCTCTCCCTCCCCACTCTTCCATTATCCCCCTTCCCGTCTGTTGCACTCTTGTTCCAACCCTTTTATACTTTTCCTTCAAGGCCACCCCACTCAGTCGACTCTTTCATGTCTTAACAAGCCAATTAAGGGGCTTGATTTAGTTCATGCTCTGCTTTTTTCCC
This sequence comes from Labeo rohita, assembly GCF_022985175.1. Classification (NCBI taxonomy): domain Eukaryota; kingdom Metazoa; phylum Chordata; class Actinopteri; order Cypriniformes; family Cyprinidae; genus Labeo; species Labeo rohita. The sequence goes on from NC_066880.1 coordinate 9,842,678, forward strand.
CCTCCTCTGTCTTTCCCAGCGCTTGGCCCATTTTCAGCTCAGCTCCGCAAATTCAACATGGTAGCGCCTACCTTGACTTTTTTAATTTCATCAAGCTTGCCCACTGTCATCCTGCTGAGTGCAAACAGCCATGTGATTGTTGGAATCAACCCTCATTCAATTGCGTTGCCAGCTGAAACTCAGGTAAAAAGAATTATGCCCATTGGTATTCAATGAATGGATCCTCACTGCAATTGAACAACGCAAAAGCAGGATAACAAGCTGGAGCCAGAACTCCAACTCCAAATGAATAGCAATGGGGAACAGCTTACCGGCAGGTTACTAGCAGACATGTCAGAAGCAAAATCGGGACTCTTACGCTGGCAGTACAATTTGGCTACATAGGAAAATTTCATGGATGACTCGTCCAGTAATATGACACAAAGTTTGTGTGCGGTAGTGTTCTGAAATGAGGAGGCATATGGGCAGTTTTACTAACAGTCTCCTGGTGTTAAAATTATACTGTCAGGTTTAACTAAAGACGCACTCTATTTTCGTGCCTGGACACAGTTATTTTTGCGCCTGACCTTATTGAATGTACATTTGTAGGAGTTTCCCTTTCTATTTTGCGCTTCAAATGGCTGCAATTACTGTTGCTAGGATGAGAACAAAGAGCACTTGATAGAACGGAGAGGATTTTTCCACATGTATTAATTTATTTGGAATGCCAGAAAACACATTATTTGAACATATTGTTTGCCAAGTCATGCTGTTTTTAATTTGCTTCAGGAAATAAAAGACGACTTGGAACCCTCAACTAGGAGTCACGAAATACCAGGTCTATCAGAACTTCTAACAAACTTTCATTTTTTGGTGTCCGGTTCTTTTCAACATACTGTGGCTTCTTTATTTCTTTATTATGTATTTGCGACTATAGCCGCTTTTCCGCTATAGGGCCGAACCTGTTCTTAGAACGGTCAGGTACGGTTCCAGTTGTGTTTCCGTTCTCGGCCTGGAATTCTCGGCACGGTTAGACAACTGTGCTGAACCGTGCTGATAGAGTGTGTGTTTTAAGCGGAAGCGCGCTATTTGATCAAACAGCCACGCTTCGTTCATAGCTCATGCATTAATACTGTCAATAAATGTAGTATTTTTAGAAAGGATTTTTACCTTCTGTGTCCGTCTCCGCTGGCATGCATATCCCCTCAGCATTTGTTGGTACGTTATACCTGTCGTCGCCTTCTGTTTATTTTATTTTTTGCGCCAAGAGTTGTGTCCTTTTTTTCTGTTATATCAGACAAAAAAGGAGTCCCAAAAAACAGAAATATCTGATCATCGTCCATATCACTGTTTACATTATAATTGCGTTACCAAGGCAATGACTAAAGCATTTGTATTTACATTCCAAGAGTTCCGTTATCAGCACCACAGTGGAAAATGAAACCGTATCCGTGCTGACTGGCCCGAATCGGAACGGAACGATTAAGCAAAGTGAACGGTGGAAAAGCGGCTTATGTTTTATTTGCGCTTTGCAGAGTTGTCGAAAGGTACCATGTTCGGTACTTTCGGTACTGAAATTTTAAAAATGTCCATTTCCTGCTCACATTTGAGCGCTGTTGAGCCGATTTTTAAAGATCGCTGATTGGCCAAAAATCGTTTTCACAGCACTCAAATATGAGCTGGGAATGAACATTTTTAAAATTTCAGTACTGAAGTTACCGAACCGGGTACCTTTTGACAACTCTAGCACTTTGTATATTGCGTTGTTTGATATGTAAATGAGATGTTGTGTCTGTGTTTTTAAATTTGCGCATGGTTAGTAAATCACCTGCAGAAATTTCCCCTCCCAACGACGCTGTTTTGAAATTGCGCTTTCAGGCTAATCTGCCATTTAGTAGAACTGGACCATAGTGTTTAAAGGAATAAATCACTCAAAAATTAAAATTGGATTTTGATATAAACAAAGAGAAGACTGTTTTTCCTTTGCTAAAGAAAGGAAACTTTGCTTCCTTTGCTCCTGTAAACAAACGTTGGTTTGTTTACACAACACACACGTCCTACGTCATCTGCCCGGAGCTGCTTCCATGTACAACTGTTAACAGATTAAAGTACAACAGATTAAAGTGGTTACACAAAAATTAAAGTTAAAGTGGTTATTACAAAATCGCATCAATTTGCTACAGGAGACCTTTATCCCCCCCTCCGGAGCCGTGTGAGGCACTTTTTATTATGGATGAATGCACTTTATTGGACTTATTTTGGACTGATGAAGAAAAACACCCACCATTACCATGAAAGAGCTTGGAAATGCCTGGATATTTTTTCATATAACTCTGATTGCATTCGTCATATACACCTAGGATGCCTGGAGGGTAAGTTAATAATGGGCTAATCTTCTTTTTTGAGTGAACTATCTCTTTAAACACTATGGTCCTGTTTTACTAAACAGGGCAATTTCAAAACAGTGCCGATGGAAGGGGAAATTTATGCAGGTGACTTACTAACCATGCGTAAATTAAAGAACTAACACTTTAAGACAGTTTACATTTATTCCGAAATAAAAACTCAAGGCAGTAACAATTTAAACAATATATTTTATTTGTGAACTTATGTTTAGCTATTCTTTTTAATAGTTAACTTTTAACTGTTTTTGGATTTTTCGGATCATCAGTCATCAAAGCTTGTAAATATTGTTCACAGATGCGGAGATTTATTTTAAATTTCACCAAGCTGATTCCTCACTAAAAACTCCCACTCCTACTTATTTTGACGTAACAGTGATTATATCCAAGTGTGTGAGTTGTTTACTTACTTTTTCAATTAGTCTTCCCATTAACGTCATTATATTGTTCATTCAGACTGATTCACAAACACTGAATGCTGTAACTTTACCTGCTGGTGTCACAATTGGAAAATGATCCTTTAGAAAAACGAGTGATTCATGCACTTTTCAATGTTATGTTTTGTCATACTGGTGTTGTTTTGAGGAGACACTGTCTCCCTTGCCTCCTTAAAGGAAATGACCCTGATAAATATATATATATTTCTGAAACACCAAACTGCACAACTGCAACCTAGTAATGTAATAATCAGCATGTAGTACCAACTCCATTCATTGCATAATTCATTAAGACTCATGACTCACTTCCTGGACACTTTGTGACACACAAAAATCCTGCTGAAAAACAGTTGGTTTTGATCAAATATTAATCCTGACTAACACGTACTGTACACACACACATCAGAACATCAAGGGATGAATTCACTAAACAGTTGCGCCACGTAATTCAATAATTCAGCACAAAAACCTGCATCTTATTAATTAAGCTGCTACATTTCAGAAATAGCCCAATTTAGAAAAAGCAGATAACATGGTCCATTAGAAATCATTCTAATATGCTGACTTAGTGCTTGAGAAATCATTCTTATTATTACTAACAATGTTGAAAACAGCTTAATATTTTTAGCCCAGACCTCTTTTCAGGACTCTTTGATGAACAAGAAAGTTCAAATGAACAGAATTTACTTTTGTAATATTGTAAAAGTCTTCACTATCACATTTTTCCTAAATAAAAGTATCAATTTCTTTAAAAAAAAGATGTGTTACTGATCCCAAACTTTTGAGTAGTAGCATAAATATATTTTTTTGTTGAGCATGGCAGCAGTTATTCATCAAATGCTAATTAAATAACAGAGAAAAGATATACTGTAAACGGGCATATATACAGACTCAGTGAGGCGACAGCTTAGTTAATCTCTTATTTTTCCATTACTGTACATCAAACACCAGACCTTCACCCCAGTCTTTTTTCTCCCCTCATCTATTACTGTAGCCCTTCCGTTTAGCTCTGCATGAACACGGTTATTCATGGCTGAGCTGGTGCCAATTTGAAACAATCTATAATGATTTATGTTTTTTCAAAGCATAAATTCATAATAATGACGTCCATTAGCAGGTTTCAAGTCTATTTATGGTCTCTGCTCTTTGTCATCTATAGCAGCTCGATTTAACATCGCGTAGTACATTCGCTGCCCATAATGAGCAATCAAAGATATACATATGGTCTGAATAATTCATATCAATATTTATTAGTCCCCTGTCAGAGAGTACAATTAACCAACTCATGATTTAGCATCAGTTCGAGTTCCACGAACCCTGCTGTGCGGCAAGCTGAAACTGTAATGAAGAGGGTTACGAAGCTGATCTTGCTATCAACACTTTTCTATCGAGTGTTTGATAGGGAGGGAAAGGTATCGGAATCATTACCGGTTCATTAATCGAACACAATTCCATTTACTTTCAAGTCAGTGAGATGTAACTTCGCTGTTTCCATCTGACCTCAAACTACTCACAGATCCAAAAATATCTGGCGCCAGAAAATCAAAAAAAGAGAACGAGAAGGGAATAATTGCTTCAACTTTCAACTCATTATCTCAGTATACACAATTAGAGAATGAAGCCGTAACTTAATTAATCTTCCTTTAAAGTGTAAGCCTTTCGAGAACACGAGCGAGAGTTTTCCATGACAGATTTCTCTCCAATTACATGATATTATCAGAATTTGAGGTAAACGCACAGCCCTAGTGTTCTGGTCAGAGCTTTCCTATCTCCAATTAAAAGTACGTCTCACTGCCCTGTGCAGTGATACATGACGCTAACCTTTTCCCAGCTCAATGCTAATTAGGGACAATTTTCCCCCTTCTGCTAACTAGCACATACTCTACACTTCATACCAATCCAGCTGGATCCTCTGTTTTTATCTTTCTCCATATTTAGCTCCAGGGTGTCCTTTTCCAGGATCTACCTGGATCCTGAATGCATTCTGTCACCCAGCAGCCTGAGGGTGAAGTACTTTTTGGATGAGTCTGCAATTAGGTTACCTTGACCAATTTAATTTCCGCAGAGGCCTAGAAGTCATGATCCATCTTGATGACTTTATTTATTTATTTTGTAACTTTGCAATTTCAATTATCTAAATGATGAATCTAGACTGCAAGATCAAGGCCTTCTGGGTAAAACATAACCTACAGAAAGAAAAGTCACTCCTGTTAACTGCAGTATGTTGCCTGCTAATGTAAAATCACACAAATTAAGCTTAAATATCCACTAAAAGGGCTGTGCAATGCTCCATTTTTTATGAATTAGAGTGAAATAATTTAAAGAGCAAATGTTAAATTATGTGTACTTCAAATGAAACTCAAAAGCTTACATTTGAAGTTTATAATGTATAAGTGTTAAATGTAGAGCTGAATAATAATAATTTTTAATACACAATATGCATATTTGTGTTATTTCTGAGAGTCTTTTCTCAGTCCTGAGATATCTAGTCAAGACTAAATGATTACATACCCAAGTTTACTCCTCATACATACATTTTGCTCCTGTCCAGCTTTCAGATGCAACAAGTCACAGGAATCTGCACTGAATCACATTTAAGCCTCTCACTGCAAGCTGAAACGTCTCTTCTAAATTGCTCACTGGAAATTATGCTTTGTGTGCCCCCAATTAGTGAGTAAATCTGACAACTCACAATGCTGTCACCTGTAAGCATGAGTTCAGTTCATTGGTTTAACTCCATGAACTACAGGTTGAGACTAATTAGCATTTAGCAATAGAAATAATTACATAGCCCAAATTAATAAAACTATATTTATATATTTAAAGTCCTATCTAGTAATAAACAAAATATAATTACTCAGTGTCTATGGGAATCAATAAAACAATATTTTGACAGATAGATAGATAGATAATATATTTTTCAAATTTTATAATTTTTATTTTTTATATTTAGTACAATATAAATATTTTCAATTATTATTTAGCTCAATGTAGAAAAATCTGTGTGGTGTTTATGTAGCACATTTTATTTCACAGTTGGTGACACCCCATACACTGTAAAAAAACAATTTGTTGAGTCAACTTAGATACTTGAGTTGATTCAACTTAAAAATTTAAGGCAGCTGGGTTACTTACCTTGCTTTTAAGTTTAACAAACACAAATATCTAAGTTGTCACTTAGTACAACATTTCAAGTTGACTAAACTTATTTAAGTTGACTGAACTTAAAAGCAGGGTAACAAATTATTTTAAGTTGACTCAACAAATTGTGTTTTTTGTTTTTTACAGTGTACTGCGAGGGAAGATTACAGAGGTCTGTATCTCAATTCGATTTGATTCCATTCATTCATTCAATCATTCATTCATTCATTCTTCAATTTCATCTATTCATTCATTCATTCTTTGATTCAATTCCATTCCATTGTATTCATTCATTAATTCACAATTCAATTCCATTCCTTCATTCCCGTATTTCTTCATTCATCGATTTGATTCCATTCATTCTTCGATTTCATTCATTCATTCATTCTTCAATTCAATTCCATTCATTCATTCGTTCATTCATCCTTTGATTCAATTCCATTCCTTCATTCATTGATTCCATTCATTCATTCTTCAATTAAATTCCATTCATTCATTCATTCATTTTTGATTTGATTCCAGTCCTTCATTCATCGATTTCATTCATTAATTAATTAATCTAATTAATTCATTAATGTATTCATTCATTTTTAGATTTAATTTCATTCATTCATTCATTCATTCATTCATTCTTTGATTAAATTCCCTTCCATTACATTCAGTTCCATTATATTCATTCACTCACTCATTCGTTCATTCATTCTTTCTTTGATTTCATTCCCTTCCATTCCATTCCATTCCATTCCATTCATTCATTCATTCATTCATTCTTCGATTCCATTCAATTTCATTCCATTCATTCGTTCATTCAATTCCATTTCTTTGTTCATCGATTCCATTCATTCATTCATTCATTCAGTCATTCATTCATTCATTTATTCATTCATTCAATCATTCATTCATTCAATCACTCACTCACACATTCTTCAATTTAATTAATTAATTAATTCTTGATTAGATTCCAGTCCTTCATTCACTGATTTTATTCATTAATTCGTTCATCTAATTCATTCATTGTTCGATTCCATTCAATTTGATTCTATATATATATATGTATATAACTCCTGTCTGGTAATAAAAAATCTAATTACTAAATGTCTATGGGAATCAATAAAATGATATTTTAATACATAAACAGATATTAGAATAGATATCTCTAGATAGATAAATAGATAGATGCAGCTATAGATACACAGATAGATAGTAATATATTTTAAAAATCTTATATATTTTTTATATTTAGTACAATACAAATATTTTCAATTATTATTTAGCTAAATGTGGAAAAATAAGTGTAGTTTTTATGCAGCGTGTTTTATTTCACAGTCGGCGACACCCCGTACTGCGGGGGAAAGATCACAGAGGTCTGTATCTCTGCTAATTAGTCCCTGTGCAACATACACTATATGGAGAAGAAAAAGCAGATTGACAGAGAGAAATTTAGAGATCATGAAGGGTTGTGAGCCACTGGAGGGGGCACGACTATAATGAGATCCTCACTTAGTGACAGGGCCACTGACGGGAAGAAACCATATGCAAATAGCTTCTTTTAGCTAAGTGCACCCTGTGAAACGCAGCTTTACAACATGATTTTAGCTTGTGCTCAATCTGAAATGTACGATTCCCCTAGGTACAAACAAACAACAAATAAACATCTGATGATCAAAACGGGAGAATCGCTCTTGCGGCACAGCAGAAATACGCTTTGACAATGACTAATGTTGACAAAATAGCTTTTAGCACAGGCAATATGGAAATAACACAGTGTAGCGGCAGCGAGTGGGAATGAGGTGGAGGGGGGGCAAGTGGTCAAACGTGACTCCAGTCACAGTCTAATGGTGAAATATGGCTGGGTCAACCACCCCCATCTACTGTGGCCAATCTTCCATAACCCTACACCTTCTGAAACCTGTTGAAGGAGGCCTGCCGCTCTTTTCAAAGCCTGGCTAGCTGCTCCTCTCAAGCGGCAAATGTGAACGTCAAATCGGATTAGCGGGAACACTCCACCTGAACGCAAACCGCAGCCCTGTCCGCTCCCATCACCTCTGTTGTCTTCCCATATGACAGCTATTCCATTGTGTTGTTTGTATGATTGGGTGGGAATTGTTTTAACCTCATGGCCAGAGTGCCACTCCTACAGTTGGGATCAACACTCTTGTCATAACTCTGTATGTCAAAATTGGTTAGGGTTCGGTTCACCTATGATGTGAAAAAGCTCCACTGGGTTAAGTAAAGTTTCATAGTACTGTTTTTAGAGCAATCAATCAGTTTTATAAACGTAAAAAACAAAACTATTAAAAACCATTTTTGTCAACTGGAATTAAGCTGGAGTACGATATAAATATTAGATGAAAAACTTTAAATGGAAATTTAAAATTTTGCATTGGTAACTAACTGTAATATGTCTAAAATGAAGAATTACTCAAACTGAAAGTGAAATAAAAAGGCTAAAAAAATAAAATATTAAAAAATAATAATGAATAATAAAACAATAACAAAAGCACTTAAAATGATTTTAAACATTTTAATTAAAAACATTTTAACATGCCTTTTCAGTAAATATTCATGTAATTAATTAGAATCAATTATTAATAATTAACTGGCATATTATGTAATAAATTCAAAGAAAAAAAAATTAAAATGTCACAAAAAAATGGATATTAATGAGAATACAGTACATTTGTTATGCTCCAAAACTGATTAATATGTGAGCAAAGAGCTGCTGCAGTCTCTACGTGCCGTTACCAGAGCCAAGTTAGACACACTAAATCTTGTGTAAAAGGTCCATAAAACTTCAGAGACGAGATCTGAATCCAAATTTGAAATGTAATCACCCAGTGTGAACTACAGCAGAACACGGAGATCCAGAGTCTCCACAGGCAGCCTCCAGGCACACGAAGAAAAGTGCTCACAATGTGATAGAGTCTTGGTGTTCCTGGCAGGAAATGCCTCCTATGATGCCCCTAACTTCTGGCATCTAACTTTGTGTTGAGGGGGGAAAGGGAAAAAAAATCTGCTACCTAGCATTATTTATAACTGAGGTGGCATTCATAAAAAACATCAATCAGATCTCAGGCTCCCTATCAGAGCTGTTTTTGGATAGGGAGTAGATCATAAATGCAATGTTAAGGTGGCCATTTGTTTCTAGCCTAGACCAAAATTAAAATCTGAAATAAATGTGTCACGAGGAAACGTCATTCATTCACTCTTTGATTCATTCATTCATTCATCGATTCCATTCCATTCATTACTCTATCAAATTTGTTTTGATTCCATTCATTCATTCATTCATTCATTCATTTGATTCAGCTCAATTTGTCCTTCATTTATTCATTCTTCGATACAATTTCATTTGTTCGTTGATTCCATTCCATTAATTCATTAATTCATCGATTCCATTCCATTCATTACTCTATTCAATTCATTCAATCTTCGAATCATTCTTCATTCATTCATTCATTCATTCAATCTTCGATTCATTCATTCAATCTTCAATTCATTCATTCATTCATTTGATTCGATTCAACTCAATCTGTCCTTCATTTATTTATTCTTTGATACGATTTAATTTGTTCTTTGATTCCATTCCATTCATTTATTCATTCATTCATTCACTCTTTGATTCATTCATTCATCGATTCCATTCCATTCATTACTCTATTCAATTTGTTTCAAATTGATTCCGTTCATTCATTCAATCTTCGATTCATTCTTCATTCATGGATTCCATTCCATTCATTCTTCAATTAAATTTGTTTCAAATTGATTCCGTTCATTCATTCAGTCTTTGATTCATTCATTTGATTCGATTCAACTCCATTTGTCCTTCATTTGTTCATTCCTCGATATGATTTAATTTGTTCTTTGATTCTATTCCATTTATTCATTCATTAATTCTATTCATTCTTCAATTAAATTCGTTTTGATTTGATTACGTTCATTTATTCAATCTTCGATTCATTCATTTGATTTGATTCAACTCCATTTGTCCTTCATTTATACATTCATCGATATGATTTAATTTGTTCTTTGATTCTATTCCATTCATTCATTCATTCATTCCATTCATTCTCCAATTAAATTCGTTTTGATTTGATTCCATTCATTCATTCAATCTTCGATTCATTCATACATTCATTTGATTCGATTCAACTCCATTTGTCCTTCATTTATACATTCCTCGATATGATTTAATTTGTGCTTTGATTCTATTCCATTCATTCATTCCATTCATTCGATTCAAATCGTTTCAGTTCCACTCATTCATTCATTAATTCCATTCCATTCATTCTTTAATTCAATTAATTTCGATTTGATCCATTCATTCAACTGTACTTGATTCCATTCCATTACTTCATTCTTCGATATGACTCAGTTCTTTCGTGTCATTCAGTCATTCATTCATTCATTTTTCGATTTGTTCGATTAGATTCAGCTCCATTGAATTAATTGATTCATTCTTTGATTTGATTCGATTCATTTCCATTCCTATTATTAAAAAAATATATATTATTATTATTTAATTACCAGTTTAAAAATATAATAATCTAAACAAAGAGTAAAATTACCATATATATATATATATATATATATATATATATATATTGTGACAATTATTTCTATATAGTTCTAAAGAATATGGCTGTCCCAAAATATGGTGTCATTTCCACCCAGTGTCATTTTAGTATCACTGATATGCTTTTATACACAATATATTGATACACTATAGTTATTATCGTTATATTTTTAGTTTTCACTTTAATTTTAGTTAAAGATTTAGAATTTTATTGTCTGATTTTGTTGTGTGTATTTATTTTACACAGTTATTATTACAGTATTTATTCATTTTTATTTATTTATGTCAACAGAAATTATTATTTTTTTATTATTATTATTATTTAGTTGGGCAAAAACATGCATAAAACACAAAATAAACAAATAAATATATTTAAATTTATCTAAACAATAAATAATTTCCATTAAAGAATGCTAATAAAAAAAATTACACTATATTGGAAAATACTTTTTACTAACAAAATGAGCATTCTATTCTGATGTATGTATACATTGTTAGACATTGTTAAGAGACTTTAAATAAACGGGTGAGGGTGTGAAAAGAGTTTTTTTAAGAGAGTTCATTAAAGTCCACAGGGCTAAAAGTGTCCATATAGTTGAAGAAAACACCCTTAGACATTATTAAAACACAACAGTGTTGGTATAGGAGAGACATGCAGAGCAGAGAACTGAGTAAAGACGGCACAGAACAGGTTGTTAATTACTCGCAAGCATCTCGGATCGGAGAAATTACAGGTCGGGAGCAGCCAACACGATTATTATCATCAAAACTCAAGGCAAGCAAACTTATGCACAGCTGAATTTCCCCTCCAGTATCGTAACCCGCAGATGCACTCATTCCACCTCGATCAGAGCGAGCAGTTCTGCTCGTTCCCCGGATACAGTGCGAATGGCTTATAAAGTGCTCGCTCTTTTCATCCGTTTTTAAAATTACTTCTTGTCAGAGAGGAAGCTTACTAAATAGCTTTTACCTGATCGGCTGTGCTCGGCTTGATCAAGCTACTGGGATAATTCTGTTCAAAGTAGTTTAAAAGTTAGTCTTGCGCTGGAGGGGGAGAGACAAGAGATGAGATGTGTAAGTGGGCACAAAAGCGATTGCGGTCTGTAACAGAGTGTGCCTGATCTCCTCACATAACACAAGGTACTGTATTACGCTCATTATGCCTACAGAGGGGCTGCCGAATCAAATCGAAGTACGCCTATTGTGTAAACAGAGAGCTCTTTTTATATCTCCTCAGTCTCTCTACGATACCCTCATGTACTCCAGAATAAAAACCCTTAAAGAAAAGTCACCCGTAAGCCAAGTTCTATTAAAGAACCGCTCGTTCTGAAGTGGAGATGAGAAAGTCGCCCGCAGCAATAAATCTGCCGCTCTGCCTCATTCACCTACAGTTAGTTTTTGTTTCTGACAGTTATCGTCCATTAGTTTTCTGTTTGAAAGGTGTGCGTGCCAGATTCCTTTGGTCACTGTCTCAAAGACGAGTGCTGCGTTCTGATCACAGACTTCGGGCTCTAATTAAATAACTGTAAATCAAGATCCGGGCAGATTCTAAGACACGCTTCGGAAAGATTACGCCTCCATCATAAAGATTAATCATGCGTAACGCAGATCCTCAACTCAACTCTGTGGACAGAGATGGAAAGGGAGTGAAGAACAGCCCAACACCCATCAGCCCATCTCAACCCACTGAACACAATCAATCCCCCACTAGATGTATCGCATATGCATATAATGCAGTCTAAATCATACATTCTGAATTTCACAGTGTTTTGATATGACTGAATAGGCGTTTTACACTGCAAATACAGCAGAATAAAATGACAAAATAAATAAAACGTGTGTAACTTATACAATCTGAATTAAAATAACAATTTGTTCAGTCCAAGATGTTTATGTCTTTTTTTCTTCAGTCAAAAAAAATTATGGTTTTTGAGGACAGCATTCCAGGATTTTTCTCCATATAGTGGATTTCTATGGTGGCCAGTGGTTTGAAGGTCCAAATGCAGCTTCAAAGGCCTCTCCAAGACCCCAGCTGAGGAATAGGGTCTTATCTAGCAAAAACAATCAGTCATTTTCTAAAAAAATAAACAATTTATATAAAAAATTATTTTGCCCTTTATTGTGATAGGACAGATCATAGCTGTCAGGAAGCAAAGTGGGAGAGAAAGAAACGGGCGGGATCGGGAAAGGTCCTTAAGTCGGGATTCGAACTCGGGACGCCTGAAGCGCAATGGCGCTATATGTCGGCGCCCTGCCCACAAGACTATCGCTGCCGGCAAAATGTATATACTTTTTAACCACAAATGCTTGTCTCGCACTAGCCTCGCACAATGTAATCACGTTGTCAGTCCTTAATCTGTGTACTTCGGTCCAAAAAAGTAGGGCATGACGAAACTTCAAAATAATCCGAAATCGTTGTTGTACCTGCATTTGTAAAGGCTGTTTGACTTCGTCTTTGCATGTTCACTTTGTAAGCACTGGGTCGGTACTTCCGCCTATGTCACGTGTGACCTTTCCAACGTGACTACGTAATGCGTGAAGTTGTGGATGCAGAGCTAGTGCAAGATGAGCATTTGTGGTTAAAAAATATAGAAATTAGGGTTGTCAGTCAATTAAAATTTTTAATCTAAATAATTAGATGATGTTTCGATTAATCTAATCAATCTCAAAACAAATTTTACTTAAAATACCCAAAAAGATTATTTAAAGCTATTTTTGTGTTAAATGAGAAAGTATCAAGTAGATATTACAAATTGTATGGAGATTCGTTCAAACGGATGTTTCATTCAGGAATGAAGTAAATGGCTCTCTTTATGAATGGGCTTTTGAATCATTGGTTCACATGATTCGTTCATAACGCGCAGATTCACACAACAGTTCTGCTATGGCTTCAAAGGTAATATGTTCTCTGCAAAATTGAGTAAACACATAATATTGTGTTTAAAATATAACACAATATCAACTTTTTATTTACTGAACTGTTGTATAAATTCACATTTAAGCTTGTGATAGATTGGGATAAAATCAGCACTCGTGTCATATTGCTTTTGCTGCCTGTGTGATAATGTGTGATATGTGATATAAATATGAGACAAAACACATACGGGGGTATTTTTTTTTGCACCAATATCTTAAATGTTAGGGCATACCTGCATTTGTGGAGTTGTTGCCTTGCATCATATTTGTCAACAGTCAACCGCATGAAATATACTGTAAGATGATGTACAGGTCTGGGGGGGGACCAGCGCCTTAACTGCGTTAAAATATTTTAATCGCATAATTTTTTCATAACTAATTAATTAAGTTAATGCGTTAAACTGACAGCCCTAATATAATTATTTGTTACAAAAATGATTGATCGTTTCGCTAGATAAGACCCTTAATCCTTGGCTGGGATCGTGTAGTGCCCTTTGAAGCTGCACTGAAACTGCAATTTGGATCTTTTGTCCATATATTGAAAGTCAATGGGGTCCAACATGAGGGTGACTAATTTTGTTTTGTAAATTTGGTTTTTGACAGCTCCTGTGGATCTGTGAATCGCACATCGCACCCAACCGAATCATTTCTTCTCCAGGTTATGAGTTGGTCTCCTTCTCTCTCTCCTTTTCTCTCTCAGGGCCTCTAAGAGAGGTCAACGCCTTACCCCTTCCCCGCAGCCTGCTCCCTAATTAATCACTCATTAGACTAATCATCATTGGTGCAGTGCTTCACTAGTGGCTCTGGGAAGCCTTCCTGGCGGCAGAGACAGCTTGGAAGAAGTAGGGGAGGAGAGAGAGAACACACTCCCATGGCCCGGCTCTCTGCCATGCATGCTAAGCAGTTTTACGAGCAATCACCAAGAGTAACAGTGAGGGGCCGCAGCTCCGAGTGGGGATACAACTTAAGATGTTTTTCTCCACTCTAGTGCGCCAGTGTTTTGTAGTGACATCAGAGCATTTTTCCTGAAGCATTTTGCCGCCTTCATCTTGTTTCTTAAGCATCTTCGAAACTCCAATATGCACAATGCATATTCAAGAGTAATGTTCCTTCTACATACATGCACGGCTGTACAGTTTTGCGGTTGCTACCATGTAGGATGGACAAAAACTAAATTAGCGTAGGCAAAAATGTGTGGTTAAGAACATATGATTTGCTAAATGAATTGAAGGCATGTCAACTGGAGTCCATCCATATATGCATTGATTTTTTGAAGTTGTGAGAAAACTGATTAATTAAGAAGAACAACAAATATTAAATAACTGTTATTCTGGCACATTCAGTCTAAATATTTATTATACTGACCCACATTTTTATTTCTCTGTTTTTAGTTATTGTATAAAATGAACACCCACGAAGCGTGGGTTTACCAAAATGTGATAAATACCAAGAAAAACAATGAACTTCTGCAGTAGATGGTTTTAAAGTTGTAGTAACAGTTAGTTAAAGTTTCTTTGGAAAGAACAGTCAGTGAATACAGAACCAGTCTGATAATCACAAGCAAAAAAGAGAGGGAAGATGGTTTAGGAATATAATAATAATAATAATAATAATAATAATAATATTTTGGTTCAAGACACGTGCATTTACAAAAAAAAAAAATAAAAAAATAAAGATGATGATCTGTCAGTCCTAAAATGTTATTAATAATAATAATAATAATTACTATTATTATTATTATTATCCTAAAATGTTATAAGATAATAATAATAATTATTATAATTAATAATAAAATACTGCAGTACACTGCAATACAGTTGTTGATATAATTATTACTAATAAGCATATAGCAGTCTCAAAATGTTATATTTTTTATTTTATATTTTACTTATATATATTTTATATTTATATGTTAAGACACTTGAATTTGCAATAAATAAGTAAATATGATGATGAGCTGTCAGTCATAAAATGTTGTTATAAATAATAATAATAACGATGATTATAATTATCCTAAAAATGTTGTGTATAATCATTATTATTATAAAAAATAATAAAAGACTGCAATACAAGTTGTTGCTGTTAGAATTACCAATAAGCATATAACTGTCATCAAAATGTTATTTTTTGTTATTATATATTTTAATATTTAAAAGTTTTTGGCAATAAATAAAAAATGATGATGGGCTGTCAGTCCTAAAAATTTTGCTGTTGTTATTACTATTATTATTAATAATAATAATGATAATAATAATAATAATAACAATAATTATTAGTAGTATTATATTAATATTATTATTATTATTATATTATTATTATTATTATAAAAATAATAAAAGACTGCAGTACACACTTGTTGTTATATTTATTACTAATTAGTATATAACAATCTAAAAATGCTATATTTTGTTATTATATGTTTTAATATTTAAAAAAATTATTCTTAACACCGTTCTGTTCAAAAGAAACTTGCATTTGCAATAAATAAATAAAGATGATGATGATGATGATGATGATGATCTGTCAGTCCTAAAATGTTAATAATAATAATAACAATAATAATAATTATTATAATTATTATTATAATAAAAGACAATACACAGTTGTTGTTATAATTATTACTAATAAGTATATAACAGTCTCAAAATGTTGTTTTGTTATTATATATTTTTCTATTTTAAAATAAATGACGATGATGAGCTGTCAGTCTTAAAAATTGTAATAATAATAATAATAATAATAATAGAGACTTCAATACACAGTTATTAGTAGTAAACCAATTATACTGAATCTATTTGCTTTATGAATTTCAATCATACTGGATAAAGCTGTGATGCCGCTCTTTTTTTTTTTTCATTTTGGCTAAGTCATGTGGAGGAGTGCAGGCCATATAAAAGTCACCCCATCAGGGATGGTGGCTTTGAAAAGACTATTTGTCGCCTTGAGAAAGCCCCAAGGAAATAGAGTTTGGATTAAAAGGGTTTGCGTTTATAGAGTTTCAGTGTGGCTTCCTTAGTCTGATGGCTGGTCACCTTTACTGTCACCGTGAACCCTTAAAATTAATCTGCACTGTAAAGAATAACACGCACATGCCCGTATCTCTGCAATCGGTTACAATGAATCTCTGTTGTCATATCACCTTCCCAGTATCACAGCGGGGAGGAACACTAGAGTGAAAAGCCGCTATAGCATGACTGGGAAACCACGTTAGCACCTCCTTTTGTTTTCCTGCTGCCGTTCTTTGTTGTTCTCACACATACACAAACCGAGAGAGAGCACAGATGATGTATATAAGCAATATGATCTCTGACACACCTGTCTAGCTCTCCTTGTGACCAATGATTTCACAGTTTATCAAATGTCACCAGCTGAAACAAAAACCAAAAACACGAAGAAGCAGAAAGCCAATAACTTTTAAAGGTTAAAGCGAGGTTCTCGAGAGGTAGGGCAGCACTAAGCACTCTAGATTGAAAACAGAATGATCCAGCTTGAATCTCTCTCAGCCAGGATTTGCAAGGTCCTTAAAGTAAACCATTTTGAGACTAGATTAAATGTAAGTACTGGGATACTTAGAGAGAAAAAAACAACTTTTTTTGAGCCAAAAAGTCAGAGAACACAATTGAATAAAATAAAGTCCCCTTGGTAAGCAGGTGTGCTTGGGTAGGTGTGATATTGGACTGCATTGTACCGGCTGCAAATTTATTATGAAAGCCTAAGAAGTGTCAGACGTGATTGAGTCTGAGCAGATACGTGAAGGCAGGAAAGTATCTTGCAGTAGTTGCTTGTGTTTCATCTTTTTTCTGTGATTAGAACATCACTTTCTAACCCACATTCTCAAAATAAACAGGCTGTCGATAAGCCTACTAAAACCAAGATGGTGTAGTCTAGCAAAGTTTAGGTTTAATAAAAATAAAAAAAAAACAGCTATTCTAAGCAAAGAGGTCTATAAAACCATTTCTACTGTAACTATAATACAATGAAATACTTGGATACTTGGAGTCTGATAACAAGTCAAGCCTCGACCCACTGAGTCTAAGCACTGTTTATCAAGCATTGTGGATGCAGCCAGTTTAACATGAAATACACAGAGACCATTTGTTTCTCATCTAGAACGACAGATAGACAGATAGATAGATAGATAGATAGATAGATAGATAGATAGATAGATAGATCGACTGATTTTGTAGATAGATAGATAGATAAAACTTTAGAAAGTTAGAACGATAGATAGATCAAAAGTTAGAATGATTGATCGATTTTGATAGATAGTTAGATAAATAGATAGATCTATCTATCTATCTATCTGTCTGTCTGTCTGTCTCTCCATCCGTCCAACAGTCCATTCATCCGTTCATCCATCTGTCGTTTTATCTATCTATCTATCTATCTATCTATCTATCTATCTATCTATCCGTCTGTCTGTCCGTCCCTCCGTCTGTTTGTCCATCCATGTTATTTTATCTATCTATCTATCTATCTATCTATCTATCTATCTATCTATCTATCTGTCTATCTATCTGTCTGTCTATCTATCTGTCTGTCTGTCTGTCTCTCCATCCGTCCAACAGTCCATTCATCCGTTCATCCATCTGTCGTTTTATCTATCTATCTATCTATCTATCTATCTATCTATCTATCTATCCGTCTGTCTGTCCGTCCCTCTGTCTGTTTGTCCATCCATGTTATTTTATCTATCTATCTATCTATCTATCTGTCTATCTATCTATCTGTCTGTCTATCTATCTATCTGTCTGTCCGTCCATCCATCCGTCCGTCCGTTTGTCCGTCCATGTCGTTTTATCTATCTATCTATTTATCTATCTATCTATTTATCTATCTATCTATCTATCTATCTATCTATCTATCTGTCTGTCCGTCCATCTGTCCGTCTGTCATTTTATCTATCTATCTATCTATCTATCTATCTATCTATCTATTTATCTAGCTATCTATCTATCTATGTACAGTACTGCAACCAGTATTTTTCATGCAAACTGCAAACCAAATGCAGTATTATTATAATAATCAATAGCTGATTAATTTTTTTCGGTTTTTGTGAGGTCCCTTGAAAATATAAAACAGATTTTTTTATAAGTCCTTGAATTTAATATTACCATATTTACATGAACCCTGCTCAGAGCATCTTTCCCCATCCTTTTCCATCAGGACGCTTGAATTGATCGATCCAGTTGCTCCACTGCTCCACCGGTGCCAAACCTGAAGCAGGTGCTACAGTATTTATCTGATACAGTACAGTATCTGATTCTGAACATCAAGGTGTAAATATGGTTATGCAAAGAAAAAAAATCATATACCCTACATGCACTAAACAATGGGCAAGTAAGACCAAACCTTTTTAAAACAATGTTTACAATAAATACTATTATTGTTTTAAGGTCAAACACACTTCATGATATGTGACTTTATAGCAGTTAAAGCAGTTCATAATGAACTGAAAAGATACTGAAAGATAATAAGTGTCTTACATATGATTTTGTTTTGAAATAACAATACGTTCACACTAATCCACATTGTTTTAATGACATATTGTATAACATATGCTAAGAAACATGGAATCTGCTCATAAAAGCAGTTTTAATATATGGTAATTGTGTTTTCAAATTGTACAGATGTAGTATAGTTTCAGGAGTTTATAAACTCTGTATAATATAATGCACATACGCACGTTTGGAGTCCGTGTGGATTTTATATAAGAACTTGTTGAGGTGTATGGAGATTAGTGTGTGTGGGCTTCCCTGCATATTCTATGCCCACTGTTCACAAAAAAATATAAAACCAACAGTGTTTTCAAACCTCAAAATCAAAGCGTTAGCACACAGATACAGCCTTGATTATTCAGTCTCAGCATTGAAAGCAAAGCACTCCATTCAGTTCTGTTCAAATCAGACACTATACACTATTACCCGACAGAACTGTGCCCCATAAGATATATATATATACACACACTGTACATTTTTTTACTTTCATGTGACCCGTTTTGACCCCAGTCTCTAAAATCATTGTTAATTAAACAATAGGCACTCAAACTTACCGTTATATCTTATAGAGGAGAAAAACAGAGACAGAGAGAGAGAGAGAGTTGTCTTTGAAGGGCTGAATCAGGTAAAAGGACTGATTGCCTTTATGATAGAGCAGAGAGCTGCACAACTCTCCCTCTCGTTATCCATCTTTGATAATGAAAATCAAGCTATCAGGTGAAATTTTGCTGTAGATTAAATAGCAGGCTTCGGCCCTCTAATTGCACTTTGTAAGGTGCAATTACAACATGATTTGTGATTAAAACACAAAGAAAAAAGCTAAGATTCATCAGAGGCAGCTGACACAGCGGATGACACGTCTTTACAAGGATACGGCAAAGCTCGTTGGAGACTGAAAGACTGAAATGTTCATTACACATGATAAATGCCTAATGATCTCCATTTCAATGGAATAAAACCTTGCTGGTGTAATTAAAACTGTTGATTGAAAAACGCTACACGGAGCAAAGAGCTATGATGTTTGCACGCAAAGAATTTCCAACGCTACAATAGTGACAGAAATACTATTTATATACAGATTTTGATGAGTGTTTTCTCAACCATAAGACCTTGGGAACTTCCTTAATGCACACTTTTTACACTTTCACTATGTAATTATTTTTTTTCATACATGCAACATTGAATTCTGAAATATCGCTTTCACTCGTTTGTCATTTCCACCATACACATTCTGTTATATTTTAAACATTTTGAAAAATAAATGACTATATTTGGCTTGCTAAGTCTAATTTCATAGCATTTACCCAGCATTCATTTAGCATTCTAGCATTTACCCTAAGAGCACCCAATTCAAATATTTTCTTAGTTTTTGCATAATTTGCCCACATTACAAATAAAATGACTGAATTTGTCTAATTTCATAGCTAGAATTTATCCTAAATACACCCAATTAAATTACATTTTCCTGTACTTTGATTACAGCTTGACAGATAATGACAATACAAATATTGTGTTTACAAGTGATATTTAAATTGTTGGTTGTGATTGAAAAGGATGAATTAGTGTAAAATATGAAAGTGGTTTAAATAAAATAATAGTTTTAAAATTGCTCATATGTTATGATGGATTTGTGTGTGTGTGTGTGTGTGTGTATATATATATATATATATATATATATATATAAAGAGTATAATTTATGAATATAATAAATATATAACAGTATAATATAATATAGTATAATATATAATAAAATAAATTACAAATAAACAAATATAATAAATAACCCAAAATAAATAAAAAATAAAAAAATGAAAATGTATTAATTAATTAATTAATTATAAATGGGGTAAAAAAAAATATATATATATATATATATATATATATATATAAAATGTATTTATTTATTTTACCCCATTTTTAATTAATTAATTAATTAATACATTTTAATTTTTTTTATTTTTTATTTATTTTGGGTTACTTATTATATTTGTTTATTTGTATTATAAACAAAGTATTATATATAATAAAATAAAAAAAATAAAAAAATAGAATATATAAATATACTAAATAAATAACTAAAAATAAAAAAATAAAAAAGTAAAAAAATGAATACTAATGAAAACTAATACAAATATATGGAGACATGTTTAAATGTGACATTCATATACCAATAACATAAAAATAAAAGTGCCAATAAAAAAACTCTAATATGCTGTTCTGTATTAATGCTAAATCAGATTAATGCTAAAGATCAGAGCAATCCACCTTAAACTTGCCTACACATGCACCTACATTTATGCAATTACCTTTATGTGCGATCACATTACACTATCTAGAGTAATGTGTTTACATGGGTTTTCCTCCCAAAATTGCATTAAAATCACATTATTGATGCACACGTGGGTGATGTCATCTCTGCTATCTCTCTTACTGTAAATGCACATTTAAATGCACAAATGACTTCAATGCATAATGTGAAGATGCTTCTAATGCAAAATAAATGGCTACTTTACATAAGTGTCTCAGAGAACGGGAGAGGGGAAAAAAAAGGAAAAGCACTGCAAGGCCTTCCACCAGATTGCCGCCCATCACTGTCTGTCAGCGCTGGCATAGAGAGGGATTATAACACCCAGATTACAGTGCAGTGAGTGGGAGTTTATTTAAAAAAGGAACTGGAGGCTGTAATCTCTCCCTGCCGCACAAATGCCCTAATAGGCATGTGTTGCGCTCTCTGTCAAACAACTGTTGGGTAAACAAAGAACAGCAGATTGAGGGGGAAGCGAGGGAAGGAACAAGCCACCGCTACACGACGACACACAAGCGCGCGCGCACACGACGCCTCAGCGCTTCGCGGGGACGTTTCTGAGTCACATCAGTGAGAGCGATGGATGGAGAGGAGGAGAGAAGGAGAGGAAGAAAGAGCGCTTTTGTGTTTACATGGGCCTGGAGTGTGGAGATAAGATGGCTATCCCGCAACACGTGTTGCCGAGACAATGCGATGCCCCTTCGTCATTGTTGCCGCTTGAAAACTTTGAGAGAGAGCAGGCGGTGAGTGAGAGCTTATAGCAGACAGAGTTGCCATTTCCAAGAGGTTTAATGCACTATATCGGCATAGAATTGAACCGCACATTAAAGAACAGCCAGGGTGCACTGCCAAGATATTTCCGGATTAGGTTTCATATTAAAAAGAGCTTTCTCTGCTCAAAACAGGCACTGTGCCTTACTCCTCAGCATTAGTTTAAAGCTGACACAATCTCACAAAAATAGCAACATTTCACAGCAAAAGAAATACGTCTGATTTAATAGCACTTCAACAATATTAAACACGCAATTGTTCACGGTGGAGAGAGGCAGACGTGCACGGCGAGAGACTAAAGGTGGTTATTGGTTTTATAACACTGGTTGTATGGAAAGTATGGTGCAATAACTGTCCCAAATCCCACATGGAAAGATTCTTAATTTTGTCTGAGGTAAAATGGATTCTTCCATCAAAGCTATAAGAACAGAAATGGAACACAAAGGCGCAAAATATATGTATATGTGATATTTTGGAGCGTGAAGATACCTGCTATTTATATACGTATTTACACTACCAGTCAAAAGTTTTTGAACAGTAAGATTTTGTTTTTTAAAGACATCTCTTCTGCTCACCAAGCCTGCATTTATTTGATCCAAAGTACAGCAAAGCAGTAATATTGTGAAATATTTGTACTAATTAAAATAACTGCTTTCTATTTTAATATATTTTAAAATGTAATTTATTCCTGTGATCAAAGCTGAATTTTCAGCATCATTACTAAAGTCTTCTGTGTCACATGATCCTTCAGAAATCATTCTAATATGCTGATTTGCTGTTCAAGAAGCATTTATTATTATTATTATCAATATTGAAAACAGTTGAGTACATTTTTTCAGGATTCTTTGATGAATAGAAAGGTCCAAAGATTAGCATTTATCTGAAATAAAAAGTTTTTACTTTTCACTATACAATTCAAAAGCTTGGAGTCAGAATATTTGTGCTTTATTTATTTTTTTAAAGAAATGAATACTTAATATATATGTATATATATATATATATATATATATATATATATATATATATATATATATAGCAAATCAGAATATTGATTGATTTTGGAAGGATCATGGTGCTAAAAATCACAGAAATAAATTACATTAAAAAAATCAAATAGGTTAAAAAAATATTACTGTTTTTGCTGTATTTTGGATCAAATAAATGCATGCTCGGTGAACAGAAGAGACTTCTTTAAACAAAACAAAAAAAAAAACTACAAATCTTACTGTTCTAAAACTTTTGACTGGTAGTGTATGTTTTAAGCTGTAAATAAAACAAAGAATATTGGATTATGTTTTGCAAGGAAATACAATTTTAATCTTTCCTTTTCAAAATTTCAAGCTTACTTCAACATTAGCTGCTGCCGATTATTTATAATTAACTGTGAAATGTACTAACAATTTATGAGTGAAAATGTTTCTACACCATTTTTTTTTTCTAGTGCAGGCAATTCTGATTTTTTTTCAGGAATGTGTTTTATTAAAAAAACAGCGGGTGAAAAATTGAAGGAAAAAAAAGCAATACATTGCCTTGCAGAGTTATTACTTTTACTCTTATGCTTTCATCTGCATCAACATACTGTATCTGAATCATATTGATTTGCTAATTATATATTCATATATATTTCATTGTTATTAATTGTATTATTTAAATAGCATATCACTGAATGTTTTTTTTTTTTTTCAAATCATTCAAAAAGTCAATAATGTTTTGCTGAACGACAACTGGTGGGATAATAAAAGCATATGGGATCACTGGTTGATCTTATGATCGATACACAGCCTACGTGATTCGTTTTCGATCAATTCATTATGGAATTTGTTTATAATGAGCGGTTATCAATAATGGCTCATGATACAATATCCTTGCCTGCATTAGATGCAGTAGTTACTTGTTTTTCTCACGTGTTGTCATTCTTCATCTCAGCGCCTACTTCTTTTGATAAATAATCAGATGAAACAGGCTTTGATACAGTTTTCTCCATTCTGTTAGTAATTTAATGCGCATTTATGCTTACTCTGTTAGGCAGGTGTGTATTATGGATCCAGGTTCACAGGAGAGGACGGGATTGGATTTCTAATAAAGCTAATGGTGGCCTGGCGGCAGAATGACGGCCAGGTCTCTTCCTGGAATCTGCCGGGGGCCTGCTGCTGTATTTTAATGCCCAGATGAATTTGTTTCCCCCTGTCAGTTGTTTAGAAAACATCAGATAAATCAGGCCTGAAGATTGGTCCCCAGACCTGTGCAGAATCCCGATAGAGCGCGTTAACCACAAGCCAGAGGCCGGGCCAATTTTAGACACATCTCGAATTTTAATACAGCCTCGGCTGATTCTCCTGACAGAGCAGTTCTCTATGCTAGGGATATATTAGATCTGATTGGTCAGCTGTCGGGATTGTCACTACCTTGATTACATTGTGGAGATGTAATGTTGGGTAACTGTGATGCCTTCCAGCTGCCTGTTGAGGAAAATCTATCGAATATATAGAGATTTCAAAGCATTAGGTGATGGCGGAGTGACATTTACATAAAGTGAAAACAAACAGAGAAGAGGTAAATGAAGCAAGCTGAAGTTAATTTCATAGAGTCTATATCTCAGGATAAATCGGATATTTGCTTCTTTTTTTTCAGAGGCCTCCGGGTTATTAAAATTTTTTACCGGGTTTCTGCAAAAAGATATTGATGCTTCAAAGGGACACTTCACCCAGAAATGAAAATTGTGTCATTTACTCACCTTCATTCAAACATGTATGACTTATGACTTAAATAATGAAACTGTACTGGTCGTTTTTTTCCATCTAATTACACAGAATCGAGACTGGAGCTTTCAAGTTTCACATAAAGACACAAAACCACAATAGAAAGTGGGGACAAAAGCTGTTAATAAGAATTTATGAGAGTAACAATGTCTGAAAAATTGTAAATAATGTTGTAAAAAAAAAAAAAAAAAAAAAAGCTAGATCTTCTAAAAAGAATCATTTGATTCAGTTCATAGAATCAGTTACAATGATTCATTCAGTCTGAAGATTATTCGATTTTGGTCTGTTTATAAATTATTATAATTATTCAGTAAATAATCAATAACGTATTTATTTTT
Organism: Labeo rohita; assembly: GCF_022985175.1. Taxonomy (NCBI): domain Eukaryota; kingdom Metazoa; phylum Chordata; class Actinopteri; order Cypriniformes; family Cyprinidae; genus Labeo; species Labeo rohita. The sequence goes on from NC_066880.1 coordinate 9,867,800, forward strand.
GTTGGCTGGAGCTTGTTTGTTTGTTTATTTATTTAACAGTATCTGCATCTCTTTTTAACTAAAAATAATTAAATTAAATTAAATTAAAACACATTTTCATGATTAAAATGACGTTTTCTGAGACTGATTCACTCTGAAGATTATTCGATTTTGGTCTGTTTATAAATTATTATAATTATTCAGTAAATAATCAGTAGCATACTTATTTATTTTTGAGAACCAGAGCTTTTTGTTTGTTTGTTTATTTGTTTATTTATTAAACAGTTTCTGCATCTCTTTTTAACTACTTAGCTCCAGTCCCAACAAAATAATAAAATAAAATAAAATAAAATAAAATAAAATAAAATAAAATTCTCTAGCTATGACAATGTGCCAGATTTCTTGAAAAAAAAAAAAAAAAATCTTTTCAGCAAGATCTTTTCAATTAATCAGTTGATTCAATTCATAGAATCAGTTACCATGATTCATTCACAAATCAAACTGATTCGGTCTGAAGATTATTCGATTTTGGTCTGTTTATAAATTATTATAATTATTCAGTAAATAATCAATAGCATACTTATTTTGGGGGACTGGAGCTATTTAATAATAGCTCTTTAATAAAATAAAATAAAATAAAATAAAATAAATCAGTCATAAAGATCTGGACCAACATGAAGTTGTTCATAATGAATCATGACAGAATTTACATTTTTGGATGAACTGTCTTCTTAAGCGGTCGACGTGGCCTTCAGGACTAAACTTGTTTCCAGATCTTCTCTAACTATGCCAATGTGCCAGATTCCTTGAAAGGTGTTAATTCGCGTCTTGTCAAATTAGCCCTCTCACTTCAACGACAATTCTTAAGGGCTGCTACGGATGAACTGACACTGGGATTGTGTACAGTCCCACAGTTTCAGACAATGTGTATTTGTGCCCTTGATGCTCTGGACAAAAATGCCCCTCGTCCCTCCAGCGATTGTTCTGCACCATGTCACAGGGACACCATTAACTCAATCCATGACCTGTCTCTCAGGGTTAGTCCATCCCCTCAAAGCTCATCAGAAAGCCCGACTCTGCTCTAAACACACTGAGGGTAAAGGCCAGAACAAACTTCTTTATAAACCTGGTTGTGGCCAAACAACCAAAGGCTAGCGATCAAGGCGTCAGATCCAAAGCCTGCCGAGCATCGAGCATCGAGACGTGTGGCTTACAAGTGGCTAGCTGATATTAAAATGGAAAAGCCACACAAGGAAAGCCGAAACTAAGTGTGTCTAATCAAGATGAATGAATCTGTTCCACAAAGCCTCCCAGCGGATGCGGCTGTACCCGCGCCCTCCATACTTCACTCATTAATTACCATGAATTAATGGTTTTATCCACACCAAGTAAATAAAAGATTGTCACCCGGCCACAAAATCGAGTGCAGCTTTTATTAAATACTGTGAAAATGTCAGCTGGTTAGAGCCAAATTAAAGAGACAAACAGATCAAACTGCACTGCAATCAAAAATAATCTTCATTTTACAAGATTAAATTACGCACTGCATGTTCCGCAGAGGCTCAACATGCATTGTTACGCTCCAACATAATTTGTAACCAGAGCCTGCAAGCACATTTGAGACCTTCTGTACCAGTCAAGACTGGTCATTGATGGACACAAGCATGGACATTTGCTAATGGAAATTCAGGGGGAAAAAAGGTTCCCAGGTTCTTCAAACCTGCATTTATGAAAGCACTTTTGCAGCATTAACTAGTCAAGGACACTTTACCTAGTGGACTCAATTTCCTATGTCAATATTAGCACAAACAGTACGATACATGCCAACACACAGCTACATCCTCTTCCTTTTGGTACCAGCACAGTCATTCCATCTGTGTCATATTAGTACTATAAATCATTCTTTTCAATCCTCATTTGTATGTCTTGGCTCAAGGTTATGAATTTCTGAAAGAATAATGTACGTTAATTACATTTTTGAGTGACAGCTGAAGAATTCCTTCATTCATGCATGTTTACCGAGTTGGTCGACTCTCCATGGAGAGAAATGAAAATGAGCTCAAACAAAACCAAAGTCAATTTGAAGTTGCTCCAGCACTTTGAATTCATTTGCTAATTCGTCGTACGCAAAGCAAACTGTTAACGCGCAGTTCAAACAAAGCATTTTGCAAATGACATGAAGAATTCATTAGATGTTTTGTAAGTCACTGTGGCTATTCATTGAACTGAGTTACGACAAGGTGACTTCTATTTTCAAGTTGACGCCGGCAGTGCTTAGAAATGCTAAAATGCTCTTTACTTATGTTGCTACACCTTTTGATTATTTTGCATGAGCTAGTGATGAATTATTATGTACGAACAGCTATTTATACTCACAGAAAACGTTCTCACAAAATTGTGTTTGCATATACAGTTGAAGTCAAAAGTTTACATACACCTTTGCAGAATCTGCAAAATGCTAATTCTTTTACTAAAATAATAAGGATCATACAAAATGTGTGTTATTTTTTATTTAGTACTGACCTAAGTAAGATATTTCACATAAAAGATCTTTACATATAGTCCACAAGAGAAAATAACAGTTACATTTATTAAAATAACCTGTTTAATAGTTCACATAGACTTGATTCTTAATACTTTGTTACCTGAATGATCCACAGCTGTGTTTTTTTATTTAGTGATAGTTGTTCATGAGTCCCTTGCTTGTCCTGAACAGTTAAACTCTCCACTGTCCTTCAGAAAAAACCTTCAGGTCCCTCAGATTCTTTGGTTTTTTTAGCCTTTTTGTGTATTTGAACCCTTTCCAACAATGACTGTATGATTTTGAGATCCACCTTTTTACACTGAGGAAAACTGAGGAATTCATATGCAATTATTACAGAAGGTTCAAATGCTCACTGATGCCTCATAAGGAAAAACGATGCATTAAGAGCCAGGGTGTAAACTTTTGAACAAAATGAGGATGTGTACATTTTTTTTATTATTTTGCCTAAATATCATATTGTTTTCATTTAGTACTGCCCTTCAGAAACTACAGAAAATACTTACATGTCAATTTACCCTGATCTTAAAATTTCAAAAGTTTTCAACCCCCACAACTGTGGATCATTCAAGTAACAACATTAAGAATCAAGTATATGTAAACTTTTGAGCAGGGTCATTTTTTATAAATTCAACTATTATTTTCTTTTGTGGAGTACATGTAAACATCTTTTATGTGAAATATCTTATTCAGGTCAGTATTAAATAAAAAATAACATGCATTTTGTATGATCCCTCTTATTTTGGTCATTTTTTGCAGATTCTGCAAGGTGTATGTAAACTTTTGACTTCAACTATAAATTAGTTCTCACCCTCATGTAAAGTTAATTAATCTGGATTATTCAAATTTTTCATATTTAGACTAATTCACACCCAAACCATTTAAGGTCGGTTCATAAAAATTTTCCACTTTTCTCCGCTTATGCAAACGCAACCTTATGTTTTCTAAAGATGACAGAGACACACATAATGTTTGTTATTCTGAAATTAGACATTTTATTATAATTTGGTTATTGAAATTCTAATATTAATGTAAATGAAAAACAACAAAAGATTTAGACTTTGTTTCGAAACCACTGCAAGCAATATTTGTGCTTGGTTCACATAAATAAAATGTTATAGAAATACTAATTCGATATGTTCACAATATTTTTACCTACACACACATGGTTAGTGAATGACGGCCGAATACTAACATTAAAAGCAGACTGCATATCCCAGGTGCCAGCTTGGGATATTAATACCAATGGCTCATAGAGGTCACCTTTATTTGAGCAGTGTGAGAAATATAGACTTATTGAGGAGGGCTGGGCTGAAGATTAGAGTATTGATTTTGCACGGCGAAAATCGGGGTGAGTGAGACCTGTGAAAGGGAGCGTGTTTGAGAATGCAGCTGTTCACAGACGGGTGTGATACATATGACACGTTTTCCTCTTCAGTGAATTTGACAGGGAACAACAGCCCGTATCTGCCATGAAGAAAAGGTGAACGCACTCACCTCCATATCTGCATGCGAAAAACACTAGAAGGACCAGTTTAAAAGAATAACAGCTGAGTTGTAATGCAAAACTATAGAGGGATCATGTGAGCTCCAGTGTCTTCCCATTGGTAGACATCCAATTACTCATTTGCATAAAGTTGAACTCAGCTTAGCTTGGTCCCATCATTAACAGTAAATATTGCTCATGCCGCCATATGAAAAATGCCATCTCTCATTAAAAATGAATGACTTCTGGTTGTGTTGTCAGTGCAATTCACTTTAAGTGTGAAAAACCCTTCGCTTGCATTTGCATAATTCTGTTAGTGGAACGGGCACTATGCAGAAAGCGTGTGCAAATAAACGGCACTATCGGCGGAATCTATTCAGTCTTAGTGAATTCCCCCTGGTGTACAGTATTGTTTGTGGAAGACAGCCTGAAATATACAGCCAAAAACTTATCACAGAGCTTTTGATGGACCAAAAAGGAAAGTAAAATAAATGACACTAGCTGAACGCCACAGGATTGATGTGCCTGGGGTTTCCAAAACTTCTCTAGGAAAGTAAGGAAAGTTAACATTTAGATGTAAAACTTTTTGCTAGGATGTCGTTTAAAGGGACAGCTCACTCAAAAATTAAAATTCTGTTATTAATTACTCACCCTCATTACAAACATTACAAACCTGTAAGACCTTTGTTCATCTTCAGAACACAAATTAAGATATTTTCGATGAAATCTAAGTGCTTTCTGACCCTGCATAGACAGCAATGCAACTGACACGTTCAAGGTACTTAAAGATAGAGAGGACATTGTTAAAATAGTCCATGTGACATCAGTGGTTCAACCTTAATTTTATGAACTTACAGGAATACTTTTAGTGTACAAGGAAAACAAAAATGACGACTTTATTCAACCATTTTTTCTCTTCCGTGTCAGTCTTCGCTGCATGTTAACAAGAGTAGACGAGAAAGCTCTCGGATTTCATCAGAAATATCTTCATTTTTGTTCTGAAGATGATCAAAGGTCTTACAGGTTTGGAACGACATGAAGGTGAGTAATTAATGACAGAATTTTCATTTTTGGGTGAACTATCCATTAAGTCATGACTTGAACGTAGTAAGAAATAGTAAGCAGGGCTTTACGCTTACTTTTCTTGTGCTCCTAAAAATTTCAGGAGCATCTTCTAATCAATAATCAAAAAATCTGATAAAAAATTTGCCTTCCCATAACGAGGTGATATTTGACTCTTTAAAGTGATTTACAGGGGAATTTTGTTTTACCTTTGTAACGGCATTTTTCTAACTTCATTAAAAGTATGTCATCTTCTCTTTGTCAAATTAAAAAAAAAAAAAATTAAAAGCTTTTTAAAATTTCTAATTAAAACAACAAAATAAGAACATGTAGGAATAAATTAGCAATCAAAATCAGTATTAACAAAATTAATTTGTACTACAGAGGCGGCACAGAACAACACAAAAGTGGCTCGTAGGTCTATTTTTATATTTTTAATGAGGCTCAGAGGTGGCATGAGTGCAATAAAATTAATTAATTCATGTTGAGATATATAGAAATATTAAATGATTTAAATAACTGAAAATATGCTTTAAAAATGAAACTAAAACTGCCAGTAGGTGGTGGCAAGTCACTGATTTAATTACTTAGCCATTCATTCATTTGATTCGTTCGAACAGCTGATTCATTCAGGAATGAAGCAAATGACTGTCTTTATGAATGGGAAATTGAATCATTGACTCACTAGATTCATTTTAAAAATGCACGTTCATTCATAAACGAAACACTGCTGTCTTTGAACTGCGCAGCGCCTCAGTTGTGATATGTTTTCAAAGTATTTTTGACAAGGAAATATAGCAAAATCAGGCAATAGTGTTATAGTCAGACAATGTAAGTCGCTTAAAATTAACTTCTTGTTTATTTAACTGTTGTATTAAATCAATATCTCATTTACAAAATCATTAAAAGCTGTCACTCATCTTAGTTCATCGCAATCTCACAAAGCTCCATTATAATCTACACTGCACAGTGAATCTCTTATTTACACTCTCTCTACACTTTGTTTATGAAAGGATTCGTGAGATATGTCTGTGATACATTACACAACGTTACAAAAACATGTAGAAGCTCCCCTCAGCTCAATATTTTTAGTCGCACACAGTAGTTTTTAATCGCAAATGCGACTGAAATGGTCGCACTGTAGAGCCCTGGTAAGTTCTGGTAAGTAACTAGTTCTTTTCAAAGTTAAAAAAGGAGGGATAAAATAAAATATAAAATAAAATAAAATAAAAAAATGCTTTAAATAGCCAATTTTTGTTCCCGGTAAATGTATGAATTACTATAAACTGAATAACCTAAAAAATATTTGTAAAAATAGTATTTGCTTGAATGCTTTTTTTTTTTTTTTTAAATGGAGCACAATAGCTCAAATCTCAATTCTAAGCCTGACCTGGTGGGTGTACAGCCCTACTTCTAGCACTAAGTGAAAAGAAAAGCTTACAAAAGGCACATGAGGAAGGGCTGAATTGACAAGCAAATGCAGAATTACTGCTTTGCCTTTGAGAAAAAACACAAACAGTTGACATAAGCAAAAAGAAAAAAGACCAATCAAAGTCTAAACACAGTTGATCCCCATCTTTTTTACTCAGAGGGCAACATATTAGATGTTATGCCAGCTTTAGTTCCTCTTCTAACAAAGTGTATCCTCAGCCAAACCACAAGCTTGCTCTGCAACTTTCAGAGTGATGATCAAAACCATCAAGGTTTATAGTAAGATGAAGATAGACCAGCTTAATCAAATACAATAACGTGAAAAGATCGCAATAGAGTAGTATATTGAGTAACCATATTCTACATGCTCAGTATTTCGACATCTGTCCATTTAATTCTGCAATTTGCATAGCGCAGTTTTAAAAGTTGAAATTAGGAACATTATGGCTATTTAAAAGTCCCATATTTCACACTCCCACTCGGAGTCCTAAGAGACTAATAAATAATACATGCCCACAAAACACGTGTGTCCTGTCCAAATGTGCTCAGCGGCACCAGGTGACACAGCGTTCACAGGAAACCCCCTGCAGTTTGGCCCTGCTCCTCATGTCAAATAAAGAGGGGACAACAAAAATGTACCACCCCTCATCTTGCCCTCTCCACCCTGCTTACTATCCCGCGCCAGCCAGCCTCCGTGCCAGGCCCCTGATGCCCACGGCAGATGGCGGAGTGGGCGGCAGGTACTAGCCTCCTGGCACCGCAAACATCTGTTATCATTACCAAATGCTAATTGCCATCAATCAAGACAGCACCCAAGTGCATTTATATGCAAGGTTCATAAGCGGAGGTGTGTGCGGGAAGGGGGAAGGTAGACATAAAAAGTGATGTCTAAATTTCCCTCGGAGCGATGGCGGGGGAGCACACTGTGGTAAGAGGAAGTTGAAGGTATTATTGAGGGTGGCAGGGTGCTCCCCTTGTTAATGTGTAGCCTATGAGCTCAGCTGCAAGGCGCCGTTCTCGCCTATCAGTAATCGCCCTGTCGTGCTCTAACATCTTCCCAAGAGCAGCTTCAAGGAACGAGGTGAAGCTCAGGAGATGCAAAGCATTGTGAGCATCTAAGCTTCTGGAAGTATGAATAATACAAGGGCACAATCTGCAGTTTGATGCAGCACACGAGTTCAGAAAACCACTTTTACACACCAAGCCATCAAACTTACTTGGGTTTGCACCAAAAGGCTGGAGCTGGGGTCTTTAACAAAAACCTCAAACTCGTTTTTGTGGAAAAATGAAAGTTTATTAAACAAAAATCTCATCAAATGTCAAATTTTCCCTTCCAAACATGCGTTGATGTATTGAATTATTATTTTTTACATCCAAATTGATGCATTATAGCATAACCACTAAACTATACAACATTGTGTACTCTCTCTCTCTCGCTCTCTATGATTATTAAAAATAATTACATAAATATAAAATATTACTCTAACCAACTGTCAAATTTTCCCTAGTGATACACAGTTGATGTATTTTTGCAATTTTGTTGTTGCACTAATGCATCATAATAAAAGTAAAATTTTAATACACTGATTACAGAATTTAATAAACTTTGTATATTTTACACCATTAATAAATTGATTTAAGCAGCTTAATTTTATTTTATTTTTGTCAATATTATTTTTTTATTGATCTTGTCACATGACAAGTAAATGTGCCAGCATCCTGACATAAAAAATATTTATTTTATTGGAACAATAACATTTTAAGACTATTGTCATGATCTGGTCGGTGAGCTGCGGACCGCTCACCACCAGATGTCGCTCTTGCGTTTTGTCACGCACGGACTGCCACACTACACCCCGGACTACACTCCCCATCAGCCATTGCACTTCCTCCTGTCCAATCAGAGACTGTATAAATACCCCGGTCTTCCTGTCACTCCTCGCCGAGTATTGGATTGTATTGTTTATCTTTCATACGAAGCGTTTCTCCTAGTTTTCCCCGTCTAGTTACCTTGTTTGCCTTGTTGTTTTGATCTCTCGCTTGTCTGACCACTCTCTTGCCTAGCCCCTCTCGGATTACGTTCGCCGCTGGATTGACCCTCGCCTGTTACGGTTTACTCTTGTCTCGCTGTCCATACACCTGTCTGCTGTTGTTCGACCCTGCCTGCCTTTGACCATGTCTTTGTCACGTCCTTACAATAAAAGTTTGCGAATGGATCCGCTCGTCTCTCGCCTCACTCCCTACGTTACAGAATACTCGGCCACTACAGGATCCAGCAACTTCTCATCCGGACGCCACGCAGGTATGAACACCACAAAACTGTTGTTAGCCCTCGAGCAGGGCACACGAACGCCGAGGGCTACATCCAAGAATTTCTGGACATTGCCCATTACTCCGATCTCCCAGACTGTGTTTTAATAGATCTGTTTCACGAGGGCATGAATCAGCCGCTCAACTCACGGCTCCGTCGTGAGGCTCCGCGTTCTTCCCTTGAGCGTTTTCTGGATTATGTTTTGTTGTGTGTGGGATCGCCGTTTACTGTGGGTGTCGCGGAGGAGGAACGCGACAACGCGGTAATGGCGGCCACGCATCCCGCTGACGGAATGGTGGCCGCGCCGGAGCGCGAAGCCACGGACACATTTGCCGCCTGGATCGCTCGTGAGATGGCGGCCGTGTCGGAGCGCGCTCGAGCAATGGCGGCGAAAACAGAGCTCCGTCACGTCACAGCTGCCATGCCAGAGCCAAGTCACGCTGGAGCTGTGTTTCCTGCACCAAGTCAAGTCAGCGCTGCTCTTTCTAAGGCAAGTGAAATTAAAACTGTGTTTCCTGTGTCAAGTCAAGTCAGAGCTGTTGATACTATGTCAAGTCAAGTTACAGTTGTCGCTTCTGTCTCAAGTCAAATTACAGCCATCAATCCTGAGCCAGAGCCACTGCACAAGATGGCTGCCACGCCAGAGCCACTGCACAAGATGGCTGCCACGCCAGAGCCACTGCACAAGATGGCTGCCACGCCAGAGCCACTGCACAAGATGGCTGCCACGCCAGAGCCACTGCACAAGATGGCTGCCACGCCAGAGCCACTGCACAAGATGGCTGCCACGCCAGAGCCACTGCACAAGATGGCTGCCACGCCAGAGCCACTGCACAAGATGGCTGCCACGCCAGAGCCACTGCACAAGATGGGCACTACGTCAAAGCCTGCTAACGCCTCGTCAGCCAAGCCACAGCCTGTTCACGTCATGTCTTTTGCACCCGAGTCTGCACCCATCATGGCCGCACTTCCTGAAGCGGTTTCTGAGTCAAGTCACATAACAGCGGCTGTTCCTGAGTCAAGCAAAGTTGCAGCCGTGGTTCTTGAGTCCGGTCACGTCTCTCCTGACATCCCAAGACCACGGCTTATGATGGCCCACGTGCTGGACTCACCCCTAAGGGCCGTATGGGCAGCTAAAGTGGCGCTCCTTCACGTCGCGGCTGCTACCCCAGGGTCAAGTCAAGCTTCCAAGTCCGGTCAAGCAACTGAGTCAGGTCAAAGCACAGCTGCCGTTCTCCTTGAGTCAAGCCAAGATACAGCTGTCGTTCTCCCGAGTCAAGCCCAGTCACAGCTGTGCTCCACGAGTCAAGCCCAGTCACAGCTGTGCCCCACGAGTCAAGCCATGTTGTTCCTGAGTCAAGCCACGTTACAGCAGATCCCCACAAGCCAAGTGACGTCATCGCTGCTGCTCTTCCCTTAGTGGCAGTGGCCATGTGGTGTGTGTGGGCGGCCCACTGTGCTCCTGAGGACACGCCTGTTCCCAGGTCAGCACCAGAGCTCTCGTCTGATCACAAGCCTGCACCAGAGCTCTCGTCTGATCACAAGCCTGCACCAGAGCTCTCGTCTGATCACAAGCCTGCACCAGAGCTCTCGTCTGATCACAAGCCTGCACCAGAGCTCTCGTCTGATCACAAGCCTGCACCAGAGCTCTCGGCTGATCACAAGCCTGCACCAGAGCTCTCGGCTGATCACAAGCCTGCACCAGAGCTTTCACCTGATCACAAGCCTGCACCAGAGCTCTCACCTGATCACAAGCCTGCTGCAGAGCTCCCATTTGATCACAGGCTTTCTTCAGAGGTCCCGTATGGTCTCAAGTCTGCTTCAGAGGCCTTCCCCGTCGGAGAAGCTGCGCCAATGCCTCCAGAGGTGTCGGCGCCGGCCGTAGAACCTCTTACGGAGGGGGCGTTAACCACCAAACTCTCTGCTTCTCCCTTTTTCCTGTCTGCATCCTCTGTCACTGTTCTCCCCAGGTCCCAGTCAATGACGCAGCCTCCTGTTCTGCCCCGGAGGGCTGCTCCGCCTCCTGTTCCGCCCCGGAGGGCTGCTGCGGCTTCTCCCTCTATTCTGTCTGCCTCCTCTGTCCCTGCTCTCCCCAGGTCCCAGAGCGTGATGCAGATTCCTGTTGCGCCCGCAGGGCTGCTGCGCCTCCTACTCCGCCTCCGGCTCCACCCTGGAGGGCTCTAGTGCCACCTGTTCGGCCTCCGGCTCCGCCCTGGAGGGCTCTAGCGTCGCCTGCCCTGCCTCTGGCTCCACCCTGGAGGGCTCTTGCACTGCCTGCTCAGCCTCCGGCTCCGCCCTGGTGGGCTCTAGCGCCGCCTGTTCCGCCTCAGGCTCCGCCCTGGAGGGCTCCACCGGCTCCGCCCTGGAGGGCTCTAGCGTCGTCTGCTCTGCCTTCGGCTCCGCCCTGGAGGGCTCTAGCACCATCTGCTCCGCCCTGGAGGGCTCCACCGGCTCAGTCCTGGAGGGCTCTTGCATTGCCTGCTCCGCCTCCGGCTCCGCCCTGGAGGGCTCCCGCTCTGCCGGTCCTGCCTCAATCACCGGGTCCTCCGCAGGGGCCTGGCCCTCCAACCCTCACCCTGTCTCGCTCCCTCCCCACCACTCCCATGGACTGTTGTTCTGTTGGAGCGTCTGGAAGCCGCTCTTTGGGGGGTGCTATGTCATGATCTGGTCGGTGAGCTGCGGACCGCTCACCACCAGATGTCGCTCTTGCGTTTTGTCACGCACGGACTGCCACACTACACCCCGGACTACACTCCCCATCAGCCATTGCACTTCCTCCTGTCCAATCAGAGACTGTATAAATACCCCGGTCTTCCTGTCACTCCTCGCCGAGTATTGGATTGTATTGTTTATCTTTCATACGAAGCGTTTCTCCTAGTTTTCCCCGTCTAGTTACCTTGTTTGCCTTGTTGTTTTGATCTCTCGCTTGTCTGACCACTCTCTTGCCTAGCCCCTCTCGGATTACGTTCGCCGCTGGATTGACCCTCGCCTGTTACGGTTTACTCTTGTCTCGCTCCCTCCCCACCACTCCCATGGACTGTTGTTCTGTTGGAGCGTCTGGAAGCCGCTCTTTGGGGGGGGGCTATGTCATGATCTGGTCGGTGAGCTGCGGACCGCTCACCACCAGATGTCGCTCTTGCGTTTTGTCACGCACGGACTGCCACACTACACCCCGGACTACACTCCCCATCAGCCATTGCACTTCCTCCTGTCCAATCAGAGACTGTATAAATACCCCGGTCTTCCTGTCACTCCTCGCCGAGTATTGGATTGTATTGTTTATCTTTCATACGAAGCGTTTCTCCTAGTTTTCCCCGTCTAGTTACCTTGTTTGCCTTGTTGTTTTGATCTCTCGCTTGTCTGACCACTCTCTTGCCTAGCCCCTCTCGGATTACGTTCGCCGCTGGATTGACCCTCGCCTGTTACGGTTTACTCTTGTCTCGCTGTCCATACACCTGTCTGCTGTTGTTCGACCCTGCCTGCCTTTGACCATGTCTTTGTCACGTCCTTACAATAAAAGTTTGCGAATGGATCCGCTCGTCTCTCGCCTCACTCCCTACGTTACAACTATAAATATGAAGCCTGACGTCTTGTTTCCTTTTATGTATTTTGGAAATTATTAAAAATCAGAAATCAACTACGATTAGATTAATTTAAGAGACAATTTCAGATAAAAAAAAAAATACAAACTTCTATAATAAGGTAAATAATTGTAATCAAATCACAGTCAAAACAAGTAATTAATCCCTATAAACTACATTCAAGTTTTAAGTGAACATTGTTGGGGAAAGTTACTTTTAAAAGCATTCTGCAAATTCTTGCTAGAAAAAAAAAAAATGTTATATATCTTTTATTTTATTTTATTTTCCAACATTGTATTTTACTTTTAGAACATTGTTGGGGAAAGTTTTTTAAAAAGCAATGTTGTGTCTTTTTTAAATTGTATTTTACTTTTTAGAAGTTCACCAAGTGTGGGAATGGGTTGCGGTGGGTTCCAACATTGCCCATGTGTATTTTTGTTTTGTATTTCTGTTCCTAGAACAAAATTCAAAAAACAGTTGTTAACAAAAAAAAAGTAATGCATTAAAATATTGTATTACTCCATGAAAAAAGTAACTAATTACGTTACTTTTATGGAAAGTAATGCATTACATTACTTTTGCATTTTTCTCACCTAGGCTGGGCTTGCTTATTTGTTTTTTATTAACAAAAAAGTTATATTTTTGGCAACCATAAAGGCCTTTTTTCACCAAAAGTGAAATGAAAGTGCCTCTGAACCTCACTCTAGATTTCTCTTAAAACAGAGACAGAAGAGCTGTCAGCAAATAAATGGGAAAACAAAGTAACTTGTGTTAAAAAGGTAATCTGATTACATAACTACTGTAACATTACTTGTAATGCTTTACCCCCTAACACTGTAAGTAAAATTAAAATTTACACAAATATACAACTCTTTACAGCAATACAGATACATGGTTTCCATATCAGCTGCAATATAAACAAAGAATTTCCCGTAAGTGCGGACGCGGCCATTTGTAAATGTTATGGGTCTGGTTTCTGGTCTCATCAGCATCCAGCTAATTTTAGCTGTACAAAACAGCTTGTTTTGCTGGTTGATATTGCAAATTGGTGTCTTAATATATTTCTAATGTATTATCTTAATTATGATCAAACTGGTTTGTAGTGCAAACAGTTTTACAGTTTACTCCACACTGTCATTCTTCTCTTTATTCCTTATAGCGGCTAATAAACCAGAAGTCTCACCCATAGGCTTACTTCCGCATTAAAGAATAAGGTGGATAGCTATGGATTAAAGCACTCAGGTAAAAAAGGCTTCCTGTTCTATATTATAAGGGCTTCCTGTTCTATAGTAGAAGCATCTCACTGTTTCTTTACCAGCAAACTGAGCCACAGAAGACAGTCGGTATAGCCGGACCTCGTCTTCACTGTGTCCCGACTCTGCTGTGTGCAGACCAGCAGGTGGGTGTGCGCTGGCACTGGCAACCCAGGCGCGGTGTGAGGGCCCGGACCCCTTGAGGGAGATGGTGGGCTGACTAAGCAGCGCTCTCTTGGATCCATCGGCCTGAGCCGGTGCCACGACGCCACCTGCGCCAAAGAGGAGCGCTGCGGCCGCCGTCTGCTCTAACAGTCCATTCGCAGCCACCCATATGGCTCGAGCCTCAGGGGATCGCGATGCCGACGGGATGGAGGGTGAGGAGGTTCATTTATCCGCACATCACAGCTCTAGCAAATCACATACATGCGATTACATGCTTCATTGTCTTGTTTCCATATTTTGTGCATTTTATTATAATCAGTACAAAGTGTAACTTAAACCTTGAATTTACACAAAGCTTCGATGGACTGATAATGTGCATTTTTTTGCTGTTTTTGCAAATGTTGTCTTTGTCGGTCACAGCTGGCCAGTGTCATGGGCACATCTGTGTCCACTTAAATTGCTCTCTGACGGGTCGCTAAATAAGTGTCAGACCACACAGTGCCCATTTTGCTGAGAAATTCATGCGACGACCACCGCCATAAACATGTAAGCCAATAAACACAGGCTCGATGGCTGTAAAAAGCCACATTAAAGGCTGCAAACGGCACTCTTGACTGAACATCTGTTAAGTGACATGAAACAACCTGATCCTGAAAAACACAGCAGGGACTGCATAAACTTACAATGGCGTAATTTCTCTCAATTAGATTCTCCCACAGAAAATTAAACAACCTCACTCCATTGCACAGCAGCATTAAGAAACCAGCTTGGAGCCAAGTTCACCAAAAGTATCAATTAGTGAAAACCAACGACACGCTATAATGGGACATTTTATTGCATTTTACATTGGACTTTAAGATGTGACCAAACAGTACCAAAAAAAAAAAAAGTCCTCAAAATGTATTATCATAAATTGCAGGAGCTCAGAAATATGATAAATTATTAGCATGAAAGTAAGTTTCAATTTGCAAATACTAGTATCCTAAATTAAAATGAAACCATAGGTTTTCAGTATTTAATTTTGATTTTTAAACTTTATCTTTTAGAATTTTTTAAAATGTAAAGGTGTAAATAAAACAAATAAATACAATAATGAATTGTAAATAAATTAGCATTAGTATTATAAATAAACATAAACAATAATATATTTATAACTTAACATTAACCTTGCTTAATAATGATACCTAATGCATTACCCAAAATCAAATAAAAAATTTTACTGGAAGCAATTTTTATCTCACAATTTGCACATTCAGATCTCACAATTGTTCCTCAAAACTGCATGATACAAACTTGCAATTCTGACTTTTTTCTTAGAATTGTGAGATACAAACTTAAAACTTTCAGAATTACGTGATATAAACTTGCAATTGCGAGTTATAAAGTCAAAATTGCAAGATATAAACTTAAAATTCTGACTTTTTTTATATCTTGTAATTGTGACTTTATAACACGCAATTGCAAGTTCATATCTCACAATTCTGCAAAAAAGTCAGAATTGTGAGAAAAAAGTCGCTATTCTGAGAAAAAAGTCAGTATTGCGACATACAAATTTGCATTAGCGAGAACAAAAAGTCAGAAGTCAGAATTATTTTGCAATTCTGACTTTATTTATCACAATTGTGAGTTTATATCACACAATTATGAGAGAAAAAAGTCAGAATTGCGTAAAAAAGTCAGAACCGCAAGACATAAACTCGCAATTGCAAGAAAAAATAGTCAGAATTGCGAGACGCAAACTCGCATTTGTGAGAAAAAAGTCCGAATTATCAAACAATGCTGACTATTCTTTGCAATTGTAAGTTTGAAACTATATTATATTCTCTCAATTCTGAGAAAAGTCAAAATTGTGAGTTTATATCTCACAATTCTGACTTTTTTCTCAGAATTGTGAGATATAAACTCGCAATTTACCTTTTTTTAATTTTTTATTTAGTGGCGGAAACAGGCTTCCATACATAACCATACACAGTACAATGTGCAGTGACATACTTTCATGACTTTACAAACAAAAAATAAAATAAAACTAACATAAAAATGAACTAAAATTCTAGAAGTTTACATATAGCAAAGGTACATTTATGTTAACTATTATATTACTATTATAAAATAACAAACTGCACCTCATTGTAAAGTCTTTCAGACTCACCAGTTTACAATCACTGCCTATGCTATCTTTTGAAATACTGCAAAAACATATTCCCACATATTCTCTTTTACAGTACATCTGTGATGAAACATGACACAAAAAAACAGCAATTTTATTGATTGATTGGTACATGCTTTGATGTAATTTCTGCCAAACAACAAGCATACTTTGACAGTTAAACCACTGACCTAATTTCCAATAGTAGCACCTTAGAAATGTGAGAGAGTGAACATGAATAAAGTTGTGAGATTGCAGATTAAAAATGCAACTTCAAAGCCTGTAGGTGCAATTTAATTTTTAATATGTTTACAGCCTACTGCAACAGCGCCAAATGTTGCAGCTTTAATTTTTTTATAATTATTTTTAGAGATGGGGGTGTGTGTTCATACATCCCTATTCCATTACATCTGGAAGGCTGACAAATTTAGATATTTGCAATAATTTCAGAAGATACAATATAAAAGATTTGCTTGCTTAAAGTGTGTACACACACAGTATATTTAAAAAGAAAACATCCTGTGATATTTAACCTAATAGCATGACCACACATTGTGGTAAAGACACAGGCCTATCTTAAAAATATTATATACAGCTATTGGCTCATCTTTTCCATACCCCAGTCCCTATCAGAGGACGAATGTGGGCGAGGTATTCCAGTGCCTCAGCACGGCTGTGCTAACAAAATCACCTTTATCCACATAGACAGGTGACAGCGTCAGCAGTTGGGCTGCCAGTGGAACAGGCTGTGTCTGCAAGCCACGCTGTGCCAATGAGTCCAGAGCTATATGTAGGAATGTATGTCTGAGAGTGAGGAAATGTGTGTACATTTTCCACAGTTTAGAAGCATACGAGCATCTTTATACATTTTTAATCATACTGAAAGGCCAAATGCATTTGCTAGCAACAGTTTTGACTGTTAGTGACTGTAAGAGTGCACTTTCAAGCCATCGTCTTGGTACTGACACGGAAGAAAAGAAATTAAATAACGTTGTTATTTTTGTTTTCTTTGCAAACAAAAAGTATTCTCGTAGCTACATAAAATTAAGGTTGAAGCACTGATGTCACATGGAATATTTTACTGATGTCCTTACTACCTTTCTGGGCCTTGAACATAGTAGTAGCATTGCTGTCTACGCAGGGTCAGAAAGCTCTCAAATTTATCAAAAATATCTTAAATTGTGTTCTGAAGATGAACAAAGTCTTACGAGTTTAGAACAACATGAGGGTGAGTAATTAATGACAGAATTTTCTTTTTTCTGGGCGCGCTGTCCCTTTAAGTGAGTGTTAGATGAGAGCAAAGGTAATCTAAAGTGTAAAAAAGAAGAAACACACAATATAAAAATATCCAATATTGACCAAAACAATACAAAAATAAAGAAATCTGTAATATCAGCTGATAACATGAGTCCAATATATCATGCATTCCTAATAGGGCTTTTAAACGATTAATCACTATTAACTCCACACAAAATAAAAGTTTAAAACAATTATTTTATTTTATTTTATTTTAGACCAGGAAGACGTATTTAGAGAATAAATATTAGGAATTAGGGCTGCGATTAATCGCATATAAAATAAAACTTTGAGTTTGCATAATATATGTGTGTGTGCTGTGTGTAATTATTATGCATATATATATATATATATACACATAAAACACATTCATGTATATATTTAGGAAGTATTTACAAGTATATGTATTTATTATAATTTTTATATAATTTATATTATATATATAAATAAAAATATTTTGTACATAAATAACATATTTCTCTAATACATACATTAATTTGTGTGTATTTATATATACATAATAATTACACACAGTGCACACACATATATTAGGCAAACTCAAACTTTTATTTTATATGCGATTAATTGCGATTAATCATTTGACAGTCTTAATTCCTAATATTTATTCTCTAAATATGTCTTCCTAGCCTAAAATAAAATAAAATAAAATAAAATATGTTTAGCCTCTAAAACTACTTTTCTTTCCAGCTGGCATTACTAAGGCCATGTAAGCAATGTTAACCAATGGCAAAACAGGCACTGTTTTAAGGAAACTCACATTCAGTCTGGCTCTGGCATCATGCACCATTCAAAATCAAGTCCCATCCTACATGTTTCCCTCCTTGAATACCCCATTTGACTCTAAATATGTCACATTACGAAAGCAAAATGAGGTTTAAACAGCAAATCACATTGACTTTAAAGTCTGAGCTTAGCATATTATAAGCACACGGCTGAGGGAAACTCCACCATATGGCCACAAGTATGTCCACTTCAGCTCTAACCCTACTTTTAGCCACACATCTGGACAGACTTTGCCTTTAATTGCCACTAATGTCTGAACACGACATACGACAAGAAGGAATTAACCAAAGACAAGACCGCTGACCTGGTGTTATACAGAGGAATAACAACCCCAGCACCTTTTTTTGTCTGTGGCACATGAAAAAAAGAGAAGAGTTTCAAAGGTGTGCAGGATATCTATAAACGGCTGAAAAAATCTAAACCTGTGTATTTGGATGTCAGTAAGAGAACGGGAATGCAAGCAAACAAACACAACATCAACTTTCTACAGGTAGCAAACACAAGCTTGATGACAAAAGGACTTTGTAGCAAAGCGTTTTGAAGAGACGCACTTTTCTGGAGCAGCATGCCCTGAAGGACCCTCAAGGAGTGACAGAGAAAACACAGAAAGATCTAGTGAGTGAACAAACATATCTTTTCATGAGTTGTGTCAGTGTTTTCATGCACTAGATGGCACATTCAGCAAACAAATGATAACAGGCAAAACACAGCAAACTCACTTTGTGGGTTAGCAATCAAAGAGAGGCAATTTACAAGAAGACGATCGGCTGAGGCAGGAAGGATAAAAATTCTCAAGAACAAGTTGAGTTCAATCTCCGCCGGCACAGGTATGTAATCTATGTAGTGAATGACAGGTCATACTCCCCCCAACAACAGAACCAAGATTTACACCCATCCATCCACTTATCAAAAGTGTCATGCAGAAAAATAATCCTCTGACAAAAGAGTGATAGCATGCTTGTCCTTCGCCAAAAAAAATGAAAAAACAGAAAGTATTTAAGTAGAAAAAGTGCACCTTTCAAAATAAATCTCTGCTAGGTTAATAAAGTTGTCACACGGTGGATTTTATGAACTCAATGTCAGTAAATAAATAAATATATAAAACATCACTCATGGGCATTTCGCCCAATATGTTTATTTTATTACACAAACAGGGTGACAATATGTAGCAATCAAGGCTCTCGTCTGATTGGTCGACGGTGTTTTGAGCTTCAACTAGCCTTTTAAATGCCACATTCCCATGGCTACCTTGTCCAGAATGGCTCCGAGCTCGCTGAACTGCGGCAGTTCTGATGGATTTCACTTTAACAGCCTTTAGAAACAGGCTGACAGGTCTGAGAAAGATGAATAAATGTCATTCACGGAAACTGTTGCGTTGATGCATGGGGGCCATGTGTCGTCGCTTGGCGAGGACGTATGAGAAATACACAGTTAACTAAAACTCTTTCCCTAAATCATATGTAAGCCAGCTCATGACTCATTAGAGACATATATGAACTAAGAGAGAAAAACCGACCCAGGATCTGCAATCTGGCCTACTAATAGAATCAGTGACTAACAACTTGCCCTAACCACACTCAACTCCACAAAAGCTCTCTTTCATGTTTGTTGTCCCAACCTGCTGTGAATGAGACATGCTTAGGATAAAATATATGAGTCATATACGAGAAGAGACAAGTTAAAGGACATTTTGACGGTTGTTGCCCATGGCAGAATCTCCTTGGTTCAGTTTTGTTTCACATAACTGTATATTAAACATCAAATGTTTTCTGATTGGCTGTTATGTTCCTGTCTTTCTTTCTTCAGCTGAAAAGAAATTAAGGTTTTCGAGGAAAACATTCCAGGATTTTTCTCCATATAGTGGACTTCAATGGAGATTAGCAGGTTGAAGGTCCAAATTGCAGTTTTAATGCAGCTTCAAAGGACTTTACACAATTCCAGCCGAGGAATAAGGGTCTTATCTAGCAAAACGATTGGTCATTTTCTAAAAAAATAAAATAAAATTTATATACCTTTAAACACGAATGTCAATCTTGCACTAGCTCTTCACACATTGCGTAATCACACTGTAAAAAACAATTTTTTGAGTCAACTTTGAATAATTTGTTACCTGGCTGCCTTAAAATTTTAGGTTCAGTCAACTCAAAAAAGTTTTTTCAACTTGAAATGTTAAATTAAGTGACAACTTAGATATTTTAGTTGATTCAACTTAAAATTTTAAGGCAGCTGGGTTACTTACCCATCTGTTAAGTTTAACAAACACAAATATCTAAGTTGTTAGTACAAATTTCAAGTTGACTAAACTTATTTGAGTTGACTGAACTTAAAATTTTAAGGCAGCAGGGTAACAAATTATTTTAAGTTGACTCAACAAATTGTTTTTTGTTTTTTACAGTGCAGTTGGAAAAGTCAAGTGTGGTTAGTTGCTACACTGTAAAAAAAAAACAAAAACACAATTTGTTGAGTCAGCTTAAAATAATTTGTTACCCTGCTGCCTTAAAATTTTAAGTTCAGTCAACTCAAATAAGTTTAGTCAACTTGAAACAGTAATAGATTAATGCCAAGAGTGAACCTCAAAAATCTGCATCATAACAGGAGTCTAACAGGAGTTTCACTGCCTTTTTCTCCATCACGTTTTAGAAATTATCAGAAATTATATATCAATTGAAAGTGTAAAACCTCAAAATTCATCCTGTGAAAATTTGGACATTAACAGTTAAAAAATTAATGTAAGATTCCTTTAAAAATAACTGACTGTAAAGAACTGATAGTAAGATTTCAAATTATATACTTTTCTTCATAAGGATACATTAAGTTGATCAAATTTACAAAGACATTTCTAAGTACTACTTAACTTACTATTCATGAAAGTACACTTATGTAATATATTACGTTTTATTAAACAGCACCATTTTCAACACTAATAATAAAAAAAATGCTTATAGAGCGCCAAATCAGCATATTTGAATGATTTCTGAAGGCTCATGTGACATGATAGATGCTGAAAATTCACGTTTGCCATCACAGAAATAAATACAATTTTTTTTTTAATATATTAAAATAGAAAACTGTTATTTTAAACTGCAAATATGTTTTACAACATTTTTGCATTGTATAATATATACATTTTTTAAACATGGTTAAAATAATTTTCAGCATTTTATAATTTATAATTGTAGTTTTATATATGTATTTTATATATATTTATATATATTTTATATATGTGACCCTGGTCCACAAAACCAGTCTTAAGTAGCACAGGTATATTTGTGGCAATAGCCAAAAATACATTGTATGGGTCAAAATGATCACCAAAAATCATTAGGATATTAAGTAAAGATAATGTTCCATGAAGTTATTTTGTAAATTTTCTACTGTAAATATATCAAAACTTAATTTTTGATTAATAACATGCATTGCTAAGAACTTCTTTTGGACAACCTTGAAGGTGATTTTCTCAGTATTTTGACCAGTGAAACCAAAAATTATTCAGACACCAGATATAATTTTTGATTTTTTTTTTTTTACTATGGGTGCAGGACACTAGAGTACATTTATGTAAATGAGTATAGCAAAATAAAGCAAACTGTGACGTATTATACCCAAAAATTCTTCATATAGTGGACTACCAGTATAAATTTGGGAACAAAAATTTTTCAGACACTTTGACCTGACCATGTTTTGCTTAAGTGGTTTTCTTTAATTGCTAACGTGAACTTTTCACACCACAGACTGAACAAAATTAAGCATTGCTTGGTAATTGGTCAACAAAGTATAGACAGTTGTGTAAATATTGTCATACAAACAGTTCTCCGAATAATTTTTGGTTGATTGTAATCTATTACAAACCTTTCATCAAAGCTATGTGACATTATTAAGATGAATTTGTTCTGACACAGTCATATTTTATTACCATTTTCTAAACTATAGTGAACAAACTGTGATAAAGTGAGAAATGTTGAAGGTGTTTGAATAAATTTTGGTTTGAATGTATATTGCAAGCAATATAAAAAATGCATTTCACTTTTTAAGAATAATGATCCATGTCCAAGATATAGTAATGTGAGAGAAAATTAAGGGGCAAGCCAACTTATACCCACTGACACATCTTACCCCACACTCCCCTACAACTGACCGACTTCTTGGCAAGTCCATCATTCATATGCCGATGCCCTTGGGAGTTTTTCATTTTTTTTCCCCTTTTCACTCTCATAGAGTTGCAGTGCCGTCGCTCATGCTGAGTTTGGGAAATGAGCCTCCCTATACCAATTTGTCCTGGCCTTCCAGCCCACTGTCCCTGATAGACCACCTGCCCCGGGCCTCTCATTGCTCGCATGCAGGGGGTGGCAGTGCCCTCCACGGGCCCTAACCCCCAAACCCCTTTGCCTTAATGGCCACCGCGTTGCCCTATCGTGCCAGGCAGCCAAGCATGGCTCTGCTCCACCAGACGCCAACACTCTCTTGGAATGCTAATGACCTCCTCCATTCCCATCTTCCAGACACGTAGCCAACCCTTCCCCCATCTGTTGTTTCCGTCAAGCACGCATGCAAAGGATGACAGTTTGTAATAAAAGGTTTGTATTACCGGAATGAGTCTACAATACACGTATTCAGGGAAATTATGAGATTCAGACAAACATTTCGAGAGGGTCTTTTCACTGCGAGCGGCTTTTAGCTGGTCGTGCACTTGACTGTCGCACTGCGTGAGTTCAGTAGCTCAAGTGCACTTACAGACACTTCTCTCCACACCCCCCACCCTGCATACTCGGGCTGAATGAGAAACTAGCGTCCCCTTGGGCACATTCATTCCTAGGGTGACTGGAGCAAGTGGAGATTGGAGTCCGTATTTACTTAAAATGAGAACAGATTTTGAATTGGACGGGAGGAAAACAGGAATTGCAGCCAGTTGCTAACATACTCTCTAAACTAATTCAAGTGCCTCTTGATATTATTCAAAGAGGTTCTTAAACACTAAAGGTGTTTCTGCTGTTTGATGAAAGCATTTATCAAACCCAGTGTTGTCCAGTGGACACCTGCTAGCAAGATCCCACAAAAAAACAGTAACCCTATCCAAGAGTTTCCGAAAGCTTATACAAAAACACATACATGATACACTGTTCTTATGCATGTTTGAATAAAATTATATTATAAAGGCCTTTGCAATTTTATCATCCATGCTTTTACAAGGTGTAAAAAGTGTGGGGAAAAAAGGTAAAACATGGTATAAACCTAGAAAAAAATGTTGTAGATATCGCTGGAAAAAGGCAAGTGCAACACTCAAATAGAATTAAGCATATAAATAACATAAAAAAATACTACGCAACACTCCCTCAACACTTAGTTCTATTCAGGACTATACTATGGAAATGAACTTGAGTTTTCTTGCATGTGCTTACCAGATCAGAGAAGTCTTGTATTCTTTCGGGAAGTAGACTGGTTGTTCTCCACTGCTATCAGAGACTAGGCTTCAACTGGCAGCATTTCTTCTTGTCTGAACAGGATTCTGAGGAAAATAATGCAGAGATGAAAAAGAACTGTGAGATGCAAAGAATTACTAGCTATGCACCGCTATCAAAAGGCACCATAAAGCATGCCAAATACTGATTTTGTGTTAAAGCCATAATCAAAACGTGAACTCATGTTAAACAGGAGGCTTTTTGTGATCCTTCTTCTGTAACTGATCCTCTAACTGCAGTCAGAGCGGTGACAGAGCTTTAGAACCCAACGATGAACAACCCATGATCAAATCCGGTCATTCAAATCCAGTCACAAAACAGAAACTGGACTGGAGTCTATAAATGATATTTTAGGAAGACAATTTTTTCTTATGTAACTGCACTTACTGATAATCACACACTAGAACAAATATTTTTAGAATGTAAAATAACATTTTATTTTAATACATTTCAAAATGTAATGTGTTCCAGTGATGGCAGAACTGTAATATTTCAGATCTTTTAGAAATCATAATAATTAGCACTTAATAAACATTTCATATTATTATCGATGTTGAAAACTGCTTCATATATCTGTGGAAACTATGATACCTTTTCGTAGGATTCTCTGATGAATAGAACGTTTAAAAGAATAGTGTTTATTTGAAATAGAAATCTTTTGCAACATTACGAATCCCATTACTGTCACTTTTGATCAATTTAATGTGTCCTTGCAAAAAATAAATTAAAACAAAATAAAAAATAAATAAGAAGTAGGCGATTACTAATTACAAAAGGATAAAAAAAGGAAAAATACTGACCTGAAACCTCTGAATGAAGGTGTATCATAATATAGATTTATTAGGGCTGTCAGTCAAATATCATTTTTAATCTAGTTAATTACATGATCTTCGATTAATTGATCTAATTAATTCCAAAATAAATTTGACTGTGAAAATATCCACAAAAGATTATTCAAAGCTGTTTTTGTGTCAAATCTAACAAGTAGACAATACGAATAGTAGCTTTAGAAATAAATATTTTATTTAATTCAACATAAAATTTAAACATTTAGGCTGCAATGGCCTAAACTATGGAACATAAAAGATCATTTGAGAAACATCTCAGTATTTTTTGTTCATACAATGAAAGTCATTGGTAACCAAAACAGCTTTGTTACCAACAGTCTTCAAAATACCTTCTTTTATGTTCCACAAAAGAAAGGTTCGAAACGACATGAGGGTGTTTTAAAGAAATCATACTCTAAATAAGAACTAAATCTTCTAGCATGGCTCTCTTTATGAATGGGCCTTTGAATCATTGCTTCACGTGATTCGTTCAAAATCCAGATTCATTCAGAAATGAAACACCACTGTGTTGGTCTGAGATGCACAACAATTCTGCTATGGCTTCAAAGGTAATATGTTCTCTGCAAAATAGAGCAAAGACATATAATTTTGTGTTTAAAATAACACAATATCAACTTCTTATTTACTGAACTGTTGTATAAAATCACATTTAAAGAGATAGTTCACCCAAAAATGAAAATTTGATGTTTATCTGCTTACCCCCAGGGCATCCAAGATGTAGGTTACTTTGTTTCTTCAGTAGAACACAAACAAAGATTTTTAACTCAAACCGTTGCAGTCTGTCAGTCATATAATGGCAGTCAATGGCTACCAAATCTTCGAGAGTAAAAAAAACATACACAAACAAAACCAAATTAGACCCTGCGACTCGTGATGATACACTGATGTCCTAAGACATGAAATGTACACGTCACGTGCCAGATGCAGTAGGACATGCAGTGGTGAATCAGAGGTAAAAAATGATATAAATATTATTCAGTTTCTCGCACAAACCAATCAGGTTTTGTTTGTGTATGTTTTTTTTTACTCTCAAATATTTGGTAGCTATTGACTGCCATTATATGACTGACAGACTGCAACGGTTTGAGTTAAAAATCTTTGTTTGTGTTCTACTGAAGAAACAAAGTCACCTACATCTTGGATGCCTTGGAGGTAAGCAGATAAACATCAAATTTTCATTTTTGGGTGAACTATCCCTTTTTAGGCTTGTCATAGATCGGGACAAAATCAGCACTTGTGTCATATTGCTCTTGCTGCCCGTGTGATATCCTGTGATATGTAAAAATGTATTTATAAATATAAGACAAAAACCATCCAGTGGCATTTTTTGCACCAGTGTCTTATGAAATGTACATGAAATAGATCTGGGGGCAGGGCTAGCACGTTAATATTTATACAACAGTTCTTTCTGGTCCTTGAATCTGATTGGCTGAGAGGTGTGTGATATTTTAGTGATACTGGAACTCCAAGCATTTCACGTTCGTATTATTCTGCTTGTGGTATTTCTCACTGTTTTTAATGTTATAAATTATACTGTTTTTGTGTCATGGAATGTAGTTTTTTAGAATTAAAATATGTGGTTTGTTAAAAAAAATAACATCTATATGAATATTTACTTTAATTTTTTTGGCTTATTTGCAGCCATTGAGCGCTCAGGAACCCGCTGAGAGCAGCCTTACCTCGGCCAGCTCTTCTGGAATTTGCCGCTGGCTCTGATGTCTCTATAGTGGTTAAACATGAGCTATAATTCATTTTGGGTAAATCTAATGGGCAGTCTTTGGTCTCATGAATCTATTAGTAATTATTATTCATTTGATATAGATACAATCATCAACACATGATATGTGGGGGCTTGGCTTAGAAAAACAAATGCCAGTTATCACAGTTAATAATTCAATTTCTATAGTAAATACAAAGAGCCATTTCCTATAACCTGCCCATTAACAAAAAGAAAATGACTTGTGGTTGGTTTGTTTGTATTTTTCCCTTTTTAAGTCCCTTATCAACATGAACGGATAACGAATAAAAAGCGCATATTATTGATAAAATGTTTTGATGCAAGTAAAACATTTTTTTTTTTATATATATACTATTAATATATCAAATGTTGCAGTTTCTTAAAAAAAACATTTCTTAAAAATACATCTAGACCTTTATAGATTTAGAAATGTATATATAAAACCAAAAAGTATTTGAGAATTGACTTGGACGCAGCTTCCTTCAGAGACTTGCTCATGTCTGCATGTCACTGCACCAAACACAGTCCACCCTCTTTCTCGCTTCCTCTCTCTCGAAAGCACTCCTGGATGGACACCATGCTGGAGGTCATCGATGATGCTGACGGAGAAAAATATGAGGGTTTTCAAACAGTGTGGCGGCCTGAGGCAGCAGGCAAGCTCGGGTCAGCCCTCTACCTTGCCCAAACAGAACTATTCATTTCACTGCCCTTGTACCAGCATGAATTCAGCACTGAACATTTGTTCTGTGTCTTTTTCGGAGTCTCTCACCTTTCTTTGTACCCCAGGTCTGCGGCGCATTTGAACTGCATCTAACCGAGACTGTTCTCTCTCACCTCAACACACCTTTAACAGTCATTCTCCTGGGACAGTTATTGCTACAGTTGTACAGTCTGTACTCCAGTTCTTTCTCTTCCAGTGCTCAAGAAGAATAAAATTTCTCTTGTTAGGCGTCCCACACATCCTCCATTCTTAACAACACCCTACTAAGATCTATTGTGGTTTTTAAATCCAAACTGTGTGACCGGCTTTCCAATTAACTAAGCTGATGCCGCAGTAGCGACTTGCGAATCTGACCAGCGATTGGACTCGGGTGCACAATGCTTAATTTAATTCCGTATTAACTGCTTTTTTTCCTGCAAAAAGAAAAAAGCAGCGCCCTCAGCTGTAAACAGCTTCCGTTTCTTGCAAATCTGTCTCCTCAATCGCTTGATCAAGGTATCTGTTCTCCAAAGTGTTTCAAGAGCCAGCAGCTTTGGGGCAGACAGCTTTGAAGCCCCTGGAAATACAATGCCAGCACTGAGAAAAGCTCCACTTTAGCTCCCCGTGTCCGCCCCTCGTCGCTTTTCTGGCAGCTCGCACAATCCCTCTCCTCCAACATGCCTTCCAAAAATAAGGACAGACGATCTCAGGATTCTTTAATGAACTGTCAAGCGCCTCAGCTCCAGGGTGTACACAAAGATAGGCACCTCAGCAGAGCTCAAACTTACTGTACAGAATAGAGTAAAAGAGAAACCTGCAGAAAAAGGCTTTCACCTGAGTATTTCCAGCTCGGTGTTAGGTGTTCTGTGGTTTATGGCAAAGTAAGCAATCTAAAGTGGTGATTGCTGAAATGTTCATTAGTTTGTGCTTTTATATAGTTGACCTTTAGAGTGTTTCGCACAATAGAAAATCCGAGGTGACACGATTCACACAGTGTCCTCAAGAGGCCCACAAGTGTCATTTTGTACAGGCAGTCCTCAATGACGCAGTTCTGTACGCGCAAGAAAAAAGGCCAGTGACCTATTTCAGTTTTTGACTAGACACTATTCAGCAGTATTTATAAGGTTTTAATCAAAACCACTTTTCTTCACCAGAAGGCCTTTTATTACAAAAAATAAAAAATTAATTTTCCAAGTTGTAAAGAAAACAGACTGTTGGAGTTTTAGAAATACTATTTCAGACTTTCTACTTCAAAATTTCATGTCTAATTCAACATGTTTCTTGCTATTTCTTCGTGAATTATTTGTGAAATTCACTAGTAATTTCTAAGTTAACTGTTTCAAAAGAAATCCCAAAGTTTGGAAAGCCTGCACTACCAGCCAAAAAGATTTGAAATGCTTTTTAAAGAAGTCTCTTCTGCTCACCAAGCCTGCATTTATTTGATCCAAAATACAGCAAAAGTAGTAATATCGTGAAATATTTTTACTATTTAAAATAACTGCTTTCTATGTGAATATATTTTAAAATGTACTTTATTCCTGTGATCAAAGGTAAATTTTCATTATCATTACTCTAGTCTTCAATTTCAAAATGATCTTTCAGAAATCATTCTAAAATGCTGATTTGCTGTTCAAGAAACATTTTGATTATTATTAGCAACATTTAAAACAGCTGAGTAAATTTTTTTTTTAGGATTCTTTGATGAATAGAAGATTCAAAGATCATCATTTTTCTTAAATAAAAAGCTTTTGTAAAATTATACACTATACCATTCGAAAGCTTGGAGTCTGTATAAAATTTTTATTAATACTTTTATTTAGCAAGGATGCTTTAAATTGATCCAAAGCGATAACAAAGACATTCATAATGTTACAAAAGATTTCTATTTCAGATAAACACTGTTCTTCTGAACTTTCTATTCATCAAAGAAACCTGAAAAAATTCTACTCAGCTCTTTTCAACACAATAGTAATATTAAATGTTTTTTGAGCAGCAAATCAGAATATTAGAATGATTTCTGAAGGATCATATGACTGGAGTAATGATGCTAAAAATTCAGCTTTTAAATCACAGGAATAAATTACATTTTAAAATATATTCAAATAGAAAACAGTTAATTTAAACAGTAAATATCAAAATAATACTGTGTTTGCTGTACTTTGGATCAAATAAATGCAGACTTGGTGAGAAGAGACTTCTTAAAAAAAAAAAAAAAAAAAAAAAAAAAAACATTAAAAATCTTACTGTTCAAAAACTTTTGACTGGTAGTGTATATGAGAAAAAATCTACCAGAAGACTAAACTAACCATTGCTGCACCATTTAACACTGATCTATAATAAATGGAGTGCATAACCTAATATATCTAAGCAATCTTGCACCATTTGGTTATGGTGGACATTACTCTCAAAAATCTTAACTTTAAAGAAAAAGAAACAGCAAAAATATGTAACAAAGCTATTATAAGAAAAGGTGTTGAGCTTGTTTCAACCTGAAGGCTGTACATGCCTGCACATACTCGCACACATCCACACAAAAGATGTTGCCACACAAGAACGCAATGTACAATTACTTTGTGATACAATACCCACACATTAGCATAATAAAGAACAATATGCCAGCTTTGCACAACTCTAATGATAGACCGCTGAAAATAGAGCCTCTCTCAGCTGAGGTACGAGGAAGTGAAACGGCGTGTGAACTTGAAAACCATTCACGAAGCACGATTTGATAAACCGGTGAAGAAAATTGTCATTATGTTAACCCAGTCAATAATCAGGCAGGTTATATCAAACCCAAACAATTTTCTGTTTTCTAAGCAAGGCTGATTTGATTTGCTCTGATATTTTGCCATTTGAAAGTCTGCTATCACGGCAGAAGCAGCTCATCCAGAAAAGGGGAGTGAGGATTATACACATGTATGTTATTTGTGCTCTGCTGCATTTTCCGTGACAGCTCCCTGACATCAGCGCCCATGCGGATGGCTGCAAGCTAGTTTCTAGAGAAGGGGCCACAGATTTATTTATTTTTTTCCTTTGTGTCTGCAGCACCCTGACACAGCGTCTACACCGGACACGAGCAGCGCGTCACATCGCGTCAAAACAAAACCGCTCACATTGTAATCATTGATGCTGTCTACAATGGAAGCATCCATTGCTGCAGGTTGCAATGCATTTTTAGGACTGTGTTTCTACTTATACCAAACATTTTAACATTTTATTTTTTCTGTTTGTCTGCAATACAAATATTTAATTTTTATTACACTGTTATTACAATAATTTTTAAATAGTTCATTTTACCAGTCAGAATTATTATTATTATTATTATTATTTTTTTTTTTTTTTATTTTTTTGTGTGTGTGTGTGTGTGAAAAAAGTCTCCTTTGATCACCAAGGCTGTATTTATTTGATTAAAAAAATCCTCCATGTCCTGCAAATTCTTTGGTTTTCCAGCATATTTTGCATTTTAATCCTTTCCAGCAGTGACTATGATTTTGAGATGCATCTTTTTACACTATAGACAATTGAGGGACTCAAACACAACTATTAAAAAAGGTTCAAACATTCACTAATGCCCCAGAAAGAAAACACGATGCATTAAGAGCTGGGGGTGAAAACTTTTGAACAAAATGAAGATGTCCAAATTTTTCTTATTTTGTTGAAATATCATTTTTTTACCATTTAGTACTGCCCTTCAGTAGCAACAGAAGATACATGCATGTTTCCCGGAAGACAAATTAAGTACAAATTTACATTGATCTTCAAATTCAAGGGGTTTTCACCCCTTGGCTCTTAATGCATCATGTTTCCTTCTCGAGCATCAGTGAATGTTTGAACCTTTTTAAATAGTTGTGTTTGAGTCTCTCAATTGTCCTCAGTGTGAAAAGATGGATCTCAAAATCATACAGTCACTGCTGGAAAGGGAGGGACTTATGAACAACCATCACAAAATAGTCATAGATCATCCAGGCAACAATACATAGTATTAATAACCAAGGGTTGCCAAACTTTTGAGGGGAGTTTTTGTCTTGTGGACTATATGTAAACATCTTTTATGTAAATATATCTTACTCAGGACAGCCTAAATAAAAAAATAATACATGCATTTTGTATGATCTCTCTTATTTTGTTAAAATTATTCTAATTTTCACAGATTCTGCAAGGGGTTCCCAAAATTACATTTTAAAAAAGTATTACAAAATTGGAAATGTTATTTTAACAATATTACTTTTTATCACATTTTGTTTGTTTTAAATGAATGCAGCCTTGGTGAGCATAACAATAATTATTATATATAATATATAACATATAGTATATTTAACCCATTTTCTATCCTTTAATATAAACGGTGTATTTCACCAGCTTAGTACCAAAATATAACCAGACTGCAACCGACATTCGTGTTTTGTTTCATTCTGTTTCAGAAGGGCAATCAGTTCTGTGCCAGTGCCCTCCGCCTCAGATTGACATGTTCTCCAGTGACTCCTACAGCCACGGCAAACTTTGACCCACTCTCCACTTCTTTTAATCGCAACCCCCCACCACCACCACCACCATCCCTGGCACCACCTACTAGTGTGCTGCTGGAATCCAGTGAAGTGAGACCACTGTGAAAAATTCATTCCGCAGCTTCTAAAAAGCGCTTTGATTCTTAAACCAGGAGCGCTCGAAGTCCCGCTGTCCTCAAATAACCTACATCTACAAACCAATCTGCACTGAACAGCAATATGCTGAGATTGAGTTAATGATGGTCTCAAATCAATGGAGCCTGCTGATGTGTACAGACAAAAGGAATTAGAGCAGGATAGAAGTGGCTGATGATCTGATGTATATATTAAATTGTTTATATTCCTCACAAAAAATAATATAAAAACATGGCAATGGTACAATGTACAGGTACAGTAGATGGCACTAGGGATAGGAATCAGAAGGGATTTGAATACTGTTCTAATTTTTCTCACTCATATAGTACTTTTAAGGAAGTAATAGAAAACTATATAGGTGAGGTCAAAAGTTTACATAGATCTTGCAGAATCTGCAAAATGTTAATTGTTTTACCAAAATATAAGGAGTCAAACAAAATGCATGCTATTTTTTATTTAGTACTGACCTGAATAAGATATTTCACATAAAAGATGTGTGTATGAGAAAATAACAGCTGAATTTATAAAAATTACCTGTTTTAAAAGTTTACATCCTGAATGTTACCTGAATGTTTCACAGCTTTTTTTTTTTGTTGTTGTTTAGTGATCGTTGTTCATGAGTCCCTTGTTTGTCCTGAACAGTTAAACTGTCCGCTGTTCTTCGGAAAAATCATTCAGGTACACAAATTATTTGGTTTTTCAGCATTTTTGTGTATTTGAACCCTTTCCAACAACGACTGTATGATTTTGAGAGCCTATCTTTACACACTGAGGACAACTGAGGGACTCATATACAACTATTACAGGAGATTTAAACGCTCACTGAAGGAAAGGAAACACAATGCATTAATAATTAGGTGGGGGGTGAAAACTTTTTGAATTTGAAGATTAGGGTAAATTTAACTTATTTTGTCTTCTGGGAAACATGTAAGTATCTTCTGTAGCTTCTGAAGGCCAGCACTAAATGAAAAAAAAAAATAGATATTTAGGGAAAATAAGAAAAATGCACACATCTTCATTCTGTTCAAAAGTTTACACCCCAGGTTTTTAATGCATTGTGTTTCCTTCCAAAGCATCAGTGAGCGTTTGAACCTTCTGTAATAGTTGCATATGAGTCCCTCAGTTGTCCTCAGTGTGAAAAGATGGATCTTAAATCATACAGTCATTGTTGGAAAGGGTTCAAACACACAAAAATGGTGATTTTATATAAATTCAACTATTATTTTCTCTTTATGTGAAATATCTTATTCAGGTCAGTACTAAATAAAACTTAACATGCATTTTGTATGATCCCTCTTATTTTGGTAAAATAATTAACATTTTGCAGATTCTGCAAACTTCAACTGTACTGCAACTGTACTGTTCTGCAAACTTCAATTTTTTTTATGTTCTTAACATTGGTTTTCTTTGGAAAACCAAATGTAGTTCTTCTATTGCATCAATGTCAAAACCCTCTCTGTTTGGAAATCTGAATTGCGCATTTTTTTCACAAAATATGGAACCGTTTTTCCATTCCCAGCACTAGATGGAAGTCATTGTGGCAAACGGCTGGGTTACTCATCATATAAACATTGATTTTCAAGCTCTAGATTGTTTTAGAACATTAGCCATGCATTACATAGGGATTCCTGCCTGATAGACTCTGTCTTTCTTTCTCATTAAACGAGTCGAGAAGATTCAATTAGGAATATGTCAAGGGGCCTGAGGTGCTTCTTATATATAGCTTAACTCCAGTTGGTAAACAACTCCCCGCCTGTTTCCCTGGTTTGGTTTAAAGTCAAATCTCTCAGGACGCACTAAACTGCACCAACAGTGACAACGCTGTGGAAAAAAACGCATGTCGAAGTGAGGGTCCCCAGAAAGCCCCTTGTGCATGTATAAAGGATTTAAAGAGAATAAAATGCAGCTAATTAAAATAGTGTTTCCGTGAGATGTTAATGAGGTTTTTGTTACACTTGGGTGGACGTCCTTACATGATGTAGTTCTAATCCCACTGAGTCAGTGCTCTTTGTCCTTGCATAGCTGGCAGCTATAATCCGCAAAAAACTCAGTCAAACATAATTACCGAGCAGTCACATCTGCACATTCGGAAAGTCACCGCATTACTCATCATCAACATCGGCCCTTTTATTCCAATTTTCGTCATAAAAAACACCTAACCGTGCGCAGCGTCTTCCCTCTCTCATGAATGCGTTCTCATTGCCGACGTCTGGCTCATTTCAAATGAAGCATGTTGCGGTAATGAGCCCGTGATGATATCAGCCGTCATGTGTAACCACACATCAGAATGTCAGCAGTTCTGCTGCGGGCTGAAGGTGAGGGGAGCAATAACGACGTGTTTTTGTAAGGCTGCCGCCCACTCTCTGGCGCAGCTTCGGGCCCTGTGCGCACGGGCCTCCTGGGAAAGCTCCAGACGAGGGCTACAGGATTACGCTTTCTCCCCGACAGATTGCGTGTTTACGCTACCGCGCGCTAACCGACGATACTCAACGCACACGCGTGACCTGCTGTACGAGCTCGCTTAAAAGTGTTGTGCAAACAAGACAAGGAGCATTTAAAGCCACAGGTAAAGTAAACACATCCCAAACAAGGTGGTCAGTTTCTCAGGGGTGCATAGAAACACACGCCTCAATTAGGTCAAAACGAAGAGGTGTCTCCTCTCCGCGGGCCGCTCGATCACAACCGTAACGAGGTAGGTTAAAGAATACCGCCTACAGGCTTCTTTCTTCCCAGGCTTAAAGCTGGATGTGTGTGCGAATACAGTCTGTTCTATCAAGAATGCAAACAGTTTTTTTCCCCCGTTACTGAGCCAATTACGGAGATAAAGTGGACTCTCAGGAACGGGAGTGCTCTCGTTTCTAACATCTTTAGCCCTGAATTCGACACGACGCACAATGAACCCAACACAATGCACCTGATTTGTCAAAAAACACAATTCAAAGGCAGTGTGGGAGAGCAAAAGTACCTTATACAATCAGATCGACCCATTTTTGGAAAGTTAAAC
Source organism: Labeo rohita (assembly GCF_022985175.1). NCBI lineage: Eukaryota > Metazoa > Chordata > Actinopteri > Cypriniformes > Cyprinidae > Labeo > Labeo rohita. The sequence goes on from NC_066880.1 coordinate 9,902,242, forward strand.
AAAGCGGCGAGGTCCTATATTAGAAGGATACCATGTACGAACTTAAGAGGTGGAAGCTCTACAGTGCTACTGTCTGAAATCATTTTCTTTTCAGTGATTGTAAAGGGTCTTATTTGCTTAATCCTTTAAAGACCAAGAAAAAATGGCTTGGAATCTATGCCTAGGGTTGTATGAAGTAAAAAATTGTAAGAGGAAGGAAAGCATGCTCAATATTAGAGAAATTATTTGAAATACAATCAAGTGATGCAGCAATAAATGTGTTTTGGACAAGAGAGCCTGGTTCAAAATATATTTATTTCTTATTTACATATAATAATATTTTAACAAAGAAATATATAGTTGTTAAGAAAAAAAATTAAATAACATTAAATTTAAATAATAAATTAAATTTACTATTTATTTATATTTCAAACACTGACAGTCATCAATACACTAATTTCCTACACTGTCTAAATAAATTAAAAACAAAATGCTAAAAACTCAAATAAATAATTTTAAATGCTAAAAGGCAAAAGTTAAGACATTAATTTCTTATTTACACAATAATCTTTTAATAAATATAGTTTTCAATTTATATATGTATGTATGTATATATATATATATATTTATAATTGTCATTTTTGTGTGTATATATATACATACATACATACAAAAATGACAATTATTTAAAAATGACAAAAATTATAAATAATATATTTAGATATTCAAATTTCCTACACTATTTGTTTAAATAAATGAAAATAAACTTGAATAAAATTCGAATAAAATCATTTTCAATGCTAAAAGGTAGAAGTTAAGACATATTTATTTCTTATTTACACATAATATTTTAATGCAAAAAAGTATTATATATGTATAACACAAACAATTTGTAAAAAAAATTACAGAAACAAAGGCATTTATTACATTTTTATATTATTCTTAATTTTCTACATTATTTGTCTAAATAAATTAGTTCGAATAAATCATAAAAAGTTCAAATATATCATTTTAAATGCTAAAAGTCATAAATTAAGCATCACAAAATTATAATATAAAGTATGAAATCTTGATATTCATTTTGGGCTTTGTAGGGTTATTATAGTAATTATTATTATACAAATTATTATAGAGTGTTATTTACCTAAAATTAAAATGAAAAACTTCAAAAAAACCTAGACTTATTTTATTTCAGCTAGATGCCAAGGCAACATTTCGTTATATAGTTTAACTTAAACTTTAAACTAAAACTGAAAAATTTATTTAATTTAAAATCATTTAAAAAGATAACAACAACAACAAAAGTACTTTTATCTAAAATTAAAATAAAATAGAAAAAAAATACAACAAACTAACCCTGAAATAAAAATTAAACTATACAGACATAAAAATAATTTTTAAAAGACAAAACAACAATAAAATAGCTACAACTTTATTTAAAATTAAAATAAAATAGAAAAAATACAGACTTATTCAATATATTCGTAAAAAACAAACTACTATCTCAGTAAATAAAATAAGACTACATGTTTGCAAAAGACTACATTTAACAGGTATTAAATCTGTTCATTTTAAGATAAAGTAGAGTTAGATTACAGCAATAGTAAAATACAAATATCTATAATATCAGCTGATAACCAAAATGGTACCAATATATTGTGCACATTGTGACAACAGGAAGATCCAGTCATCAAACAACTGCAAGAGGCTTCTAAGATGTCTATTTTCATCCTCACAAAGGCATGATCTGTGCTCATGAATGATTCTTTGAGGCTAAAATCAGCTGAGATGTGCATATCTATAGTCATGTAACGTTCTCAGCTGGATTTCCCATCGACGGGCTAAGTGTTTGGCCCCAGCGGTGGCTATGCAGAAGAGTGTAGTGTGAGCAAGCAGTAGTGTGGGGCAGTGGCAACTCACACCCCGCCTATCCAGCTCCAGAGTGCGGCCATCAGCAGGGTCTCCGGGTTGATTGGCCATGGCACTTCCTGAGTGCCAGGCAGAGAAGGATGTGACAGTGTGAAGGGACGCACTCTAGGGAGGGGTGAGTGAGACAGAGCTACTAAATAAAGTCACAGGTCTCTACACTGCCCAAACCACTGCACGAAAACAAGACAAATGGTGTGTGCGCACCCTAAATTGACCCTATATTTCACAGACAAATGCAAAAATTGCAAATAATTAAGAAGAATATGTATGTACAGTTGGGGGCAAAAGTTTACACCCCCCTTTCAGAATCATTCAAAATGTTCATTATTTTACCAAAATAAGACGGATCATACAAAATGCATGTTATTCTGTACAATATTGTGTATTGTGTATTTAGTACTGAGCTTAATAAGATTTCACATAAAAGATGTTTACATGTAGTCCACAAGAGATTATAAAAATGACCCAGTTTTAAAAGTTTACATCCCCTTGATTCTTAATACTGTGTTCTTACCGGAATGATCCACAACTGTGTTTTTTTGTTTAGTGATAGTTGTTCATGAGTCCCTTGTTTGTCCTGATCAGCTGTTCTTTAGAAAAATCCCACAAATTCTTTGGTTTTCCAGCATTTTTGTGTATTTGAACCCTTTCCAACAATGACTGTATGATTTTGAGATGAAAACTTTTGGAATTTGAATATCAGTGTAAATTTAACTTATTTTGTCTTCTGGAAAACATGTAAGTATATTCTGTAGCTTCTGAAGGGCAGTACTAAATAAAAATATATATATATTTAGGCAAAATAAGAAAAATGTACACATCTTCATTCTGTTCAAAAGTTTTCACCCTCACCTTCTAATGCATTGTTTTTTCATCTGACGCATCAGTGAGTGTTTGAAACTTTTGTAAATGGCATCATTTCTGTAAATTAAAATATTATTTTCTCTTGTGGACTATATGTAAACATCTTTTATGTGAAATACCTTATTCAGGTTAGTACTAATTAAAAATTAACAAGTGTTTTGTATGATCCCTCTTATTTTGGTAAAATAATTAACATTTTGCAGATTCTCCAAGGTGTATGTAAAATTATGACCTCAACTGTATATGCATGTTAAATTTGACTGAAAACTGAAAAAATGGATGATACTACAATTAATAATAAAGTTTTAGTTTCCACATGTACGGGGTGCTGAAATCAACCCAGTCTTTTCAATGGTTCCATCTGTGCTGCTCTATAAACAATGGCTCCTGAATGAGCCTATTTCAATAAAAGATTAAGCACTTTTATTGGAAATTGACCTTGAGCCTTGAAATCAAAGAACTGCATCTTCAAAGCCGATGCATTCAAAGGACGCTCTCTGTGTGTATGCATGTGTACGTGCACTATTCTATGCTCTCGGATAGTATGTGCAGGAGAGAGCGGACAGTGGATCTGTTTGGTTTTGTACTGTTTATTATTGTCTTCAGCTCACTTGACTCTTGACAGAGACAGAGTGAGATGAGCAGAAAGGGGAGGGTCATTAATCATGGGATGGAGGTTGGGTTCTGAGCCAGACTCGTCCATAGCATTGGTTTCTTGCCTCTTTTGTCTTCTGCGCTGAATGAACGAGAGGGAACACGAGAGAACTCTGGATGATCAGTCAACACGCTCTCATGCCTCTACTGATCACAGAGCACTCAGATGGAAAACAACAGAAAGAACAAGAAACATAAGCCTCTCACAGATCTCTGTGGCCCTGTTTACACCTGGTATTAACATTTCGAGTGAGCCAATCACAAGCGGTCAGGTGAGACAGATTACACAGGCATCTCAAACGCTTCTCCAGTGACCATCTGTGTAAGATCTCAACAAACAACAGCGATTTTTGTAAGCATACACATTGTTTTCTGTCAGTCAAAAGATGGTGAAGATAGAGATGTTTTGCTGCAGTGATTGTTGTTACAAGAGCAGATCATTCAATGTCATTTTGAATATTTCTTATTTTATTTCATTCTTTATTATGATTGAACATGAATTATCTATCAACAATAGCATACTTATAAATCAACATTAAGCTTGATTAATCAAAACTGTAAAAATAGTATTTGTTTTGTCACCAAACAGTAACTATGAACAACAGTACATTTATAAATTAACATTATGATTAATAAAAGCTGTAACAGTTTCATTGGACTTATTATGAACAATCACTTGAACAATAATATATTTAGAAATTAACACTAACCTTAATTAATAAATTATTATTATTTTATTATCCACAAATATGAATTAAGTATTAACAATTTCATTTTTTATAAATTCACATGAACTTTGATCAAAATCATATATTTATAAATTACCATTAACCTTGATTATTCAAAGTTGGAGCAATTCCAAAATTCGTTTATTTATTCCATTAGTTTATTTATTATTATTATTTATTAATAAAAACATGAATTAACTAGGAACAACAGATGTATCAGTTACCACTAACATTAATAAAATCTGTAAAAATATGTTTATTTTATTGATTCATAAAACTTTTATTTTAAATTGCAATAATATTTTACAAAATTACACTATACGCATTTTTAAATTTGACTGAAAACTGAAAAATAATTGCTGATAATAATAAAATATTTTTTATTTATGATCAACAAACATTAACAAAAATAATAAAATAGTTTATTTATAAATAACATCAACCTTAAATAATTAAAGCTAGAAAAATGTAATAAACATCAGTTAACTAGGAAAAGTAGTGTATTTATTAATGTACATTAACCTTGATTAATAAAAGCTGTACAAATAGTATTATTTATTGTCAAACATGAATTAACTTCGAACAATATTATTTTAAGAAATTAACATTAACTTTGATCAACCAAGGCTGTATTTTTTTTTTCATTCATCAACAACAAACATTAACTATGAACAATAATACATTTATAAATGACCATTAATCTAGATCAATTATTTATCATGAACAAACTTTAAAAGTAATAAAGTAATAAAATAATTCATTTATAAATAACATTAACCTTGATTAATCAAAGCTAGAAACATGAAATAAGTATATTAATCAATTACCACTAAAATTAATAAAAGTTGTAAAAATGTTATTTCATTTATTAATAAGAAACCTGAATTAAATACGAACAATAGTGTGTTTTTTAATGAACATTAACCTTGATTAATAGAAGCTGTATAAATAAATAAAGTTGCTCTCTGTTAGTTCAAGATAGAGTGTGCATTACAACTAATGTTAAAGGGGTCATCGGATGCAAAGTTCACTTTTACATGTTGTTTGAACATTAATGTGTTGGCAGTGTATGTACAAATCTACCCTATAATGATAAAAATCCATGCAGTGGTTTTTAATTAATCTGTAAAAATAATATCCCCTTTTATAAATTCGGCATCACACCAATAGAGGCCACTTACACGATAGTTGATTGACATGAGCGTCTTACTTTAAACAGCTGTAACAGTCCGACCTCCACTGTTTCGATGTTGGAGCAGGGATGTAAATTAGACAAGAATATCTCCTTCACTTCCAGCAGAAGTGAGTATAAGGGTTTATCTATGAATCTTTGTGATCGCCTTACCTAATAACGTGCTAGTTAGCAAGTTTAGCCATTAAACGCGGCTAAAGTAAACAGGCTCGTCACTCCACAGAGAGAAGAGAGGGGCGGGGCGAGCAGAGCTCATTAACATTTAAAGCAACCTCGACCAGATCAGGATGATTTTTGAGGAGCTGATTTTGGCATGGTAAAAAGGGTGTTGTTTTACACTACCATTGAGAATTTTTAACCAAAGTATATTAAAGACTTTTCATTAAGATCCTGAAGAATCATATCAGCTTGTGGAAAATGTGCATCCGATGACCCCTTTAACAAATTGTAAAGCCATGTTTTTGAATCACAACACAGCAGATCCCATTTACTCCAGTATTTACAGTAGCAATCTGAGACACTTGTTAATACTAACAAGAACACTGTTGGGCATGTTTCCACCATTATTTCCAGTCTTCAAACAGTGGTGGCATTGCACAAGCATGCAATACCTTAAAAAAAACGGTCAGAACATCACACTCGCATCAGAGAAGGAAACTCGGCTGCGTTGGATGCCAGTGATACCCAGATGTGGGGCCCGCAGCTGCTGGCTAATTAACTCTTCTCCTCTGCACACCTGTATGGAGGAAAGTCTGTCCTGACAGCCACTGTTGGGCCTCGCTGGGTCTAAACATGCAATTGCACAGCAGATGTTGTCGCATTTCACACTTTGTTGAACAAATATTTCACAGCTTTGAAAAAAAGCGTGGGACGGGTGGCCAACATCGGGCGGAGAATAACAGCTACCTGTAGCCTACTGTTCACACAGATGGCTGAAGTCACAATTTAACAACCCACTCATGTAAATCACACTTTGATTTACTGTTAATGTCAATGAGACATCTTTTAATTCTACGATTTAGAAACGCACATCCCCTACTTGCCATTCCTTGTGGATTAATGGTGTTTTTTTTTTAATCGTTAATGATGCGGTAATCAATTAATATCTCAAAATAAACAGCAGAAACTGGCAGTAGGTTGCACACAGCTGAATGGTCTGTTTACTTCCAAGTTCTGTTTGCATGATGCTGATTTTTAATACACAGGGAAAAAAAATAGCATACAGAAAGTATTTTAATTACGGCGCTTGGGGTGGCAGAGAATGACATGCATAATTTCTCATAATCTCCTGTGTTGTGTATAGAAATATGTATTTTTTTAATAAAAAAGTCAAGAAAGGAAAGAAATTACGCCGTTTTCCTATACAAATTGACTTTCCTTATTAACTCCTTTATCATTTTTCTCTATGAGGCGAGGATGTAGGGATTGTAATAATATCTAGTTTAATATATTCAGCTGAAAGATGGTGCTCAGGGGCCTGTGCAGGGAGCTCATTCTCTGCATGGGTGCTATTTAACAGGGCCAAACTCAGTATGTATGCTGTGGACCAATATGCCATCCTGTGTGTCAGCAGTTTGGAGTCTCACAGGGTTCCCGATTGTCAGAGAAAAAGAATGGAAGACACTGGCCTGGCAAAACCGTGGGGGGGAATATACAAAAAAATGAACTGTGTCCACTGTTTATCAACATGCATTTTGTGGGTCGCTTCTAAGTGCTATGCGGACTGCAGCAGACTTATGTGATCTGGCGTACTTTACTGAATCGACTTTTTAAAATGCCAATATGCTTGGCTACATTGTGTTTCTGGTATGTGCTTGTTTATAATGCTCTTCTCCATCATTCAAGCATCATTTGATGAATTGCTGCTGTCATGATCGATAGAAAATGTATAGAACCATTCTTGCGCTATTACTGCCTGTGGCATGTTAACTACATTGAGTTTTCCGAACGAGGCGCAATTTATAACAAAACTAATTTACATAAAGGAGGCTCGTTAACATGAAAAAACAACAATGACTTCATTTAAATACAGCGAGAGCTATTTAAGCACCTTAAGGGAATGATTCATTCAAAACTTTTTGTTCTGTCATCATTTATTCACCCTAATATCATCCCAAACCTTTATGACTTACTTTTCTGCAGACTTGGATACAAATTTAAAAGGATAGTTCACTTAAAAATGAACATCCTGTCATTAATTATTCACCCTCATGTCTTTCAAACCATTTTCAGAACAGATATTTTATTAAATCCAAGAGCTTTCTGACCCCGCATAGACAGCAATGCAATTGAGACATTTGAGGCCCAGAAATGTAGTAAGGACATTGTTAAAATAGTCCATGTGACATCAGTGGTTCAACAAGCTCTCGGATTTCATTAAAAAAAATATTAATTTGTGTTCTGAAGATGAACGAAGGTCTTATGATTTGGAACGACATGAGGGTGAGTAATTAATGACAGAAGATTTATTTTAGGGTGAACTATTCCTTCAAGCAGGCTAAATGTAATGCTGAGGTCAAAAGTATACATACACCTTGCAGAATCTGCACAATGTCAATTATTTTACCAAAATAAGAGTGATCATACAAAATGCATGTTATTTTTTATTTAGCACTAACCTGAATATGACATTGCACATAAAAGAAATTTTTTTTTTGTTTTTACACTGTATGTAAAACTTTACATACAGTTGACTTTTAATGTTGTGTTGTTACCTGAATGATCCACAGCTGAGTTTTTATTATTTTTATTTATTTATTTTTTTAGTGACAGTTGTTCTAACCTTAACAGTTACACTACCCGCTGTTCTTCAGAAAATCCTTCAGGTCCCACCAATTCTTTGGTTTTTCAGCATTTTTGTGTATTTGAACCCTTTCTAACAATGACTGTATGACTCATATGCAACTATTACAGGAGGTTCAAACACTCACTGATGCTCCAGAAGGAAAAACAATGCATTAAGAGCCAGGGGTGTAAATGTTTGAGCAGAATGAAGATGTGTATATTTCTTACTTTGTCTAAATATCATATTTTGTTTCATTTAGTACTGCCCTTCAGAAGCTACAGAAGATACTCACATGTTCCCCAGAGGACAAAATAAGTAAAATTTACCCTGGTCTTCAAATTCAAAAGTTTTCACCCCCCAGCTTTTAATGCATTGTGTTTCCTTCTGAAGCATCAGTAAGCATTTGAAGCTTCTGTAATAGTTGCATATGAGTCCCTCAGTTGTCCTCAGTGTGAAAAGATGGATCTCAAAATCATACAGTCAGACAAAAATGCTGAAAAACCAAATAATCTGAGGGACCTGAAGGATTTTTCAGCAGATTACCTGTTCAGGACAAACAAGGGAGTCATGAACAACGATCACTAAACAAAAACACAGCTGTGGATCATTCAGGTAACAACACAGTATTAAGAATCAAGTGTATGCAAACTTTTGAATATTATTTTCTCTTGTGGACTATATGTAAACCTCTTTTATGTGAAATATCTTATTCAGGTCAGTACTAAATAAAAAATGACATGCATTTTGTATGATCCCTCTTATTTCGGTAAAATAATTAACATTTTGCAGAATCTGCAAGGTGTATGTAAAATTTTGACTTTAACTGTACATGTAGAAATGTAAGATTAAACAACTTAAATTTCTTAAAACACTATTTATCACTCAAAGATATCATATGACTTAAACTTAAGTCATTTTAACTGCATGGATACAAAGCAAAGCATACAGTACAATTCTTCACAATCATTCTCTCATATTCCACAGAGGAACGTCATACAGATTTGGAATGGCATGAGGGTGAAGAAATGACAGAATATTCATTATTAGATGAACTATTCTTTTAAAGAGGCATGAAACATTACATTTTGCACCAACATGGAGTTCACAAAGTTCATGTGAATGGTACAGAACAGCAGGAGTTATTACGTCTTCCCACTGTTTTCCTGCATCAAAACCCAACTGACCTCATTTTCTGGACTCCTGCTGATTTGCACCAGGCTGCAGATGGTCATACGGGGAGAATATCTGTCATGTTCTTGTACACAGAATCTTTTATTCCATTGACTGCAGCTTATAATATTGCTTATACGTGCAGAGCGTAACAACGGCAGGTGAAGCTGGGTCGACCAGGGGGAATGCCTGACTCAAACGGACCGCGAGCAAAGACAGCCAATCTCCACGACAATTTAGCTGATCATAATCTTTACAATGTGATTCCCCTGGATATCATGTCGTAAGACTACGGAGTAGGATAATGAAATTTTGTAATGAAATTTGGAGAAATGTGCCGAGCCGGATACTTAGCTTTGAATGAGTTTATTGATTGTACAGGCTTTAAACTCAGTTGGGTTGTTTAAGAGAAAGTGTATGAAAGGGATAATGTACAATCAGTCAGTCATTATCACAAAATTAACCCAGACAGGGCGATCAAGACCCCAACATGAATTCAGAGGTCAAATACAGTAATGACAGGCTGACTATACACCATCCATCTTATTATATGGCTACTTGCTTGCTTGTTTAATGAAATATATTAATAAACAGATCGTTAAATGATCTAATGTTAAGTTCATCATTAAATATAAAACAAATATATTATAAAATGAAAAATTCTCTCTATATAAATATATATATATATATATATATATATATATATATGTGTGTATATATATATATATATATATGTGTGTGTATATATATATATATATATATATGTATATGTATATGTGTGTGTGTGTGTGTATATATATATATATATATATATATGTATAGTAACACAGTATTATACATAAAAAGTTACAAATATATGATACAAAAAGTGCAAAGAAGACATACGATATACAAACTGAATTTCATATGCGCACATATCGGCATGCTGTGCGGACTAACCGAAAGCGCTATCTGTAAAAGTTGAAAATATACCCAGCATGCCCACTAAAAACATCTGTAGGATGTTGATAATTTATTCTTCATTGATGAATGAGTCTGACAAACACTAGAATGTTTACATGTTCCTCCCTCACAAACACTTCATGCACTAAATAGCTCCGGCGAATCAACTTTTTCTGCAATTTCGGATGAAACCGCGTGCCTCTCACGCACCACTGCGATCTGTGGACATGCGTGACAAGGCCTGACGGAGGGGGGCCGTCTCCTACACTTTCCTGACACTTATATAAATGAGCAAACAGACTGAGAAAACTTGAGAAGGGAAAAACAAGTCATTTCCATGTATGAGACATCTCATTTTACGCCTTCCTATCAGTGTCTGGCTGCCGAGATCTGTGTGCGTGTGGGCTGAAGTGCTTGTGTCAAAAAGAGGGATTGTATCATCTGTCCTCTGTCCTTCTCTCTTGTTCTCTGTTATTCATGCCATTCAAACGGCCCTCCCCTCCAGTGGCTTGCTCATGCTTGAAAGTGAAAGAAGGGAACCATGCAAGGCATGTTTTTCCTTCTCTCCTTCCTGTCGTAAAGGGCTGAGAGGGGGGCGATTAGTGTCTGCTGTCTCTCAGAAAGTTACAGCTTGTGTACCAGGAGACACAGGATGTTACCACTTGACAGATGAAAAGCGAGAAGAAAAGCTTTTTGGAAAAGGAGAGAGACAGGATGCATGATACAATGTACATGAATATGTGACAAAGGTGCACGCAATCTGCCGGGACCTTGTGTTGCTTGTGTTTAAAAAGCTAGCTATTGGGGAGCTTGTTACGCACTGAAATAAATGCTATATACGCCCAGGCATCTCATTCTAATTTACACATTATTACAGGTACATAAAATGAAGCTTACTATACTAGAAAACTTACACAGGTAAAACATTCCAGCACAAAAAATAGAGGACGACCTGTGCAGTCCGATTACAAAAGACATGAGCTGGTGAGGGAATCAGAAACAAAGTGTGAACAGTCTACTCCAGCTGATTCTCAAACAAATGATTCTTTGAGCCATTCCTTTTAAGTGAATGAATGCATTCCAAAGTTTTCCTGAGAAATTATTCTTTATAAAGCATATCTTTGAATGAATCAGAATGAAATTGAATAAAGAAATCAAAGCCATAAAATGCAACCATTGTAGACCCAAATGACTTTTGTGAGTCATTCCTTTTAAGTGAATCAAAATCACACACTGCAACAAATGTATTCTAAAGTTTTCTTGACAGATGACTCCTTATAAATCAGACCTTTGAGTGAATCAGAATGATATCAAATTAATAAATCAAAGCCATAAAACACAACCAATGTAGACCCAAACAAATGAACTCTTATGAGTCATTCCTTTTAAGTGAATCATAAACACACAGTGCAACGAATGTATTCCAAAGTTTTCCTGACAAATGATATTTCATAAAGCAGATCTTTGAATGAATCAGAATGAAATTAAATAAATTAATCAAAACCATAAACTGCGTCTGCACCAATAGCCTCGTGGCTAGTGTGCCGACATATAGCGCCGTTGGGCTGCGGGTGTCCCGGCTTCGAATCCCAGCTCGTGGACCTTTCCCGATCCCACCCCCTTCTCTCTCTCTCCCACTTTGCTTCCTGTCCAACTACACTGTCATATCTAAATTAAGGGATAAAAACGCCAAAAATAAATCTAAATCTAAAAAAAAACAAAAAAAACACAAGATGCAACCAATGTAGCCCCAAACAAATGACTCTATGAGCCATTCCTTTTATTAAATCAAAAACATGCAGTGTGACAAATGTACTCCAAAGTTTCTCTGACAAATGACTCCTTATAAAGCAGAACTTTTGGGTGAATCAGAATAAAATCAAATGAATGAATCAAAACCATAAAAAGCAACCAATGTAGATACAAACAAATGACTCTTATCAGGCATTATTTTTAAGTGAATCAGAAAGACACAGTGCAACAACTGTACTCCAAAGTTTTCCTTACAAATGATTCCTTATAAAGCAGATCTTTGAATGAATCAGAATGAATCCAAACCATAAAACGCAACCAATGTAGAAACAAATGACTCTTATCAGCCTTTTCAGTGAATCTTGAACATATAACACAAACAGTTCCAGGTGTACAGGTCTAAGTGTTTCCTTGAGTGAATAAAACATGTGAACCAGTTCTTTTTAGTGAATCAAAAACATACAGCACCCAATGTGTCCCCAATCAATGATTCTTATGAACCAGTTCTTTTCACATCTGTGTTGTTTATTATTATAAGGCCAATGTAATATATCATTGAACTACAAGGCCAATTTTTGTTTTGTTTTTTTAATGTTGCATTTACAAAAGATATAAAAATGGTTAAAAAGTGGAAAATAATCACCTTTTCTTTATCATAAGTACTTAAAAAACTGTTAATCAAGGATTCAGAACTACAATTAAAAATGTACTTACAATTTTCATCTCCAATCATATATATAAAGTGATAGTTCACCCAAAAATGTAAATTACTCAATTATTTACTCACCCTCAAGTAATCTTAGGTTTATATGACTTTCTACTTTCAGATGAATACAATCGGAGTTCTATAAAAAAATGTCCTGGCTCTTCCAAGCTTTATAATGGCAGTGAATGGGTGTTGAGATTTGACTCCTGCTGATGAATGCGGAAGTGAAGAACATGGAAGCGCAGTTGAGAGCACAAAACACCAGTGACGAATTAGAAGTACAAAATGAGGATTTGTAAAGAAAAATGTGGGAGGATTTCGATATAAGCCAAGAAGAGATTTCCTTTGCTGTAAACAAAAACTTGGTTCTCACGAGACTAGCGTATTCTCAACAGAGCTTATGCTATGCCTACTTGTTTAGCTAGAGATTATGGTTAATAAAGTTTAAATATGGATCATTTTCTTACATAAATGTATCGATTCGCTATAGACGGCTTTATTAGAATGAAGTCATATATACATAGAATGGCTTGAGGGTGAGTAAATCATGGGGTAATTTTAATTTTCGGTGAACTATCCTTTTAAAATAATTGTATCACTTATCACACTTAAAAGACTCATTGTGATTTTGCCCTGTGTAAGCATATGGTGCCTTCACATCTCAAATCATTATTCCACATTGGCTGGACATTAAGTGTCGGCAGATGAGAGGCATCAGCCCAAAGACTAAAAACAAACCCAGGCCGGTCAAGTTCCCTCCAAGCGGTCCTTCCTGCTTCTTCATTACAGAAAATTCCGGGACTAATTGCCCGGACCCCATGCCATCTGATAATTACCCTCAGATGCTGCCTAACCCCCCTTTAAGAAGAAAACGAGCTTGAGACATCAGTTACTCTTGCCTTGGAGGCATCTCACAACATTATGCCAACAGATGTCAGGCATGACCACCACCAGGCCCCCGGGTGGTGACGACAGACCGCCGGCGTAGTGGCACTCGTACCGAAACGTTCGTCTCCCGGGCGTATAGAAACTAAAATTAGGGACAAATCACTGGTGGTCAGTATTGGTGGGAGAGGGTACATTAATAAAGAAAAGAAACAAACAAAACGATGCAATGGAACCAGAAAAACACCTTGGCTCTGGGCACACAGATGGTCTCTATAAGGGTGTGCTGTCTCACAGAGAGACCTCAAACAAAGTACCCAGCAGCCCAGTAAAAGCACTCCTGCACATCTGGCCTTGTTTGGCGGCCCACCCAGCTCTGGGCTCACCCAGCATTTCATTGAAATGAAATCAACACACCGGGCCCATCTGTCACATTGTGCACTGTGCAACCTCACTGCATTTGAGATACGTAAATAGAGGCGGTATAATTTTTTTTTGGTGGTATCAATGGTATTCTTTAAAAATTACTAAAAAAAAAAAAATACATATTGGGGGTATCAAGTATTTTTACTGTCACCTTTTATCAGTTTAATGTGTCCTTGCTGGATAAAAGTATTAATTTCTTTCAAAAGAAAATCAATGGAACCTTGTTCCTGCTATCATAAAGATGAGAAATAAATTTCAAGAACATTGCGATAGCTGACTCTATAGTGTCTTGGCACAACTAGTTCCACTGCATGCACTAAATGCATCAACCAGCCAATCAGAAACCAAGAACTCTTACGCACCTTAACTAATGCAATGCAATTCAGAACTTGCAAATGAAGTCCAAAGGCCAAGATCTGACCGTTATTTTTAATGGGATCTCGTCAGACCTATCTGCATTCATGAAAGTGTGAGCAGCTGATGGGAGCCGGTGAGGGAATATACGGCACATTCCTACTTTCGCCTCTCTCCTTCTTCCCTAGCTATTCAATAAACATCAGCAACACTGTAGAACAGAAGGATGCCCTAACATGGCCCAATGCTGAAAGGTTTTGTTTCAGTAATGGAGGCGGTCCAGGCGGGAGAGAAGAGAGAAAGATGCTTGAAGATCAGCATTCATGTCAGAAAGTGTTGAAGTGGAAAGAGGTGTCACGCCTTAAGCACTTGACCTTCACATGACCAAACTGAGAGATATAAAAACCGGAGACAGCTGACTGAGATCATTCGCTGGAGAAAAAAGTGGTTGATTTGGCCCAAATCAATTACCATAACTGATACCATAGAGAAAAGAAAGGTCATGGGCGAGTAAATACAAGGTTTTAGTTGATGATTCACTTGCTTCTGTTCAACGTATGTTATGGCTGCGGGTAGAGGACAGCTCTTTAAAGGATTAGTTTACCCAAAATGAAAAATCTGTCATCATTTACTCACCCTCATGTCATTCCAAACTCATATGACCGGCTTTCTTCTCTGGTCACTATTTTTAAAGCAATTGGGAGCCTACAATTCATAAGAGAAGCAGCGGTTCTCATTTAAAGGATTAGTTTAGTTCTAAATAATTTACTTACCCCGATGTCATCCAAGATGTTTATGTCTTTCTTTCTTCAGTCGAAAAGAAATTAAATTTTTGAGGAAAACATCCCATAATTTTTCACTATATAGTGGACTTCAATGGGGATTGAATATTTCAGTGTGCAGCTTATCTAACAAAACGATATGTCATTTTCTAAAAAACAAAAATACAATTTTATATACTTTATACCACAAATGCTCGTCTTGCATTAGCTTGACTTTACACATTACAAAGTCATGTCGGAAAGGTCACACATGAGGTAGGTGGAAGGTACCGATCCAGTGTTTACAAAGTGAAACATGCAAAGAAAGTTAAACGCCCTTTACAAAAAAAGCTAAAACAACGATGTCAGACAATTTTGAAGTTAGAGGAGAAAATGAGATGGAGTTTTTCAAGCTACCCTACCTTTTTGAACTGAAGTACATGAAGAACTTACCACGAGTGACCTTTCCAACATAAATATGTAATGCGTGAAGTTGTAGACCCGCATTGCAGAACTAGTGCAAGATGAGCATTTGTGGTTAAAATTTTTAGAAAATGACCAATTGATTCGCTAGATAAGAGTCTTATTCCTTGGCTGGAATTGTGTGAAGCCCTTTGAAGTTGCATTGAAACTGCAATTTGGACCTTCAACCCATTGATCTCCATTAAAGTCCACTACATGGAGAAAAATCCCAGAATGTTTTCCTCAAAAACTTTAATTTCTTTTCGGCTGAATAAAGAAAGATATGAACATCTTGGACGACATAAGGTTGAGTAAATTATCGGGAAAATTTAATTCAGGAGTGAACTAATCCTTTAATGAACAAATCATTCCTTTGAATGATTTCACATCTTTTCAATTAAACTGGTCGATCCAATTCAGAAAACTGGTCTGACTCATTCATTCGTGAATCAGTCTAATCCATTCAACTCACTGATTCAATCTGACCGTAGAATTAAGAACTAACTAGAGGGGAAGAATTTTAGTGTATATTGACTTGTACATACTAAACTATTTTAGTACCAACTATTTGAGTTGACTAAACTAAAAATTTGTTTTGGTAAACTTAAAAGCTGGATTTGTTAGCCAGCTGCCTTAAAATTTTAAGTTGAATCAACTCAAATATCTAAGTTGTCACTTAGTACAACTTAACATTTCAAGTTGACTAAACTTTTTTGTGTTGACTGAACTTAAAAAGCCAGCCAGGTAACAAATTATTTTAAGTTGACTCAACAAATTTTTTTTTACAGTGTACAAATAAAGATCATTTTAGATGTTTAATTACTATTTGGAGCATTGGGATTGCTAGAAGAGGGATTATTTTGCCAGCACGGGTCACAAATAATCTAAATACAATGTATAAAGCAATGCTCACACAGAGGTCACTTTCTAACCAAGCAGCTTTCTGTTGTTTTTGACTGAATTTGTACAATTTTGCCCTGCAAGGGTGAATATGACTGCACCCAGGTGGAAATAACTCCAATTTATGTCCTAGAGAGCTCTGTAAATCTACATAAGTGAGTCCAAAACTTGAATGGGTACAGTTACATTAACAGTCTATTGCCATTTGAGCTAGAGCCAAAAAGCATTAAGAAGAACAAGAAGAAACCTGCTTTATCATATTTAACTTCTGCCCTCACCAACCATCTCAAAAATGCACAGACGCATACTTGACCACACAAAACGAGGCAAAACAGCAACCTGCAAAAATGTTGAGCAGTCAAAGACAACAGTTAACAGATAACCTGGCTGTACTTTGCTTTTTAAGCAAAGTGCATTTGCATGCAACTGGCATCAATGGGTCTGGTAATTAGCAGCAGTGATTAACCGGTCAGCAGTGGAGGCCCGTGTGGAGGCAGGTTGATCAAGCCACCCCTCCTTCCTGACCCTTCTGGAGGCTTCGCTGCATTCTAAGCAGCAGCTAGTGATTAACACTGACACAATAGTGTGGGGCGGGAGCACCGCCCTGTTGACATGCCAGCAACCCCTCAAGAAGAACATATTGCCTCCCTTGCTGCTACAGATATATGTGGTGCATTTGAGCATTTTGCGGTGTAATATTCCCTTCCCATCATTTACAGTGATGAATAAAGCTTTTCTGTGCAACGTATTTTCTGTTTGTTGAGCAGCAACTCAAATAAGTAGCAAACGATCTGATAATACTGTCTTGTCTGAATCTCTGTGCCATTTTTTCTTCTATTGTGTGACCATACGCCCCCACAAATCTGCTCAACAAGCTCACCCTGATGTTCTGAGCAAGGTTTGGTGCTTGTTCAATGGAGCTTTGATTGCATTGAATCTAATGTCCCTTACAGGTGTGCAGACAGAGAAATGTGCCTGAAATTTATCACCCATCCCTGCTAGAAAAAAAAACAGAAAAGAAAAGCATAAAACCAGCATGGATAAGCTGGTCCTGCTGGATTCTCAGCCTTGTAGAGCTGTTATACAGCTGGTTTACCATCTACGACGCCTGTAGAATAAGCAAACCTGTCTTGCAAAGTAGATATAGCTGCAAAACAACAAAATATGCTGGTTAGGTATGTTTTGAAGCATGACAGCTGGTTTGAGCTGGTTTAAGATGGTCCTGAGCAGGAGCTAGCTGCTTAGGACCAGCTTAGCACCAGCACATCATCATCTTAAACCAGCTCAGGACTAGTTTAAACCAGCTTAAACCAGCTGCCATTCTTCAAAACATACCTAACCAGCATATGCTGTTTTTTTCAACAACTTACACATAAATGTAAATTCTTAAAATTATGTCATCATCTACTCACCTTCATGTCATTCCAAATCTGCATGACTTACTTCTGTAAAACACGCTAGATAATCTTTCAACCATTCTTTAAACCATTTTTGTCCATACTATTAAAGTTAATGGGTTCCAAAGCAACACCAGACTCCAATGACTTTCACTGTATGAATGAAAAAAAGGGGGTTTGGAATGAAAGGAGGAAGTTATAAAAAAGAATTTACATTTTTCGGTGAACTATCCCAAAAAGACAATTTATAAATTGTCATTTATTTTAGAAAATAACCGATCGTTTCCTTTAAAGGGGTCATCGGATGCTAAGTTCACTTTTACATGTTGTTTGAACATTAATGTGTGTTGGCAGTGTATGTACAAATCTACCCTATAATGATAAAAAACTAATCTGTAAAAATAATATCCTCTTTTTCAAATCGAGCCATTCTCAGATGCTTGTCGTTGTCACACTGACAGAGGCCGCTCCCACGATAGATGATTGACATGAGCGTTTTACCCTAGATCAGCTGTAACAGTCCGCCCTCTTTTGTTTCAATGCCGGAGCAGGGATGTAAGTTAGACAAGAATATCTCCAATTGAGCCATTGAGGTGTTGTGTTGCTGGATGTAATAATGAACATAGTGGTCGTCATTTACTCCCGACATCTGAGCCACTGAAGATTACGTTTGTTTGTGAAGGGAATGCGCCTCCCGATCTACATAAATGTGTCTATGTTCGCACAAATCATTCGTGATCCAGCTTCACTTACAGCAGAAGTGAGTATAAGGGGTTTTTTTATGAATCTTTGCGATCGCCTTTCCTAATAAAGTGCTAGTTAGCAAGTTTAGCGGCTAAACTCAACCAGAATGAGATTATTTTTGCAGAGCTGATTTTGGCAAGGTAAAAAGGGTGTTGTTTTACACAACCATTGAGAATTTTTAACCAAAGTATATTGTAGACTTTTCATTAAGACCCCAAAGAATCATATCAACTTGTGGAAAATGGGCATCCGATGACCCCTTTAATTATTTTTATAAATAGAAAAAATGTAAATATGTATTATTTAAAACAACTTTTAAGTAATCTAAAAAGTGAGAACACATTACCTAAAATTTGTAATTTGGATTTTGTTACTAACTACAGTTTTCATCATGTAATCTGAAATAATGACTACTTTTGTATTAAATGTAAATGTCTAAGCTTTTCTCCTTTTTCTAGCAGGTATAGTAGTTTTAAACAAAAACTGACATTTGGATGCTTTATACAGTTTGCCCTCCTAGAGGAGAACAAAGCCCGCCATATCTGTGCGTCTGTACAGATTCACAAGGCGGCAGTCAGCCGCTCAATCTGGCCTGGATACGCACTACACAAACTGCCTCAGACTTCAAAGCGAGCTCTTAGAGACACACTAAACCGCAGTTAACGTTCAGGTGAAAGTAACTAGAAGTCAATTACATGACTATAAAAGGTAATAGGAGTGATTGCGCCGCCACCGCTCAGATACTGCCTCCGTGCGCCGCCGCAGCTTCTCTCTCCCTTTGTCGATTTAAAGCACTGCTGTAATGAGAGTGATATGGCAATCAGGCAGCTTAAGCAGCCAGTCAGCGACTGAGGAGCATTTCGTCTGTGTTTGTGTCCAAGCTGCTGGGCTTGCTGGGATGATTACAAGAAGCCAAACGCTGCTTGTTTCATCAGCATTCCATCAGAGAGTTTTTTTGGGCCAATTTCGACTGACTTCCTGCTCCAGACACATTGATGTCTGAACACAACCAAGAGGTGTTGTTTTCGGTTTGTTACGCTGGCATGTTTCGCGGCAACCCAGTGCAGAAACTAATCGAGCTGGCTGCTGAGAATATGGATCCTTTTTAGCTTCACAACTCTCATACTCTTTTCCATTTCACCCAATTCTGAAGAGGTTCTGGCAGCACATGTATGATAAGGGACGGTTTCTTTGAGCAATGCCCATGAGATTTATTGGAACATTTTCAGAAGTGCAGGACCTAAAAATGGGCGCCTAAAAGGAAACCCGGTGATGATATTTTGGCAGCGCACCCAAGAACCACTTCAACAGCTTGCGAACTTTAAAAAAGCCATTTTAGAATAAATTTCATGTCATATAAAATGACATAAAGCAATATCCATATTATGTAAATCAAGTACAGCCGGTCATTTAAAATGAAAGGTGGTCATCTTTAACGTAATGGCGGGCCATTTAATTTAATGCAGTAAAAAGGGCATCTGTGATGAAAGGGTGCATGTGTGCTAGATATAAATGATAGCTATCAAACCGTCCTCACCATTTTAATAGGCATGTAGAAGAACACTTTCCACGAAGTCTGCGCAGATACAGTTCCTCTTTCCTCCTGCCCAAATCTGCGGCACACTTATTGTGTTCCTGCCTCTTCCTCTCCCGTTCACGGTCTGATAGCATCGATTGGCTGGTCAGAGCCAGGAAATTCCAAAGAGACCAAAATAATTACAAGGAGATAAGGCTATCTACTGTAATTAACCACTCTCATCTGCCGGCATGGGCCAGGGTTCCTTTTAGGCAGGAAATAAATTATCCTTCAGAACTTGCCACCTCTGAAATATAGGAACAATTAAACTAGAATTAGTTCTGATCCATGGTCCCTGCAATCAAAAAAGGACATATTTCAACCATAGCATTATGGCACTATTACACCCTACTAATTGTCAACACTGTGTGCAATAATGAATTGTATCATAGATGGGAAGGGCAAGAGCACAATTACCTGCAATTCATTATATTAGGGTTTTTTTTTAAAGGACATGTACAAAACCAGTGAAATGGAAGCTACAGGAACATTTGCGTGGAATTAGTAGGAGTCCGAAGGAATATAAAAATTATTTAAAAATACCATTAATAATAATAATTTAAAATATTAATATGAATCTATAAAAATAATATATAAAATATGTGATTATATAAATGATAAAATATACTATATAAATAAAAATAATGTATACGAGTAGGGACACATATTGAAATATAATGACACAAACCTAAATATATAAAATAATAATAATATACAAAATCTAACATTTTAAATATATATATAATATATTTTAAAAAAATAAATATATATATATTTTTAGGAAAACATGAAAACATACTGAAAAATACAAAAGTATACCTACAAAATATATAAAATCAATTAAAAACTACTACTACTTTTAATAATAATAATAAGAAGAAGAAGAAGAAGAAGAAGAAGAAGAAGAAGAAGAAGTAGAAATATACAAAATATTACTAAATATCAAAATTTAAATATTAATATTAATTTAAAAATATACTAAATTACATAATTTTTTAGATCATTTATTATAGAAATTATATTATTATATATAAAATATAACAATAAGGTTTTTATAACAATAGGAAAAATCTCAAATAATAACAATGCATGTTTATAATATGTTTAGGAATTAATCAAATGTTTATAAATATTAATAAAAATATAAAAAATAATATGCAAAAGTGTAATTATATAAATTATATTATAAAATATATTGTAAAAATATATGACAACACTGTTTTTATAAAAGTAGGAAAAAGTATTGAAATATAATTAATCAATATACA
Source organism: Labeo rohita (assembly GCF_022985175.1). NCBI lineage: Eukaryota > Metazoa > Chordata > Actinopteri > Cypriniformes > Cyprinidae > Labeo > Labeo rohita. The sequence continues at coordinate 9,923,716 of NC_066880.1, forward strand.
TATAATCAATTAAAATGTGTATATTAGCATTAAAAACGTGTATATTAATATTAATATACAAAATAATATACAAAATATGCTATTATAATTTTTGTGTATATATGTGTATATATAAATATATGTGTGTATATACGCACAATTTCAATATTTTAATATTTTAAACAGTATTGTCATATATCTAATATAAAGTGTTTATTAGCAAAAACAGATAACTATTTTAAAAAAATCAAAAATCATGTTTTTTATTATGTTACCATGTTTTTATTGTGTTAGTTTGCTGTATTTTAATAGTTATTTTTACTTAAAATAACACAACTGCAGTTTAATTGAGAATAATTGGAATGCATTGGAATGCACAATGAAAAAACATTTTTGAAAATTGTTACAAATGGTTAAAATTTGTTAAAAATACATTTTTGCAAATGAACTCTTCATATATAAACAAAAACAAATGGTACGGCATGAAGAAAGGCTGCTCTTGTTTATTTATTTACCTCAATTATGGACAATTTTACACTGAATTATTACAGTGTTCAACTTCACATCCCCAGTGCATATTTTATAATTTTTAAAGAAACTTTCAATAGTCTTTTAGCTTTGAGCAAAGCTATCAGTATGCCTTTTCCTTTTTCCCCATGTTGAAAACAACTCAATGTTTGCGAGAGGAAGAATTTTAATAAGCATACGGTAACCCCGAAGGTAATTAGCTAGAGGATCAAGAGCAGCAAAAGCGCTTGATTCCTCGCCCATTTGAAGCAACGTTACAGCGTGTAGCTGCATTAAAGACTAGTGCACAGCTAACCAATGGGGAGAGGAGCTGCTCGGCGAACCCCATTTAAACCTGACGCTTTCAACAAGCATTTCTAATCCATTTGTCTATCTTGTTTCCTTATTTTTCTACAGGGACAACCTCTTTTTACTGGCCCGCCCTCTGAATCTTTTCGAATTCCTGAAAATCATAAATTCCCAAACTGTTTCTGCCCCTACAGAGGCAGCGTGGAGTGCTTGGCATGCCGAGTGTTATACTGCAGTAAACAACAAGAGAAATTCCTTTGAGCTATTTTGACATTTCACCATCAAGTGAAATGCAAATGGATGACCCTTGGGCAACAGTACTCTCTTTCCTAACAGGGTTCAGATGGTGAACAAGGGCACTATGGTGGGAGCAGCTCAACCAAACAGAATTTCAGCCATCAAGATTTGTACACATAACAATGACCCCCTCGCTAGAGTTTAAGATGTCAAAGCGAATAAATAAGATTGCGTCCATGTTTACAAGGATGTACATGGCTGGTTGAGAATTTAGAGATATTTTGAAAACAGAAGGGTGACAAAGCCTTCTTTGGTTGGTCTTTCAATATAAATGCATGATAACACTTATATGCGGGGATCTTTTATATGCTGCAGCATAAACAAGGGCTGTTGTTTATTTACTTCAATTACAAGCAATTTCATGCTAAATTACAGTGTACAATATCATAGTCCTGGGAAACATTTTACAATTTTCATTACTCATCAATATGCAAATACTAGTGCATATACAATATGACATTTTCTAATTTTTAAAGAAACTTGCATCTTACCTAATACGTTTTTAGATTATTCGATTTTAATTTTAGTACTATTATACTTTTTATGAATATTTTAAGTTTATATTGTTACATTTGCCATTTTGATTTTAGTTTTATTAGTTTTGTTTTTGTCATTTTAGTATGTCTATATTAGAGAAGCCCCTGAGTAAAAAATAAAAAAGGTTATTGCGACATTTTATCTCGCAATTCTGACATTTTTTCTCAGAACTGTTTGATAAAATCTCACATCTGCGAGTTATAAAGTCAGAATTGCAAAATATAAACTCAAAATTCTGACTTTTTTCCTTAGAATTACATGATATAAATTCACAATTGCAAGAAATAAAACAATTGTGAGATAAAAATAGCAATTTTGACTTTTTGACTTTTTTGAGTTTGTATCTTGCCTTTTTTTACTTTTTTCTTGCAATTGCAGAAATAAAGTCAGAACTGCAAAATATAAACTCAATTTGGACTTTTTCTAAGAATTGTGTGACAAAATCACAATTGTGAGTAATAAAGTCAGAATTGTGAAATATAAACTCAAAATTCTGACTTTTTTCTCAGAATTTACATGATATAAACACAATTGTGAGTAAAAGTCAGAACTGCAAAATATAAAGTCAAAATTATGTTTTTTTTCTTAGAATTCCATGATATAAACTTACAAGTGCAAGAAATCAAACAGAACTGTGAGATTGCAATTTTGACTTTCTCACAAATGCAAGTTTATATCTCACAATTTTTACTTTTTCTCACAACTGCGAGTTTATATCTCACAATTTTTACTTTTTCTCACAACTGCGAGTTTATATCTCACAATTCTGTCTTTTTTCTCAGAATTGTGAGATATAAACTCGCAATTGTGAATTATAAAGTCAGAATTGTGAGATATAAATTCACAATTCTGACTTTTTCTCAGAATTGCAGGATGTAAACTCACAAATGCAAGAAATAAAGTCAGAATTGCGAAATATAAACTCAAATCTGACTTTTTCTCAGAATTGCGGGATGTTAACTCACAATTGCGAGAAATACAGTCAGAATTGCAAAATACAAACTCAATTCTGACAATTCTCAGAAAAGCAGAAATGGCCTTCCATACTGTATAGTCATGTATATATACTTTGTATAAAATCTTTATTAGTTTTTAATTATTTTAGCACTCAGTTAAACCAAAAAAAAAATGTTGGCAACAAGTTGAAAAACAAACTGTTTATTTATTTATTTTGTGAGTGTGTGTGATTTTAGTTTCAAGCTTTAGTTTTAGTTAACTATAATTACCTCTGCAAAAGTGGCACTAAGGTTGGAACAGGTCGGCTTAGAATTTCAACCATCATGATTTGTACAGATAACAATGTATGCTAGATATGTAGATAGCTGGCTTAAAATTAAGAGATATTTTTAAAAAACAGAAGCTTCCTGTTTGTCTTTCAACATAAATGCATCATACATCAGCACTTGTATGCATATACAATATATGACAGAGATCCTTCATATTCCTGGCCAAAAATAATTGGACGTGAAATTGTGGGCACTGCCATCAGCGATGTTAGTTCAGCCCAAGACAAGAGGTCAGGATGTGTCATTGTGGACGGCGCAACCAACTGCGCATACTGGAGAAGCTGGGTGAGACTTAGAGGTACCTGACAGCTGGGTGGCAGCAGACAGACAGCCCGAGCATGCTGGGAAAAGCTTTGGTAAAGGTCACACTAGGCGAAGAGGGACAGCTTGCTGCTTGGGACTGGGAGAGATTGATCAGAGGGGCAGGGGAGCCGAGCCGTCATCCCGTTCCACTTGGCCACCCCTCCAGTAGCCCAGACAGAATATTTTTAGCTGCAGGGAGAGCGTGACAAGTTGCTAATATCTTGGAAGATAGGCGTGTGACACTGGCTTCAGCAGTAAAGAGCCATGTAAAGGAGGTGAACATGCGTTCTCAGCTCTGGTCAAGCTTGGTTGGGTCAATTGGGTCGCATTCACAGGAGGGCTATTTTAACACTATTAACATGGCAGATCACTGATAGTTCTGGAGGTGGATCTTGCCAACAAACACGATCTCAATTAATCGCTCGGTAACCGATTATTAACCATTAACAGGATTATTTTAAATTAGAATTTAATTAAATTAGAAAAGATAAGTGTCTGTACCCGTTAAAAATACCAAAATTTGTTTTCCAGGGATTCATTTTACATGCTCACAAAGCAGCAAACAACAGAACATGAAGATTCACACTGACACATCACATCATGCACCTACAGCGCTTCTGCGAATGGAGAAAAACATAATAAAGCTAGGCTATATATATAATGAATGAATAGGCCTATACGATTTTTACTTAACATTTTTACTTAATTAACAAAACAAAAGAAAAAAACTGTGCAACAAGTAGCAAATATGCAGAGTTTAGGTACAGTTTTGTGCTACACGAAAGGAAGACCGCTGAAAGACCGCTATTTTTCTTTATTTTACAAAAGCACAAAGATTTGTTTTTATTGTGAATGTTCACAAATAAAACCAAACTGTTTATAGTTTCGATTATCTGTATGACTAGAAGGAGTTGTTTCCACTGTTACAAGGTAAAAAAATCAAGTGATTGCGCCAGCGCCGCACACACGCACACAGTTAAGCATTGCTTACTTGACAATGCAGCCTTTTCATTATCATAATAAAATACAGTCAGCCAAACAGATGGAAAAAAAAAAAAAAAAAAAAAAAAAATCACACTGCTTAATCGTTATCACCGTACTGCCGTGACATTATGCCAAAAAATTTGTTTTATGTGGATATTGGAATGTGAGTGCACATAAGAAGTACAAAACCAGGTCTATGAAATAAATAATATTTTGGCATTCAAATACATCTTGAATATGAAAACATTGGATTTGTGTCGTGTAAAAGACCCAACGTTAGTTTCAGTTTTGCTTTAGCCTAAATGAATTCGTTTATATAGCCTACACTGTAAAAAACAATTTGTTGAGTCAACTTAAAATAATTTGTAACCTGGCTGCCTTCAAATTTTAAGTTCAGTCAACTCAAAAAATGTTTATTCAACTTGAAATGTTAAATTATACTAAGTGACAACTTAGATATTTGAGTTGAATCAACTTAAAATTTTAAGGCAGCTGGGTTACTTACCCATCTGTTAAGTTTAGCAAACACAAATATCTAAGTTGTTACTTAGTACAACTTAACATTCCAAGTTGACTAAACTTATTTTAGTTGACTGAACTTAAAATTTTAAGGCAGCAGGGTAGCAAATTATTTTAAGCTGACTCAACAAATTGTGTTATTTTTTTACAGTGTAGCTTCTAATATTTTTCATTCTTGTTCTGAATACTGTTTAATTGATTTTTTTGTGGAGTGAGGCGAACTAAAATAGCATAGCCTATATTTATAGTGTTTGTAAACATTTCACGTCGGCATCAGGTCTATTTCTGAATGCATTAATAAAATGCGACCTAACGTTATATATGCCTACGTGATTTTTTTTCTCTCAAAAATGCATTTTTATAACATCCCAAGTTACTACATTTAAAAGCTACAAGATAAAAAAAATTACATAAACGGACATTAAAGGAGTGATTCAAACAATATTTCAGCAGTGGCTGGCGCAAATTGTGGCATCGGCAGCCCTAGTTTAAATATATTCTTTTATGCAGTAATACATACAGTATGAAGCTATTTCTTTTCTCAAATGCCAAGCAGGGTAAATCAAGAGAGTGAGCAAGAGAAGTAGCTCATCTAAAGTGCGTACACAGAATATTTGTGTAAGCAGCAATAAACAAGCATTGATTTGCTTCCTCCCTTTAACTATTTCTCTTACGGGACATTTTATACCCTCATAATATGTGTTCACGGACTGCCTCATAAACATCATCAGTTTAACACACCTTGATTACGGTTCAGTTTTCCTGCAAAAGAATCGGCTTTATTGCACATAAAAGCATACTATTGATTTTTCTTTTCTCCCCCAGCACTCTGGAACAAGACGTTGACGGAAGACTATGGAACATAACCTGCAGGAGCGCCCGTTTGATCAATGTTTCTAATTGGTAACAGGCCTAAATGGTTCCTTTAAATGAAAACAAAGTTTCAACAACTCCAAAGCACGGCTTCAAATAAACAAGCCCACTATGAAGTTCGATTTAAATTTAAAGAACTGAGTTTTTTCCTCACAAAATAAAAGTTGAAGAGCTAACAATAGGACTGGGCCAATCCGAAATGCTCCAAAATGACAAAAAGCACCCTAAAAGTGGTCTAAATGACTTGTGCTCTATGTTAAGCTTTTTAAAGTCATATTATTGCTTTGTGTGAGACTGAACTGACTGAAATTGAAGTCGTTTTTCACTGATAACCATCCACTCTAGTGAGTTAACCACTGAGTTGAACCCGAGAATGAGTTTGATTTGTGAGGGAATCATTTAGACACATTTGTGAACTGGATCAAATGATTTATGAGAACTAATCCAAAAAACAACAACAACAATTTGTTCACCAAAACGGACATCACTGTTTCTTTCATAAACACAAGTTAGGAAAGACGTCAAGATGTCAGTGAATAACTATTTAAATTTTGGCCTGTTTCTCACACAAAGCTGTCATGGAGCTTCAAAAGACTTGTTTTCATTGTGCGTTTTTGCCATTTTGGAGCTTGACATCCACTTTTACTATATGGAAAAAAGAGGCCAGGATATTCTGCAAAAATTGCACCTTTTATGGGTATGAAATGACATGAGAGCAAGTAAATAATGTCAGAAATTGGGTGAACTACATATAGCTTTGATGGAAAAATGTAAGAAATGTATATCCGTGTGTGATATGTCTGACACTGAAATAATAGTAGACATAACAGTAAGAATAAATGATTGGAAATGGAACGGTTTATTGAACCTTTAGATAAAATATGAGAACATCTAAAAAAGTCTGAGGTGTGTTTATGTTTTGTATCATATTTGATACATCAAGCTTTTTATGACCCGAGGAGGACAAAAACCAACACACACACACACATACATACACACACACACACACACACACACAGATGTTGTCATTTATATGGCCAAAGATTAAATCCTGATAGCTTATGATGTAAATCAAAGAGATTTTATAACAATATAAAAAATAATTAATATAAATAAAAACTAAAAAGCATATAAATATCAGTGATCACTCTATATTTTCGAGTAATGACTTGGAAGGATTATATTTAAATGGGGAAATAAAATAAAATAAAATAAAATAAAATAAAATAAAATAAAATAAAAATATATTAGATTTAATGTTAATTAAAAAAAAACTGAAATAAAAACACTAATTACAAAAACTTACAAAAATGACAAAATGAAAAGCCAATGAAAAATTCTATTTCAGATAAATGCTGTTTTTTGAGCAGCAAATCAGAATATTAGAATGATTTCTGAAGGATCATGTGACCGGAGTAATGATGCTAAAAATGCAGCTTTGAAATCACAGGAATAAATTACAATTTAAAATATATTCAAATAGAAAACAATTACTTCAAATAGTAAAAATATTTCAGATTTTTACTGTTTTTGCTGTACTTTGGATCAAATAAATGCAGGCTTGGTGAGCAAAAGAGACTTCTTTAAAAAACATTAAAAATCCTACTGTTCAAAAACTTTTGACTGGTAGTGTACATTAGAATAACACTGACGCTAAAAACAATTTCGCCTTGCCCAGTTCTCTTAAATGCTGTACTGTATCTCAGTCTTCTCAAACTACAGCAGCCAGGAGTGACCCAAGTTTCTTCTCCTTCCAGGTTCTAATATACCCAATTATCTGCTTTGCTTCAGATGAGCTGCTGTGTAAATACTCCAATGGGGGGAGCCCAAGCTCAGCGAGATATCTAGGCCCTGCCTGATCAATAAGGGCAGAGCCACGCAACCTGCCACGAATGCACCTTGACAAGGCCACGTTCCCCAAGGTCTAGCCCAGCGGCACTGTGCAATTATAGCCGCATAACTCACAATGACAAACAGCTGCCTGGAATGCTAAACGTAGACCACCCAGATCCTTCCGCATAACACATGCCACAGCAGACCTCAGGTAGAAGCCCTCTCACATGCAGAGATGAGCAGATAGGTGAAGATAGAGAATGACTAGAATTAAGATGAAGGCCTGCGCATGGAAGAATTCCTGTAGCATAAACCGCACCATAGGTCAACTCAAATCTAGCGCTGGTTCTGAGAATTAGCTGCACATTTTGACAGCTGTCATCACAGATTTTGGGATAAAATGTTTCTTTCGAAAGCTGACAGAGGTCAGTTTCGCTACCGGGATTTGTTTGAGAAAAAAATGACTGTATATTCTCTGTTTGTTCCTGGTAATGCCACATTCATTTCATGCCTGGATGTGTTAAGCAACAGCGGTACGCCGACGCTGAAGATTTTCACGTCCGCTAATTGTAGCATTTGTCATTTGACATCTTAAAGCAACCGAGACCAGATTTCTATCACAGGGAGTCGTTGCGCAGCTGGAGGGACGCACGTTTGATCTCAACACTTGGACATCTCGTCTTTCCTTGTTAATGACCCTGTTTTCCAAGTTGGATCTGCCAGTAATGCATTTTTTCCATAGTCATGGCTCATTTTTTTAGTGGCCAAGCATGAATATCATAAATAGATAGCATGCTGCTTTTACAAGTTGGAAATGTTTTTGGTGAGATTTTTAATTTCACAGGACATTAACTCTTATACAACAAAGGCTTGTGTAAATAGATTTAGGCTGTCGCTTATCGAAAAAGTCAAACATTTCATAAAATTCCCAGTTAAATTTGTTTATGCATGAAAGGGTGGCATTTTATCGCAAGAAGCTTGATTTCCATTGGGGCTCGGGTCTGTGCATGCAAATCGCATCTTTGATAATCTTTTGGCGTCCTTTTATATGACTAATCATGTAATAATTGACCAATCGATCCCATTTGTACTTGCCATCGGTGTGCTCGACATGGGAACGCCATCAAGTGCTTTTGCAAGCTACAAAAGGCCCTGAAGGAAAAATTAGATGTCACCACTAGTGCTTAATGCTTGTTTTAAGAAGAGCTTCCTGAAACCTTGTTTATCAGAGGGCTAACACAGATGGTGGTGATATTGACACAATGCAAGAGATAAGCCACTTCACATCCTTATTGATTGCTAGCCCTGACAATCATCTGGAGACAAACTCCTAAGCATCCAGGTCTGACAATACTATTGTATGTGTAACGCACATACACACACACACGGACATCGAAAGCTTAAAGGAACATTTGACCCAAAAATGAAAATTCTGTCATTGCTTACTCACCTTCATGTTGTTTCAAACCCATTTGATTTTTTTTCATGAACACAAAAGACATTTAGCAAAAAACGTTGCTCTTTTTCATTCAGTGAAAGTGAATGGTGACCAAAGGCACCATAGAAGTGGTCCATACGGCTTTTGCACTGAGTTGCAAATCATATGACAGATTTGTATGATAAACAAAACAAAATTTAAGCCAGAAATGACACCAAAAGTTGTGTGACTTGAAATACACACAAAATAGTACAATTGAGATTTGTATGGAAGCTGATTTCTGCCACTGAATAAAAAATGTTTGAAAAGTAATTGTGACTTACCTCACAATTCTGAGTTTTTTCGCAATTACGAATTTACATCTCACAATTACTTTTTTTCTCAGAAGAATGATACCAAAAGTCAACTGTTCTTGTGTGACTTGTAACTGATCATAATGCGCCAGGATGAAATACTGACCTTTTTTTGTTTTTTGTTTTTTTTCACAATTTTGACTGTTTTTGAACCAAATGCAAGTTCATGTCTTGCAATTCTGACTTCTTTTCTCAGAACTGCAAGTTATAAAGTCACAGTAGCAGGATATAAACTTGCATTTGCAAGAAACAAAGTCAGAACTGCGAGTTAAAAACTCACAATATTGACTTTTTTCTTACAAATGCGAGTTTATACATGGGCGTTGGAAGCAAAATAAATGTGGGTGGGTCCTCCCCCCCCAAAAATTACTGGAGTATATGCCATTTTCTGTAATATAAACTTGCAAATGCAAGAAAAAGTCAGATTTTTTTTCTCACAAATGTGAGTTTATATCTCGTAATTCTACATTTTCTTTCGCAATTCTGACTTTCTCCGAATTGTGAGATATAAACTCGAAAGTCCGAGTTATAAAGTCCAATTCTGAGGGGAAAAAAGTCTGATATGTTCTCAGAATTGCAGGTTAGAACTCAGAATTCCAAGTTGCAATTGTGATGTTATAAGTTAGAATCGTGAGATTATAAACTTGCAATTCTGAGAAAAAACTCATAGCATAATTTTGACTATTTCTCAGAATTGCAGGTTTTTCATAATTCAGAGGAAAAAAAAGTCTGAACTGCGAGTTTGTATCATGCAATGATGAAAACAAAATATCAAACTTGTTAGAAAAAAAGTCACAATTACCTTTTTTTATTTCATAGTCATTGGTGGAAACGGGCTTCCATAGATTTAAGAGTTGTGGTGCATAACATAAAAACTTCAGCCTTTTACCTCACACAACTAACTATATATTATTAAAATATTTATAAGTTGTTTAAATCATGTGGACCACCTTTATCGTGCTTTTCTGTTTTTTTGAAGCTCAAAAGCTTTCTGTATGTACAAGAATAGCCAGTCCATTATACAAAATGTATCATTTTGTGTATCAGAAAGTCAGTCCAAAGAAACCTACATATTTACAGTTTGGCAGCATTCCTGTTGCTCAAACAGTAGAGCATCTGCCAAATGAATAACTGAAAATGTAAGAATGTAATGGTTGCCATTCACTTTTTAATTGTACTTAACAATAAGAGCAGAACATTTGGTGGTTAATGAGATTTATTGGTGAACTATTCCTTTATAAAATTTGTTATTTAAAGCAATCATTCATGAGCCCATACCATAAACACTAGCATTACTGTAGCTGTATGTACAGTATAATGTGGTCACAGGAAAAAAAATCCTCACCACAGTCTTGATTCCAAGCTGGTTTATTCAACCGACTCTCACAGCCGTGAAAGGAAACAAACGACCTGTGAGCAGCTACCAGCATATTAGCACTGAAACCTACAGCAATCTCTGTCAATTACAGTACCAATTCTCTCCCCATCTAACCGCCTCCAAATTGGATAAAGGGGCAATCATCAGCTTAAAGGGTCCAAAACCTGCCCTTGGTATTCAAACGATGCCAAAGTTGTACATTTAATAATGACTGTCTCTCAATAATAAACAATAGACATGGATTAGATTTCTGGGATGCGAGAACGTTTGGGCAATTTCATTACGCCCCTCCTGTGCCGGTCGCTCTCTCCCTCCGATAGAAAAAAATGAGCTCTCAGCAAGAATCACGCTGAATAAATGAAATACTTTAACACTGTAACAAGCAGAATAAAGGGCCCAGAGCAATGTCATACTCTGACACACACTCGTTTCTATATAATAGCCTATCCTGCACAAATACACACGCAAATATGAGCCCCACAGCGGTAGTTTTGACCTAAACCATCTCTGGCTGATTGATGAAGTCACATAACTTCATTTAGACGTAACCGTCATCTCCACAGATTTGAAATGAATCATTTAATAACAAGAGAAACATCCAGTTAATAACTGTAGCGTCTGCTCTGACAAGAGTCAGAACTTAACATGCTTATCACCGTTTGCCACAGAACAAGGTCATGTGTGTTAAAGGCTACATTGTCCCCTGGATCTCCTCCTGAATTGTTCTATTCATCATCTGTTTGCCTGAGATCAAAAAATGAGGAAGAATGCATTCCACTAAGATTACAGTCCTTTAAAATGTTTAAAGAAAAAAAAGGAAGAAAAACGTATTGACATAAATTAGTGCAGTTAGATGGCGTAAAAAGTAAAAATGGTGTTTAGGCTTTTCTTGGCTGAGTTCCTGCTTTATGCGATGCTACTCAAATGGAGCTAGCACAAAGTTAATTTAACTCTGTGCGATTTAAATGTTTCTGCGGATCATTAACGATGAACTCCATTTTCCTCTCAAGCGCTGGTGGTTGAGCTCTTGCCTATGGCAACATTAACCTTTTCCAGAATTTTCCTTGGACTGTATAAAGCAAAATCTCAGTCTATAAAGGCCCTGTTTCAAGAGATTACAGGACAGTACCAAAAAAATGCAATAAAATGTTTTAGATCAAAAAATGTATTTTCGACAAAAAATAGCATGCTTACGATAACCAGAGCTTAACAATAAGCACACTACAATCAACTACAATCAACCAAAATGTTGTTTGTTAAGCATTTTATATAATATTTATTACTATTTCAACACTATTACAAAACAACATTAATAATACATATATATATATATTTTTATTATTAAAAATTAATTTATATTAATGTGTGTGTATATATTATAACATATAATGTGTGTGTTAATTATTGAATATATTTCTAGAAATTAGATATTAAGAAATCTTAATAAATAGCCAATAATTATTTTTTAAATCAGTAATTACACTTATATAATATTTAATACTATTTAAACATTCATAGATAAATGTTAAATATAAATTACTGAATATATTTGGAAAAATATTATATATTACAGAAATGTTAAATAATAAATTGTTTTATATATATATATATACACACACACACAATTAATTGCATACAAAATAAATGTTTTGTGCACATAATATATGTGTATACAGTTTATTTATTATGTATATATAAATATACACACATGCATGTATACATTTAAGACAAATGTTATGTTTACATATTAAATATATTTATATATAATATAAATTATATGAATATAAATATATACATGTAAACATTTTCAAAATATATACTGTATGTATGTGTCTTTTTCTATACATAATAAATATACACAGTACACACAAATATATTACATAAACTAATACTTTTATTTTGGATGCATTTAATTGCGATTAATCGTTGCCTTACATACACATATAATCATTTTGAAAAAACCTACTCAGAAATTCCAAAAAATATAAACGAAACAATATATATATATATATATATATATATATATATATATACAGGGGTTGGACAATGAAACTGAAACACTGGCCAATATAGTGTTGGAGGTTTCATGGCTATATTTATGCAGCCTGGTGGCCAGTCTTTACTGATCGCACATTCCACCAATAAGAGCAGAGTGTGAAGGTTGACAATGTGCACCCAATAGCTCAAACATTGTACCCTGAAGGTGGTGCCGTGTATTAGGATGATAATGCACCAATACACACAGCAAGACTGGTGACAAGAGTGATTTGATGAACATGAAAGTAAAGTTAAACATCTCCCATGGCCTGCACAGTCACCAGATCTGAATATTATTGAGCCACTTTGGGGTGTTTTGGAGGAGTGAGTCAGGAAATGTTTTCATACACCAACATCACATAGTGACCTGGCCACTGTTCTGCGAAAGGAATGGCTCAAAATCCTTCTGGTTACCGTGCAGGACTTGTATTTGTCATTCCCAAGATGAAATAATGCTGTATTGGCTGCAAAAGGAGGCCAAACACCATACTAATTGTGGTCTAAACCCAGGTGTTTCAGTTTCACTGTCCAACCCCTGTATATGTACATACATACATACATAAAATAATTATATTTTACTTATACTATTTATATATACATTTTATAATATTTATAATATTTTATATACATTTTATTAGCTTAATAATAATAATAATAATATAAATTGGTTTAATGCTACTTAAAATAAACTCGATTTTTTTTCATACTTGGGCCAGAAAAAAAATTGTGGTATGGCAAGTTCAAATCTGAACTAGCAAGGAAAAAATATTTTCATTAAGACCTGTTAACTTAATTAAAAAAGAAAAAAAAAAAAAATCAAACAGTATGCTTTCCAATAAGCCAAATGAGCAAATGAATGACGGAGAGCTGGACATAAACAGGCGTGCTGTCTAACATCTTGTAATGCCTTACTCTTTGCTCTCTGCTATTCAAGGGCAGGATAACTTTCGTCGACAAAGCGGGCCACTCTCCTTTGGGTCACTCGGTTTTGGACAGATTTTCCGCATGTGCTTCGGAGCTTTTCCGAGGCCCACGCGGCGCTCCTGGGATGAGCGTCTGAATGGACATAATTGTGTTGCCCTTCCATTGCATTGCTTCGCTGTGGCTCCAGACGAACTGTTTGCCGGTCTCGGCTGGGGAGGTGAGCGCAGTTAAACAATGACCGGACTGCATGACTGACACATCAAAAACTTTTCAGCCTCCCTTCCCTCTCAGTCTAGCAGGCCGGTTCCGAGGGGACTCCCCCTAATCCCTGCCTCTCTGAATGGATGTTTAATCAAGGCCTGATTAGTGAGACGCTGCTGCTAGACGTCGCTGGAGCATTGTACCCTCTCGGCTCTCCTGAACAAGAGAAGCAAAAACAGATGAGAGGTGAGAGACGACCTTCTCCGCTGTTCCTCTTTGACTTTCACTTGAATTATTTATTTGGGTTTTTTTTCTTCTTCAACCATTCAGCTCATTAAGTCGGTTCACCTTTCTTGATTCCTGTTGTCTTGCGCCTTCACTCCTTTCATATGTACACGCTAAGGGGAAATAAGAGGGAAAATGGTTTTCCTTTCTTCTCCCAAATTTTCTTTTTATTCCAGAATTTTACAACGAGTGTCCTCTGGCTCTTAGCGAATGAATTAAACATCATGGATGGCTTCGTCTATGCAGAAGGGATTTAATGCAAAGACTTTGTTTCCTCTGGAAGTGCGAGACAGCACAGAAAGGCTGACAAACAGGATGGGCGTCTGGATGGAGGAAACACAAAGGCAACTTCCACAATGCATCCCATGGCTCTCTTTCACAAACACGCTACCTCAGTGGGAGCCATCAGTGATGGAGAAACATTATAGGTTCATATAACATTTATGAGTTTCTTTCATTGCTCTCATGAGTACTTTATTACTACAAGCGTATTTGATAATTCGGCTTTAAAAGGGGGCATATCAGCGAAAACAGGATTTTGCCTTGCTCATTTGATACGAGTTTAAAAGAGACATCTGCTATGCAGACACATTCTAATTTTCCCACTGCAAATCTTCCTCCCTTCCCCGTCCACAAAGACCATTTATGAAAACTAAACAGTAAAAACGGAAATGGTTATGATCACGAGTTTATGAAAGTAATAGTTCACCCTAAAACTCCTTTTCATCTTCAAATGATTCAATTCAGTGTAGTATTATGTTTTCAGCAGAATGTTTACATATGTAAACACATACACGCACAAGTATATGAAATGTCCTTTTTACCAAAAAGGCCCTTTGACAAATATCATGCATGCTGTAGGACATGTTGAACACTTGAATGCCTCAGTGGAGTGTACTCAGGTGAAATAACAGTGGTGTGCTACAGAATAGCAACAGCTCTGCGATAAAGCTCAACGGTAGCCACGGGCTATGAGAGCGGCCCCCTGTACGGCACCGATCACCAGAGGGGAATTCAAATCCTTTTCCCTCACAATCCAATTCTTCAAGGTTTGTCCCTTTATCTGCAGCAATTTACACAGGCTCAAGCCCTCTCCCCCTTGATGAATGAAATGCTTTCGAGAGGTGTCATCGACACAGAACCGAAGCTACGGTATCCGCTTCTGTTTCCTTTTCCTGAAATGTCCCCTGCTCCCTCTTTTGACCATTTCTTCTAGTTTCATCTCAAGTTTAAAACTCAAAGTCAATCTGTATCCTCGAGCTTGCTCGATGAAGTTTTGGGACAATAACTGAATATATTCATTATTAATTACCTGAAAATAGTATTTACAATAAATAATAAGGCACTAATTATTCTGAAGCCACAGGAAAATTGTGTTGCACACACACTTTGGACCAGTTGCATAAACAGCCATTATTACAGTAAGATTCCAGGATTTTTCTCCATATAGTGGGTTCAAGATTCAAATTGCAGTTTCAATGCAGCTTCAGAGGGCTCTACACGATCTAGTAAAACAATTGGTAATTTTATTTATTAAAAAAAAAAAAAAAAAAAAAAAAAAAAACATATATACTTTTTTACCACAACTGCTAGTCTTGCACTAATTCTACATTGCGAGTCCACGACTGCACACGTTACGTTATCATTAGGGGTGTATAGTAAAATATCGATATATCGCTGCTAGTAATGGAGGATGAAACAATAGTTCCTGCTCCCGCCTTGGTGTACAAAGTTGAAGCGCGGCATCATTTCGGCTTTTGTGGTAACGTCTGACCCAGGACCGCGGCGCGGGCGCTGCCTCGGCTACACAGGCCACGGGGTGCTTCTGCTGTGCGGAGGGGTGGCGGCTGTGTGGCGGTTCCACTACTTGCCGCGTCCCATGTGAAAGGGTCTTCGCGGTGGGCGGTGTGGTAGCTTTTTCTCACTTTCACCGCTTTTTCTCGTGATGGGGGCGTTTTGTGCATTTGGCGATTCCATGCAGAACATACATACAAACTGAAATCTTGTGAAATCCAAAACGTGTGAAATTCTTAGAACAAAAAGGTTCTAAGAATATTCAATACATGTATTTATTTTATTGCTTTAAAATTATTTTGTTTAGGATTCCTGCAAGCACTTCTCACTGATATTAAGCAGATGTAGTTCTTAAGTTCAGATCAAAATGTTATGCCATTGTTCCCTGGTTTTACAGACCAGGCTTGAACCTAGTCCCAGACTAAAACGTCTGAGCAGTTTTAACTGAATGAAACTTGCACTGATTGATCTTAAAACATGCCAGTGCCTTTGCATGTTACAACTGTAAACTTAAACTGTGAACCTTTAAAGCAGGGTCTAAAAATATATACGCTCTGTTTATAAAAGCTTACATTTTATATATTTAATAACTAAAGTATCCTGCAGGCATTTTATTTTCCCACTTTACTCGTACTGCATGAAAAGTAATTCAATAAAAATTTTACAGGGACTGCTCTTTTGAACTTTTTGAACTGAACTTTTTGCTAAGCATATGGTGGTGTGTACAGCTTTCCTTAAAATATATTCTATTCTTAAAATAAGAAATAACCCAATATATCACCTTGTTTACAGTATTGCAGTGTATCACAACATATTGTATCGCAACCCCTGTATCATGATACGTATCTTATCGCCAGATTCTTGGCAATACACAGCCCTAGTTATCAGGCTGGAAAGGTCATGCGTGGTTAGTTCTTCGTCTGTGTACTTCAGTTCAGAAAAGTAGGCCAAAAAACTCTCTTCCAACTCCAAAATCGTCCGACACTGTTGTTTTATCTTTTTTGTAAAGGGCGTTTGACTTTCTTTGCACGTTTGCACAGGGTTCCCAATCTAAGCCAAATGTCAAATTCCCTTACTTTCAGTGACTAAAAAGCTGAATTTCCATGACCTATAATAAACAGAGTCCACTAAATGCATCCACTTGCAAGCCTTATTTACTTGTTCTCAGAAGATTTTAGTACAAAAGTAAGTTAAACCCACATACTTTTTTTTTTTTTTTTTTGCTTTTACCCGTTAAATGCACTTTGCACTTTTATATTTTTCTGTACTCTTTCTACAGAAATTAATTTATGGTTTTTATGCTTTCAGGGGTTAAAGGCTCTTAAGGATTTTCTGTTTGTCATCAAGTTTATCATTCAGTCTTTTTATTTCTTCACATTTAGTTTTTCCTTTTCTGTCATCCATTTTTATCAACCAGTCTTTGAAGTTGTCATTTTGTAGCCAAAGCTCTTGAAATGTACATTTTCCTGGTATGTTTGCCTTATTTAACAGGTACTGCCTGGTAAATGCATTTGACTCAAGTGATTGCCAGTTCATGAGCAGGAAGGGAATAAAATGGCACTAAAAAATAGCCTAACATTTTTGATAAATGGAAACTAAAATTAAAATTTAACAACATACGAAAATGCCTGATATTCCAAGATTTGGACAAAAAAATATATAAAATTACCTGACTTTCAATGTCTGGAATAGAACTTTTAAAATTCCATGATATTCCAGATATTCCATGACCCGTGGGAAGCTGAGTTTAAATGGGTGTTCACAGAAAACAATATATTTTGCCTGTAGAACGGTAAAATTATTGCATCACTGATAAAAACGATTCTGTGGTGTAGTAAATACTACAGAAAAAGGTAATTTCAACATGAAAAAGTCAGTTCAAGCAATAATTTATAAAACTAAGTAAAATCTATATTGTGCTCAATTCTAGCTTGTAGACTTAGCATAAATATCAAACTTTTGTAAAATTAACTAAAACCTACTCAACTTTTCTGATACTCGTGTTTCCATGATGCATTGGGGCATGAATAATTATTAAGTTAATTAATTACTAGTTACATATGTGGTTGTGGTGTCTAAATTATATCTATTTTGCAATTTACTTTTTAAGTAACACTTTAAAAGCATGGTTTAATTAGGTGCTATATTAAGTTTAACATTGGCATTTAAGTTTTGACTAAGTAAAAATTACTCAAATGTTTACTGGACATGCTAAATGTACTTATTTTCTTTGTTAAATTTAAATTTAAGATAAGTAGATTAAACTTAATTCTGTACCTAACTAGACCATGCTAACCAAACAAACCTTGACCTCGTTCATGTCACGTCCACTTGTTTCCTGGTTAGGACACAACGTAAGAATAGTTTATTGTCACGCATCAAGGAGCTGAAAAATGGTGTGCAAATGTAATGTTTAAATTCAGCAGAGGTAGGGTTTCATCATTCTTTAAAAAAAAATGCTATTATGTTTTAAATATCCCTGAAAGGCACACTACTTGAATTAGAATATCCTAATTCACGGATAAACAACCCAATACCCCTTGAGGAAGCAGCAATACAAGTGCTAGATCTAAAACTCTTGATATTAACAAATGTAGATGCCTGAAGAAAAATAACCAAACCACCACTCATGGATACATCAATCACGCAGCAAATAAAGGCACTTTAGTTTCTCACAAAGAGCAAAAAGAAACTTGTTCTCTCTCGAAACCTCGAGGGAGTGCGATCCTCAGTGGGAATGCATTCGTGTGCCAATGTTATCAGATGCAGCTCACCAATTAAACCTTTGCACAGGAGATCAGAGAGGTGAATATGCCATCATGCATGTGTCCAGCTGTGTGCTGATGCTCATCTCTCCCAACTTCACATTTGTGTGACGGGGGAATTACTGCCCGTGTCAGGCAGCGAGAGGAAGGGAGAGAAGAGAAAGTAGCCGATTGTCTACAGCAGTCCTCTGGGAACCTTCTCCCCACACCTGCTATCTCATTGGGCCAGGTGGGAGACGGAGCGAGAGAGACCCTGACAGCCCGACATGCTCAAGACAAAGTAGGGTACATCCCTCTCCTCCACCCTTGGCCAAACCATGTGTGAATAACACACCACTCAATGACTTTTTAAAACTTCTGGCTAAGCGCGGAGAGAAGGCGACACTATGTTATACATTAAAACTGTTTCAGAGGATACTGATGGTCTTGAACATGCATTTACTTTTTATATTTTATTTTTGGACTTATTGCCAGCTGTTTTTATTTATTCATTCATTTATTTGTTTGTTTGCCAGTTTTATTGTGACAGTCGAATTAGAACTAAATCATCCAGGCAAAAATAGAGGAAGAAATAATGCCAGATGGGCTCAAAGTCATGAAGCCCACACAAGCACCATGGCTCAACATCACATACTTAACTAGTAATATGGTGAGCTCTAAACATATGCATGTTCTGCAGAAAGATTCGAGTAAGCAGTGGCAGTCCATGAGGAAATTTTCTGAGGAAACCACTACGTAAATCAATATTAATCAAACCAATTCACAAAAGTAAGTTTTAATAACATAGCTTTTTTAATAACATAGCTAATAATTATATTCACATACTCAGATCATCCCTGATATTTAAAAAAATATAGAAGAGATTAATAATTATTCATTTATAATACTATATTAATAATATAATATTAATAAAAGATTGTAATGATTAAACACACATATACATGCAGTATTAGAACAAATGGAAAGAGAAAAACAAAAAGATGGAAAAACTAGGAAAAACCTACGCAGAAGGAACAACAGCTACACAGAACAACAAAATGGTAGAACAACAGATAAAACAATAGAAAGAACAATGAATAAAATTAGAGATAGACCGATAGACAGATAAAACGATAGACATGATTGACAGAACAATAGATAGATAGTGTTACGGGATGAACGAGACGAGAGGCAAGCGGATCCAATTGCGAACTTTTATTTAATGGACGAGGCAAAGACATGGTCAGACAGGCAGGGTCAAAATCACAGCAAACAGGTATGTTGGGGCGATGCACAATAGAAGTCCGTGAGTCAGGCGTGGGTCGATCCGTGGCGAACATAATCCATAAAGGGGCTGAGCGAAGGGAATAATCCGTAAACACGAGCGAGGGTTCAAAAGGCAGGCGGCTAGACAGACGAGAACGAGAAGACCAGGCGATAGAACTAAACACTAGGAACTTGGAACCGGGAACTAGGAAACACAACAATAACAACAACAATACTCCGTGAGTGCACTGAGGGGGAGCGGGGTTTTTAAGGATGCCTGATTGGTCACGGGGACTGACGCAATAAGAGCGGTGGAGGATGGGAGATGCAGTCCGAGATTGATAGTGACAGTCAGAGTGTGTAAGTGATGCGAGAGTGACATCTGGTGGTTGGTGGACAACGAGACACAGACCAGATTCGTGACAGATAGAATGATAGATAGAACAATAGAACGACATATAGAACGATAGACACATAGAACAATAAATAGAACAACCCAAAGAATGACAGAATGATAGACAAAAAGAACAGTAGAGAGAACAACAGAGACAGAACTATAGATAGAATAAAAGAACAGTAGACAGAGAGAACGGTGATAGTACGCTAGAAAGAACGGTAGACAGAGATAACGATAGAATTACAGTAAGAACGACAGACAGATATAACGATAGAGTGATAGAACAACAGACAGATAGAATGATAGACAGTAGGGTTGTCAAAAGGTACCGAGTTCGGTACTTTCGGTACTGAAATTTTAAAAACGTCCATTTCCCGCTCACATTTGAGCGCTGTTGAGCAGATTTTTAAACATCGCTGATTGGCCATAGTGTTCACGCGCTCAACAGACATGACTGTGATTGGCTACAATGATAAGCTCAACAGCGCTCAAATGTGAGCGGGAAATGGACGTTTTTAAAATTTCAGTACCGAAAGTACCGAACTCGGTACCTTTTAACAACCCTAATAGACAGAACAATAGAAAGACAGAACGTGTTAGATCGTAGGCTAGAAAGAACGGTAGATAGAGAGAACGATACGGTCTACCGATCATTATCGGCCGATAATCCATTGGGGATGTTCGATCGGCGGTCTCTAAAAAGGCCGATCTCATAAACCGATCTAAAGCTGTTTACGCGCAGCGGCACCGTCGCAGTCTCTTTTCGGTGTAGGTAAAACATGCTTGAAGGTGAGGTACAATTAATATTTCTTCATTTATTACCTTATAAAGTAATTTGAAAACCTTATGTGAGCTGTAATTTCACAAACAGCGCGAGTGAATGACCGCGCGCTCTTTCTCTTTGACTCTCAAAAGTGCGCAAATGGCGTCCAATCACCACATCGCGTCTGACTATAAGCGAGCTGCACAGGTGACACAGGAATTGTTACTCGCACAATATAATCAGTGTCGCATCGTCGCTTAAGTTTGTAAACTGCATTTCTTTTTAATTCTTCCCAGTGTTTAACCATTCAGCGCTCGCGTGCTCTCCTGGAGACTGGGCGCTCATGCACACTCGAGGCGTAAACACATAACGCCACATTCACATACCTCCGTCATGCTAACAGATTAAAGCGTTCAAGCTGCACACGGTAGTGGTCTAGTAGTGCGTTCCAGGAGCGGTATATCTGCAGCAGCGTAGTAGTGATGTGTCGTACTTGAACGATTCGTTCATTTTGAACGAATCTTTAATGTGACTCGGGACGAACGAGTCGTCTCGGGAGTGATTCGTTCAGTCGCGCATGCGCAACATCTTATTAGGTTCTGTACTGGAATTAATTCACCTGTTTCGAGTCTTCAGGTTTTTAGAGTCGTTCGTTCACCTTATGGAGCTGTCACGTGATGAACGAACGACTCGAACCCGAGGACTCAATTGATGAACTAATCAATTCTCTTTCCGGCTCAGACTGCCTTGGTTAGCTAATTGGGCTGTCACGTGATGAACGAACGACTCAAACCCGAAAACTTGTCAGATAAGAGGCGAGGTGAGCGAATCATAGACTAAAGACCCAGGTAAACAATGAATTAATATTTTCTGTTTCTTATAGCATTATAGTTTTGTTTTGTTTGACGTGTGATCAACGTTTGTGTAAGCAGTAGATGTGTTAGGGAGGTAACAGGTAACATTTTAATTATATTTTGCTAAAATGAACGAAATGACTCGAAAAAAGATTCGTTCATTTTGCTGAACCAGACTCAAAGGTCCGAGTCGGTAAAATGATCCGAACTTCCCATCACTACAGCGTAGAGAAAAAGTATTTTCAGTAACAATGTTTGGATTTGAAATCAAAATAATGGATAAGTGTGTTTGTGGAAATCAGATTTGTGCTGTGTGTAAGCTAAAAACAAAAATGCACTGCATGATCAAACATTATATCTATATCTATATATATATATACATATATATATATATATATATTTATATTTTAAAAAGTCTAAAAAATGCTCCCCTCCACACCTTAAATTAAAAAAACTCCCCTCTCTCCAAAAAAAAACATCAGGCCCTGAATAAGTGTCTATAAATCCTGGTTATCTCTATAAATAATTCTACATGATTAATAGGAGGCTTTAAAAAGATCGGCATCGGTGATCGGATCGGCAGATACAGCTTCCTGTGATCGGCGATCGGCCTAAAAAATCCTGATCGGAGCACCTCTAAACGATATGATAGAAAGAACGATAGACAGATAGAACGATAGAACAGTAGATAGAACGATAGACAGAACGATAGATAGAATAATAAATAGATAGAACGATGGATAGACAGAACGACAGATAGAATGATAGATACAGTGATAGACAGAATAGAGCAATGGATAGATAGATAGATAGATAGATAGATAGATAGATAGATAGAAAGAACAATGGATATAACGATAGATAGAACTATAGATAGACAGTGATAGAGCGATAGACAGATACAACAATGCATAGAATGATAGAATTATAGACAGATAGATTGATTGAGCGATAGACAGAATGATAGATCGATAGAGAGAATGATGAATAGAACGATAGAACTATAGATAGAGCGACAGAACTATGGATAAAATGGTGGATAGAAAGATGGATAGAACGATAGACAGAATGACAGACAGAACAATGGATAGAATGATAAATAGAATGATAGATATAACGATAGATAGAGTGATAGAGTGATAGACAGAACGATAGATAGAATCTGTGCACAGGAAAAAATACATATATTTATGCATTATACTGATCTGAGTTATGCACATTAATAGGTAAACTGACTCGAAAAGTAGTTAATTTCATCAATTTCATTGTTACATTCTGAATGCATATTTAAGGAAGCTCAGCCTCCCTTGCCTCTTCTGACGGGCCGCCACGGCCAGCGAGACCGAACTGGCGAATGGCCATAGTTTGATCCTTAAGCATAACATCAGGAACTCATGCATTTTTATGAACAGAGCCATTTCACAAACCTCAGAGCATGTTTGTTTAACATTTGCATTATGAAGCTCGGAAATCTGCTGATTGCAAGTCCCATCCAGGCTAGTCGACGCCTTTTGAAATGGTCACGTGACACGCGAACTGGATCAAGTCGCCCTCGAGGAAACGTCGCCCACAAACAAGAAACTTTTAGTGCAAATGTTACATTTTAGCATTAAGCTTCTTAGCACCACGGAATCAATGAGCTGATTTTGAACCTATTATGAATGTAAAATTGAGTGAGGAAAACAAACAGGACGGAAGATTTACCTTTCGTCTGTCAAGAGACTTCTTAAGCTCACTCGCTCGAGCGTAAGATTTTCTTTCCCAATCTTAAAGTGCGTTCCAAATCAGCAATAATTCTGTGAACATATTGCTGACATTAGCCTAAAAGAGATTACAGAATGATTAGGGGGATCTGCTCCATTAAGACATGAGGGGGCTTAACAGAGCCAAACCCTTCATCGTGCAAATATTCTCCCGGCACAGACAGGAGACAAGGGTTTATGAGGAGCACTCCGAGGACGTCTCCCTGTCTCCAACATTAACCCAAGCATTGCAGTGAATCGTATGAATATTGCCAATTAAGATACATTTTTAATCACTGTATTACTGACACCGCCGAAGCCGAGACATTTTATTAGCATCCACATTGGCATTTAACTTCCAGCGCTGAGGATTTAATTGATTCCAATTTCACTTCCCAAAATTTCAACAAACTTTCAGGAGAACAACGAGAGACACGCATTAGTACACGGCGCACACGCACGCACACACACACGCGCACGAGAACCGAACTCTAATTAAAATCTTCCAATTCAAGGACTCTTTTGATTGACCGTAATGCTTTAGTAATCTTGTCTCTGGGCCTTGACCTACTCTGTCGCTCTGCACGATTTATGGCACCCAATTACAATTTGTATTAAGCTTGCCAGGCGACTGGCCCCCAGTGAGTGAAGGAAAGGCCTTCTGAACCTAATAGAATGTGGCTTTACCACTGACTCGACCACCTCTGTGCTCTGCGGATCGACAGGGTAACAAACAAATATTTCACTGTGACTTTACTGCGGCGATACATTGTTCTTGTTTATTAAAATAATGAGCTACTTAATTCTTTGTGCTCCAAATTGGCAAAGTGCAACCTGAGGAAAACATGAGAATCTCATTTAAAGGTACATCTTGTCTATTTAAGTGGTGTGGTTCTGTATACTGATCTGGGCCAGAGGGGCTCAAGGCAAAAATGGATGCTGGGTAGTTTGTGGCAAGCCAGTGTCAATCAGTGTTAGTTCTAGAATGGGCCAGTCAGAGCACAGGGTACACCTTGCACCCGTTTCTGACACAGATCGCACTTGTCAGCCAGAGATAAGCGCATTCTCACCTTGCTGTATTTGACTTGCAAAACCAGTAACCCCGCTGACCGCCACAAACGACAAACTCGATACTCTGAAAAGTGACAAGACTGCCGACTCACGACCGCCTACAAATCTAACCCGTTTTGAAAATTACAGCATGTTTTGATAAAACAATGAACGGTTTAATGGGAAAATATCAAGGGGAAAGTTTAATCCTCATATTATGACCCTTATTTAATTGTCTTTTGGTTTTCAAAATGATTTGCAAAAATCATTCAGAAGTTTAATTAAAATGTTTGAACATACCACATTTAATGTATACACTAGAAGTCAAAAGTGTGAAATAATTCAGATTTTTAAATGGCTTTTATGCTCACAAAGGCAGCATTAACGTCAGAAACTGTAATTTTGTGAAATGTTATAATTTTAAAAAATATATAATTTTAATATATTTCAAAATGTAGTTTAAAAAAATACAAAATAAATAAATTTTTAAACTTTTTTTTTTGTTTTACGAATTATATTTTATTTTATTTTATTAAAATAGAAAATTCAAACAAACAGCACTAATATATATATATATATTTTTTTTTTTTTTTTTTTTTTTCCCTTTAACAGCCACTTTGCAAAAAAAAAAAAAAAAAACTACAGTCCACTTAAAATGTCACAGGGTCACAAAAGGTTACAACTAAAATCTGTAAAATTGTAAACAAAAAATCTGTTTACAATTAGTGCTGTTTGTTTGAATTTTCTATTTTAATAAAATAAAATAAAATAAAATAAATAATTCTTGAAACTAAAAAAAAAGTTATTTCATTTTGTAATATTTCACAATGTTGTTGTTTTTTATTTTTAATGCAGCCTTGAGCATAATGCATGATCTCTTTCATAACAAAACTGACAGTAAACATTTTAACTTTTTATTCATCAACAAAACCTGAAAAAATAATAACATTTTAGAATATATTCTTTATCTTTCTATATTATATATATTCTTCAACAGCCACTTTGCACTGCAATATGCCACAGAAACTGTCCTTTTGAATTTTCAAATTTAATCAATAAAACAAAATATTTCAAAACAAATCTTTCAAAACAAAATTGTGACAGAAAAACTAAAACTTCATTTCAAATTTTTTTTTAATGATTACTTTTGGCCTTTTTATTCATTAAAGAATCCTGAAAAAACTAATAATGTATCATGGTTTCCACAAAAACGCTATTTTTAATGTTTCTTGAACACCAAATCAGCATACAAAAATGATTTCCAAAGGATCATGTAAAATAATGAATTTTCAAACAGACGTTATCTTCATAAACCAGACATTTGAAGTCTAACAGAGTATATTCTCACACAAAAATCTTCTAAAACTACATTCCATGACACAAAAACAGTATTATTCATAAAATTACAGTGGATTTGGGCATCCACTATGCAGAGACCCTGAGCAGAGTCATACAAACAGTAAAACTTCGATATCCGATATCACTAGAATATCGCACTCCTCTCAGCCAATCAGATTCGAGGACCAGACAAAAACGTTCTATATTCCAGTTCCAGACAAACAGGCATGGTTCCCTGTAATTCATTCCCCCATACCATCAGCATATTCTTGTCAATCTACAAATGCCACAACACAAACCAGTAACATGACCTTACCACAGCATTCTGAGGTTTTACGATATTGCCGGCTTGCTCTTATGAAGACAAGCGGAGCAGGGTTGCGTTTGCGCTTGGAGGGTGAATTTTATTAGTTCGCCTTGTGCTTGATTTCCTTACCATTTCCAAGGTCCTGTTCGAGGTGGACCTCTTCACCGATTTTATAGTTTCTCTCTTACTCTGGAATATCGAGCTGTGGCTCCATTATCGCGTTGCTGCTCTGTGCCGCTTGGCCTGCATTCGTCTCTTTAACTTTCCTACTGATATGCTGACCGCAGTGTGCACTGTGATATATAGAGCTCCATTTTTCGGTATAATCATTTCATGTCCCTCAGTGCACTGTGATTGTAAACCAAGCCATACACACACACACACACACAAACACAAGAGTCAGGCCTTGTTGCTGTCGAACATGTGTGTCTCAATCAACACTGTCATTGGACTGGCTGCGAGAACAGATGAAGTCCTCGGTGGCTTGACCTCTATTACGTCACTTATTCACAGCTGATGAGCTGTGATAACATCTGATATCGATTAGAGGGTTGTTTAAAAACACACACACACACACAATGAGTGAGAGAGACTGTGAGAGAGTCTTTGCACCCTAAGCAGTTCAGATAGATTGATCAGGTTTGGTGCCCTGCCCCTCGACCAGAGCTCAAGACCAATTTCAACGCGACCCGCCACACACACTTTTACACTAATTGTAAAGAGCTGTTCCAAATATAAATGCAAATCAGACACTAAAAGCCATTAACAAACTGCTTTACATGATCTGAGCATCAAGTAGAAAGGTAGAAATGCAAGTGCGCTGAGTTCTTGTCTGGAATACAATCATTTTAAAACTTGCATAATCGCTCAGTAGTCAGAAAGGATAAGTGTTAAACATTATTAAGGGAAAGATTAAATACTTTAAAGTCAAACACTTCACTGTTGGGGGTCTGCTTTATCTTCATGAAAGAGCTGGTATCATACATTTTTCATCATTTTTCTCCCTAAGGTCATAACAGAACAGTTAGTATTCGGTTATGAAGCCATATATCACCATTTTAACATTCTTTCTGAACTTCAAATTTAAAAATATTTGGCCTTCACTACTGTAATGTAGTTTTTAACTGGCCTGGAATAGTCACTTAGCAAAACAACCGTAATCCACTTTAAAGTGCCACAGAAATGGTTAAGATCACAAAATGTTACAAGTTATTTTACAAAAAGAAAAAAAAAGAAAAAAAAAACAGTTTTAAATGAATAAATTTCTATTCTAGGCAATGAATCCTTGCAAACAAAAATATATTAAGCTTCTCACTGTTGTTTTCAACACTGACAATAATAGGGAATATTTCTTGTGAAAATATCTTTTTTTTTTTAATAATTCACAAATTATTGTTTTTACTGCAGCGTTAGCACATCAAAAAAGAGTTAATTATAATTAAAAATATTTCACTTTTCATTTAATTATTCACAAAATTATGGTTTTTACTGCAGCCTTGACACATCTTAAAAAAAAAAAAAAAAAATTTAGATGACAGTTCTAAATTAATGATTTAATAAATTATTAGTAAATATTGTACAATTACAGTAAGAATGTTATTTTTTAAATTATTATAGAGTTAATTATTATTTAGGAGTTCTTGAAAAAAAACACACTTTTTTTTAAAATAATTACAAAATATATATTTTTACTACAGCCTTGGCACATCTTTTAAAAAACATAAAATAAATAAATAAAATAAAATAAAATAAAATAAATAAATCAAACTAAAACTGAGCCCAATCTTTTAAATGACAGATGTGAATTATATTATATATTTTATTTTATTTTATTTATATTAATATTGTAAAATTACAGTAACAAGATTATTTTTTAATTATTATAGAGTTCATTATTATTTAGGAGTTCTTTCAATGCTACGGAAAAATACCACATCATTATTTTTTTGTTTTAATAATTCACAAAATAATTGTTTTTACTGCAGCCTTGGCACATCTTTTAAAAACATAAAAAAAGAAAAAAAAAATGTACTAAGCCCTTTTGGATAACAGTTATATATTATTATATTATATTTATTATATTATATTATATCATGTTAAAAATATAATATTGTACAACTACAGTAACAAATTTATTTTATTATAGAGTTAATTATTATTTAGAGCTCTTTCAATGCTATAGAAAAATACCAAACAATTATTTTTTAATAATTCACAAAATTATTGTTTTGACTGAAGCCTTGGCACATCTTTTAAAAACATTTAAAACAAATTACTAAGCCCAAACCTTTAGATGTCAGTTCTAATAATCTAATAAATGATTGTTAATATAACTTTGTACAATTACAGTAACAAAGTCATTTTTAATTATTATAGAGATCTTAATTATTATAGAATTATTCAGTGTTATGGGAAACACCACACACACTCTGGGTTAACTCAATACAGTAGGTTAACTCAATTCCTACAGCCTCAAAACACTGAAGTAGTGTTGGAAATGTGCATTACTGTACGCTTATTATTTACCCTCTGCCCATTTAAGATAAAGAGAAAACAAACAATAGGCAAAAGCCAGAGCACACTATCAAAGTAAACTAACGACTAAACCGAGCAAAGACGAACAGACTTGGAAAACGACGCCATCCAAATACAGGTGTGAGAGAAACGTGGCGCCATGGAATTTTCTCCCCCAGCCTGCAGTGAGATTCCAGGAGGGTCCTGGCTGCCATTGATCAAATCTTGGGCTCCACTTTGACGTTTTTTCCAATCAATGCCTGAGAGGAGAAAAAAAGGGCACTCATCGATGACTGACATCAATGATGTACAACCACTGCGATCGGCCCGGCAGCACCTGCCCATCCCGTCCCAACAGTAAGGGCCGCAGCCACTGTTGGCCAAGGACAAAAGGAGGACTCTGGCTTTGGAGATTGGCGGGGATTTGCACTATAGCAGGTGCAGAATCTCCTTTCTTCCTGCTGGTACTGAGGCATAGGGCCGGTGGGGTGCTTCCTGCTCCCCACACGACGGGCCTGTCCCATAGCCGGCTAGAGGCCAGGGCTGAACAGTGCCAGAGTACATCTACGAAAAACACACACACACAGGGAGGAAACGAGAGTCACATGTTCTGCTTGACAACTTGCTTTCCATTTTAATAAAATTCCCGTCACGACCTGATGTACACTACAAGTGTCTACATGTGAGTTTATAAGGAAGGTCAGATGGAATCATGTTATTTTCAAAGACAATCTATTCCACGGGTCAGAACAATGAGAGAAGAGTTCAGTGATGGATAAGACAGCTCTATCTGACACGCTGATGACAGCTCGAAGAACTGAGCAAAAAGAAACAGACAAGGCCCTGTCCTGACGAGGCAGAGGTAAAGCGTTTTCACTTGCGTGTAATTTGATTCAAATCAATTCAACTCAAACTTTCAATTCAAATTAGGTTAACACTCAAGGTTGCATTCAAATAAGTCTTTGTCCTGAAACAGCGAGAGGGACACGATCACAAGACCATAGAGAACATTTTGGACTATAACTAACCAGCGCATCAGATATTTCAGGTGAAAGGACCTTAGTCAGGGTGGATGCTGTAGTTAATGAACTGAATTTAAAAACAAAGCAGTGAAAGGTGTAATACAAAATTAGATCATTTTATTCCGTTCAAAAAGCTTTTTTTAAAAAATCAAATTCTGCGTTTTCCATTCAGTTACTGGAAACCATTACTGGAATCCAGTAACTATTTTTGTCGAACTTTTTGCAGAATTCCAGTTGAATTGTATAAGTTTCATGATTTCAATTAATTATGCATTTACATTTCAATGTAATATTTCATTGTAATATTGATTTCTTATAATAAAATTATAAATGTACAATTATTATACCAGCCAAGATAATTAGATGTTCTGAAGAAAAATGGATGAAAATTTGGATTTTACTGATTTAACAACATTTTTGATCAAATGCAGCCTTGGTGAGCATTAGGGCCTGTTAAAAAACATATTTATTTATTAAAAATGTTTGGTTTATTTAAAATGTAAATAAATTTATAATATAATGTAATATAATATATAATAATATCTTCAGCATCCCTCAACTCTACGTAATAATAATAATAATATTTTAGATCAAATGCAGCCTTGGTGAACATTAGGGACTGTTACAAAATTATTTATTAAAAAACTTTGGTTTAATTAAAAAATGCAAATAAATATAATATAATATAATATAATAATATCTTCAGTATCCCTCCACTCTGTATTAATAATAATAATACTAATAATAATTTTCATCAAATGAACTCTTGGTGAGCATTAGGGACTGTTCAAATTTATTTATTGAAAATGTTTGGTTTAATTAAATAAATAAATAAATAAATAATAATAAAATAAAATAATATTTTCAGCATCCCGCAACTCTACATAATAATAATAATAATAATAATAAAAATAATATTTTTTATCAAATTAAGTCTTGATGAGCATTAGAGACCGTTCAAATTTATTTATTGAAAATGTTTGGTTTAATTTTAAAAAAAATAATTAAACAAAAAATATATATATATATATCTTCAGCATCCCACGACTATATAATAATAATGATATGTATTATATTATAATATAATACATATTATTATATTATAAAATAATACATATTATTAAAAAAATAATAATATTTTTCATCAAATTAAATCTTGGTGAGCATTAGGGTCTGTTCAAATTTATTTATCGAAAATGTTTGTTTTAATTAAAAAGATGTTAATAAAATATAATATAATATAATAAATAATATTCAGCATCCCTTGACTCGACGTAATAATAATAATATTTTTGATCAAATGCAGCCTTGGTGAGCATTAGGGACTGTTAAAAAAGTTTATTTATTTATTAAAAATCTTTGGTTTAATTAAAACATTTAAATAAAGTAATAAATAAAACCTGTTAAGTTGCATACTGAGGTTGTACAATCTTGTTCTTAAAGACAAGCAAAGATTATAAAGCCGATATAGAGTGTAGTGATTGTGCGAGAGCAGTTGTGATTTATGGATTTTCAGCTTGGAACCGTAGTGAATAAAGGTCCTCTGTTTAGCATTGCGATCAGGGTTGTGCTGTAATTATCTGTCCGAGGATTGTATTATCCTGATTCTTCAGTCCTGTAAAGGTGGTCAGCAAGTTGCTCTGAAACAAAACAAAGCGTCCTCATTAACTTTACTTCGCATGCAGTGACATTGCTTTAGTTTGAATTTAAACCATGTTGACGCCTGCAAATGTCACACTCAAACAAGCATGGGCGCAGAGCAAAAATTACTTGATAATGTATTGTCACCGGAGTCTGCAAATGCATACTTAAAACTCTTTACTTAAAAGTAAACAGCATGCACACTAAAGCAGCAGAAACTCTCACTGCATACCCAAGAGCCAGGCAGGCAGGTTATCTCAGCAAAAAAAAAAAAAAAAAAAAAAGAGCAAGCGTGTTCTGGTTTTCTCTGGACTGGAAGGAACACTTGAAAGAAAAGCCCCTGCGGAGAAGGACTCAACAGAGACCGTACGATGATTTGTATTCAAACCTGAAAACCTCATGCTGTAACTTCATGGAAACACCGGACCGAATGTGAAGGATGTCCTCGCGTCGTCAGCACGCCGTGCCTCGTGCGTTTTCATCTTCTATCCGTTCGAGGGCTTAAGGAGACTGGAACGTGACAAAATGCAAAGAGAAGTTTTCGGTGCTTTCTGTCGGTGTGTAGTTTGTTTGATGATTAACCAGCAGGCTAACTGACATAGAGGAGGTGGCTGGCCCCTGGTGGGAGCCGCTCCAAAGCGTTCCAAAGTCCTGAAAGCTTCACTCCTACATGCTTTCTTTATTTAGCTCCCGCAAACGTGGCTGCTAAGGAACCAAAGCAGCCGTTTTAGACACATGAGAAGTTTTCCCGAGCTGTGCTTTTTACACGCAGTCAAAAGATACAGTGACCTCTGCATAAATGTGGCCGTGATTACATGTGTGCTAAAATGATACTATTTTATGTGGCTCGAGATGCTGATGAATTCAACACTGCCAGTATCAGACTGCATCTATCTGTACATCACACATTACCCTGGACTGAAAAACTCACTCTTACTCTCTCCAAACCTTATTACCAAAAAACAATTATTGACTGTATGGTAAGCTATGCCTTTTACTCAATAAGGTCAGACTTTTTTTAATATAATATAATATAATATAATATAATATACACTGCCAGAAAAAAGATACAGTTCTGTCACTGGGGCGGTACCCTGAGGTACAAAGTGAAAAGGTACAAATATGTACTTTCAAAGTACTAAATGTACCTTTAAGGTACTAATATGTACTGTTTAGGGGTAGCTAAGGTACAAAGATGTACCTTTTCACTTTTGTACCTTAGAGTACCACCCCAGTGACAGAACTGTACCTTTTTTTCTGACAGTGTATATTACATTATATTATAAGAGTTTCATATCTAAAGCATCATTTTTAAATTTGTGAAAATGATTATTATATTATTATATAGCATTATATATAATATAATAATTTAAATCTACAGCATCATTTTTTAAATTGATTAAATTTAGTTGCATATAATATATAATCTCAGCACCCCTACGTAATAATAATAATAATAATAATAATAAGAGTAATACTAATAATATAATATAGTGGTTGTACTGACTGTTGTTTAAATTGATTTTTGAAATTGATAATATAATATAATATAACATAATATAATATAATATAATATAATATAATATAATATAATATAATATAATATAATATAATATATAATTTTTAACATCCCTTAACCGTACACAATAACAATAGTAATAAATATTTAAATCTATTTTTGAAATTGATTAAATTATTTTATAATAACATAATCTTTAGCTCAACGCTACACAATAATAGTAATAATAATAATAAATTTATATTGGAAAAATAATTGTGTTTAAATTGGTTAAATTGTTTTTTGAAAGTGAGTAATTTTTTTTATAATAATATAATATAATATAATATAATAATAATCTCTAGCATCCCTCGACCCTACATAATAATAATAATAATAATAATAATAATAATAATAATTTATATTGATAAATTTATTTTGTTTAAATTGATTACATTGATTTTTGAAAGTGATTACAATTTTATAATATAATATAATATTATACAATATAATATATTATAACAATATATAATAATAATAATAATGTTTAAATTTATTTTTGAAATTGATTAAAATCATTTTATAATTATATAATAATATAATCTCAACACCCCTTGACCTTACATCATAATAATAATAGTCGTAGTAACAATTAAAATTAAAAATGTAAACTAATAATAATTAATAACTGAAATTGCTAATACAATAAAAAAAACTATCATATAATACAATAAAATATAATATAATAAAATATAATATCCAGCATATCTCGACTCATAAAACAAGTGGTTTGGAGAACTGAATAGAATAGAATAGAATAGAATAGAATAGAATAGAATAGAATAGAATAGAATAGAATAGAATAGAATAGAATTGGAGAACATTGTATTATATATAAAATCTATTTAAAATCTGTCTAAAAGAACAGATAAATATTTTATAAATATTTAATATATTAAAATGTACTCTTTATTTGTGACATTTTTATAGGCCTATTTTATTTTGAATAATTGCATTATATTGCAATTATTTTACAATTGTTGTAAAATAATTGCAATATAATGCAATTATTCAAAATAAAATAATCTGCCAAATTGCACTGTGACAGCCATAACGTGCAATGGACACTATAGCGTACATAAATAAGACCTGTGTTGTGTTAATTTTCTCTTTAGCACAGTACAGCAATATATTAAAAAAGACAGTTTAGCTAGAATCAATGTTCATAGCTAGCTACCTGAATAACACCATATCCGGTTTAATGGCACAAACACTAGACGGTCTCTACCGTTCCCTTGAGTACTGAGGTTTGTTACCACCAGAACAACGCAAGAACATGCGTTAAGCACGTACAACAGGGAGACGTTTGCATTTGCGTACTTACGTAAGGTATATTTCTGGCCTAAGGGTTAATACATGCTACCAAATCTCTCTCTTTCTCTCCCTGTCTCTCTCTCTCCAGGGATAGTGAGCGGCCGGTTGGACCGGAGCTGTCAGCTCTCTCTCCTGTAACAAGTGTGCCTGACGCAGAGAAGTTGGCAGAGGCAATGGATGTAAGCGCACTGAGGGTTTATGGGAGATGACAGCTCCTGCTAAATAAAAGCACACGTGCAGAGACAGTGTACGGGGAGAGCGGGCACAAGGGCCTTGCTGCTCGACACAGCCTCTAGCCAGCCAGGGCAGAACCTCGGCTAACTATCACCATCCCTATTGTGACTAGTGCTATCACTATATCAACAATACTGTTCAAGACCGCTAGTGAACTCTAAGCTCCCGCCACTGATGCAACTACTGCTAATAATGCTGCAGTCGCTGCCTGCCACAGCTATAGGAAAAGGTACGGCTAAAAATATCCCAAAGAAAATACCAGGAGGTCTGTGGAGAAACTATGACCTGCTTGTAATTGAATTTACAAGATACACTGAGGCTTTTGTTCACAGATGTCTGTTTATATAATAATAATGAAACAAAAAGATTAGTCATTTAAATGAAGGGAACTGCAATTTAGCTTTTTTTCTCAGTACTGATATAGACAAAACATATTGGCAATTTTTAAATTTGCTTTTTTTTTATATATATATATATATATATATATATATATATATATATATATATATTTGTTTATTTGTTTATTTATTTATATTGTTTCAATCAATATTGATGAATGCACATAATAAACAAATTCATTAGTGTTATTTAATATTTAAATAATTAGTAAATATAATTATTATTAATAATTTATTTTTTTAAATCATTTTAATTATCTAAATATTTATTTAGATTCATATTTAGTCATTTTTTATATATATTTATTTTATATATGTACATATTTAGATTCATATGTAGTAACTGTTATTTATATATATTTTAACTACATAGTTCTTTGTATTATTTATATATTTTTATTGCCATTTTATTGGTACATATAAATTACTAAATATTTATATATATAATTTCCCTCCCAATTTTGATGCACATACATACCAAAAATTGGATCAGTGTTAAATAATTAGTAAATATTTCATTTTTTAAATTATTTAAATTATATAAATATTTATATATTTAGATTCATATTTAGTAATTATTTATATTTCTATATAGATTTATAGAAATATATATATAGAGATTTTGTATTATTCATATTTTATATTTTTACTGCCATTTTTAATTTGCATTTATTTTTATATTTTATTTTTATATATTTTTATAATATACTAATATTAGTAATATTTAGTAATTTTGTTGTTTCTATATGTACACATATATATGTATTTTAACAAATATATATATATATATATATATAATTTATTTTTTATTTTTTTTAAGCAAATATAGTTTAAATGATTTTTATTTCAGTTTTATTTTCAGCTTTATTTGAATTAATATTAATAATATGTTTAATTCATATGAATATTAACAAATGCATATTATTAGGGAAAGCTTACTTGGTAACCTTCTGAGAGCATCTAGTCAAGTAACTGTGTAGCTTGTATCATATTGAAAATGGTTTCTAAACAAAAATGTTAATGTAGATCTCTAAAATTTTGTGCAAAAAGCTGTGCTAAGATTTAAAACGTAGGGTTCCTTATTGTCTTTTAAAGATGTCTTGTTCTTGTTCCTGCTCCTGATTCCAATGCAAACAAAAAGCTGCATGTTATGATTAGTTTATGTTGCCATGCTTTTAGACAATAAATCAATACCAACATATACACAAGCACACCCCACCCCCAGCACATATACAAAGTACATTTGCTCAGTGTGTGTTTGTTCAGTCAGCATGTCTGTATGTGTTATGTCAATGTGTCTGTTAGTGAGAATTTTTGTTGAGGACACCTTTCTTTGTCTCTCTCTCTCTCTCTCTCTCTCTCTCTCTCTCAGTGAACACACACACTGGCCATTTTTCACCTCTCACGGATGTGTAATGCTCCGAACAGTAAGTGCGAGTCTCCAGAGTGTTTAAGGCCAGACCTGGCCACCATGCGGGGAAGGGACGGTCCAGTGGACTATGGGATCTGCCTGCAGATGCACTGGCCGCTGTCAGTCGACTGCTCCTCACGCTGGGGCGGGTCAAACCGAGCACTCGCTAACAACTTGACCATCTGTCATCCCTTGTGCTAAGCTACACTTACAGCTCACAGGTGTGACCGGACAAATTGAACACACCTTTTTATCTCTGTTGATAAAACGGATACAAATGATTAAGTCCAAAGTCCTTTTAAAAGGAATTGTTCACCAAAAAAATTAAAATCCATTCCAAACCCGTAAGACCGACGCTCATCTTTGGAACACAAATTAAGGTATTTCTGATGAAATCTAAGAACTTTCTGACCCTGCATAGACAGCAACGCAACTAACACATTCATAGCTCAAAAAGATAGTAAGAATATTAATAAAGAGCAGGTCATATGGTATTTTAAAGTGTCCTAATATTGTGTTGGAGTACCCTACAACAGGTTTAAATGCTTATAAGGTCAGAACACATTGCAATTTTATCAGAATATACATTAGAATCATTTTTCAATGATTTCGAATAGATACGTTTGAAGCAGTTCTGAACTTAAGGTCTGTAAACCCCTTCCTTCCATAAGGCTACTCTGCTCTGAAGTCTGTTGTGATTGGTCATTCCGTATGTCGGAAATGTAACACCCATTACCATAATTATTTTTTTGCTCCGGAGGATTACTTATAAACAAAGATGTTTTAAGGTTTTAAAAAATGCCATCGATATTACTTTATTAATTCGAGCCTGAGTCCGACGATGATACCGATGCAAACTGCAAAAAATATATTTTTCGAAAACCCGTATGACCTGCTCTTTAAAATAGTCTACATGACATCTGTGGTTCAACCGTAATGTTATAAAGCTACAAGAATACTTTTTGTGCACAAAGAAAACAAAAATAACGACTTTATTCAACAATTTTTTCTCTTCTCTTCCATGTAGAGCTGCCCTCAACTAAAGATTTGTCTGGTCGACTAGCAGTCGTTCATTTTAAGCATTAGTTGACTATCAGTCGCATGTTTATTAATAAACCATAAAAATAATTATAAACGCTCAAGCACACGCAAAAAAAATCTTGCCACAGCGCATCGATACAATAATAAAAACAGATACAATAATTATGTATGTGTCTGGGGAAAATATCACGGAGACGGCATTAACGTTTTAATAATTTATTGATAAACTAGCACTTTCTTTGTTTACAGCTTAAGAGATGAAGTCAGCGACACTAACTCGTCATTACATAATCTGAGAATATTTGTTTTCTGTTTGAATTGGTTCATCTGAAAGTAGACATTTCACTCTCTATAGATATATTTTTCACGTCAGAGTTTCGAAGTTCCGCACTCAAGTTCACAGAGACCAAGACGGCAGAAAGTGCATCCTTCAATTATTTTATAAAAGCGCAACGTTTCGTTGTTATTGTGAGTGCACACAAATAAACGTAGTGTCCTTACAGATTCGAAAGATGTATTACTTTTATCTGTATGACCAAAAATGACAGAGTATTTTAAGTGACTGCACCGGCGCCTCCATCTGTCATGCAGTAAGCGCACTACAATTCAGCTTCCACACTCCGCACAGACACTTTTAATAGCGCACATTTTTCAAGGTTAATATTAGATTGAGCAGCCATGTAATGTTGCTACTATATACATCTCTCAGGTGAAACGCCATATTTGAGGTCGATGAATGATAGGTGAGCGTCTGGATGTCCTGCCTGATGCAATATAACAATTAACGATCTGTCCGTCACACTGCATGACTTAATAAAATTTTGGTCGACCAAGCCTTTTCTCGTTGACTAACAGTTAGTCAACTGTTAGGAGGCAGTCCTACTTCCACGTCAGTCTTCAACACGCATTCACCAGAGTACCACATCTGTCTGTCACGGACTGTGTGACTTCGCCACTGAGGTTTTTTTTTCTGCGACTAAGCGACTAATAAAATTTTGGTCAACCAAGACTGTTCTTGTTGACCATTGGTTAGTCGACTATTAGGGGGCATCACTACTTCCACGTCATCCGTCTTCGACACGCATTCATGAGAGTACCACAACACATGCGTGTACTATATTACCACATTGACCAGCCATTAACGATCTGTCTGTCACGGACTGTGTGACTTCGCCACTTCCTGTAGCTTTTTTTTTCTGCAACTAAGCGACTAATTAAATTTTGATCGACCAAGCCTCTTCTCGTCGACGAACGGTTAGTCGACTATTAGGGGGCAGCCCTACTTCCACGTTAGTCTTTGACGCACATTCACGAGAGTACCACAATGCATGCGTGTGGTGCTGCTGACGCAGAAGCCAGCGTTCTGACGTAGAACCTCCATCTCTCTTAGTTCATCGTCTGTATATTCTGGCTCAAATAAGTAAGGCTGGGCAAAAATTTGCAAGTCATCCTCTCTGTCGAAAACTTCAGGAATGTTAATGAAGACAAAGTTTTACAAAGTTTTATTGACTGCGTCATGGTACTCTCGTGAACACCCGGTGAAAACTGACACCGAAGAAGGAATTGTTGTTTTCTTTACACACAAAAAGTATTCTTGTATTCTCATAACACTGCGGTTGAGCCACTGATGTCTGGGCTTTAAATGCGATAGCTGCGTTGCTGTCTATGCAGGGTCAGAAAGCTCTCGGATTTCCTAAAAAAATATCTTTTTAAAAATATCTAATTTTTGTTCTGAAGATAAACAAAGATCTTACAGGTTTAAAACTACATTAGGGTGATTAATTAATGACAGAATTTTCATTTTTGGGTGAACTATCTCTTTGGTGGTGTTGTTAAGGTACCAGAATAACTATGATTATACCATTGATAACAACACACAGGATAATGTAAAGTAGAAAGCGTGAGGTTATGTAAAGATCTAAAGGATAATTGTGCTGTTAGGCACATCAGCCTTTTGCGTTTCCTTTCCCTGCCGCCCATGCCAGCTCTTTTACCAACTAATACCAGTTCACCCATTTTCTCGTCTCTTACCTCAGGACAGTTCCCCCCGCCCCCATTCAATCTCCCTATCTTCCCGCCGCAGCCCTCTGAAATACCCGCCACGGCCGCACAGCAGATCATGCCAGCGCGAAAGCCGTAGCCCCGTCCTTATTACAGCGGCTTCCACAGCGCTCTAATCACTGCCACCAGACCCGGCACAGAGAGAGAGAGAGAAAAAGAGCGAGCGAGCGTTCGCTAATGGCCAGGGTCTGTGTGTCCGCGACGGCTGCTGTGTTAACTAGCTTTTCTGCCTGTTTTGGTGGATTCGGGCGACGCAGGAGTGTCTCTCCAGGGGCCAGAGGCGACCGTATTCCTCCCTTGACACACAATGATAACCAATGCTCTCGCAGGACCGGTGGTGCCCTGCACACACACACATACACGCACACAAAATCCAACATCAAACGGACTGTGGATAAAGCTAGTCTTTCCCCCAGCCAGTTTTCTTTTTTATTTCCCCCCTCTGTGAAGGAGAGGAAATTGTTGGCTAAGCTGTCTTTTGTCAGGGCGTTTCAGAGGCACAGTCCAAACACTGGTCCCTCATTTCGCAGCTCCGGTATACCGTTTAGAACGCAGTTTGTGCATTCAGTGGAAAAGTTATGACCCCTAAAACTAGGTGTTGCTGTGATGTTTTCCTTGCTTATGATAGTGTATACTGTACTCACCCCTATTCCTCACTTCCTAACAGGCATTGTGAGGGTTTTTTTTCCCAATCGGGAGTCTCACGGATAGCACTAGCATTATCCAGTCTAGGACCACACAATCTCTGTGAGTCTGACTATCAAAGCCGTTCCTTGGAGGGCATGGATTCGACTGCTATGGTCTTGGCAGACGCATATGGAAATGTTGCCTAGCTGAATACTGAGGGATTACACTAGAGCTGTCATCAACACACGTCGCCAAAGGTTGTTGCTGCTGTTAGATGCATTTTTAAAGCTTTCCTTTGAGCCTGGCTTCTTTCATTTGACGGGAAAAACAATGACTGATAGTCTTGTAGACGACATTAACAGCCAGCTGAAAATTTTAAACACAATCATGCAATGCACTGTTTGGTCTGTTAAAGCTACAGAGTTAGTGTAGTTTTGTAAAGCACTCGCTTGTGCTTACCAAAGTGGCATTTATATGGTCAATAAACTGAAATATTGTGAAATATTATTACTATTTAAAATAACTCTGTTCTAATTTAATATAAATCATTCTAATATGCTGATTTGGTGCTCAAGAAACATTTCTTATTATGTTATGAAAACCATGACATTTTTGCTTCAGTATTTTTGATGAGTCATTGAAAAACAGCACATAAATGTCATATGTTATCAGTGCATGCATCCATGTATATAAAAATAAATATAAAAAAAATAATAATTACAATTATTTACAATTACAGACCCAAACATTTGTATTGTAAGTGTATATATACACTACCAGTCAAAAGTTTTTTAAAGACGTCTCTTCTGCTCATCCTGCATTTATTTGATCCAAAGTACAGCAAAAAAAATATCTGTACTATTTAAAATAACTGTTTTCTATTTGAATATATTTTAAAATGTAAATTATTCCTGTGATCAAAGCTACATTTTTAGTATCATTACTCCAGTATTTAGTGTCACATGATCCTTCAGAAATCATTTCAATATGCTGATTCGCAAAGATATCTCAAATAAAAAAGATTTATAACATTATACACTGTACCATTCAAAACCTTGGAGTCAGTATCATTTTTTTCTTTTTTGGGGAAAGAAATTAGAGAAATGAATACTTTTATTTATCAAGGATGCTTTAAATTGATCAAAAGTGACGATAAAACATTTATAATGTTACAAAAGATTTCTATTTCAGATAAATGCTGTTCTTCTTAACTTTTTATTCATTAAACAAACCTGAAAAAATTCTACTCAGCTGTTTTCAACAGAATTACACTGATTATAATGATTTCTGAAGGATCGTGTGACTGGAGTAATGATGATAAAAATTCAGCTTTGAAAATGCAGGAATATTTACGTTTTACAATATATTCAAAATAGAAAACAGTTATTGCAAACAGTAAAAATATTTCAAAATTGTACTGTACATTAAAAATCCTACTGTTCAAAAACTTTTGACTGGTAGTGTATATTTAAAATCTAGAAGCATGAACAACCCCAATTCTTGCTCAAATGCATCAACACTGCAGCTAATAAATGCATATAAAAATATAAATGGATTTCCAAAAATGTCCAACTTCCATTAAAGTATGTTTGCAAATATTTGTAACAGGTGCTCAATGGTGTGAATGCTGTGAGTGACAGCATTTCCGGTGGCTTTCTAAACAGACAGATGATCAAACAGAAGGCCTTTAATGCAGCTCCATCCAAAAATATGAGCAGCATGACAAGTTATGACAAGAAGATGAGTCACTGTTTCCGGACCTACCGATCACTCTGAACTTCAAACACATAAATCTTGTATCCTATCTAAACTATGTTTTAGGATAAAAAAAATAAAAAAAATAAATAATGCAATAATGCATTGCTTAGCTGACTGTAAGCATAGTGTTTGTTGTACACAGAGAGCCAACGGATGTCTGTCATAGAACCTTTCAACATTATTCAAATTTAACATTCTGTTTTTCATAATATAATATAATATAATATAACATAATATAATATAACATGATATAACAATACCTTGGCACTTTATTTAGCAAAACAGATTCCTTAAGGGGCCTTTCAGCGCCGTTGCACCCCATTTCGAAACCCTGTGATAAACACAAGGCAAACAAATGTTGGTACGCCGTCTTCATGTACTCTAACCTTACTAAAGAAGAGAGTGCGAGTAAGCTTGTGTGCACGGGTGGGTTG
Organism: Labeo rohita; assembly: GCF_022985175.1. Classification (NCBI taxonomy): domain Eukaryota; kingdom Metazoa; phylum Chordata; class Actinopteri; order Cypriniformes; family Cyprinidae; genus Labeo; species Labeo rohita. The sequence continues at coordinate 9,966,027 of NC_066880.1, forward strand.
TAGCGGTAGTAGATCTGAGTGTGACAGATTTATCTCCCCTCGCTCAGGCTGGATGAGAGGGGCTCATAAATAAACAGGGAGACGGGAGAGAAAGCTCTCCATTGAACATAAACAAGTAGGTCCTTTAGTCCTGCATCAGTCACTCGCCGGGCGACTGTGACAGCGAGGGGTCCAAGGTGAGGTCAGGGTGGTTCCCTTTAACCCTGGACTAACACAGCCCAACCGCAGTCAGCCAACACATCATTAAATTCAGATTACGAACGAATATGGCAACGACTTAGATTTGTCAATATGTGAATTCGATGATGACAGATAATCTGTATGTGCATTTTCACACTCCTTGGGTGATTTATGTAATGTGCTGAAAGGAAGAGATATGTTTGTCCTTCAGCATTCTCATTTATATAAGGTTATACAGTGCTGGTAATACATATAAGCCTGAATGTACATATATGTTATTGTGCCGTTTATATATTGAATGGTAGTGAAGGTAGGCAATCGAGACATGACAGTCTGGACTTGAACCTACATTCCCATGGGAACACCATGGCCCCTTTACCACCTGTTTATCACTATAAAGCAGAAGACAGACCATCGAAAAGACTGAATAAATTGGATATGACAGATTAAATCCTGGTCACATGCACACAAAATGTGCAAACAAAAAAATGCCCACGCATTAAAAGAAAAAAGCAGCTTTTTGATACCACACTGAGGGTGTTTGTTGAGCACGTTGAAAAAAAAATCCCATTCATTTTCTCCATAGGGAAATTGATTTTGAGCAATAATGTACAAATCTTTCAAGGAAGACAACCATGAGCTCTAAGGATGTTAAGCGAGGGTAAATACTTCTGGAGATGTACACACGTCGATATTTTTAACCTATAATACATATTGTTTAAGTCAATAGTTTTATATTGTACCATCCTTTGCTGATTGGATTACACAATTTGCAATGCTTTTTGGGATGTAGGATACTGCCTTATAAAAAAGAAGTCTTGTAGCTTTGTATTTGTCTGATTTTGAAAAACTTTTATTTCAGAATCAAATCATGTAACGTTGTGACTCATTTAGAAGCTGGTTGTTTTGGTTTCAGGGTTTAAAACCCTTTCCTGAATTACTCCATACTGAAGAATTGCTTAAATCCCTGTGGAGAAAATAAATGAATATACTTCTGGAACCCAGGCAGCTGTAAAAAAATATATATATATATAAAAAAGCAGTCACTGTAGCCTCATATTGCTTGCCATGATTTTTCAATGAGGATTCTGTTGTGAAATCAGATTTATATGAAGAGTTAATTTGCAAAAACAGATCAGATAACAATTTAAACAATTTAAACACTTAAACAATTTTTAAAAATTGTGTTTTTTTCATTGTTCATTATCTCATTCAAACTGCAGTTGGGTTATTTTAAGTAAATTTAACTAAAAAAACAGCTAACTAACACAATATAACACAAAAACATGATAACATAAACATGATTTTTGAAAATGTAACTGTTTTTGTAAATAAACTCTTCATATGTGTGTGTGTGTATAGACAGATAGATAGATAGATAGATAGATAGATAGATAGATATACACATATACGCTGACACACACAAGCTTAGCTAAAATAGAATAAAATAAATGAATAAATCATAATTAAAAAACACAGTTACAGATAAGTGGTTTTAAAATCACTTTATAAAATTAATTAATTTTAAGTAACCATGAGTCACACACAGACATCTAAAACAGTCTCTGTGTAATTTAACTGATTTACTGCCAAATATGTAAGGACTGCCAGTCTGGTCCCCAAATGTGATAAAATGAACTCTATTTGGCAACATTTGTTGGTTTAAAACTATTCATTACGGCCCTACACTACTGTAATCGATTTGTGTTACATCACCGCTATAATATGTCTATATTGAATTCATGTAAACAATTCATCTGTCAAACACTTCCCATGTACTTTTTACTGCAGGGCTGTAAGTGCAATTTGAAAAGAGAAGAGCATACATTAAGTCATATGTCTTTTAAAAGCAATACAGTTTCTTACACATATCACTTTATTGGCTTTTGAATTGGCAGAAAACCCTCACACGTGCAACATAAACTTTGCCACTGATGATTGTTTTTCAGTCTGCGCGGTGGCTTTTTATAGAACTTGAGTTCACCTAAAAGCCATCTCTAGCATTTATTACACAGATGCTAACTTCTATGTAGCTCATTCTGACAGGAGCATTCAACACAAAATCCTTCAACAAAAAAGCCAGAGACTCACGCTGGGATGGAGTTAAGTAACATGCCAATTCTACGTTGAAATCAAAAAGCTCATTTCATGTTAGTGCTACGCTCTTCGCTAACATATGGATGAATGAAATCTGCATTCACAAGCTGTGAACCTTTCTGACCATGTGGTTCACACATCTCATACCATTTTTCATTTGACATGCGCCTCAGCAGGAAATTGTCATCATATCGAGAAACGGCACAGTAGTCAAGCCTAATGGTGAAATCACACAAGCGCATACACACCGGAGAGTGAGAAAAGGAGAGGGAAAAAAAAAATTGGAGAGCTCGATTAACTGCCAGAAGATGTTGGTTTCTATTAGATTGTCATAGTAGTTGTGCAATAGCAGCAAAGTGCTTTATTGCAATATCAGGGCTTAACAATAAGTGTGGACCGCTGGCAAGAGAGTTTCGGGACGGTTAAGAGAACTCCTCCCTGTTCTGTTGGGCCAGTATTTACTCTCTATTTTACAATTATTTGTTATCTTGTACTTTAAGGCAACATTCCAGCTGACTTACTAGGAACTACCAGAAAGAAAATTAAACAAAACAGCAATGCTTTTTACTATGTCAGACTTTTCCAGCAAAAATTTCATTGCAGATATTTCTGCAAAAAAAGTTTATTTATTTTTTTCTTTTCTATTTTTTTTTTTTTGTAAATTTATGAGGAAAAAATGTTTATATATATATATATATATATATATATTTTGTTTTTGTTTTTTTTTAAGATGTTAAATACAGTCTTTATTGCAGCATTATTGCAAATTACAAACATAACTGTTTTTTTTTTTATTTTATTTCTTTTTTTAAGAGAAAATGTTAAAATCTATATACAGTATGCTTTTCCTATATATTGCTGTAAATGTTGAAAGGACATGTAAATATCGACTTGCGAGCATAGCAAATGCCCTCTTTATGTACATGTAAAACATATTTCTTGGTTGCTTTTATCTAATATGTGTAAGACAGCAGACATCACAGCACTATTTAGGCAGTGCAAAAACAGCATAAAACAGAGGCGTAAAAAATAAAATACACTATATAACTAACAATCAGCACTAAATAACATGAGAAAGAGTGACAATAAAAAGTCACATTAAAGTCTGTGTGTACAACTCTGTGTAGACTATGAAATTATGTGCAAGGTTATAGAGACAACTTTAAAGTTGACTATGAATATACACTATAATTAACTATTCAGGTGCAAAGTTCAGGTATGTAGTAGAAAAATACAACTCAGTATGTAAACTGCCAAGAAGAAACTATTCTTCAGTCTCATATGCAGAACTAGTTATACATTTAGTTTTACATTCTACTTCATGTTATATGTGATCCTGGACCACACAACCAGTCATAAATTGCACGGGTATATTTGTAGCAATAGCCAACAATACATTGTATGGGTCAAACATTTTCTTTTACGGAAAAATCTTTAGGATATTAAGTAAAGATCATGTTCCATAAAGACATTTTGTAAATCTCCAAGCGTAAATATAACAAAACTTAATTTCTGATTAGTAATATGCATTGCTAAGAACATCATTTGCACAAATTTAAAGGCAATTTTCTCAAAATTTAGATTTTTTTTGCACCCCCAAATTCCAAATATATAAACCATAACATTAACCATACATAACAAACCATACATCAGTGGAAAGCTTATTTATTCAGCTTTCAGATGATGTATAAATCTCAATTTCCAAAAATTGACTCGTATGACTGGCTTTGTGGTCCAGCATCACATATATTTTTTATATTTTATATTACATGTTAACATATCATATGTACACTACATATGCAGACCGTTCAACATTTTATAATTAAAAAAATATATCGAACATCAAAAATAAAATCAAGCTCATACGCACTCCTCTACTCTACAACAACAACAAACTCCTAAAATACATTATAAATGCTTCGCTTTGTTTCCAGCCTGTTCACAGGCTAAGAGTAACACTGTGTTCTCGCTTTAGTTGTCAGCTATGCTACACTGCTTGAGCAAACCGTCACAAGCAAGTCGAATGTGACACGCTGTTCTCTGTCTCACTGTCTGTATCTTTCTCTCTCACTCTCTGTCCGGTCATCCGAAGAGGAGGCAAACCTCACACTTTCTCCTCATCCAACACACAAATAAAAAAAACAATTGACACTGCAACAAACAATAAAGGCTAATGTGTGTCACTGCACACCCAAATGATAAAACAAAGTATCCGGTCACACTAAATTAATTATATGATTATCTATATTTAGTTGTGAAAAACACAAATGTGTCAGAGAATCTTTAAAACAGATACAAAAAAGATATAAGTATTGAGTATAAAATAGCACCACTTCACACACTGTCTATTCGAATTATAATGAAGAACAAAGAAATATGGATGACACTCTTTAAGATTTTGACCGCCTTCTCATAAAAATGCAAGAAGAGGTACATCAAGACCGATTAGACCCCATTTCTAAAATAAATGAAGAGCGAGGTGTACTTTTGAATAACGCAGTTAAGTGCCACTTAAATTCACGAAGCGCCGAGATTGCCGGAGGATATTTGTTTCATCAAAATGAAACCGATCATTCAGCACGAATCTAAACGACCAATCCGATCCCAGGCGCGGAGAGTTTATCAAAGGCTAAAAAGCAGCCGTTGACAATCCACCTGTATATTCAAATACAACAATTAAAGAGTTTGTATGCTGTCTGCATGCAAGCGTGAGTGTGTGCCGGCGTGGAAGTGAAAGTAAGAGACTCGTGTACTCACAGTTTGAGCTGTCAGGTCACTCAGGTCTGGTGCTGTATCACAGGCTCATCTTTTCACTGTTTATCCCACCATAGGACAGACAGAAAGAGAGAGAGAGAGAGAGATGAGGAGGGATGGGGGGGGTATTTCCTTTTCTCCAGCTCTGTTCACACAAGTACAACTGAAAAGAGAGAGAGGGAGAACGAGAGAGAGAGAAAGTAGGATGGTTTTCGATGCGATCTGGTTGGCGGTCCTGCTACAAAGCGAGCGTCAGATTCAGTAGTGCTGCTTCTTTGGCGTGCCGCGCGTGTCTTCACACATAGCCGAGAGCCCGGTGCGGTCAACCACACGCGTCTGTGGTGTGTGTATGTGTGTTTACGTTCACACAAGCGGTGGGGGAGTGTGTGTGTGTGTGTTGGGGAGGGTGCTTGGGCTTTCACTCACTGGCTGCGCCTTACACTGTAAGAACACATCAGAGATAGAGAGAGAAAGAGAGAGAGATGAGGGTGGGAGGGACGGAGAGGGAGGAAGAAGGAGGAGGAGAGACAGAACGCGGAGGTGGAGAGGATGCACTGACAGTTTCACGCGAGCCCTTCTTGGAAGGCTCCGACCGCTAACGCAGGCTGACAGGTACTGAACGATAGAGACGAGAGGCAGCTATAGCCTTCTATTCTTTATCTTTAACCCGCACTAAATTTATACCATTTCTCCAAGACAATATGTATAGGCACATGTGCATTCCGCAGCCATATTCATATAGATCACTTGATGCACTTGATGTTTGATTTCCACCATGCAATTTACACAAATTTGTGCTTATTGTAATCATTTGGGTTTGTAAATGATATAAAACCCAATGTGGTTCATTAAGAGTTTCTTCATTCTATTCTGGGAGACGTCTTTAACTGATTAAGGATATAAAGTGTGGAAACTTAATGGCAGCCCTGTGGGCCCCTGAGCGCTCGATGCTGTCAGGGTAGACTACACTCCACTGATTTCAATTAAAAGCTAAATTAGCCATTTGAACTCTGATCTTAGCACTGTGATGTAATTCATGACTTGCTATCAGAGAACGCGTCCCATCAATTACACCTGGAACTACTTCACCTCGTCATTAATGCTTCGGCATTATCGTCATCGGTTAAATCAATGTAGTTGTTGTTGCTGTGGTAATTGTTGCTGTCTTCGTTGCTGGCCAACATAACATTAACATTCCATTAGAGTATGTACCGTAGCATAATTTAACATAGATATGTATTTTTACGTTGCCACTAGTGATAAATTGCTACTAGTCACATTTTAATTTTCTTTTAGGCTGCATTTCTTTGATCAAAAATGAGGTAAAAACAGACAGTAATATTCGATATACTATTTACATTTTATAAGACTTCATTATCATATTACCCCTCAGAAATCATTCTAATATGTCGATTTGATGCACATGAAAAATTTTGTTATTATTATCTTATTAATATTAATGTGGAAAACAGCTGTGCTACTCAATGTAAATTAATGCACAAGAAGCATTTCTTCTTATTATTACTATTATTAATGTGGGAAACAGCTGTTCTGCTAAATATTTTTTGCAGAAACTGTGACACATTTTTAAGATAATTTTTCTTTATTTTTTTATTATTTTTTTTTTTTTTTTACTTTTGTTACTTTTGTTTTTTAGGCTGCATTTATTTGATCAGAAATAAGGTAAAAAAATATATTTTAAAATTTCATTAACATTTTAAATAAAATGCTCTATTTCAATATATTTTAAAATAAAATGTATTTCTGTGATGGCAAAGCTAATCCAATTTTCAGTGTCACATGATCCTTCAGAAATCATTCTAATATGCTGATTTGCTGTTCAAGAAATATTTCTTCTTATTATCATTAATGTGGAAAACTGCTGTGCTGCTTAATATTTTTTGCGGAAACTGTGACACTTTTTTCAAGATTTTTTTTTTTTTTACTTTATTTACCTTTTATTTACATTTAATGCACTTAAAATCATTCTTACAGACCCCAAACTTATAAGTTTCTTATTTTCACTTTTTAATTTTCATTGTTTTAGGCTGCATTTATTAGATCAGAAATAAGGTAAAAAAAAAATAGTAATATTGTGAAATATTATTAACATTTTAAATAATATTTTCGATTTTTATATATTTTACAATTTAATTTATTTCTTCTTATTAATATTAATGTGGAACAGCTGTGCTGCTCAATATATATATATATTTTTTTTTTTTTTAAGAAAAAGAAGAAGAAACTGTGACACTTTTTTTTTTAAAGATTTTTCACTTGTTTTATTTACCTTTTAATTTAACGCATTCAAAATAAATCTTAATGACCCCAAACTTATACATTTCTTATTTTCACTTTTTAATTTTCTGTTTTATAGGCTGCACTTATTTGATCAGAAATAAGGTGAAAACAGTAATATTGTGAAATATTATTAACAATTTAAATAACTATATTCTATTTTAATACATTTTAAAATGTAATTTATTTATGTGATGGTAGAGCGGAATTTTTAGCAGCCATTACTCAAATCTTCATTATCATATTTTCCTTTAGAAATCATTCTAATGATCTCATGTACTAATTATTAAAATTAATGTGGAAAACAACTTTGGTGCTCAATATTTTTTTCCAGATTTTTTTAAATATTACTTTTTATTATTATTATTTTTTTATTTATTTTTTTTTACTTTACTTACCTTTTAATTTAATGCATTTGAAATAAATCTTACTGACCCCAAACTTATAAGTTTCTTATTTTCACTTTTTAATTTTTAATTTTTAGGCTGCATTTTTTTAATCAGGTAAAAGTTAAAAACAGTAAAACTGTGAAATAGTATTAACATTTAAATAAAATGTTCTATTTTAATAATTTTTTAAATGTTTATTTATTTCTGTGACAGCAAAGCTGAATTTTCGGCAGCCATTACTCAAGTCTTCATTGTCAAATTATCCTTCAGAAATTACTCTAATATCCCTATTTCATGCACATGAAACATTTCTATTTATTATTAATATTAATGTGAAAAACAGCTGTGCTGCTCAACATAAATTGATGCACAAAAAAAATCTGTTTCTTCTTCTTATTATTATTAATGTGGACAACAGCTATGCTGCTCAATATTTTTTGCAGCAACCATGATACTTTTTTTCAAATGATTTTTTATTTTATTTATTTATTGTTTTACTTTATTTATCCAATTAATGCAGTTAAAATAAATCTTACTGACCCCAAACTTATAATAGATAACATATTTGCCACCATAAACTATTTAGAAATATCTATCATTCATTTATTAGAAAAATGGCCCATGTATGACATAGAGAAAAAACCTGTTTGAAAACAGTCATCACGTTAAACCATTAACAAAGTCAAGTGCATTTCATCTGAACAAAATTGTTTTAATTAGCTCTTGTTGAGCAAATCACATAGATTTTAAAAAACACTAAAAGTTTTAGACGGACAAAAATGCTTGTTTTATCTGGAAAACGTTTCCGTAAAAAAAAACAGCCAGGATGCAAGAACGTTCTTCAATTTTTTATAATCAAAAATACGAAAACACAGGAGCAGTCAGACACACACATACACACAATAAAGCCCCAGTGTTTTCACTCATCCACAGTGTGGATTCCCAGCAGTCACTAATCATATCCTGTTAACGCTGTGGGCCTGAAATGGATCCCAAAGCAGCGGCCCGCTCAACGTGCCACTAAACTGGGATTTCCCCACTCACAGCTGCCCTTGTCTCAGCCCCATCACCGGCACTCAGCACCTCCATTAACAGGTTCACGCAGGTGCCCTCAGCTTCCACCGCACCGCTACACAAAGAATAACAATAGCCGACATTATAGAGAGAATAATGGCATTAATAGCAGACTGCAGCCTCTCTCTTTGCTAATTGGCTTGTCTGCTAGCAGCCTCCACTCCAAGGGTCATGGGATTTTGTGGGTGGCATCTGTAAATAGCTAATCAGCTCCCCAGGCGCTCGCTACACTTCAGAAAGTATTTCTTTTGAATTCGTAATAATAACGGGAGGAGGACTGTCGGGGAGGGGGCTGGGGGGGCCGTGCGGGGGGGTTGTTGGATAACGACGTATGGCTAAGATAACTGCCAGAGACAACAGAGGCGAAAAATAAATAATGAAGCGCCGATTGTTATTCCTGCGCAGCCAACAGAAGCTGTTTGAAGTGCAGACTCGCCTTTATCTTGTCACACTGGAAGAAGAAGAAGAAAAAAAAAACATTGCCAGCCCAGACGCAATAAAGATGTCTTTGACGCTTTTGGAGAATGACTAACAAGATTTGAGGTGTGAGGAGGGTGAAGTGGGGTAAACTAACATGGCCGCGGAAAACGTAAGGATGTTTTAGGGAATGTGGTGATGAGGTACGCAGATGTGATTCGTAAGGCATTTACGTTTCCTGATAATGTCAAGCTGCCATTGCTAGAGGAAGGACAGGCTGCTCTCAGCTGATCTGACGCTGTGAGGAGAAATATCAGAAAGAGACAGACTGAGATGTTATGACTGTGTATATCAGCTGTTTCAGCGGATGTGATTCATAGGGGTTCAAAGTAAGACAATGTTGATTAGCACCAGAGTTATTATAGTCAACGATAACCCTTTAAATGTTATAGTATAATAAATTAAATAATAAATAAATCATATTAAAATTAAAATTAAATTAAATTAAATTAAAGGTAACACTTTACAATAAGGTGTCATTTGTTAACATTAGTTAATGTATTAATTAACATGAACGAAGAAAGTACAGTACATTTATTACACTATTTATTCATCTTTGTTAATGTTAGTCAATAAAAATACAGTCGTTCATAATTCATGTTAGTTCACAGTGCTTTAATAAATGTTAACAAATACAACTTGTGATTTTAATAATGCAATAGTAAATGCTGAAAATAGCAATAAGATTAATAAATGCTATAGAAGTATTGTTCATTTTTAGTTAATGTAGTTAACTAATGAATCTTATTGTAAAGTGTTACCTAAATAACTAGAACAGTAATAAAAAATTGTAAAATTAAAACAATTAAAAAAAATGACTAAAACATTACAATTGAAATGATAAAATAGATGAAATATTTAAGTATGTAATATTTATTAATATTTAAAATATGAAGAAAGAAAATATCAATGATACCACTAATCAAAAAATAAAAAAAAATCTGAGACAGAGTGAGGAACTTAAGAAAAAATAGAAAAAATAAATTTGTAATCATTAAAATGCCCATAATCAGGTGCTAATATGATTTTAGCATGAACATATTTTTTAATCTTTTCTGCCTAAAGTTTAATTCAGATTTACAACTTTATTGTCATGACACGCAATGCTAACAACTAGATAAACAGCTAGAACTATTTTATAGTTCAAATAAGAATTTAAAAGTGACTATATTATATAAATATACAACATTAACTAAGATTAATAAATGCTGTATAAGTATTGTTCATTCTTAGTACGTTAACTAATGTACTTAACTAATGAACCTTAATGTGAAGTGTTACCAAATAAACGTAATTTATTTCAGCTAGTTTCCAAGTCAGCATTTCTCATTTTTATTTAGTTTAGCTTTATGTTCTTAAATAACTAAAACGGTAATAAAAATGAGTAAAAACAAAAAACAATAATGTAAAAATTTAAAAACTAAAACAATAAAATGAAATAAAAAATATAAAAGTCAAATAAAATATTTAATGATGTAATATTTATTAATAGTTAAAATATGAATAAAGAATATATCAATGATACCAAAACATGACACTGAATTAAATAAAAAAATCTAAGAGAACTTACGAAAAAGGGAATTTGTAATAAATAAAATGCTCATAATTCCAAATTTATACCTACAATGTGCTAACATGATTTTAGTGTGAAAATGCTTCTTTAATCTTTTCTGTTTTCAGTTTTACAACTTTGTTGTCATGACACGCAACACTAACAGCTATATAAACAGCCACAATAATTTTATAGTTCAAATAAGTTTTGACACAAATAAATTTAAAAGTGATGATATTATATAATATATCATTCATTATATAAGCTGCACATTTCTGCATTTAAATGCTCCAGAAACTGACACCAAATGCAGTTGACTGAGCTTAATTTGTATTAAAACCACATTATTCCTTTAACAGAATCCTGACTCTCTGGAATGAAAGTACTGCTGAATATGCCCAAAAAGCCTCCTAAAAATTCACAATCTGGTTATCATGAGGTTAGACCATTTTTTAGACTCCTAGGGCTGCTGTCTTTCTCTGTTCCATCCTCGCATTTGACAAGTGTGTGTGTGTGTGTGTGTGTGTGTGTGTATGTGTGACTCACTACCAGTCACCTCCTCAAACTGATCGCTCTACGGCTCTATGCTTCCCTGAACACCACCACATTATACTGCTACAACGCTCTCACAATCACTGCAATTAAGCCTGGGCGAATCACACCATGCCACTGCAGCTCAGAGCTCCAGCACACAGACAGTTCACCGGCCAGTGACATTATACACAGCTGAGAGTGGGTTACAACATTCTACAAAATGTTATCACTTTTCTGTAAAAGTCTTGTTATGTTTTGATGTTAGCTTGAAGTGATATACTGATGTAGGTGCTGATCAGTTCCAAATGTTTTTGCCATTACAGTATCAACTCTGTCTCATAAAATTACTTCAAAGAAAGAAGACAGTGGAGCTTATTTACTGAACATGCACACACCCACATTCGAAATTTCAGTTCCTGAACTTAAATTGAGGCAGTTATACTTATTCTAAATTTGCAAAATAAATAAATAAACAAATAAATCTACATTTACATTTAGCAACTTACAAATGAGGACAATAGAAGCAATCAAAACCAACAAAAGAGCAATAATAAGTAAGTACAGTGACAAGTTTCGGTTAGTATAACAGTAAACATAGCACGTTTTTTATAATAAAAAAGAGCGCAAGCAGACAGAATAAAAAAACAAAGAGAACGCTAGTGTTAGAGGGTCAATTTTCTTTTTTTTTTGATAAATAAAAAGAAAACAAGTAGACAGAATAAAAAGAACAGAGAATGCTAGTGTTAGATGGTCTTTTTTGATAAATAAAAAGAAATTTCAAAAGAACAGGAAAATAATTTTTTTATAATAAATAAAAAAAAAAACAAGTAGATAGGACAGAAAAAGAATAGTGAAAGCTAGTGTTAAAGGGTCAGTTTTCTTTTTTTTTGATACATAAAAAGAAAACAAGTAGATAGAATAGAAAAAGACGGTCTTTTTTGATAAATAAAGAAAACAAATCGAAAGAATAGAAAAATAACAGAGAACACCAGTGTTAGGGGCCATTCACACAGAACGTGTCTTTGCGTCTAAAATTCGAGATGCAGCGCTCAGGAATGTTTTTTTTTTTTTTTTTTTTTTTTTTAAGAAATAATAGAAATAGGCAAACAGCAGAATTTATTTTTTTAAGGAACTTGCTTCTGTAAACAGAAGCATGCAACGCTTGCCCTGCCCCCGAGTTCTTCTGATTGGTCCACTGCTTTGGAACGGACACTGATGAGCGTCAATGCGCGTAAAAGTTGAAATTCTTTTAACTTGACACGGCGTCTTATAAAACGCGGAGGTCATGCGCGAGGTGCTGCAAAAGACGCGAGACATGAGCGTAACAGTCATGCACGTCCATCAAGCACGTGTTTACATAGAAAAACAATGGAAAAGTAGCACATTGGAATGGAAAAATGCATTTTGTGTGAATGCCCCCTTAGAGGGTCAATTTTCCTTTTTTAATAAATAAAAAGAAAATAAGTAGATAGAATAGAAAAATAATAGAGAATGCTAGTGTTAGAGGGTCAATTTTCTTTTTTTAATAAAAAGAAAACAAGTCGATAAAATAGATAAAGAATGGAAAACGCAAGTGTTAGACGGTCAATTTTTTTAATAAATAAAAGTCTTTTTAATTTTTTTTTTTAAATAGAAAAAGAATAGAGAATGCTAGTGTTAGAGAATTAATTTTCTTTTAAAAGGCTTGTTTTTTAAATAGACGATCTATTCTATCTATTCTATAGATTCTATCTTGTTCTATTCTATTTTACGCTAGTGTTCGAGGGTCCATTTTTTTAATAAATAAAAGTCGAAAGAACTGAAAAGAATAGAGAATGCTAGTGTTAGACAGTCATTTTTTATAAATAAAAAGAAATCAAGTCAAAAGAATAGAAAAAGAACCAAGAATGCTAGTGTTAGTGGGGGTTTTTTAATAATTAAAAAAAAAAGAAAACAAGTCAAAAGAACAGAAATAGAGTAGATAACTAGTGTAAGAGGGTCAGTTTTTATAATAAATAAAAAGAAAAGTAGATAGGATAAAAAAAGATTAGAGAATGCTAGTATCAGACAGTCATTTTTTATAAATAAAAAGAAAAACAAGTCAAAAGAACAGAAATAAAATAGATAACTCTAGTGTTAGAGGGTCATTTTTAATAATAAATCAAAAGAAAACAAGTTGAAAGAACAGAAATAGAATAGAGAACACTAGTGTTAGAGGGTCGTTTTTTATAATAAATAAAAGTTTTTTTTTTTTTTTATAATAAATAAAATGTTTTTTAAAGAATAAAAGTAAATAAAAGGTAGATAGGTCATAGAAAAAAAAGAAAAAAGAAAAGAATAGAAAATGCTAGTGTTATTTTTTTAATAATAAATAAAAAGAACAGAAATCATTTTTTTTTTTTATAATAAATAAAATGAAAACAAGCCTAAAGAACAGAAATTGAATAGTAAACGCTAGTGTTAAAGTGTTATTTTTTTAAAGAATAAAAAAAAGGTCAAAAGAATTGAAACAGAATAGAGAATGCTAGTGTTAGACAGTCATTTTTTTATAAATAAAAAGAAAACAAGTCAAAAGAATAGAAAAAGAACAGAGAACACTAGTGTTACAGAGTCATTTTTTATAATAAATAAAAAGAAAACAAGTCAAAAGAACAGAAAAAGAACAGAGGACACAAGCATTACTATTTATTTTTATTATTATCCTAAAAAGTATTTGTGTTGAACTAGTTTTGGTAGACTTTAGTTTTAGTTGAAGATCTTGCTGCAAAAGCAGTGGAAACTTTTCATGAAGTTCTTCCTGTGCACATTAATATGTAACTTTTACATAACTATTGTTTACTAATCCCTAATATATAGAGAGCTACTGTACACATATATTATGCAATAACAATTTTCAATTGACTTTGAATGCAGACTTACTGCATCTGAGCCATTGGAAACACTTTTGAGATCTAATTTGAAATTCACATGATTTGCAAGCAGCAGATTTCTGTATTTGCTTTTAACTGATCTGTCATTCTGTCATTGTTAGGATAAACAACTGCCATGTTACAAATTACCACAAGAATCACACCAGCACGTCAAAAACATGTGAAGTAACTAATCTCTAAACATCTTTAACATTATGATTCTTAGGGTGTATTCACACCTGTCTTGCTTGGTTCGACTGAATCAAACTTAAGTTCGTTTCCTCACTTGGTGCGGATCCTCTGGGCAGGTGTAAATACAGCAATTGCACTCAGGTGCAGACCAAACAACCGTACCGAGCCCCAGCTGAAGAGGTTGAGACCAGAGAGGGAGCGGTTCGGTTGTAGTGAGAAAGCAATCCGATCCAATGGACCAACGAACCAGGCTTTAACACACTGTATAATGGGTAAGTGCAGTTCCATGAACAGCAGTATCTTTGTTGTTTTGCGAATACCGCTAAAAATGAACCTGTGTTTGTCTGCGCCATTCAAAATCAAAGCGCGCCTTTTCATTTTATAATGCCGTCTTATTGCTCTGTTTGTAGTGAAAATGTTTTCCTGACGAATCCTGGACTCCTGCTCAAAATTATAAATTAATATAACGATACCTAAAAAAAAATGCAACAATAAGCCCGCAAAGCTGTTGTTGTTCCATCCTGGAACAACAGATGACAGATGACAACTGAGCGAAATCCCAGAAAAAAACATGGAACTTTGACCAATGAGAGGAGAGTTTACTCGCGTGTGACTTGTATTAACACATTTGGGCCGTTTAGAAACTTTGCTGTGTGAAAGCGAACCGCACCATGAATAAAAAGCAACATTGTAATCATTTTAACCCCTGTTTTGGAACAAAACAATCACCCTCAGTATAATCTGTCAAAGTGGAGGACGGCCTTCAGATTTTTCCGTCACTGCTAAAAAAATTCTGTCAACGACAGATAATTTTCGGTTAACGTGACCTCTGGTTGAGACCCAGCTGAATCTATGGTTCACCTGCAAAAAGAGTTGTTAAAGTGAACCACAACAAACACACAAAAATCAACATTGCATTTGGTCTGCCCTGGTGAAAAAAACAGCATATGCTGGTAGGTATGTTTTGATGCTGGGATACTGGTAAGGTATGTTTTGATGCTGGTTTAAGCTGGTCTATGCTGGTCCTTTGCTGGTTTATGCTGGTCATGTTGATGGTCAAGGACTTTCCTGGTGTGAATACACCCTTAAATGTGACCCAGGACCACAAAACCAGTCATAAGGGTCATTTTTTTCAAAATTGAGATTTATACATCATATGAAAGCTGAATATATAAGCCTTCCATTGATGTATGGTTTGTTAGTGTGATACACCATTGTGTTTTCACAATAGTAATGGTTGTTTTGTTATTAATGTATATATTTATTTATTTATTTATATATATACTGTGAAAAGTCATTTATTAATTATCACTACTAACATCTGTGTCTGAAACAAAATATCGTCAGCATTGGAGAAAGCACGCGCTGTGGGTTGCCATGGCGATGCGCGTTGTGTTTACTTCAGACGCTACTAAGCTGCGCCTGCGGAAAGACACTGAAGTTTCAATGTGTTTTTGTTTCTCCTGATAATTCAGGTATGTTTCATAAAAAGTGAATATGTTTGTTATTATGAATGTAAAGACATGCGAGTACACATTCCCTATGTGTTTGAAAGTGAATAGCTAGTTTGAGTAGAGTCATTTAGATGAAAGAACCGATAAAATGACAGTTGGCCTGAGTTACGTTTGTTACAACTGTCTCCCAAATAAATAATATCTATTTATCTCAGTACGTGATAATTGAACAGAAAATGACTTAGAAAACGTAAATCAATATGTGTTAGAGTAATGTATATAGTTTATGAGAGTAACATTGGTAATTGGTGTCAAGTGAAACCGTTACAATTTAAATGATACAAATAACAGACGCATGATTATATCAACTGAGTTTAGTAGTTTAATGGTAAATGGTTATATATGGAGGTATTTACAGAGAAACATGAGAAAGACGTCTGACTGAAAGAATTTAAAGTGTATTTCTGTATCATACTGATAAAAATACAGCAGGTATAATGATAATATGTGGTATATAAAAGTGTACAGAGTGTATAAGTATTTGAAGACTATATTGTTGTAAAAGAACTATACAAAAGAAGGGAACAAAACTGTTTGTTAAATTACATGAAACATGATTTGTGAGGATGCTTTTGGTATGATATGAATGTCAATAAAGAGACGCTACTAAGCTGCGCCTGCGGAAAGACACTGAAGTTTCAATGTGTTTTTGTTTCTCCTGATAATTCAGGCATTTTTAATCTGCCTACGAGTTCCGCGTCCGGGACCCGTTACATTAGGATAGGACAACATTTGGCTGAGATACAGCTATTTAAAAATCAGGATTCTGAGGGTGCAAAAAATTCAAAATATTGAGAAAATTGCCTTTAAAGTTCTTCAAATAATGTTCATAACAATGTATATGACTAATCAAAAATGAAGTTTTCATACATTTACAGTAGGAATTTTACAAAATATTTTCATGGAACATGATCTTTACTTAATATCCTAATGATTTTTGGCATAAAAGAAAAATCAATAATTTTGACCAATACAATGTATTTTTGGCTATTGCTACAAATAAACCCCAGCGACTTAAGACTGGTGTTGTGGTCCAGGGTCACAAATACAGGCAACCCATAATATTAATGGGAGAAAACAGTGCTACAACATCCTTTATCCTTTAAGGCTAACAGAAAAACAACAATAGGAAATCATTTAGCGCCAGAAGTTTAAAAAACAACACTGCTTGACACAAATTTGTTACAGAAGTGTTGCTGTTTCGCTTCGCAAACTAAATCTCAGTTACACCAATTACACACAGCAGCACCACAAAAGACACTCCGTGACCCCATTGAAATGTGAACAATATCTATTGCAAATGCCCTCTGCGCAATGTGCATTTTCTTTGTTCTGCTTAATAATCTTTAACTGGCTTCGCACTAAATCAGCAGAGGTGTGCGTTCGCACGTGTGTCGCTGCATGACTGTGTGCGTGTCGTCCCGTGACCCAGAGGCAGTGTGCAGCGAGAGGTCCTCTCGCCCTGATGCAGAGAGAGATGCTCCAGCATGGAGGCCCTGATAATATCAGGATAACAAGAGCTAATTAAATTTGGTGTGATCGCTGGAGAGTGAATTATTTATTGAGAGAGCTCGAAATGCTATTTAACTCACAGCAGCTCGGATTTACTTCTCAATTCGAGTCCGGCCCGTCTTGGAGCTTTTCTACAAAAGGTGCATGGCGATCTTTTGACTGCAAAAAATAAATCATTAATAAACCACGGAAACTCGTCTCTGCTGCTAATTATCTTCGTGAGAACCGAACGTGTGTTTTTGGAAAGAGAACGGTTTCCTGGCATAAAAACATGTTTTAATATCACTGCCCCCCATTTGTTAGGTCACCGCATAGTCATGTGTCTAATTAATGTAGATAATTTGAGATAAACAAGTTGTAATTAATCAGTGACACTAGGTTGCGAGCATGTAAATTAGTTCATTTTTTCCACATAAAATCAAATTAAAGCATCAGCCCTGCGCTACACGGATACTTCAGAACCATTATTTACCTGTAATATTTATGTCAGGCAATATGGGGACATTTCACCTCACATTGGTACGAGCAGGTAATGTTCTCGCCCCAAAGATTAAGACCATCAATCTGTCAAGGACAATGAAAGCCTTTATTACTTCCTTAATTGTATTCAAAGGATAATTTCATCGATGACCTGTGCAGCTTATTGATGAAGCAGGGTAATCTAAATCCCTATAAGCACACTGCAGGTGCATTGATGAAAAAGTTGGCCTTGGTGGGGGCGCAGGAAAACTCCCCTCTCCCTGCATTATCACAGTACGCAGCTCTAATGAATACAAAGTGAACAGCACATCAGCTAGGATAAGAGCTCTTCTGTCCAGATTAATGAAATCTATTTTACACAAAGGGTCATTAGGATTTAAAAAAAAAGGAGTAGAGAGCTCTTATTGGAGTTGGTGTGAGATGAAGATGTTTCGCTTGTTAAGAAAAAGTGTCGATATGTTGCTCTTTTTTGCGTTGTCAGAGACAAGGTCAAAACTGATGTTTTAATCAATGAGCATGCACTAAATATTTATTTATTTGTCAATTTATGCCATATCAGTGTCTAAGGCTACCTTCATGGCAAACTCAAAAGCAATAAGAGTTATTTAATTATATAATCATTTAAAGGACACCTATTATGCCCCCTTTTACAAAATGTAATGTACAGTTGAAGTCAAAAGTTTACATACACCTTGCAGAATCTGTTAATTATTTTACCAAAATAAGCACACAAAATGCATGTTATTTTTTATTTAGTACTGGCCTGAATAAGATATTTCACATAAAAGATGTTTACATATATTCCACAAGAGAAAATAATAGATGTATATATAAAAATGACACTGTTCAAAAGTTTACATACACTTGATTCTTAATACTGTGTTGTTACCTGAATGATCCACAGCTGTTTTTGTTGTTTATGAGTCCCTTGTTTGTCCTGAACAGTTAAACTGCCCAGAAAAAAACAGTTAAACTGCCCAGAAAAAAAACTTTTTGAACCCTTTCCAACAATGACTGTATGATTTTGAGATCCATCTTTTCACACTGAGGACAACAGAGGGACTCACATGCAACTATTACAGAAGTTTCAAACACTCACTGATGCTCCAGAAGGAAATGCATTGCATTAAGAGTCAGGGGTGAAAACTTTTGAACAGAATGAAGATGTGTACATGTGTTTTGTTTTTGTTTTTTTCATTTAGTATTGCCCTTCAGAAGATACTTACATGTTCCCCAGAAGACAAAATAAGTTAAATTTACCCTGATCTTCAAAATCAAAAGTTTTCACCCCCAGCTCTTAATGCATTGCATTTCCTTCTGAAGCAAAGAAGCATTTCTTCAAATTCAAAAATTTTCACCCCCGGCTCTTAATGCATTGCATTTCCTTCTGAAGCATCAGTGAGCGTTTGAACCTTCTGTAATAGTTGCATATGATACCCTGTTGTTCCTTTAGAGTGAAAAGATGGATCTCAAAATCATACAGTCATTGTTGGAAAGGGTTCAAATACACAAAAATGCTGAAAAACCAAAGAATCCGACCTGAAGGACTCTTCTGAAGAACAGTGGGCAGTTTAACTGTTCAGGACAAACAAGGGACTCATCAACAACTATAACTAAAAAAAAAAAAATGTAAAAAAATTATAAATTCAATTAATATTTTCTCATGTGGACTATATGTAAACTATCTTTTTCAGGTCAGTACTAAATTAAAAAAAAAAACATGCATTTTATTTTGTTCAAATAATTAACATTTTGCAGATTCTGCAAGGTGTATGTAAACTTTTGACTTCAACTCGGTAAGTCAGATGTCCCCAGAATGTGTCTTTGAAGTTTCAGCTCAAAATACCCAAAAATGTGTCATTTTGAAAATGCCTATTTTGAGTGAAAGCAGGAACACTGTTTTCGTGCATGTCTCTTTAAATGCAAATGAGCTGCTGCTCCCTGCCCCCTTTTCCAGAATAGGGCTGTGCCTTTACTGCTCCTACCTCAGATACTCTGCTAAAAAACATCTGTTTTTGATTATCATATCTATCATGCTGAAATCATGCGTTTTAAAGCCGCATCAGTGAAAACTTCTAATTTAGGGTGTTCTAAGCACACACATCTGTCACACGGCATGTGAGTACGTAGTAAAACTCTCTTTCATGTCTTATCTGCTTAAACTGTCAAATACACACAAGTTCAAGCTAAAATCACAGGAGCTACAAAAACAGTTGATTATGTCTGTTATTTTTGCATAATAGGTGCTCTTTAAAGTATCACAATAAATGTTTTACAGTAAAGTAAGACTTACAAGGCTTACAGCACCTGGTATTCTCAGGCAGCATACAGGAAATATCAAACACTATATAATAGTCTTGTGGCACTGGTGCGTGCCTGACCCATCCATTGTGCACTTAAATAATCACTATACTTAATAGTCTTAGCTCATACAAATCAACAAAGCATTTCTAAGAAACTCATCTTCAGTCTGCAATTTATTTACAATATAAGTGTTGTTTTCCTGAAATACTTTTTGAGAGATGAATGTAGTCTAGACAGGGCTCTGGGGGTAGAATTTGGTTTCTTAATTTGACGTGGATGGATGTTTTCTTTTCATTTCTGAAAATGACTTAGTGTTCTAGCCATTTAGATGGTAAGCAGCGTATTTTACCATTTTAAAGTCTGCATAGATTCACTATAATCACACTGGTAAACAAACAAATAAACACACAAATAAACAAGTTACACTGATACTGATTCATTAACGTCATAAAGATATTTCAAGTATTAATTAACTCATTTCCGTAGGCTCTCGGAATTCAGAAGTTACAGAATTATGAGTTACAGAAAATTTGGGATCAGTAAGATATTTAATGTTTTTTTAAAGACGCCTTTTCTGCTGATCAAGGCTGCATTTATTTAATTAAAAATACAGAAAAAACAGTAAAATTGTGAAATATTATTGCAACTTAGAATAGTAGTTTTCTATTTTAATATACTGTAAAATAGAATTTATTCCTGTGATGCAAAGCTGAATTTTCAGCATCATTACTCCAGTCTTCAGTGTCACATGATCTTTTAGAAATCATTCTAATGAACTGATTTATTATCAATGCTGGAAACTTTTTTTCAGGATTCTTTGATGAATAAAACATAAAAAAACACTACTTCAACAATATCTGATGCCAGCTTTTACTTAAGTATGTGGTAATTATGGACAGCTTTAAATAGATAAATAAATAAATGTTTTGCCACGATTATAGCCCAACATGTAATCATTTCTCACCATTTATTAGTAAAAAAGGCAACCAATTCATAAAATGATCTGAATGAATTCAGACAGAGCTGAATCACTGCTAAAATTGAATTCTCAGCAGCCATCAACATAAAAATCATGTGGAGTAATCAGAAATGAGTGTAAAAAACTTTAAAAATCTTTAAACAAGTCAATCAATTGACCAAATTTAGATGAATTTAAAGAAAAAATGCCTAAGAAGTTTTTCCCTTAAATAACCTTTTCAAAAAAATTTTTTTCAGTTTTTTTTTTTTTTTAAATTCAGAACTATTTCTGCTACTTGGAGGGTTATCAGTCTGGTAATTGCAGTACTGATGTACATCCTGGCAAACTAAAAGGTATGTGACAGTGTGAAAAAGGAGTTCAGGTGCAATTTCAGATCTGGAAACAACAACTTATTTACAGCATACAGATTCTGAAAAGGCATATATATATATATATATATATATGGCAAACCAAAAATTTAATGTTAGAATTTAGGAAACAAAACACTAAGATGTCTTCCCCTTTGCCTCTCCACCACATCTAAACCACTCTGAAGATGTTCGTGATGGAGACGACTAAGTTGAGCAAGGTTGGGGAGTTAATGCTGAACTGAACCTTCATGAGGAAAGTGTGGGCAATCAGTAGACAGAACATTTGATGTGAAAGGCATTAAGATTCAGGGCAATTTGCATAATGCCTTTAGGTCCACCATAGACATTAATTACATTGATAATGCATTCATTTTTCACTTTGCATACCACTCCAGTCGTTAAGCACTTCCCTGTCTTACTCAAAGGTCAGTTTTAATCACCGACTATGCTAAAACAGATGTTTTATTACAGCCCCTCATTATGCTTTGTTCAAATTAGGGTATATGATCACTGAGAACTCATTCGGCTCTGCCCGGCCCATCTCATAACCTTGACTGAAGGATGTTCTCACCTGTCAACCAGGAACGTCTCAGCTCTATACTTTTTTTAGTATGTGCCTGTACTAGAATAGCAGCATGTAGGAGTATTTAATGTAAAGCTGTGCAGTAAGCATGCTTCTGTTTATCAAATGCTTTTACAAACAAGTGTGCAACTGCATGAAAACTAAACGAAACAAGAGTCCACTACAGCTTCTTAGCTTAATAAAAAGAACAACAGGTGTGCTAAACATTATATGACTTTTGCAAGATTTAGCGATGCACCAAAGCGCTTTGGTTTCTCATGTCGGAAGGAACCGTTGCGGTACACAACAGGGTTACTGAGTGCGACAACTTCTGTCTAACTACATCAAAAGTAGAAATGTGCTAAAAGTGCTTTCCCGTAATGTCTATTTCACATGAGGATGGTGTGACAAAGAGAGTGGGTCCAAAATTGCACCACCAGTCATTTTCATTAACAACCTCGTTTTAATTAAACATTGATTACCTGCTAATTAGTCTAATGATCGTCCCCAGATGAGGGAGACCAGGTACAGAAAGTGACAGAGGAGAAAAATGAAGGATCTGAAGCAAATGAAAATTGTATTTGAGATCCCCGAGGGCTCACTGTTTTGTGATTATTTTTGCTTTTATAAATGAGGCCTTCATCATGCATTTCTCTAATTTATGTTTGTCTGATGGCTCCCATATGACTGATGCATAGAAGATTGAGTATGTGCACATTTTCATCAAATTTGGGAAATTTCCTGCCACTGGAAAGCAATAAATAAATTCGAAAAAAGCCTGTGTCTGGCACACATGCAAATTAATCTCCATTGTGATAACAGAGAAATGTGGTAGTTGGGGCGAAGCTACTTCGCAGCCCGTAATAGCTCTGCACGGAACATCCCGCAGCAAAAATCTGGAAAGCAGACCTCTGGATTTATCAGGTACATCCTCCATCTCCTCGGCGCAATCACGCTTCTTCATCACTCCAGGCGACGGTTTACATCATGGCGCGCGCAGGGCAATAACAGCGTGTGAGAAGGTGAAAACCCAGGCCGATCCTCATTTCTCATTCTGTCTCCTTCACCTTTACCTATTTATCAGCAAACTGACAACAACGTTTTCAAAGTTACGTAAATATCGGGAGAAACTCTGAGGCATGCGTCCCTATAAGCGCAGTCTTGCGCCTGCTGTCTTGTGCGGTGTGGGATTCGCTCATAAATAAAATAAATAAATAAGCCTGTGGATGAATAAATAAATGTTTTGCGAAAGCCCCGTGATGAATAATGAATGTGTCATTCTTCGCTCCATTATTCTTGTTTGCTTTGATACAGGCTTTCTTGTTTTTCAGTCACAAGAATATTTCATCGCATCAAATACCCCTCCAGTGCTGACTGTCAGCATTAATGCACAAGTGTATGATTTAAATGTTTTATACTGCCTTTGTTCTCTACCATGGTTGATTCATTAGATAACCCACAACTGCCAGACCTTAAAGACGCAGTTCAAATGAAAAGCAGAAAGCGGAGCACTGCGGACCGACGGTGGCTTGATTACAGAAAGATGAACTACTGATATTGACAGGGGTGATCTGGAAAGTGAAGGGGAAACTATATGAAATGGCTGCAAATATTATACCAATAGTTTAAAAAATGTTTAAAAAAAAAACTCATGCAGTTTTGAATCTGTATGACTCATTTTTTTCTATGTAACACAAAGAGACATTTTGCTTGATATGCTGACCACTTTTGTACACGAACAGGGGCTTTGAGCTTTTAAAGGGATAGTTCATCCAAAAATGAACACTACCCCATGATTTACTCACCCTCAAGCCATCCTAGATGTATATGACTTTAGACTTTCAGATGAATACAATCTGAGTTACATCAAAAATGTCCTGGCTTTTCCAAAATTTATAATGGCAGTGAATGGGTGTTTAGATTTTGAAGCCCAAAAAAGTGCATCCATCCATCATAAAAAGTACTCCACACAGCTCCAGGGGCTTAATAAAGGCCTTCTGAAGCGAATCGATGCATCTGTGTAAGAAAATATCCATATTTAACACTTTATAAACTGCAATTTCTATCTTTTGCTAACTGTCGTACATGCATTCATGAGAGAGTGGTGTTCCAGTGGATGACGTAGGCATAGCATAAGCTCCGGTGTGAATGCCCCCGATATTGAATATCTTGAATGAAATTTAAATGAAATGAATGAAATTTTTAAGTTTACTCACAAAGCTTAATGGCACAGTTTTTTAAATATCTGTACACTTAGCATCTGTCAGTCAAGCATTATGCAATATGAGATTATGATAATTTAGTAATTAGTACTTTAGAAGAACCAAGCACTGTATGAATGCATATTTGTCATACTGACTGAACTTAGGACTGGTGGTGGTGCTTAAGATACTGTTTGTAATTTAGTGTTTCTATAAAAAAACTAAAAATAATACTGAAAAGATAACAAAACTACTACGAATTCTACTACTAATAACAATACAAAATGCACTAAGGATTAATGAGCTGCTGGGTTCATGAAAATTATTCACATTGTCTGTGCTCGCTCTAACTGATTTGCTGAAATCAAAACAGGGGCGATAATAGGTGAGCGCCAGCCAATGAGATTGTCGTTTGCACATTCGTTCCGCCTACTACCGGAGAAACCGGAAGTTCTTAAAAGCTGAAGAATTCCAAAGAAGCTCCGTTATTTTGACAGAAAAATACAGCAAAGAACATCGTTTACATGTCGTGTGTCAATTCTGCATGGTATATAAAATTCTCTCGCTTTGTATTTTTCTTTGCGTCTGTGTGAGACAAAGTGTCGGCTAGTCGTGTGCCTTCACACTAGAGTTTATGGTTCGTCAAATACAGGTACACTGCGCATCCATTCAGATGAACTGAAAAATAAAATTATAATAATATTATGATAAATTATAGTAACGCCACATTTTACTGTCTGTCAGTAACGGTAACGCCGTTGTAACAGGGGAAACAGTAATTCATTTGATTACTTGTTACTGACAAAAATAACGCCGTTAGTAACGCCGTTTATTTATAATGCCGTTATTCCCATCACTGGTTTTAAATAAGGATATATTTCTTACACAAAGTTTAAAATCACTTCAGAAGGCCTTTATTAACCCCCAGGAGCTGTGTAGAGTGCTTGTTATGATGGATGGATGCACTTTATTTTGCTTCAAAATCTCAACAGCCATTCACTGCCATTATAAAGCTTGGAAGAGCCAGGACATTTTTTCTATTATTAGTTAACTCCGACTGTATTCGTCTGAAAGAAGAAAGTCATGTACACCTATATCTTGACGGTGAGTAAATCATTGGGTAATTTTCATTTTTGGATAAACTATATCTTTAAGCTTTAAAATAATTGTAAACGCCTGTCTGTGAGAAAAAAAAAACAAAACTTAAATTGTTATTCACTAAAAACCTTGAAAAATCTGCCCTATTTCTGCTTAGCACATTCATGAGTTCATAAGTAGCTAATTAGCAGTTCATTAGAGAAGTAATGATGTCTGATTCATTAATGAATGATTGTATTGAATTGGGTATTTTCAATGAATCAGTTAAGAGTTCAGAATGATTCATTCACAAATTGGAAAACCTGGCCTCTCAAGTTCAATCCAAAGACTTAAAAATTCAGTCACAATGGTTAAAAACTCTCCTAAAGAGAGATTATCAAAGAAGGACTTGCACTTCTGTCACAAATCTATCAAGATCTGGATTGCCAAACATAAACTCACCTGTTTTCTTTCATATTGTAGGGATAGTTCACCTAAAAATCTAAATTATCATCATTTACACACCCTAATGCTGTTTCAAATCTCTGTTTATTCTATGTAACGCAAAAAGAGCCATTTTGATTAGCATGCTGGTCACTTTTGTGCATGCAATTACAGTGAAAGGGGCCTGAAGCTTCTTAGCTTTGAAATGGATGCAAATGCCATAAAATAGGCTTTCTGTGAAAAAAGCGGATTTTTAAATGTTATTCATGAGTTCATAAGTAGCTGAGTTCATAAGTTCACAAGTAGTTAAGTTCATAAGTAGTTCATCAGCATTTGATTAAAGAAGCAACGATGTCTAAACAAATCATTCTTTTGAGTCAGATCTTTTAACTGAATCTATTCAGAAAGATTCATTCACAAATTAGACAAAACCAGTTCTCAAGTTCAGTCCACTAACTAAAAGATTCAGTCGCAGTGGTTAAAAACTTTCCAGGAAAATCCTTGAAGATCAGAGAAAATGGAAATATCGTTTCTGACACAAAACTAATATAGCTTCAGAAATCATTCATATAGTGAATGGTGATTTTGCATCATATTTCCCCCACTGACTGAACAGTTTAGTCCTTGACATTTCTGCATACAGAACAAAAACAACTGACAAAGTTATACATTAAGAAGGGTTTCTCCAAACTGAACGCTTCACATAATCACAGTGTGTTGCCACAGTGGCTATCAATTAAACTGGATTTAAGAAAATGAATTTATGGTTAATAGGTACAACATTCTAAGTTGAACCACTGTGTCACCCACTGACCCATTAGCTGGCATAATGAGACACCAGCTGATATTTGCAAAGAGCTGCACGTCTGATGGTCGGATATATGCGACTCTTAGTTGATGGGAAAAGCTTTTCTCTTCTGAACTAATGCCTTGCCTGGATCAGAGGTGATTATGAGTTCAGTGGTGCGAACAGCAGTATCAAGATGGGCAATGGAAAGATCGATCTCCGTTTTTATGGAGTTAATTCAATATGGACTATTTAAAGCGACGGGGCGGAGGGAGAAATGAGATTGTATTTGCTGGGTATGGATTTTTGCCATGTGAAAGCTTCGGGTGCAAAAGGGGGGATGGTTTACAAGTCTTGACACTGTTTAAAAGATCTTCACACGTAGAAGGGTAATCACTGTAAATTACTTTTCATTGATTAGTCAATATTTTCAAAGATCATGTTGCTCTCATCCTATTTGAAAGTCTTAACCTATTACTGGCGGAGAAAAGAAACTTGCGCCATGTTCATTTCATAGTCACTTATCCAAGTCTGAGGAGAGCACACAAGCGCATACGACATTGAAAACACACGTCTGTCTAAACATTAGAGACCTCAGAATGATTTTCGAACGCGTCGGTTTTGTTTAAGAGCGCATATTTTACAATGGACCTCAAGTGGCATTCCAAAATAGCACCAAAAGTACAAAAAATATATAAACATATAAAATAAAATAATACCACTTAAATCAATATCAAGACAACTCTCATAGGATTTTATCATGGTAATGGATGTTAATGTATTTGGTCTTGGTGAAATAGATATGCTATGCTGCTGCAGTTGGTTATTGCTGTTGTTGTAAATTATTGTTGCTACAAGCAAGTACAGGAACTTGCTACTGCCAATACATATGCCAATATGAGTATTTAAGAAACATGTAAATGTTGTTTCAATTTTAAACTAAGAAGGAAAAATAAAAGGTACATACAAAAATAAATTCACTTCATCATTTCCTTGCCCTCATGTCAACTGTTTATTGCCCACATAAGTCATTGGAGCCCAAAACAACTTTGTTTTTGAACTTGATTATCACTGTCCAGACATTTTTCAAATATCCTTTGTGTTTTGCAGAAGAAAAAGTAATGCGGTTTTGGATCAACTTGAGGTTGATGACAAATGATGACAGAATTTTCATTTTTGGGCGATCTAATTTTACAAATGGACATCAAGCAGCAACTCAGAACAACCAAAAATGTGTCTCATATTAAGTAAACAAAAAACAAACAAAAATTGCTAGAAAATTGTATATTTTTTCTTAATTAGCTGTAATTTATTTTAACTTTATTTTTAATTATAGAAAGTTAAAACTTTCTATACAAAAATATAAAATAAGTTTTAGGAAAACAAAAATTGTACAAAAATGGGAAAATTAAAGCAATAGTAATTTTTTTTCACCCTTATGTACACTACCAGTAAGATTTGTAATGTTTTTTAAATACGTCTCTTCTGCTCACCAAGACTGCATTTATTTGATCCAAAGTACAGCAAAAACAGTAAAATTCTGAAATATTTCTACTATTTAAAAGAACTGTTTTCTATTTGAATATATTTTAAAATGTAATTTATTCCTGTGATTTCAAAGTTAATTTTTAGCATCATTACTCCAGTCACACAATCCTTCAGAAAGCATTCGAATATTCTGATTTGTTGCTGAAAACAAACATTTATTATTATTTTTTTTTTATTAATATTATTATTATTATTATTATTATTATTATTATTATTATGTTGAAAACAGTAGAATTTTTTCAGGTTTCTTTGATGAATAGAAAGTTCAGAAGATCAGCATTCATCTTTTATAACATTATAAATGTCTTTATCATTAATTTTAACCAATTTAAAGCATCCTTGCTAAATAAAAGTGTGTGTATTTTCTATAATTTCTTTCCCAAAAAAATAAATAAATAAAATACTGACTCCAAGCTTTTGAATAGTATAGTGTTTAATGTTACAAAAGCTTTTTATTTCAGATAAATGCTGATCTCTTTGGACCTTTCTACTGTTCTACTGCTCTCTCAGCTGTTTTAAATATTCACAATAATAATGAAAAATATTTATTGAACAGCAAATCAGCATATTGATGCTAAAAATGTAGCTTTGATCACAGGAATAAATTATATTTTAAAATATAATTCAAATAGAAAAGTAAAAATATTTCACAATATTACTATTTTTGCTGTACTTTGGATCAAATGAATGCAGGCTTGATGAGCAAAAGAGCAAAACAAAAAAAAAAAAAATAAAAAATCTTACTGTTCAAACACTTTTGACTGGAAGTGTAGAACCAAACACTAAGTCTAAACTGGTCTAAAATCATTTTAAGTCTAAAATTGAAACATCTGATCCAACATCCAATAAAATGTCAATGGGAGCCAATGTTGTTTTGCAAAGTCGAGTTTCACTGCAAGAACATAAGCACATTTTTCAGAGTACCTTTTATATTCCTGAGAGGAAAGTAAGTCATACACGTTTGTAACAACATAAAGCTGAGTAAAATATGACAGAATTTTCATTTTTGGATTGACTATCTCTTTAAAAGTCAAAACCAGAGCTGCAACCATTTGACAAGCCCTGTTCTAACATACATTATGATATATCTAGAGCTCTCATGTGAACTACATTACTTGAACGTCTTCGAACCGTGTCCCTGGAATGTCACACAACATGTGACAGATTCAGTGCACAGCATCCTCTCCCCATGCCACGGAGGGTCACATGCTCTCTCTGCCCCATCATAAACAGGCAAGATGATTGATAAACACAGCCGAATGCTGCCAGCGGTCTGCTGTGCACCGTGTTCCACTGTCAGAGTCATCTGTATTCATATTATGTAGATTACTACTCAGAAGTCCTTTAAATACAAGAAGAAACCCCTGGAAAATTTCTTAACCTTCCATGTAAGTCTCTGACCCGTATCGATTCAAATCGACTACATAAAAGTAAATATGAATCACTTGGCCAAGCGGTGAACCCTTTTTTGCACCAAGAAGGCGCGTTTGATTTGCGGCTATTTATCTTAATGAGTGCAGTTACTGTGTGAAGGGAACTCATGTGAAGGCTTGCAGTCATAGAGATACAGCGAATCCATCACTGTCAGACAGACGGGATCCTTCCAGCAGACGGACAGTCTTTGAGTGATGTCGGGCCAGTGGGAAGAGGCCGTGAGCGCTAGAAGCCCAAAGCTTGTTAACAACAGAGAGCAAGCGCTGGCCAGACCTTCACAACTAGACCTTTCGCCCCATACCGTCTCAGTACAGCTCTGGCTAAAACGCGTCACACTGGCTGTTGTCATGTGAGCAGATTTGTCTCTTCATCACAGTGATGTCACGCTGGTCCATTAACTAATAGCTTTGCTCTGGATGGCAGATCTCTTAGAATGAGGTGCCAAGCTCCATGAGACCATTTATGGCATCTTGCCACGGTGATGCAACGATAACGAAGACGCAAACCTTCCTGCACGAGCGGAGCTTAAAAACAAAATGTTTTATTCACAGATTTTCAGCGTTGTTGCTTTGAAGTTTAAAAGCAAAGACTAACTCATTTTTGCTTTGGAGCCTCATCTATCAAAACAAGTTTCTACCAACCTCACTTGCTTATTTAAAAAATAAGAAATAGTTTTGATTATAATGTCAGATGATAACAGTACAAAACAAATATATTATTCACAAGAATTCATGGCTGTTAAAAAAATACCAGTGAATTCAAAGTTATCCAGCCACAGAAAGCTGCTGTGTTGTGGTTGGAACTTTTAATAGTTTGAGGAATCCGTGGGCTGAAAAAAAACTAAGTCAGAAAACAATAAATAATTAAATAAACTGATAAACAAAAAAATAAACAACAGCCGTTGAAATATGCTACTATGAGGAAGGCAGTTTGATAAAAGAGCAGTCTGTGCTTTCCACTTTCAAGTTTGTAATATTAGGAAACACACAGTGTTTCCTTCTATGAAAAACAAATTGAATTTAGAGCAAGGTTTTTTAATACCTAACAATATTTGTGAATAATTCTAAAAGACATTTTAGGGTGGTTTAACAATACCAGGGAAACCTAAGGAATACTTAAGGGAGCGAAAGCTCAAAAATGCAATTAAAAACATATTAAAGTTATATTACAGTATTCAATTGCAAAACAGCTTTAAAGAAGACCAAAAAGCAAGATTGCCTAGCATTTGGTGAACATAAAAAAAGCCATCAACTTTGTTTCACAGCTGTTGAAAAGAGAATCAATCACAGGTGCCAGGATCATTTCAACCTGAGCTCTTTTTTCACGCTGAACAAATGTCTCTTGAGTGCAAACATGAAGGATGCTTAAAAGTCCAAAGTGAAGCTCATTTATTTGCAGATCAGACATGGAAACAGAATTATAGATGTCTGTTTGTATAAACTGACCATTTTGTGTGTCAAAGAAGTGAGGGATGGACTGATATGGATATCAATAATGTGACAGAAACGGCTTTGCCGGTTACACTGACAGCCAAGAAAACAGTTCATGTAACCAAGCTGTCTTTTTGAGAATTCTCAGGAGAAAGAATGGAATTAAAGGTGCACCATATTTGTTCCTCATTAAAAAAGTTTTACACTCGAATACGATGACTGCATTCATATCAGTGGCCTAAAAAAAGCTTTTTTGTTCTACATACAGATAACTTCCACCAGCATGTTGATGTCACATGGCCGGCTATATCTTGCATATTTGACTAAGTTACTCTTAGTGTAATAGTACTACCATGCGTGTCACATTTAAAATTAGGTGGGGACAAACTGGTCACAAAATGATAAAGCCTTGCTTATGAATGATACAAACAATTCATTAAAGAAAAGATCCAGATCAAAAATTTACAGAATTTACTCACCCCCCTGTCATCCAAGATGTGCATGTCTTTCTTTCTTCAGTCGTAAAGAAATTGTTTTTTGAGGAAAAAAGGGATCTAAATCCCAGCCGAGGAAGAAGGGTGAAACAATCTGTTAATTTCCATAAAAAAACAATTTATATACTTTTAAACCTCAAATGCTCATCTTGTCTAGCTCTGCGTGAACTCTGTGCATTCCGGGCTAAAGTTAGGGTATGTCGAAAAACTCCCATCTCATTTTATCCTCCAACTTTAAAATCGTCCTACATCGCTGTTTTAGCTTTTTTTTGGTCAAGGCTGTTTGATCCTCGTTGTGCATTCACTTTGTAAACACTGGGTCGGTACTTCTGCAGTGATGTAGGACGATTTTGAAGATGGAGGAGAAAATGAGATGGGAGTTTTTCGACATGCCCTAACTTTAACCCGGAATGCACAGAGTTCACGCAGAGCTAGGCAAGACGAGCATTTAAGGTTTAAAAGTATATAAATTGTACTTTTTTTTGTTTTTTTTAGAAAATAACCAATCGTTTCACTAGATAAGACATTTATTCCTCGGCTGGGATCGTTTAGAACCCTTTGAAGCAGTATTTAAACATTTTGGAAGTTCAAACTCGTGGGCACCACTGAAGTCCACTATATGGAGAAAATCCTGAAATGTTTTCCTCAAAAAACTATTTCTTTACAACTGAAGAAAGACATGAAAATCTTAAATGACAAGGGGGTGAGTAATTTATCTGTAAACTTTTGTTCTGGAAGTGAACAACTTCTTTAACGTGATTTTCTGATAGCTTTAATACATAAATAATCTATGTCTATTAGTGATCAGGGTTGTCACAGTATTTTTTACTTAATTTATATAATTTTTTTTTAATTTAATGAAAATTATTGCACTTAAAAAAAAACACAAATCAAGAGAGCATGAACTTGCCTGCGGGATTTATTACATCTTGTTTCATCCAATTTATTATCTCTAAGCTAAAACACTGAAATTGC
The DNA here is from genome assembly GCF_022985175.1 of Labeo rohita. Lineage (NCBI taxonomy): Eukaryota > Metazoa > Chordata > Actinopteri > Cypriniformes > Cyprinidae > Labeo > Labeo rohita. The sequence continues at coordinate 9,998,553 of NC_066880.1, forward strand.
TCATATTAATTTCAATTATTCCAAATTATGTTAAAATTCAACAACAACAACAAAACTTTATTATAGCACAAAGCAAACAAATTAGCCGTGATTCATGTTTGATTTACTCAAAGTTGAGCAGAATATTTGTTTGTCTGTGTTTCCAGATCATCAGTCTTGTTTTGTTTTGTTTTTGTTTTTAGAGTGCAGAGAGGTTGCTTGCAACATGGTTGCAAGATTAAAGAACTTGGCAGAATATGCATCCATTTACGATAAAAGCTCTGATTGGGGGATTTAAACACTTGACATCTGGCAACTCCAAGGATGAAAGCCTGTAGAGGCGTGTTACCAATGCAAAACAACAAAAATGTCAAATGAAAAAATGCTTTTCAAAATATATAGCCAGCAGGCCAATAATGCAGACAACTACAATTAATTAATCAAGAGAAGATCATCAACAATCATGATCACAGATAAAAATGGATTAATCATGCAGCCTTAAGAATATAGGCTAAAAAGAAACATCAAAAATCTATACAAATAACACTAAGTTACCATTTTTCAATGTTACATTTTCATTATACAGTGATTTAAGGAAGCAATTATTCTCACTGACCAATTTAAGCGCTTGAATTTACTTATTTTAGCACATACACTGCCGTTCAAAAGTTTGGGATCAGTAAGGTTTTTAATGTTTTTTAAAGAAAATTCTTATGCTGATCACGGCTGTGTTTATTTGATTAAAAATACAGAAAAAAATAATTGTGAAATATTATTATGATGTAAAATAATGTTTTTTCTACTTCAATATACATTAAAATCTAATTTATTCCTGTGATCAAAGCTAATCATACTAATATGCTGATTTATTATCAGTACTGGAAACTATTTTGTTTTTTAGACTTAAAGTTAGTTTCCAAATTCCAAAAAGTTCATGGTCAGTACATTTTTATTCTTTCCTTTTTTTTTTTAAAGAAATTAAAGGAGAACAACAATTTACAAATAATTTACTCACCCCCTTACCATCCAAGATGTTGATGTCTTGCTGTCTTCAGTCGTAAAGAAATGATGGTTTTTGAGGAAAACATTTCAGGATTTTTCTTCATATAATGGACTTCAATTGTGCCCCTGATTTTGAACTTCCAAAATGTAGTTTAAATGCAGCTTCAAAAGGCTCTAAATCCCAGCCGAGGAAGAAGAGTCTTATCTAGTGAAACGATCTGTCATTTTTTTTGAAAAATAAAAATTTGTATACTTTTTAAGCACAAAAGCTTGTGTAGCACAGGCTCTGGGATGCGCGTTCTTGAATGATTCGTTCATTTTGAACGGATCTTTAATGTGACTTGGGAAGAAACAGTCGTTCAGTCGAGTGATTCGGTTTAGTTGCGCATGCGCAACATCCTATTAGGTTCTGTACTGGAATTAGTTCACCTGTTTCGAGTCTTTGGGTTTTTCCAAGTCGTTCGTTCATCTTATGGGGCTGTCACGTGATGAACGAACGACTCAAACCTGAAAACTTGTCAGATAAGAGGTGAGGTGAGCTAATCATAGACAAAAGACCCAGGTAAACAATGAATTAATCTTTTCTGTTTCTTATAGCATTATAGTTTTGTCTTGATTGTAGTGTGATCAACGTTTGTGTAAGCAGTAGATGTGTTAGGGAAGTAACACGTAACATTTTAATTATATTTTGCTTAAATTAATGAAATGACTCGAAAAAAGATTCGTTCATTTTGCTGAACGAGTCGGTAAAATGATCCGAACTTCCCATTACTACTACGAATCACGTCTAAGTTCATCGTCTGTGTACTCCAGTTCAAAAAGGTGGAGAATGGTGAAAAACTCCATCTTATTTTCTCCTACAACTTCAGAATCGTTCGACATCATTGTAGCTTTTTGTTTGTAAACAGCGTTTGACTTACTTGCATTTTGTTAGTCTTTGCGCATTCACTTTGTAAACACTGGGTTTGTAGTTCCGTGTGACCTTTCCACATGATTCAATAGTACGTAGTGTTGTGAACACGCGTCCCAGAGCCTGTGCTACATGAGCTTTTGTGCTTAAAAAGTATAAAAAAAATTTTTTTTTTCAAAAAAATTTACAGATCGTTTCACTAGATAAGACCTTTCTTCCTCGGCTGGGATCGTTTAGAGCCTTTGGAGGCTGCATTTAAACTACATTTTGGACGTTCAAAGAAAAAAGGTCCATTATATGAAGAAAAATCCTGAAATGTTTTCCTCAAAAATCATAATTTCTTTACAACTGAAGACAGAAAGACATGAACATCTTGGATGACAAGGGGGTGAGTAAATTATTTGTAAATTGTTGTTCTGGAAGTGGAGCTCTCCTATAATACTTTTATTCACCAAGGATGCATTAAATTGATAAAAAGTGATAGCAAAGACTAAATGTTGAATAAATGCTGTTCTTTTAAACTTTTTATTCATCAAAGAATCCTGAAAAAAAGTCTGGCAGTTTCAAAAAAATTTGGGCAGCACAACTGTTGATAATTCTAATAATAAATCAGCATATTAGAATGATTTTTGAAGGATCATGTGATACTTAAGACTGGAGTAATGGCTGATGAAAATTCAGCTTTTTGATCACAGGAATAAATTCTATTTTAAAGTACATTAAAATAAAAACCATTCTATTATGTTGTAATAACATTTTACAACATTGCTGTTTTTTTCTCTTTTTTATCAAACAAATGCAGCCTTGATGAGCATAAGAGACTTCTTTAAAAAAAAAAACATTACAAGTCTTACTGATCACAAAACTTTTGAACGACAGTGTAGATTTAATTTAATAACATCATTCCTGTGTGCTACTGCCAGTTCAAGGAAAGTCAAATGTAATCATTTTGTAGAATAAATTCATGCATCAGCAACTGAACAGAATGTATGGTTCCTTTGTATTAGTTCCATCTAATACCATAAGCTATTTCAGCAAATTTGCACACTGCAAATTTCAAAATAACTTTTATAGCACTGCTGCCAGATTCCATGCACAAGCAAGAAGCACCGACAATTTTGTTGGGACTGAATACAAGAATGTCCACAGGCGATGGAAGAAACAAAAATACAAACAAAAACATTTCCTCTGTGAAACAGCAATAGCAAAAACCACTTGCATGAATAAAAGTCAGCAAAGCCCCTACACACTCCTTTAAACACTTTAAAACAATGGCTGAACAATCAAGATATTGAAAGGAGAAGCAAACATCTAATGCAGAGTTTAACCTTTACACAATGTATTATTATAGCAAATGGAAGGACAGTAAAATGGGCTTATATCGCGTTTCCCTACAGCACTCGGGCCAATCAGTTAGCGCTTAAGACGGGAACAGTTCGAGGCACCTGATTAATCTTTCCCTTCCTTTCGAGAAACGAGTGACCCTGCAAGGTCACCGGACAAATGTGCCTGAAACAGAGCTGGGACTCCCATTGGAGGTCTCGAACACTTTTCAAATTGGAGTCCAGCACTGCGTTGACACACTGCTTCATCCCAATGACGCCCAGAATGTCTATTATTGGTGGCCTGGCCGTTAAATGAGCAGAAGGTGGATGACCTCTGTGATCTAATAAGCTGGTGTCACAGTTAAAAAGTCTAGTGTGGCCCAGCTCAGGGCCAGACGCTTCCCTGAAGGACAGTTACACAGTAATTTGATGCATCGTCTGCCTCTGGTCCTGGTCAATCAACCAGACTGGAGATGCAGTCGGAGATATCCTGTAGAGGATTGAGCCTCAAAAATCAAAAAACGATCTCTTGCAGACCGATACGAGCGAGGGGGCTTTGAAGCGCGTTCGCTTACTCGATTGACCTGATGGTGAAATAATGCAGCCAAGACTGCGTACCTTTTATATTCTCACCGGCGCCTCTTGGTTTGGACTTCATTTGTATGCTTAACTTCCCTCTGAAGTAATCAACACAACAATTTATATGCATTTTCATGTTTCTTTGATAAGAAAGTATCTGCTATGGAAGCAAATGTAAACAAAGGCTTGTTTTTTTCCCCAAAGTTATTTTAGATCTGACACACAACGTTTTGATTCACATGCAACAAAGGCAAGAACTCTGCGTACAGAATTGCGTGTTTGCACAACCCTGTCCTCTATTTACCCAGACAAAAAGCTGATGTTTTAAAGCGATATCAACAGAGCACTGTCTTTTGTTGTCATCAAGAAAAATGATGCCTCCATGTGAGAATTCCACCGAGGCTTATTCATATCTCGCCGAGCTAGCGCTACCGCACAATAAACGTTTATTAATAACTTCAGAGTACACTGCTGTGATGACTTTTAAACTCCTTGAAGACTTTTTTTCTCTTTTGTGTCTAAATGGAAGAACACAGCTCCTGTTGACATTCCTCTTGGCTTTAAATATACATTTACACTTATTAATACAAAAGGAAAACTGCGCAACAGGTTTGGAAACTACCAAGTGAGGAGACAAAGACTCTTGAGGGAAGAAACTATGACTTCTGCATAGACATAAATTTGGGAGGCGAAGAGAGAATGCATGTCACCCAATGTTTGGAATGGATTATACCGGCATTCATAAAAAATGAATTGCATTGCATTGTATCACAGCATGTACATAAACATCAGACTGAATTTTGCTGTAAAGCAATCCACTTTGTATATTAACAAAGTGACAAGACACTCAAGTTACAAATAAATGCCAAGATAAATTAAGGCTGGGAAGATTTCGATAAACCCACTTCTAATTCATAAGCTCTCGATTCAATATTCAATTCAACTGTGATTTATGTAGGTGTATTTCATTTAAAATGTCCGTTTTGCTTACATTTGAAAGAAATCCCTTCTCAGCTATTACTGTGAATTATACTGTTCTAACTTTATAATGGAAATATTAATCTAAAGAAAGCAAAACAAACATGCCCCAAATGAAGTGATAAATTATTATAAATTATAAACTCAACAGTTTATAACAGTTTGCTTTCAATAAAGAAAAGAAAAGCTATGAATGGGTCTATATAACTTTTAATTTATAGTGTTTATAATGTAATTATATTATTTATTAATAATAATTTTAAAAAAATAAATAAAAATTAGTCTAAGAATTTTAAGAAATCATTGAAATGACATTCAACTCAAAGTTTAATTAGATATTTTATTAATAAGAAAGTTTACATTTATTTTTCCCAGGCCTAGCATCAAAATTAAACAAATTAAAAACAAATTTAAATGTAAAAAAAATCTTCTAATCATGCCACATGCAAACCACACTTCTCTAATGTTAAAAAAATAATAATAATAAAATAAATTAATTAATTAAAAATACATACCCATTTCTATGGAAGCTTGTTTCCACAACTGAATAAAAAATTAAGGTAATTACAAGTTTTTATCTCACAGTTCTATCTTCACAACACTTTTTCATCACAATTGCGAGTTAACATCTCACAATTCTGACTTTTTTCTTAGAATTGTGTAATACAAATTCGCAATTCTAATAAAAACTCAAAACTGGGAGTTACAAAGGCAGAATAGCAGGATATGAACTCACAGCTGCAAGAAATAAATTCAGAATTCAGAATTTTTTTCTCAGAATTGTGACAAAATCACAACTGCATGTTATAAAGTCCAGTTCTGAGGGGGAAAAAGACTGATATGTTCTCAGAATTGCGAGTTTATATTTCACAATTCTGACTAAATAACTTGTGTGTTCAACTATTGCGAGATTATGAAATCACAATAGTGAGATATAAACACAATTGCGAGAAATAAAGTCAGAATTGCGAGATACACTTGCAAGTTTATATTATGCAATTCTGAAGGGAAAAGTCTGATTTGTGAGATGTAAACTCACAATTCTGAGAAAAAGTCACAATTCTGAGAAAGTCACAATTGCAAAATATAAACTCACACTTCTCAGAAAAAATGTACAATTATGAGATATAAACTCACAATTCTCAGAAAAAGTCACAATTGCGAGATATAAACTTAAAATTCTACGAAAAAAAGTCACAACTGCAAAATATAAACTCACAATTCTTGCGAGATACACTTGCAAGTTTATATTATGCAATTCTGAAGGGAAAAGTCTGAAAAGTCTGGAAAAGTATAAACTTAAAAAAAGTCACAGTTGCAAAATATAAACTCACAATTCTGAGAAAAAGTCACAACTGCAAAATATAAACTCCCAATTCTAAGAAAAAGTCACAATTGTGAGATATAAACTCACAATTCTCAGAAAGTCACAATTGCGAGATATAAACTCAATTCTGAGAAAGTCACAATTGCAAAATATAAACTCACAATTTTGAGAAAAAAAGTCACAATTGTGAGATATAAACTTAAAATTCTAAGAAAAATAGTCACAATTGCAAAATATAAACTCACAATTCTAAGAAAAAGTCACAACTGCAAAATATAAACACAATTCTGAGAAAAGATTTAGATTCACACTTTCCTGCTCAGATTCAGATTCATGCTTTCCCACTACTGTTATTTTATATCAAGCAATTCTGACATTATAACATGCAATTGCGAGCTTATCTCACAATTCTGAAAAAAAAAAGTCAGAATTGCACGTATTTATTTCGCAATTCTGAGAATAAAAGACTGATTTGCAAGACGTAAACTCACAATTAAAAGAAAAAAGTCAGAACTGTGAGATACAATTCGCAATTAACTTTTTTTTTCTTCCATCCATTTCATACCCACACCATTCATATGGTGCAAAATAAATGTTTTTCGATGATATCTGTAATGGTTGACTAGGTGCACGTGTGTCCCCCAGTGTTCAAACAATAACAAGGGTCTTTGTTCTCCTTTCGGCTTTACATATCGTTTAGCACTGCATGACTTTCACCATGACTAAAGACATTGCATGATGCCAGTTTCATGATGCACAGTGCCACATTCACCCTTAGGACAGAAAGGAAAGAAGTTAAGTATGAAGGGCAGAGCGTGAGGGGACGCAGTGCGGCTAGGGGTTGTGGAATCTACTGATTAAAAAGAAGAAAAAAAAACTGACTTTGGCTGGAGGTCACTTTTAGATCGCCCCGAGCAATTGTTCCAAAAGCTGTGTTTTTTTCCTCTAAAAACACCCTTGAGATGAGCACTGGAAAGGTTAGGGTGTTAAAACGGCCAGTATTAATGGCAACTCGGCTAAACTAAAACAGATTCTCAGGGTTACAACCTCCCTCAGTGGTCGTGGAGCGGAATGCTTGAGTAAAATGTGTGACTTCGGCCCCCTGTCTCTTCAGACGCCGCGTTTGTGGCCTCCTCAAGGTGAGTGCTGCCACAGCCTGACAAAAATACACTCATCACTAACCATTTTATGTGATTTTCGGGGACCTGTCACATTCCTCTGCAACTTTTTCTTTCTCTCTTTGTTTCCTCAACACTCGCTTTGTCCTTTTTGAGTCGTAAATTGTTTTTCAGCGAATTGCTTCTCCTTGGGCTTGTCATTGTGCTTTTCATTAAAGGAAAGTTGTTGGAAAGTTTCTGTTGAAGGACACTCATGGTGTCTGATGTTGTTTTGAGCTTGTATGGATAGTTGTAGAAATGTATTTCCACGGGGAGCTGAAATAAAAACAGTGTTTTCTTTCCTCTTCGTCTTCCAGCAGCCTGAATTCTCCAGAATAACACATAAGACTGCAGCCGCAGATGATCTGCATGTCAACTTGATTACATTTTTAAGTAAACTGCTTTCATTATATAGATATTAACCAAGTGTACATATCAACATTGCTAAAAAAAAAAGTTTAAATAAGACATTACAGGGAGAATATAGTTTAAAGTTTTAATATCCTTGCAATCCCAGTTTCATTCAAATGCGCTACTATTAACCTTACTCAACTCTAATTCTAATATGTGACCCTGAACCACAAAACCAGTCTTAAGTAGCACAGGCATATTTGTAGCAATAGCCAAAAATACATTGTGTGGGTCAAAAATATAGATTTTTCTTTTATGCCAAAAATCATTAGGATTTTAAATAGAGATCATGTTCCATGAAGATTTTTTTTCAAATTTCCCACCGTAAATATATCAAAACTTAATTTTTGATTAGTAATATGCATTGCTAAGAACTTCATTTAGACCATTTAAAGGTTTTAGATTTTTTTGCACCCTCGGATTCCAGCTTTTCAATAGTTGTATCTCCACCAAATATTGTCCCATCATAACAAGCCACACATCAATGGAAGGCTTATTTATTTAGATTTCAGATGTATAAATCTCAGTTTTTTTTTTAAATTGACCCTTAAAACTGGTTTTGTGGTCGGGGGGTCACATATGCATTATAATTACAGATTATAAATACAGATAATAATTTCTTGTTGGCTCTTCACTGTATCATAATATCCATTAATATATATAGTATAAAATAAAAGTCACAAATATGTATTCTTTAATACATTATTATTGTTATTATCATCATATAGCAAAGGCCTTAAATTCCCCAATTGCTTTACTGTTGTTGCCAACACTTAGTATGGACGCAGGCTCTTAATCTAATACTGAATGCAGTCAGTTTTCAATATCAAATTTTGTCTTATCGCCCGCTGACTTTCAATGGACTCATATTTACCACATAATAACCGTTTCTCAATGATACAGAGAGAGAAATGATGGTTAGTATATGATAGGAGCTATTGACTCCACTTGATATTCAGTTTAATTCATACAATTCTGATCACACCACAACCCAAAGGAGCATTATTATAATGCTGCATTAGATGTCTCTATTGTCAAAAAAATCTGCAAACACATAAACCCCCTTTGAAGCGTGCAATTTCAGTGCCACAGGTTGGCACCAAACAGAATTGCAAAAATGATCTAAATCCAAGCAGGTCTTCCAACCTGTTTTACCCTCTTCAGAAAATCAGCCAAAGGCTGATGGCTTCCAGCTGTCTCTGCACATTAATCTTAAAATGTGTCATTAAGTGAAAATCATTGTTTGAAATCATAAACATCAAGTCTGACAGTATCACTCAGTCTCAGCAGACCTGATTCCGCCTGACATGCCGTAGGTCTTCACAGATTAAATTAAGATTTCAGTGTGCTTTTTATGCTACCAGATCACGCAAGAAACAAAACCACACACTGGAACTTCATGAGTGAGCTCTTAGACAAATATATAAAGCTTTTTATCCGTCTGAACAAAGGGACTAATGGCACCACGCAAGAAGAAACAGCGAGATTAGCCTTATGACCTTCTTTTCTTCCATTCTGCTCTTCAAAAAAAGCAAGCCTGCTAACATCCTGTCATCAACAACCATTTTTACTGCAGCTCAACATCAACACGGCCTCAGAATCAGGACACAGGCGTGTGCGAGATCTCACTGTCCATTTTAATATTCCGAGCAGAGTGAGAAACAGACAGAAAATCAATAGCTTCATTTTTTTCAATATTAAAGAATAGGGGGAAAGGGGCAGAGCTCCAACCTTTTGCTATAAAAATCCAAGATTGGCTTTAAAGCCATTTGCCATTTGATCCAAGATAGGACCTAAGACAAACCCCTCGGGCAGAATTATTTGATTAAATGTTGTTTGTTCTGCTTTGCTCTGGGAACGCTTGAGAAGAACTGCCACAAATACTGTGGTTCTTTCAGTCAACATTTTATGCATGTTTACATAAATACACAAGTGAAAATGTTTGATTTACCCGGTCTATCTTGGGACTTTCTGACTTATAACTGATGCTATGCAGAATAAACAAGGTCATAGTTAATTTTAACTACGTAATATAATTGAAAATATAAAACAAATAGTTGACTTAGGACGCTGATGGTTGAGTCACATTCGAAAAAGTTATAAAAAGCATATAAACACATCTGTGACTACCCTATTCTATTAATGTGTCAAGTACTGATGTTGCTTGGCAGTCTACAATTAGGTGAATAAACTCATTACCTGTTAGACAGTTTTTTTTCTAATTAGTATTAAACGTGACTATTTACTGTATTTAACATATTTATCATACAGCTGTTATGCAAGAATCTACGAATATGCCTTATTTGTGGAGTTTACATTGTTTTCTCTAAAAGACTACAGGCCATGCAAAATGGCAATATGGCATCCTGCCCTTTTTCAGTAGCAAAGAAAATATATATTATTCATCACACACGAATGAAAGTAATTTGAAGAATTGTAACAGTGAGTGAAATGTCAGTCCAGTTCATAACTGTCCAAATAGCCTTGAAGACAACCTGGATGGAAAAACAATTTATTGTATTGTAGTGTTACTGTATACTCTACTTCTAAGATGTCCCTGAAACCTCCCTGAATAAAAAAAATAGACTCAATGGGGTGGTTGGTCTCCTTCCTCTTCTTGATCCATGAAATTTTCATCATGAGCAACTTTCATGTTTCTTCCATAAAAGTAATCCAGCACAGCCAAAGTAGAGAGCAAACATAACCTCACATCCATCTGTCCGTGCCTGGCATCAGGATCACGAATCTCACCGAGAGCCTATATTTGTTTTTTAGACATCAGAGCACTTGAAGTACAAAACTATAGAGCTGAGAGGGGTTGCTCTGAAATCTAGGCAATAGACTGAATTCGTGGGGTAACATGCCAGTCTAGCCAATGTTATCTTCCATTTTTACAAGGGGGCAAAATCCATCAAGAGAAAAATTGCTGTCTGCAGTTGAACAAAGTTACCAAAAGAAATAAAAAATAAATTAAGAAAAGACTACTTCAAATAATTTGAAATATATAAATCAATCAGGACTTGAGTAAAATTGTGCAGTAGTCGGCGTCAATAGCCTTGTGGTTAGTGTGCTGACATATACAGCGCAACTTTGCTGATCCCCCTCCCCCCTCTCTACCTAATACTTTCCTGTCATCTCTCCACTGTCCTATCTGAAAAATAAAGTAACAAAAGCCCAAAAATATAACAAAAAATAAATAAATTGTGCAGTACACCAAACATAAAGTCCAAAAAAGTCTAATACCCCAAGTAAAAATGCTTTTCTTTGGCTTTTTTTGCTACACTCTACAAATCTGGGGTTATTTTTTCAACCCAAACGCTGGGTTGAGACTGAGACTATTTTTTTCAGTGTTTGGGTAGTTTTTGTGTTACTTAGTTCCTGAGTATTATGTATTAACCTATTGTATGGGTAGTCTTTGCGTCACCCAGCTCCTGGGTCAGACGTAACAACCCAGTGATTGGGTACTTTTTGTATTACCCAGATCTTGGGTCAGACATAACAACCTATTGTTTGGGTTGTCTGCGTTACCCAGCTACTGAGTCAGAGGTAACAACCCATTGTTTGGGTAGTTTCTGTGTTACCCAGATCTTGGGTCAGACGTAATAACCTATTGTTTGGGTTGTCTGCGTTACTCAGCTACTGAGTCAGACGTAACAACCCATTGTTTGGGTAGTTTCTGTGTTACCCAGCTCCAGGGTCAGACGTAACAACCTATTGTTCAGGTAGACTTTCTGTTAACCAGCTCCTGGGTCAGATGTAACAACCCATTGTTTTGTGTTACCCAGCTCCCGGGTCAGATGTAACAACCCATTGTTTGGGTAGTTTTTGTGTTACCCAGATCCAGGCTCAAATGTTCAACCTATTGTTTGGGTAGTTTTGTGTTACCCAGCTCCTAGGTGACTTAACAACCCATTTGTTTGGGTAGTTTTGGTGTTACCCAGCTCCTGAGCCAGATGTAACACCCATGGTTTAAATAGTTTTTGTGTTACCCAGCTCCTGGCTTAGACATAACAACCCATTGTTTGGGTAGTTTTTGTGTTACCCAGCTTCTGGCTTAGATGTAACAACCCATTGTTTGGGTAGTTTTGGTGTTTCCCAGCTCCTGGGTCAGACTTAACAACCCATTTGTTTGGGTAGGTTTGGTGTTACCTATCTCCTGGGCCAGACGTAACACCCAGGGTTTGGGTAGTTTTTGTGTTACCCAGCTCCTAGCTTAGACGTAACAACCCATTGTTTGGGTAGTTTTGGTCTTATCTAGCTCCTGAGTCAGACGTAACAACCCATCCTTTGAGTACTTTTTGTTTTACCCAGCTCCTGGGTCAGACTTAACAACCCATTTGTTTGGGTAGTTTTGGTGTTACCCAGCTCCTGGCTTAGACATAACAACCCATTGTTTGGGTAGTTTTGGTGTTTCCCAGCTTTTCCCAAAATAAACAATTTTATTCATAAAGATACAGAATATAAATACTCTGTATGTGAAAATATGTCCTCAGGGCTGTTTACAGTTTGTTAAACAAGTTCAAATATAGGCAGTATGTATGGCCTACATATTAGAGGATTTAAGATCATCTGTAAACATTAGTTCATGTATGAAGTAATAAATAAGGTAATATAGTAAAAATTAATTTGCTGGGTAAAAATAACCCAACTTGTGTTCTGTCCTATATTTACCCAACAATTTGGAGAAAAAAAAAATATGATCAGGTTTTTACCATTGAAATTACATCACCCACATTTATATGGTTAATCCAGCCCTGATTTATTTCCAAGCTAAAATTAAATTTTAAATCTTAGTTTGGTCTCAGACTTATTCATTTAAAAGTACATGCTAACAAATAACCTTCTGTATTGTTTTTTGATGCAAAACAATGGCAAGGACACATCCCCCCACTCGAGAGATGGACTTCGCATAGAAATTGGTTTTGGATTGCTTAGTAAACACCTGAGTTAAGCCTCATACCAAATCCTTAAAATAAAATACTGACAACCAGCACATACGACAGAAAGATTTTTGGTAATTGGGTATCAGGTTGAGAGCGAATGTATTCAGACTCCACTAAACCTGAATTCACACCAGTCTAGGAACCATGTCAAGGCCCCACTGTCTCCATCCCACTCGATATGTCCAGACAACATTCTCCAGCATCTACCCCTCATTGATTCATTCCCACTCTTATCTGTTTTCAGTTCTAAATTGCATCCCAAGAGCACCTCCCCTCCAGTTAGTTGCCCTCCTCCTCTCACCGCTGTTGAGATACCAGTTAGCATGGTGTTGCATAGCACAATTCAACCATCCTAATTCCCACTGCCGTAAACTTCAGGGTTATTATTTCTTCCATGTCTCATTCTTCTACACTTTTCTGGCACACAACTTAATGAAAAACAAGATTCCTTCAAGTGGGCCGGATCTTCTTCAGAAATCAATACGAGAAGATTGCTGAAAAGTGGTGATTCAGTTTGCAGTGAGCTGTGCAACAGGTACAGCTTAATTACATTTATATTTAGTGTAAAATATTAGGACAGAGCCGCCAGCTCCGTAACGACTGATTGGGCTTAATCCACATACATTACAGGAAAACATGAACGAATACCTGATGTCTTTAAAGGGACAGTTCACTCAAAAATAATCACTCACCCTCATGTCATTCCAAACACTTCGTTCATCTTCGCAACACAAATCAATATATTTTTAATGAAATCTGACAGCTTTCTGACCCTGTATAAACAGCAACGCAACTGACATGTTCAAGGCCCAGAAAGATAGTAAGGACATCAGTAAAATAGTAGTAGTTCAAGCTTTAGAAAATTACACTTCATTGATGCAATGAAATTAACTGATTTACCAAAATCAAAATAAAACTTTTTATTCAGCAGAGAACCAGTAATTCTGCTGTTCAGGGTGTTGTGCTTTCAGGTGATAAACCAGTCGTAGTAAAGTTTTTTGGCAACGAGCCATCCCTTAATATTTCAAACGAAATTTTGGAACTGCTGTGAATGTCCTAAATAAAATAAAGTGCATATTGAAATGGTCCCACAAGACAACTGTTTCCACCATGTAAAGTCACAGCGCTCTACAGTCAGTCCAGGCCTGTTTTTACTGCTTCATTAAAAGACAGTTCATTGCTAATAATCATTTCACTCTATCAGCAGGGCGCTAGACAAAAGCTGTGAATTTTTACACAGACAAATGTGCTTAGACCCTCCCTGTGGAGAAAATCTTCCTTATCTGACCTGCACAAGGCAGAAAGTTTCACCAAAAAATAAAAAAATTCATTAATTCTTAAGACCACCATTATCTCTTTTCCGGTTGTCGGTTTTAACATTCGCCCGGATTCAGTCGCTGACCAATTTAAAAAACGCTCACTTGTGATTTCTCCACTTTGAGTCCTCGAGTCTTATTCCCCCGTTGCCCGTCTGTGAATTAGACTGACACTCCAGCCAGGCTGCGGCAAGCAGGCCATAAACCCTGCCAGTCTAGAGTGTGTAAAATAATAATGGCAGTGTTGCAAAACCCAAGCTGTGATAATAACAAGCTCTAATGGGGTGCTCTTATCGACATCGATTTCCAATAATAGAGATCATATAAAAAGTAGGTAATTACACTGTGCAAGCAGAGGGCGTCCTGTGCAAATATCATTATTATCAAATTGGAATGGAATGCCGGAGCGGAACATGCACCCATTAGGTCGGAGTGGCCCTGGGGAAATGCGGAAAAGAGGAGACACAAAGAAGAGAGATCCCCATCCACAACCCCCAGCGCCCTCCGCCCTTGGAGTCATTCATACCCTTGGTGAGAGCCATTTCATCGACTGAAGGGGTGCCGTGGGCTAAATAAGTAAGGAGCTCTATTATGTCGGAGTTGTGTTTCTGAAGATGAGCTCTACATCCTCATGACCAAACACAGAGCAGCCATACACTCTTAAAAATAAAGGTGCTTTAAAAGGTTCTTTAAGCGATGCCATAGAAGAACCATTTCTGGTTCCACAAAGAACCATTCAGTCAAACGTTCTTTAAAGAACTATCTCGTTCTTACCTTTTTATAATCTGAAGAACTTGCTTTCACCACAAAGAACCTTTTGTGAAACAGAAAGTTTCTTCAGATGTTTAAGGTTCGTTATGGAACCACTTAGACAAAAAAGGTTCTTCTATGGCATCGTGAAGCAACTTTATTTTTAAGAGTCCATAGTCCATTGTCACATGGACTATTTTAACAATGTCCTTACTACTGTACATTTCTGGGTCTTGAACGTAGTAGTTGCGTTGCTATCTATGCAGGGTCAGAAAGCTCTTTGATTTCATTAAAAATATCTTAATTTGTGTTCAGAAGATGAACAACAGTCCTACAGGTTTGGAACAACATGAGGGTGAGTAATTAATAACAGAATATTAATTTTTTTGGTGAACTATCCCCTTTAATGGTGGAATATTTAAATGCACAGGCTAATTTCAAGCATTTAAACTTTTTATAATCTGAAATGTGCTGAAATGTACAACTTGCAATTAATGCACTTAACATCATTAACACAAAATGTGTACAGACAGCATACACTTGGTTTCCCAAGTTTATTTGTATAGCACATTTCCTGTTTCATATAAAAAAATTGTCATAATATTGTGCATTCTTAATTTAAACACGAATGACATTTGAGAGCTGCAATATTATTAGTAAAAACTAATGTCTTCTCACACAAAGCTATCATACAGCTTTAGAAGACTTATTTTTATTAGGTTTTTTATAAAGCTTGACAGCCTTTGATCACCACTGTACAGAAAAAAAAATGCATTAACATTTTGCTAAACAGCTGAAAGAACACCAGTGTGTTAGAAATGACACAGAGGTGAACAAATAATAGCAGATTTTTCAGTTTAGAGTCAGCTATTCATAAACTTTAAAGGGGTCATCGGATGCAAAATTCACTTTTACATGTTGTTTAAACATAAATGTGTGTTGGCAGTGTGTACACAACCACCCTATTATGATAAAAATCAACCCTGTGTTGTTTTTTTAATCCCTATAAATCATATCCCCATTCATCAGATCAAGCCATTCTCAGATTCTTGGCTGTGTGACATCACACAGGCCCAAGTCCCTCCCAAATTTGTTGAATGACACTGGTGTTTTAGCGTAGACCTGTCCTGAGTAAACTGTCCGTCATAGTTTCGACGCCGTACATAAGAATGTCTCCTAAGCGATAAAGGTGTTATGTTGTTGGATGTAGTAATGAACATAGCAGTCGTCATTTATTCCTGACATCTGAGCCACTGAAGATGCAGATAACTACTTTTGTTTTTAAAGGGAATGCACCCCTGATCTGCCTAAATGAGTCTATGTTCACGCAAATCATTTGTGATCCAGCTTCACCTACAGAAGAAGTGGGTGTAAGGTTTTTTTTAATGGATATTTGCAAACCACCTTTCTTAATAATGTGTTTGTTAGCAAATTCCCCTGGCTAAATGCGGCTAAAATTTACAGTCTTAGAAAACTGCTTGTCACCCCACAGAAGAGAGGGGCGGGGTGTGCAGAGCTCATTAACATTTAAAGGGACATGCACCGAAACAGCTCACTGTGAAAAGAGCTGTTTTTGACAGGGTAAAAAGGGTGTTGTTTTACTCTACCATCGAGAAATTTTAACCAAAGTATGTTATAGATTTTTTATTAAGACCCTAGAGTCATATCAACTTGTGGAAAATGGGCATTTGATGACCCCTTCAAAGGAGAAGGTCACTTCCAGAACAAAAATTTACGAATAATTTACTCACCCCTTTATCATCCAAGATGTTCATGTCTTTATTTCTTCAGTCATAAAAAAGTTATGTTTCTTGAGGAAAACATTTCATATAGTGGATTTCAATGGTGCCCTCAAGTCTGAACTTCCAAAATACAATTTAAATGTAGCTTCAAAGGGCTGTAAATGATCCCAGCCGAGGAAGAAGGGTCTAGCGAAGCGATCTGTCATTTTTTAAACAAATTGACAATTTATATACCTTTAATTGTCTCGTCTCTGCGATGCGCATGCGTAGTCTGTGTAATCCGGGTCATTACAGTTTGGGTAGGTCAAAAAACTCCCATCTTGTTTTCTTTGTCAACGCCAAAATCATTGCCGTTTTACCTTTTTTTGTAAAGGGCGTTTTATCATCTTTGCATGTTCACCTTGTAAACACTGGGTCGGTACTTCTGCAGCGATGTAGGACGATTTTGATTTTGAGTTTGCGCAAACATAGACAAGATGAGCATTTAAAGTTAAAAAAGATAGAAATTGTCAGTTTGTTTTGAAAATGGCCGATCGTGTCGCTAGATGAGACCCTTCTTCCTTGGCTGGGATTATTTAAGCCCTTTGAAGCTGCATTTAAACTGCAACTTCAAACTTTGGGGCACCATTGAAGTCCACTATATGGAGATAATTCCTTAAATGTTTTCCTCAAGAAACATAATTTCTTATCGACTGAAAAAAGAAAAACATGAACATCTTGGATGACAAGTGAGTAAATTATCTGTAAATTTTTGTTCTGGAAGTGAACTTCTCCTTTAATCTGGAGCAACAGCCACATGAAATTCCAATAGTGACCAGATCCGCCGCAGACGCATTGATGCGATAATGACTGAGAGCACCTTTTTACCGACCTTATCGGGATTGCATTTGCATTGCGCTGCCGCCTGGTCCTTTTCCTATGCATTAAAACATGAGAATAATTAGAGTGTGTATGATAATCGATTCACGTCATGTTTCACCCTGAGCCATGAACATGCATCGAAGAGGACGTGACCTCGACTGCAGGTACGACGAGAAGGCCTTTTCCTCGCTACCTTTTTTGCATTGTTGATCAACCCCCACCTCGCTCACATTCAATCAAAGTCACCACACCATTATTCATTACAAGTATTTGTTTTATGAAATCTCAGCCCAGGGGTGTGTTGTTTGTCCCCTTCCGCACACACATAAGCACATACGCACATACGCCCCTCCCACCTCTGGTAAAATTGTGCTTGTAAATGAAATCAGGCTTAACCATGCGTTGGCTTTTCATCAATCTCTGTGTGATGGCTGCTCGCCCTTGATTCATGGCTTCCACCCTCTCCGACTCCTCCCTGTGTGTGCAGATATGAGTAATGACCCTCTATACCCGGCTCCCCGTCGAGCTGTCGACCTAAGGGACAACCACAGGAACAGAGGATCACCCCTATCCATTACCCTCTCTAAACACATTCATAATCACACACATACACGTATACACAACGTTTGGCTCCTCCCTCCTTCCTCAAAAGTCCTGATCCTGAAACATTCCCATCGAATGAATTCCATCCAGCCACTGGAGAAGTGAAAAAGCAGCTGGAGGGTGTTTGTGTGTGTGCGTTTGAGCGCTCAGCCCTCCCAGATACCCACGACATCTCTATCTGGCCAGTCCGACACGCCATTAGCATAAACAAGCACCTGTGTCTGTGTCTACCTGTCAGGGCCCTGTCAGCACGGGTCTGCAGAGAAGAGCACGGTGCATTAACCCGGCCAACTTATCTCCAACGCTGTCCACAAAGGGGGATTACAGTGCAGGAATTGCTTTTGGGAGTGCTGTCACTCAACCGCTGATTAGAGCCCTGCTCCGCTCCTCTATCGCCTCGCAAACAACAGGGAATCCCGATGGCCCTGGCGCCATCATTTCTGATCAGACGCATCACGCTCCCGACGTTAATTGGCCGCTGTCTTTATCCCAAATCCAGAGAACTTGACGTGACCCGTTTGGACGTGCCACCTCTTCATTAGCAGTGTTCGCACATTGCAGCGATATGGCGCGATTCAGAAACTCTACAGCTACGAAAGGCTAATCTATCGCGAAGAACTCGAGGTCAAATCGAACCGGCGCAGAAGCTGCGCAGCTATACCGCCTGCTTAATTAAGCCTGGAACATAACGCTGATGGCTATATTTTTCTTCTGTCAGAAAAACATATTACAGCCAACAGAGGACTGACAGAAAGCAAGCAAACCTTTAAATTAGGCTTTAATTAGCTCTGTGTAAAAAAGGAGACTGAGACCAGGCAATATGTAACCGATGACAGTTATCTGACACTCTCACACACAGAGACAATGCCTAATTAGCCAAAACCTATGTAGCCTTTTCAAGAGTCAAACAATCATTTACTCATGTACAAGATCTGCAAGTACACTCTCGCTGCAAGTACAATGTGCAGTTGCTGAATGCACAATGGACAGATGTAGATGGTACAATGATGTGGAGCAGTTAAGATGACAGAATAAATATGCTTATTAACATTAAACATGGAGGAGAAAACTAGGTGCAATTACCAGTCTTAATACACTTAAAGGGATAGTTCATCTTAAACTGAAAATTCTGTCATTAGTTACTCACCCTCATGTCGTTCCAAACCCGTAAGACCTTCGTTCATTTTCAGAAGACAAATTAAAATATTTCTGATGAAATCTGGGAGTTTTCTGATCCTGCAGAGACAGCAAAGACACATTTAAGGCCCAGAAAGGAAGTAAGGACATTGTTAAAATAGCCCATGTGACATATGTGACAACCTTAATGTTATAAAGCTACGAGAATACTATTTGTGTGCAAAGAAAACAAAAATACTTCATTCAACATTTCTTCTCTTCCATATCAGTCTTCGACAGGCGTTCACGAGAGTACCATGACACATACGTGTGGTGCTGATGCTGCTGGTACTGTCGTGAACATGCATTAAACTTGTTATTTTTATTCTCTTTGCGCACAGAAAGTATTCTCCTAGCTTCATAAAACTATCTGGCTTATAACTCAATCAGCTGCCATAGTAATGACAATAGTAATGCCATAGCATCAGCTTGACGTACATGAGACATAAGAGAGTAGCTGTCAGTGTGAAAAGTAAATACTCTGACAACATATGCGTCAGAGGCAGGGCTGGACTGGCCACGGGGACTCTCAGCGGTGGGCCAGTCGACTTGTGGGCCAGCTGTCGAAAACCAAATATAGACACAAAGTAAATATGCAAAGATTTAAGCAAGAAAATGTCCACCATCATCTAGCTGGACCTTTTAAAGTCCAGATTAAACCCAAGTAACACAGATGTTTTCTTCTATATTGTAACGTACACCACAGTGTAACAGATAATTACAAAAATAAACTTATAGAACAGGAACGTGATTCAATGCATCGGTTGTTGATTGGATTTTGAGATGTAAGCACTGCATTTAAAAACAGAGGCAGATAAACCCGAGCTTGTAGCGGCAGGGTTTAAGTGGACTAAATGATTGGAGCAGTCCTGCAAAATTATTATTTTTTATGTTTTCCAAATGGCACTCATGCTGTTTACCTAACCTGCTAGTAATACAGTTGAGGTCAAAAATATACACACACATTGCAGAATTTGCAAAATGTTCATTATTTTACCAAAATAAGAGGGATCATACAAAAAGCATGTTATTTTTTTTTATTTAGAACTGACCTGAATAAGATATTTCACATACAAGATGTTTACATATAGTCCACAAGAGAAAATAGTTTTTATAAAAATTACCCTGTTCATAAATGTACATACACTTAATACTGTGTTGTTACCTGAATGATCCACAGCTGTTGTTTTTGAGTTGTTTTGTTCATGAGTGCCTTGTTTGTCCTGAACAGTTAAACTTCCTGCTGTTCGTCAGGGGAAAAAATCTGATTCTTTGGTTTTTCAGCATTTTTGCGTATTTGAACCCTTTCCAACAATGACTGTATGATTTTGAGATCTATCTTTTCACACTGAGGACAAACGAGGAACTCATATGCAACTATTACAGAAAGTTCAAATGCTCACTGATGCTCCAGAAGGAAAAATGATGCATTAACAGCCAAGGGGTGAAAACTTTTGACGGAATGAGGATGTGTACATTTTTCTTCTTTTGCCTAAATATATATATATATTTTTTCATTTAAATATATATTTAGGCAAAAGAAGAAAGTTAAAGTAGATACTTACATGTTAAGTTAAATTTACCCCGATCTTTAAATTCAAATGCCCCCTCAGCAAATTTCCCAGGGGCCCACAGGATGACTTAAAAGTATTTAGTTACCTGAAAACTTACAATTCTAAAAACACACACAACATAAATAAATCAATAAATGTAACCTGAAATATTTTTTCTCCGCCCCATTATTTTTACTGAAAAACATACTGAATTGTATCATGTTTAATTCTATTAAAATATCCCAGTGTTTCTATTAATTACTAAGGTTAGAAAACAAACAGAAAAAATAAAGAGATTGTGATTTTCAAATATTTGTTTGAATATTGTGTTGGATATATATTTATTGTTTTTATGTATTTATATTATATCTAACTATAGAAACTACAGTATAGAATATCTACATGGTGTCTATAAGTACTAACATATACCATTTAAGAGTAGATAAGAGACAAAGGCATACTTTCGAAGTTATTGTTCCAATGACAAGCTGTTGAACACCTTTCCAAAAATCAAATTTCAAGTATTTTTAGCTATTCAAACCAGAAGCACAGGGACAATCTGAACAGTGCAGAGAGCACATTATAAATTTTATCAGCCAGGTTCATAAATATTAATTAGGTGACAATGACATTCGGCAAACTGATTTGCTGACAGGCAGGTAAGTGAGCGCTAGCCATAGCAGGATTACTGCTTGCGTATTCATTCAGTCCAAGTCTGATGTTACAGACTGTTTTTCTTCTTCCCACTGTTGCCAATCTCAAAATATAATAATTATTTCGTAAAAAGCAGGAAGACAAATTTCTCAACCTGCAAATTACTTGACAACCTGCCTGAACAATGTCCATCAATTTACTCATAAAGAGACACCATGGCTGTACTCTACCTAAATCATATGTTCCTCTTCTCACTTTGTCTTCCATCTTGGTCAATAACCAATACAGAGTCTAGCCACTGTAATTTTCAAACTCTCCTCTCTCCTCCCAACAGCTCAGCACAATATCTAGCAAATGTGCCATTTCTCTAATTGCCTGAAGTCCCTCTTCTTTAACCACTTATGACAAGAACCTGCCCTATTCCAGGGACCTGTAAACAGAAGTGTGGTTTCTTGACAAGAACATGGCCCTGTGACCCAAGGAGACCAACCTCACAGTTAACGAACCTCATAAAGTCTCAGCATTACAGTGTGGGCTTCTCATTACCAGCACTCAGCCAATAAAGCTGTGAGGTACATTAATATTGTAGAAAAAAATACATGAAATGCAGCATGTGCAACTGAAATCAATTCTGGGCTCTAATTTATTGCGAATTGTGCTAGCACAGAGTTCATAACATTGATCCGTTGTAGCGTTATTACTTGCTTTGAGTTTTAATGTCCCACAGTCCAACTTTTCCCCATTTTGTTCGGCATTTAAATGACCACATAACTCAAACTTCTCTACTCTATCTTGTTAATGTGAGAGATAATCAGTATAGTTGGGTTCTTTGAGTATTTTATGCGTAAGCCCACGGCAGAAACACAAAGAAGATGCAGCCACATTAATGTAGATCTGATTTGCCTTGATCTGTAAAGTACATTTAAATGAGGTTTTTTTTTTTACAAACTGCGTGGGAATGGGCTGTGGTTGGATGCCCTCTCAGCAGCTGGCTGCTTTGAAAAGAACGACTTTTTAAATTACCCATATATCACTGTCAGCACACAAGGGGCCGCTGTTCCAGTGGCCTGCCAGCAGTCAGTGGAGGGCGCTAAGGTGGCACGGCAATCTCAGACCCTGCCCCCATGCCTCACTGCGCCAGTCCAGGTACAAACACACACACACACATGCACACAAAAAGCAATAGATTACACAGGCACACAATTTACTCACACACCAAGTACACAATGTTTCCTGCTGGAAAACAAGTCTTCTAGGAAATGACAATGGACTTTTTGGCTTGAGTGTGATGAGTGTGTGCACTAAAAATGCTTTTTTTCTGTCAGTTTAACGCGTTAACTTAATTAGTTATGAAAATATAACGTGATTCAAATATTTTAACGCACAGGCCATGCCCCCAGACCTGTTATACTCACGGTCATGCCCTAAAATTAATGATACTGCTGCAAAAAAATACCCCTCTATGTGTTTTGTCTCATCTTTGTATACATCACATATCACACAATATCACATGGGCAGCGAGAGCAATATGTCACAAGTGCTAATTTTGTCCCAATCTATCATGAGATTAAATGTGATTTTATACAACAGTTCAGTAAATAAAAAATTGATATTGTGTCTCTGACCAACACAGCGGTGTTTAATTTCTGAATGAATCCACGTTTTGAACGAATTGTGTGAATCAATGATTCAAAGAAGAATTCATAAAAAGAGCCGGTTACTGACTTCCTGAAAGAATCAGCCGTTTGAACGAATCAAATCGAATGAGTGAATGACTCATAAAGACATTTACTGCCACCTGCTGGCAGATTTAGTTTCTTATTTAAAGGGGTCATCGGATGCCCATTTTCCACAAGTTGATATGATTCTTTAGGGTCTTAATGAAAAGTCTATAATATACTTTGGTTACAAATGCTCAATGGTTGTGTAAAACAACACTTTTTTACCTTTTCAAACAACCTTTTTACCTTGTCAAAATGAGCTCTGCAAAAATCATCCCATTCTGAGGGGATTGCTCCTTTATATGCAAATGAGCTCCGCTTGCCCCACCCCTCTCTTCTCTCTGTGGAGTGACAAGCCTGTTTACTTTAGCTGCATTTAGCCGCTAAACTTGCTAACTAGCACATTATTAGGAAAAGCGATCGCAAAGATTCATTAAAAAAACCCTTATACTCACTTTTGCTGTAGGTGAAGCTGGATCACAAATGATTCACGCGAACATAGACTAATTTATGTAGATCAGGAGGCGCATTCCCTTCACAAACAAACGTAATCCACTGCATCTTCAGCGGCTCAGATGTCAGGAGTAAATGACGACCACTATGTTCATTATTACATCCAGCAACACAACACCTCAATCGGAGATATTCTTGTCTAACTTACATCCCTGCTCCGGCATCAAAACAAAAGAGGGCGAACTGTTACAGCTGATCTGAGGTAAGACGCTCATGTCAATCAACTATCGTGGGAGCGGCCTCTGTCGGTGTGACGCCACGCCAACAGGCATCTGAGAATGGCTCGATTTGAAAAAGGGGATATTATTTTTACAGATTAATTAAAAACCACTGCATGGATTTTTATCATTATAGGGTAGATTTGTACATACACTGCCAACACACATTAATGTTCAAACAACATAAAAAAAGTGTACGCTCATATGATATATTTATGTATGCATTTATGTATATTAAGTCCATTTACTTATATAATTATATTTAAGTCAATTAAGTTTTTATTTAATTATTTTGTTTATTTATGTTAAGTTTCATTTATTTATTTATTATCTTATGTTCTGTTATATATTATGTTATAATAATTACCTAATTGATTGCCATCAACATCCAAGGCTTTATTTACAGAAAAAAGAGACAACAACTAACAATAAGTAACATTCATAACATTATGGTTGAACCACTGATGTCTATTTTAATGAAGTCCTTACTATCTTTCTGGGCCTTGAACGTGTCAATTGCTCCCTATGGAAGGTCAGAAAGCTCTTGGATTTAATCAAAAGTATCTTAAATTGTGTTCTGAAGATGAACAAAGGTCTTACAGGTTTGGAACAACATGAAGGTGAGTAATTAATGAAAGAATTTTTAATTTTCAATTATCCTTTTAATGAAATTTCTACGTACGGTTCTGAACCTACTGATCATAGTGTTACAAAAAGCTCAGAAACACACAAAACTGAGCCTCACCGAAATATGCACCAGTACGATTTGATCTATCAACATGCCGTCCATTGACCACAAAAAATCCAGTTAAAATGAGAGTCAAACCTCTGGGTCTGCAAAAATGCCATCCTCCCCTGACCTAAAGCTGAACCGAACTCCAAACAAAGCCGGATTATTGTGCATTTTTCCATATTTAAACACAGTTTCTTGAGAAAGAGTTCAACCTGAGTGGCAGGTAATTAGCCAGCTGCGGCTTTGGTGGAGTTTGAAAAGCCGATGACAGCTTATGTCCCCGTGATAAACAGCGTGAACGGGAGGCAGGAGAGGAAGCCAGCCATACTGCACTCATCTGTTATACTCACAATTAACGCACTTAATTAATGAGAGAGATCTCGGTATTAGATCCGTATGTGACTGCTGCTGTGTAACAACATTTGCTGTTAAAACTAATTAAGCAATAAGAGTTGAATGCAAAGTGGTGTGGCTCAGAACGCATTTGTCACAAATGAGCGTGACGCAGGGCTGCGATAATGTCTCACAGCTGCCTCGCCAGCCATACGCCCTCAGTGATACGAGCGCAAATGACCAAAAACGACAGGAAAACAAACCTGCTACGATAAAGCGTACGACATTATCCATTATATTTTAATATTACTTGTCTTTCCCACCACCATTTTGCTGCTGATGAGTCGCTATAAGACAAGATGACACATCTCCGCAGGAAACCTCTCCTCTCGCTTGATTACAAACCCCGGTTGACTGATACAACCACTTAACAACTTGTTTTCATAGGTTTCACACAAACAATATCAATTCACACTTCCTCCACGCATTCATTTCCCAACAGCGTTATATGGTGAATGCTATCAAGTGGCTATCAGCGAGTGCAACTTTAACGACGTACTGTAAAACAGCATCTTCAGTCTGTGGTATTTAACAAGCGTTAACCCGCACCCCTTTACCCTTTCAATTCAGGTTCGCCTTCTTCATTAGTTTGGGCTGAGTCTTCACCCAGGTAAATCCATAAAAAAGGAGAACTATTAAAAGGCTCAGAACAAGTGTTACAAGGTGCCTTTCAAACTTGTAATATGATAGATGAGGATGCTTGACACAGGCCACAGTCTAGTATTTGAGGGCTTAGGATGTGTTATTTGAAGTGCCCGGTGCAGGCTTAAGACTAAACCTAACCAGAGCTTTACCCAGGCTTAGTCCTAATCCTGCTTGCACAGTGCCACATGGAGACCTCCACCCCCTTGGCCAACTACCAGACACGCAGCCTGTTCAGACCAAATAAACGCTGTGAATGTAAACCATATGCTCGTTGAGCATGTACATACTGAAGTTTGCTATGACTTTGACACCGAGCCTGCCAAAACAGCCCAATCATACAATTTAAATGCATGAATTTCCTGGAGTGGTATTGAAATTTTTCTCTAACTGAGCTGCGACTGAGCAAAATAGGTTTTTTTCAAAAATGTTCAGTTTAAAGTTTTCTAAACTCTGTTTTAATGGTTAAATTAAAAAATATTAATCCAAAAGCATGTCTAATTAACTGAAATAATAAAACTTAAAGCAATTTAAGGCCACACTGAATTTATTTACAGTCTTATTTTTACCAAATTCCATTCCATTTTAATGATTTCATTAAATTTAATAATCAAAAACATCTAATTAATTGTTTTTTTCTTCTAGAAATACTGCATGTGTATTTACACATTTCTGGTAAATAAATTCTGGTAAATAATTGTTCAGGTAAATATTCCTTAAAGAATAATGCTTTAATAATGAATTAATAATAATTATATTATTGGTAGTAGCACTATCATTGCATTAAGTAATATATTTCTGTCACAGTTTCTTCAAGTTAAACCAAACTTTTATTTTGACAGGCTGCTGTGAAAACCTTTAAGTTTCTGTTTGTATATGATATGATGATATCCTCAAAAGAAATGTGACACTTAGAGCAGTTCTAGAGAGTTTATGTGTTCATATATTGAGGCGGCAGAGGCTGAAAACACTGCGAGAGTCACATGTACTTCCGTGTGTGGTAAACGAAACCATTAATTCACAGAGGGATACACAGAACATGCATGATTTATGTTTAAATAGTATTTTTGTGGCTTAATATTCACAGACACTATTCAATATCATGTTTTGCTTTAGGTGTACTGACCTTTTTTGTACTGACTTTTGATTTATTCATCCAAAATTCCACTTTATGACTGGATTCCGCAATTCCGTCTGCCTTTTCCACATTGCGGATATCATAAGGCCTTCTTAAAGTTGTGATAAAACAGATCTAGCTACAGATCTTTTCTTGCATATGGTGATGAACATCCAAGTGTAAAAAATTACCAAAACTGAAAAAATGTAGTGATGGATTTGATGCTACGTCAAAAGTGATTAAAAAAATATATATAAATGTAAAAACTGACATGAAAATGTAATGTGTACGCCAACTAAAGAGCATGCATACAAACTTTTTAAACTCACATAAATAATTAAAATAAATCCAACATTGTTTATTCAAATATAAATAAATGGAAAATCATGTAGAATATACATTAAATAAATTGTTTACCCCAAAAAGAAAATTTGTTGAAAATTTACTCACCCTCAGGTCATCCAAGACGTAGATGAGTTTGTTTCCTCATCAGAACAGGTTTGGAGAAATTTTGCATTTTATATCAGTTGCCCACCAATGGATCCTCGGCAGTGAATGGGTGCTGTCAGAATTAGAGTCCAAACACCTAATAAAAACAACATTTTTACTGGTCATAACTTCTGGAGAGAAACAGAGCTGATACTAGACAAAGATGTCTTCAACTATGCGTGTATGTTAGCATACCTGTTAAAAACCAAATTATATTTTGGGCTTAAATCATTTGAAAAGTCCTGCATACATCATTAGAGAGTGACAAGGTCAAAAAATAAAACATATGCACAATTAATCGTTCTCAATATGATCTACAACATGCATTTGGAAAATAGATAGGGTGAATTTTCATTCCAACTTGACTTTAAAAGCTTCTCAGGTGATTCAGAATGAGGAACTAGCACTCCGTCTCTAATACACACGGCTTTCGCTTTCTGTTCATGTATGTAGGTGAATGTAAATGAGAAAAATGAGTCCTGATGACAGTAATAGCTTATCTTCCAAGAGATTAGGTGTTCACCTTGAACCTGTCCCAAGGCCAAAAGCAAACCCCATCTGAGCAACTAGCTGTCAGATGATTTGATTGACTTCAATAAGGTCGCATCATAAAACACTACTGACCAGCCTCCAAGATAAAATACTCTGCCAGTGATATACGAACAGACGTCATTAGCATCGATATGCGATTCTACCTTTTCTTATTTCATAAAAGGTCAAAGAGGGCAGTGATTTCAAACTATGTACTTTAGAAAGCAAGAGTGCTGCTGCTCTTATCACCAATGCAGCTGTGATTTGGCTAATGAACAGGTAGCAATTTAATACTGAGCAACTTGTTAATTGTAGACTCAATTTCACCAGTCCGTTTTTGAGTCACAAACAAATAAAAGCTCCAAAAACTTCGACATTTAGGCACGGAATCCAGTCTGGATGGCCAAATGCACTTTCAGATCATATGTTAGTCTATAATGCACTTCAAAAATAAAGCAAATGGATCTATATTTGTGGTTACCATACTAATGATCTAAACAAACAGGCATCAATAGAGAATGGCTGACATGATTGAAAACCGCCGTAACTGCTATGAAACAAATGCGTGTATTACTGGCCATCACTTTTAAAAGCTTAAGTTACAGTAGGTTGTAATCACTGCTGTAGATCTAAATGGTCCTTTCCATTTACCACCAGTTGTTTCCAATAGGCATCATAATACATTACCATGCCCTCTAGCATCTGACTTGTCTTTAACCTAGCAAGCAGGTGGGGTGGGGGCTGGGAAAGTGCATCATAAACTGCATTATGAAATGAGATGAGTTTTGAGGTCATGAACGTGTGTCACACGGAGGTCGTAATATAAAACAAGCACATGCGTTTCAGTTATTGAAAGCCTGGGTCAAGACCATGAAATTACCAATAACACAAGCGAATGGAAACTAAGAGGTTGTGCGTGCCATACAATGATGTTCAGATGTTCAAAACATCTTGTAGGTCTTCTAGACTACATTTCTGAGGTCTTTTTGACACATCTGAATAAAGTCTATTGAATTAATCTCCCAGAAAAAAAGTAAAAGAAATAAAATATAAAATATAGAAAAATACAAATATTTATTTATTTGTTTGTTTGCCCTGACTCTTTTTTAGTGCCTGCTAATACCAAAGAACAATTTCTTTTATTAGGAAACTTGAAAATCAGTACAGCAGGGGCGACCCTAGTATTGTAAAGCCTGGGCTTTCGATGTAATCACAAACTAAAAAACACATTTTTTAGGGCTGTCAAACGATTAATCTGCATTTATTAATTATGTACATATAAATACACACATACATGTGCATAAATTATTATATTATATATTTTTTCAGATATTATATTAATATTTTCATTAAATTATATATAATAATTTATAATATATTTAATATTTGATTATATTATATTAACATTATATAATATATATAATATATATTATTATATTATATTTATATATATTTATATTATATATACATACATATTCAAATATATATTTAAATAAATATTTTTAAATATATTCATGCATGACTGGTTATTTATATATACACATAATAAATATACACACATATATTACATAAACACAATAATTTGGATGCGATTAATCGTTTGACAGCTCTAATATCAACACAATAAATAAAGTGTGTATTACGAAATTTTACAGTACAACTGACGCCAAAAACGCTCACTAAAATAAACAATAATGCTTAAGCGAACATACTAACATAAGTAATAGATGCATTAATTAAAAAAAACTTACAGTAAGCACTTACCAAAGATTACAAAGGTGAAATCAACCAACCCTCCTTTACTGCGATGTCCGCGAATTTGCGTTATAATATGTGACCCTGGACCACAAAACCAGTCTTAAGTCGCTGGGGTATATTTGTAGCAATAGCCAAAAATATACTGTATGGGACAAAATTATAGATTTTTCTTTTATGCCAAAAATCATTAGGAAATTAAGTAAAGATCATGTTCCATTAAGATATTTTGTCAATTTGCTACTGTAAATATATTAAAACTTATTTTTTGATTAGTAATATGCATTGCAAAGAACTTAATTTGGACAACTTTAAAAGCAATTTTCTCAATATTTAGATTTTTTTGCACCCTCAGATTCCATATACTGAAATAGTTGTATCTCAGCCAAATATTATTTTATCCCAACACACCATACATCAATGGAAAGCTTATTTATTCAGCTTTCAGATGATGTATAAAGCTCAATTTCGAAAAACTGACACTTATGACTGGTTTTGTGGTCCAGGGTCACATATTTAAGTAGGATTGCGTAACTCAAGGCCTCTGTAGGTTGAACAACCACGCCCACATTTACAAATGAAACAACTGGACTGGTTGATTAACCTGACAATCTAACCCGAACTTCTTGTTTATTTGTATTTGAAGACCATTAAGGGGCGGCACCCCTTAATATATATATATTTGGTTTTTTTTTTTTTTAACCTACCACTTATTCAGATTACACCACTCCTGCCATTTAACATTCATTAACATGACTGCAAAAGTGATTGTGTGACTGTCAAAACACAACACCATTCTAAATTAGAGTATTGGTTCTCAACCTTTAGAATTCCAAGGTCCTTGATTGTCAAAGGCAATATTTGAAAGCACAGAAGTTTCTGGTTGTTCTTCACTTAAAATCATGACAAAAGCATTTTTAAGGTTATAGTCATGCCGGTTGGTCGTACAATTACGATTAACACTAACTCATACATATTAATAATAAAGACAGTCCAGCAATAAGACCTTAAAAATGACTTGCACAACCCTTACTGAAATCGATATTGTCCAGTAGGTACTTCATATCAAAAATCCTTTGTATAATCCTAAGGAATCGTACACCTCTAGAAAATGTTCCCACACATGAGACACAAGTGGACAAACCTACAGGTCACATGTAGAAAACAACCCGACCTGTAGGATCTTAATTCTGTCCTGTTCGGTTTCTTTACTATTTCAGCACACAGAACTACAGACAGGACTCCATATCCTGCAGGTAACCTGGACAGAAACTAAAAGGTGTCTGGCGCCATCAAGTGGCTGTAATATGAAACTCAACCACCAGTCATTTTAGATAAAAGTAATCATTTGGATATATGACTCAATAAGCACCATGTTGAGGCTTTTTATGTCTTCCCAGAGGTCCAGAAGTTCCTACCACAGCAATGCCAAGATATTTATCTAATGACTGCCTCAAAAATTCCTTCCTGTAGTCTAGTCCCACTGTTCCTTCAAAGCTCTGGAGTGAAAATAGGGAGGGGAAGGCTGAAAAGTAAAGGAATCACAAACATCTGTATAACTTTAAAGCTGAAGAACTCATTTCATTGTTCAGTGTTCTCTGGGGTGACAGGGTATACATATAGTTTCAAAAAAGTTTCAAACAGATATATCTTAAAATGATTACAATCTGTCATATTGATCACTCATCTTGTACTACACTAATTTTTGTCCAATAAAGCACTTTCTGGAATGAGAAAGTAAGCTGGTTGGAAAGCCAGAAGAAACCTGAATTCATTCATTGTGAATGTGTCTTTATTCCTTTCACATATGTTACAAATTAAGTCTAAATTATATTTAAAACGTTCATAAATGCATCAATTAATTTAAACACGACAGCACTGAATGTCAACAATGTGCTGAGATTGAGTATTTCTCAGACAAAGACACAACTCCCTCTGCTGGACAAGTTCGTGCAGCACAAGGTATAACAAAGTCGTCTTTTATAGCAACCATGAGGTAAAAAAAAAATTCAATAACACCTACTTTTAGTGATTTTCTTGTAAGTGTCAGTCTAGATTTTATAGACTATTTGTTCAAGTACTGTTGGCGGTGAAATTCTGGGAATAAATGGTGAAGCCTAAACACTAGGCCACGATGCTAACTGATGCTTTATTTCCAAACCAATTTTACAATTGACCATCTAGAAACATATTTGTACAACACAGACTTTTAGCCTACATTTAGTTTAATATTATAAGCAGTGAATTATAAATGAATTATAGAACTATAAGGAAAATAGTTGAGTAATTGTGTGTAACTTCTGATAAGGCTGTCAGATAACATAAGATAACACAAACATGCAATCTATCCCATAAACCTTAATGATAATGTGAACTTAAGCCTGTAAAAACTGATGGCAAAGCAACTTGCAAAAGAATAAGTCCAAGAGCTGAGAAATTTATAACCATCATGTGAAAAGCAAGAGTGTTTCTGTGTAAAACAGTAGTGGTGGAATACCAGTCATGTTACTGGCACTGAGTATTTCGCTGCTTGTATTACCTGCGTCTCTCTCTGCTCCAGTCAGAGATGGCTGCACCACAGGCAAAAACAAACTACTGCTGACTATCTTTGATGGGTTCAGGTGGGACTACGACCGAGATGTGGACACCCCAAACCTGGACAAAATGGCTGAGGAAGGAGTCAAAGCAGCATATGTCACTCCACCTTACCTGACCATTACCAGTCCTACACACTTCACTCTATTATCTGGTAAGATCATCTGCAGTCATTTACACTTAAAAGTCTTATGCCAAGTATAAATAAATACCTGAGCCTCTTCAAATCAAGATAAACAGTTACATAACATCTATTGCATTCCAATAGTGCAGATATTTGATACACAAGAAATTAATCAGCACTGATTAATTGATATGATATTATATAATTTAAAAAAAATTGCCAGCAGTGATATTTTTATGTAATGTGTATGTTTAATATTAAAATTATATTGGAAATGTGAATACTTCACTATTAAATTAAAAAGAGTATTAAAAAAATAGAAGTGAACTAAAATGAAATTTTATATGAAAATATAATAGCGATGAGATTTTTCTAGCAAAATGGGTGGTTTAATATGAAAATTCTATATTATGTATTATAAAATAATTAACAAATTACCACTTAATAAATTTGTTTTTTTTTCCTAGGAAGGTACATTGAGAACCATGGTGTGATTCATAACGTGTGGTTCAACACAACCACAGGACAAAGGAAAGAGTACTATATGACGCAGTTTGTGGATGAATACTGGGATAATGGCAGTCTACCCATTTGGATCACCGCTCAAAGACAGGTACATCTCATTAGACAATAAAATCTTCATTTCATGTACATTTACAGATTACTGTATGCTAAATCTTAT
This sequence comes from Labeo rohita, assembly GCF_022985175.1. Classification (NCBI taxonomy): domain Eukaryota; kingdom Metazoa; phylum Chordata; class Actinopteri; order Cypriniformes; family Cyprinidae; genus Labeo; species Labeo rohita. Next base: position 10,031,332 of record NC_066880.1, read on the forward strand.
GTGCTTTCTCTTAGGGTTTAAAAACAGGATCCTTACACTTCCCTGGCACTGCTGCCACTTACCAGAAAGAAACAATTCAGGTGAGAGAGGTAGAACCAAGAGCCTATGACTACACTAATGAGACGGCATGGAGGGAAAATGTGGACAAGGTCATGAAGGAATGGTTTAAAGATCAAGACTTAGACTTTGTCACTTTGTATTTCGGTGACCCAGATGAAACTGGCCACAAGCACGGGCCTGATTCTCCAGAGCGCCGTGAGGCGGTCAAGAAAGTTGACCGAACTGTGGGCTACATCCGGGAATCTGCTGAGAAACATGGACTCAGTGACCATCTGAATATTATCATAACAGCTGACCATGGAATGACCACCGTGTTTAAAGGAGGGGAGGTAAAAGAAATAGTTCTTACTGACATCCCAGGATTCTCTTACAAAGATCTGCAGTTCCACCTAATGGACTATGGACCTTCTGCAATGCTGTTGCCCAAGGAAGGGATGGTTGACAAGGTTTATCAAGCCTTGAAAGGAGGACATCCAAACCTTCACGTTTATAAAAAAGAAAACATGCCTGCTCGACTGCATTACTCCAAACATCCACGCCTCCTGCCCATAATTCTCTATGCAGACCCAGGATATGTCATCAATGGGGTGAGCATGAAGTAAACACCTGTAATGAACACAAAAAACAATATGCATGTGAAACATTATATGTGATCATATGTTCTTCTAGTTTTACCCACTTCAGACCAATAAAGGGGAACATGGCTATGACAATGAGGCAATGGACATGAAGCCTTTCTTCAGGGCAGTGGGACCAGATTTTCACAGAAACTTGTTGGTTGGACCATTTGAGACCGTTAATGTTTATTCTCTAATGTGCCACTTACTTGGGATAAAGCCAGAAATCAATGACGGGTCACTGGATAACACCCAACACATGCTGATATCCAACGGAGAGTCCTGTGATTCTGGAGGTAGATCCAAATAAAAGATTTTTAACTGTTTCTAAATCTCACACTAGAAAACAAAAATGGTTTGTTAACAGGTAAACATTTAAACATAATGCTAACATTTTTTCCCATTTAGTCTATAATATAAAACTTAATAGCTGTGTAATTAAACTTTGAGTTATCTTGATAAGATATACAGTACAGTATGTGCCGCTCTTCAACCCATAAATTACATAACATTCTTGTCAATCAGTAAAAGAATTCACAACAATTAATTCAGAATTTTTTTTTTCTCTCTCTCTCAGACACAGATGTTTCAAGTCAAGTCTTCACAATGTGTTCATTGGCCTTGCTGCTGTTGCTGGATTTTTATTGCTTGTGTTTGTGGTTGTTACATCCTACAGTGGATATAAAAGATGCAAAATAAATTCAAAGTAAAGCACAGAGATATATTAAGACTTGTTATTGTTCTTTTTAGACAGTTTTTGCCTGAAAATGTGATGCATTTTTTTATCTTTACTCAACAGAGCAAAAGACATAGGAGATGAGGATGAGATGAAAGCTGACTCCAAAAACATCATTCTAAGAGGGACAACTTATTTTTCAAAAAAGGACAAAGACAAAAAAATGTAACTGCAGAATTTCTATAACTTTTAAGTTCTTCTAACATCATAAAGAGCAGGTGGATCATTATTTATATTAATAAATATCTTTATCTCCAATGGAAGAGAATAAGATAAGTCTCTTATTATGTCCAAAACCTTTACTGTATGTACATTTGTTTCCAATAGTCATCATAATACATTGCCATACCCTCAAACAGCTAGCATTTCACTGAACTTGGTAGGTGATGGTGGGAGAGTGCATCATAAAATGCATTATGAAATGAAATGTGTTTTGGGGTCATAAATGAGAATCACATACAGTATTAGCATGTTGGCTTCAGTTATTGAAAGCCTGCGTCAAGATCATGAAATTACAAATATCAATAATGCAAGCTGATGGGAAGCATGTACTTGTGTGTGTGATAACACTGAATATAAACAGGATTGTGTATTTGAAGGATTAAAAATCTCTAAAGGTCTTAAAGACCTACAAGTTTAAATCTAAAAGATGTGTCCAGTGTTTTTGTGTTTCTTATATAATAAAATGATAGGAAACTGTTGTGTTCTCTTGTTTTTCTTGGGCTGGACATAATGGAAGCCAGTGAAATATACTCATGCATCATGGATGAGCAAATTATGGATAAAGGACTAAAACCGAAGAAAACACCATAGAGTTGAGCAATCAAAGCTCTGACCTTAACTATGAGTGAAATGCTTCACAATGACCTCAAAAGAGCAATTCACACCAGAGATTATAAAGAAGAATAGTACAAAATTAAACAATTTAGAGGATTACGCTAAATTAGATTAGTGAACATGAAACTACCACTCAAATGCATTTCCATACTCATAACTTGGACATTCTTTTGTGCCACATATTTACATTGTTATTTCACAGTCGAATAATCCAAAGAATATGCAAAAATATTGTGTGGTTACAAACAATGGAAATACATTTTCTTATCCATCATGCATACCATGCATAATTTAAAATAATATGGTGGTTAAAGAACTAGACTGCAGGATTCCATGCTGAAAAGACCAGCAGGAATGTCCAAGCTGGTTAGTGCTGATCGAGCTGGTTAGCCATGGAAACTGTGTTACTGTATGTAAGAAGGATGATGGGAACAAAACACAGCAAGTTGCGCTGGTAATTTCAGCAGGGATGATTCCCAAGATGATTAAAAGCAGAAATTATTCAACATCTGGAGGGCCACAGAACAGTTCACACTTCAAATAATTAGAATATCGTGAAAAAGTTCATTTTTTGTTTGTGACTTATTTTAGAAACTGAAACTTTTATATAATCTAGATTCATTACATGTAAAGTAAAACATTTTTAAGTTTTTTTTTTTTTTTAACTTTGATGATTAGAGCTTACAGCTCATGAAAGTCAGAAATCCAGTATCTTGGATTTTCAAAACTGTAAAGTTCACACTCTTTAAAGTATGTTAAATTATGCACTCAATATTTGGTTAGCAGCACAAATTACAGCAAATTACTTGCTCCAAGCACAAATTACAGCATCAGTGAAGTGTGGCATGGAGGCGATCAGCTTCCTTCAGCTTGTCTGTATATTGTTTGATTGATACTTTCTCATCTTTCTCTTGAAAATATCCCACCGATTCCCATTGGGATTCAGGTCAGGCATGTTGGCACAGTCAAGCACAGTAATATCATGGTCAGCAAACCACTTGGAAGTGGTTTTGGCACTGTGGGCAGGTGCTAAAGTCCTGCTGGAAATGGAAATCAGCATCTCCATTAAGCTTGTCAGCAGATGGAGGCATAAAGTCCTCCAAAATCTCCTGGCAGACGGCGGCACTGACTTTGGACTTGACAAAACACAGTGGACCAACACCAGCAGGCATCAGAGCACCCCAAATCATTACTGACTTCAGACTGTTGCTTGTGCACCTTTTCCTACCCAATTTCTTCCTTTCAGTCAACTTTGCATTTAATATGCTTTGATACAGCACTCTGTACACAGCCACCCCTTTTAGTAATGACCTTCTGTGACGTACCCTCTTTGTGGAAGGTGCCAATGATTGTCTTCTGGACCACTGCCAAGTCAGCAATCTTCCCCATTATTGTGGTTTCAAAGAACAAGAGATACCCGAAATTTATACTGTACACTCTTAAAAATAAAGGTACTTCACAATGCCATAGAATAACCTTTTTTGTCTAAATGGTTTCATACAGAACCTTTAACATCCAAAGAACCTTTCTGTTTCACAAAAGGTTCTTTGTGGCTAAAGAAGGTTCATCAGATTAAAAAAAAGGTAAGAAAGATATGGTTCTTTAAAGAACCTTTGACTGAATGGTTCTTTGTGGAACCAAAAATGGTTCCTCTATGGCATCGCTGTGAAGAACTTTTAAAGCACCTTTATTTTTAAGAGTGTAGGGTTGGACATTTAATGAATATTCTAATATTTTGAGACACTGGATTTTTGACTTCATGAGTTGTAAGCTCTAATCATAAAAATGAAATCCAAAAAACTTTTGAAATGTTTCACTTTACATGTAGTGGATCTAGAATATATGAAAGTTTCAGTTTTTGAAACAAGTTACAAACAAAAAAATGAACTTTTTCACTGTGTTCTAATTTTTTGAGATGCACCTGCATGAGCATGGGCCAAATTTTTGGCAAAGAAATAGTCCTTATGCAGCTTGTGTACTTGTAGATCACCTTTTGAATGATAAAGTCCAAATGTTTTGTTTTTTCTATCCCAACTGCACAAGCGTAGATTATTAACTCACTTAGATAATGAATCTAATGACTGGTTAAACATTTATCTTTACCTACACAACACAGCCTTGATATAAAACACTATGTTTCATTTTATAAGCAGTGAGCTGTAAATCACAGAAACACTGCTCAGTTGTATAATTGCTTTTGTCCCACAACTCCTGATAAGCATGATAACATATCAAAGGATGGCATAAGCATGTAACTCATCAAATGAATAATGTGAACCTTAGTGTGCAAAAAGGGTTGGCGAAAAACACAGACAAAAGGATCATACAAAAGCGGAGGCTGTTAGATCAGGAACAACCATCAGACCATCCAGAGAAAAGCGAGACTGCTACATTACTGGCAGTAGTGGAATACCAGTCATGTTACTGGCACTGAGCATTTTGCTGCTTATATTTCCTGCGTCTTTTTCTGCTCCAGTCAAAAATGGCTGTACCACAGGCAAAAACAAACTGCTGTTAATCAGCTTTGATGGGTTCAGGTGGGACTACGACCGAGATGTGGACACCCCAAACCTGGATAAAATGGCTGAGGAAGGAGTCATGGCAGAATACGTCACTCCACCTTTCCTGACCATCACCAGTCCAACACACTTCACCCTGTTATCTGGTAAGAAGGAAAAGACAACAGCAATACATTTCTAATTTAAAGTAAATAGATAATATATAGCAGGGGTGTCCAGGCTCAGTCCTGGAGGTCCACTGTCCTGCAAAGTTTAGCTCCAACTCCAATTAAACACACCTAAACCAGCTAATTAAGATCTTACTATGCATACTAGAAACTAGGGGTCGACCGATATGTTTTTCAATACTGATTACTACCGATAAAGCAAACCAATAACCAATATTTTGAACTGATATGTTTAGTGTAAAAATTTACATTTGTGTCAAAATTAAGAATAAAAAACTTTCTTTTTTTAATTATTTTATTGGCAAACTGGTTTTGAAAATGACCCATAACCATAAAAATGCTTAAAGGAGAGCTCCACTTACAAAACAAAGATTTACATATAATGTACTCACCCCCTTGTTATCCAAGATGTTCATGTCTTTCTTTCTTCACTCGTAAAGAAATTATGTTTTTTGAGGAAAACATTCAGCATTTTTCTCCATATAATGGATTGGTATGGTGCCCCGTTTTTGAACTTCCAAAATGCAGTTTAAATGCAGCTTAAAACGATCCCAAATGCAGTTGTAAACAATCCCAGCCGAGGAAGAAGCATCTTATCTAGTGAAACGATTGGTTTTTTTCATAAAAATTATACAATTTATATACTTTTTACTCTCAAACACTCATCTTGCCTTGCTCTCCTTGAAAAATGCTGAAATGTTTTCCTCAAAAAACATAACTCTTTTTACTCCTTAGCTCGGTTCGTTTGGGCTTATGTGGAATAAGTAGAAGTAGAAACTTTGCCATGTGAAAGCGAACCGAACCAACAATAAAAAAGTGCAGCTTATATAATCACAAAAGTACTTATATAACTCAAAAAACAAGCATAATACTAATAAAGCTAATGTCATGGGTTTGATTCCAAAACAACTCACAAACTGATAAAACATATATACCATGAAAGCAATGAAAGGTGCTTTGGATGTATGTAACTGTATTAACTCAAATGTAACCATTTGACAAAATATGTATTTTTCCCAGGAAGGTACATTGAGAACCATGGTGTGATTCATAACATTTGGTTCAACACAACCACGCAAGAGAAGAAACAATACTACATGACACAGTTTGTGGATGAATACTGGGATAATGGCAGTCTACCCATTTGGATCACTGCTCAAAGACAGGTACAAATCTCAAATATTAATAAAAATAATACACCACATCCTAATATACATTTGCTTTAAATAAAATACTAACTAACTTGTAAATGTGTTCTTTCTTAGGGTAAAAAAGCAGGATCCTTACACTTCCCTGGCACTGCTGCCACCTACCAGAAAGAAATAATCCAGGTGAGGGAGGTGGAACCACAGTCTTACGACTACAGCAATGAGACAGAATGGAGGGCGAATGTGGACAAGGTCATGAAGGAATGGTTTAAAGATCAAGACTTAGACTTTGTCAGTTTGTATTTTGGCGAACCAGATGCTACCGGTCATAAGTATGGGCCTGATTCACCTGAGCGTCGTGAGATGGTCATGCAGGTTGACCGAACCATAGGCTACATACAGGAAACTGCTCAGAAACATGGACTCGGTAACCGTCTGAATATTATCATTACCGCTGACCATGGAATGAGCACTGTGTTACAAGGAGAGGGCGTAAATGAAATAATACTCACTGACATCCCAGGATTCTCTATGAAAGATCTGGAATTTCATTTGGTGGACTATGGACCTGCTGGGCTGCTGTTGCCCAAAGAAGGGATGCTTGACAAGGTTTATCAAGCCTTGAAAGGAGGACATCCAAACCTACACGTTTACAAGAAAGAGGACATGCCTGCTCGTCTGCATTACTCCAATCATCCACGTCTCCTGCCCTTAATTCTCTATGCAGACAAAGGATATGTCATCAATGGGGTGAGCATGAAGTATACACCTATAATGAACACAATAAATATGCATGTGCTATATGTGATCATTTCATATGTTCCAAATGCTCTTCCAGTTCTACGTATTCCAGAATTATAAAGGGCAACACGGCTTCGACAATGAGGAAATGGACATGAAGCCTTTCTTCAGGGCAGTGGGACCAGATTTTCACAAAAACTTGTTGGTTGGACCATTTGAGACCGTCAATGTTTATTCTCTAATGTGCCACTTACTTGGGATAAAGCCAGAAATCAATGACGGGTCACTGGATAACACCCGACACATGCTGATATCCAACGGAGAGTCATGTAATTCTGGAGGTGGCTCTGGAGATGACTCTGGGGGTGACTCTGGAGGTATCTACAAAAAAGTGCAAATCTCACAAATCTGGCCAAACAATTCAAATACTTATGTTATTTAATATCTTAGAGGTCTGAGTTAAGAATTACTTGGATTATTCTGAGAGGTAAAAACAGTCATACTTTAAATAATATGATCCTTAAATTCTAGACAACACCAATAATCTGCTATAATGCTACAGTATATAACTGCTATATAATGTCAAACACAATCTCTGCTTCGCCCTAAAATATCTTGACAGTTAAAGACAATTTATCATGATAGTCATCAGATATGATATCTTGTTGAGTTATCTTGATAATAACACAATGTAAATTACACCATTCAAACAAACATTATCATCAAATTGTCTTACTCTGTCAGCAAATGGATAAAAACCTGCAAGGAAACTATTGCAACTCTTTTACCCTGTCCTTCACCATATGACCCTCATGAACCAATAACACATTATCATCATCTTATCACAAATTACATAAGCTACAGGTCACAAATCAATCTTTTTTTTCTTGTAGATTCTTCCAACTCAATTCTTCATAATGTGTATGTTGGTCTTGGCGCTATGGCTGGATTTTTGCTGCTTACGCTTGTGGTTTTTACATCCTTTAAGTTGTATAAAAGACAAAAAAAACAGAAAGCGAATACGAAAGCGAGGTACGACAGAGTTACATTAAGTCTTATTGTTTTTTTCAGCACATTACCTCTCTATAAATATCTGATGTATTACTTTACCTTCACTCTCCAACAGAGCGAAAGATGAGGACCAGACAAAAGACGACTCCAAGCAAACAGCGTTCTAAGAGGGATGTTCACTTATTTTTTAACTGCTTGTCATTTATTACTACAGTGGGACCCAAACATCTGAGACAACATTTATGGTTTTTTTCCCCCCATTTAAACTTGGGTGTAAATAAAATGAAATAAAATAATGTTTACAGATATTTAATATTTAAGTATTCCTGTCAAGGCATCTTGAGTATACATGTCATTAAAAGAAACTAGGAACATATTGTACAATATTTAGATATTTAGAAATTCATGTACATTTTTCAATTAACCTGAAAATATAATTTGTAATTTTTAAAAGCTGTTTTAAATTAGAATTGCTTATAACATGATTTGCAATAAAAATGTTTTAAACTGCAAAACAGAAGCATTTTGACTCTCTACTGCCTTGTGTTGATAAATATACAGCACTTTTTTTTACAGTATATACGGATGCCATCTAGTGGAAATAGTGAGTATTTTTATACTCAAAACAATCGTGAATGTGCATCCAAGTAAATACTGTTAATGATGACAATCACACATTATTTACTCAATTCTTGAGATTTTCATGTCTTCTTCCAATCCCCTTGCATGCAAGCACACATTCACCTTAAACTACACACAATAGGCTGCACAATACCAGTCGGCTGTACGGAAAAACACGAAGCAGAAAAGGAGCTTATGAGGACTAAATGATTGACAGAAGTTATCATTACACAAAGCTGCAGATTCAATGATTTATGGTGAAATCCCGTCCAGTCATGTGGAATTTTCCCAAAATAAGTTTAAGTAAACAGCTCATGACAAAGAGGCACTCAGAGCAGGCTGGTATGCATAAACAGTTTGAACAGTGTGCTGCAGTGTAGCCCCCTCCAAACACATTCACACATACACACGCACGTACACACACTCAGTCACCCGCCAGAGCAGAGCCAGTCTGGAAATGTGGAGTCTCCCCCTGGCACGCGCGCCAGACTCCCATCCATCTTCCAGTGCAATAACATTTCTCTGTCTCTCCGTCTCTGTCTGTTGCTCTACTACTGTTGCAGGACACACACTTTTCTCCTGTCTGCAGAGATCATCCTTTATGCTGTTGGATGCAGGGCGCTTTTAAAGCAACATAGTCTTTTTAAAGCAACTGCAGTCAATGAGATGCCTTTTAGCGGACATATTAAAGCTAAGCATATTACAAGTTGACAACACTTGTGGCATAATGTTGAAAACCACAAAAATTCATTTTGACTCACCCCTCCTTTTCTTTTAAAAATGTAAAAATTTGGGTAACATTAAGGCGCTTACAATGGAAGTGAATGGGGCTAAATTTACACAATAAATCTACAATATTTATACAATTTATACCTAGTGTATCGCCACAAAGTGTAAGCAATGTGGATGTCATTGTTCTTTTAGTATTGTGGTGCTATTAATATTTTGAATGTGTTCTAATCTAATCTAATACTTTTCACTGTAGTTAACGTTTTCGCAATTTTGTTGTTTTTTGTTATATTTATTTTTTGTATTTTTAATGTCTATATAGTTTTCATTAACTTTTTTTCGATTTTAGTTATTTTAGTACAAGTTGAACATAAAAAAGTATATGCATATATACACTACCAGCCAAAAGTTTTTGAAAAGTAAGTTTTTTAATGTTTTTTTAAAGAAGTCTCTTCTGCTCATCAAGCCTGCATTTATTTGATCCAAAATACAGCAAAAGCAGTAATATTGCGAAATATTTTTACTCTTTAAAATAACTGCTTTCTATTTGAATATATTTTAAAATGTAATTTATTCCTGTGTTCAAATCTACATTTTCAACATCATTACTCCTGTCTTCAGTGTCACATGATCCTTCAGAAATCATTCTGATATGCTGATTGTTATTATCATTATCATCAATATTTAAAACAGTAGAGTACATTTTTTTCATGATTTTTGTATGAATAGAAAGATCCAAAGATCAGCATTTATCTAAAATAAAAGCTTTTGTAAAATTATATACTATGCCATTGAAAAGCCTGGAGTCAGTATATTTTTAATGCTTTAAATTGATCAAAAGTGATGATAAAGACATTTATAACATTACAAATGTTTGTTCTTCTGAACTTTGTATTCATCAAAGAAACATGAAAAAATGTAATCAGCTGTTTTCAGCATAATAATAATAATAAATGTTTTGACTAGTAGTGTATATATTTGTTTTATTTCAATTAACATTCATTTTATTTCAATTAGCAACATTTTTTATGGTTTAAGTTCTTATTAAGTAAACTATAATAACTTTGATGCAAGTTTTTTAGTGATTTTTGTGAGGAAAAAAACATGTATATCGCTTACTAACATTTTCTGTAGTTATATGGAATGTTATATGCAATTTTCATTGACATGAAAACCGAACCATAAAATTATCACAGAACTGACTAGAACAACTTTTAGTTTTAACAAAATGAATGCAAGAGCTTTTATAAAATTATAAGCTGCTCAAAAATTGGCTTCCATTAAGCACCTCATCGTTATATCATTAATTGCATTTTTAAAAGAAATGAAATATTGTGGTAATTAATATTATTCCACAAATGCTTTCAATGGAGCTTGCATTGAACATATAATATTCCCTTGTGCCAATACACACATGTATGAGTCCTTTTAAACTTCACCCAGTTCTGCATCTGTCAGTAGCGACAGATAGGAGACGAGTGTTAACTGCTGTGCTTCCTCTTGAGACCTTGTTATGACTGTCGTTTTGGCCAGTCATAGTGTAAACACTTGGGAATTTCCCTCTGAAGACCTACATATCACTTTTATTCTATCACAACATGTCAGCTCCTAACCGGGCCACTCTAATATTCTCTGCTCTCATCCATTATTAGCTGTGAGAGCACATGTCAAACAGCCACATTCTTCTGAGTGGATTTTCTCCTTCCCTCCGACTACGCTTGTCTGGGAAGCTCGGCGCTCAAAAGAACGGTTGAGCCGGGAAACAAGCATGTTTACATCTGAGGCTTAACAAACGTGCTGAGCAGAAGGGAATGCAGAATGGAGTATCAAGAGGATCATGTGGACTATTTTTCCAGGGCTATTTCAGGTTCATAGTGTATTGCTTTTTCAAGCGCTGCCTTTTATTCCTCTCAACGGGCAGAATACACCGAAATAGTCGTCTTATATTAATTGAAATTCAAATATAGAGGCTTTTTATTGTGGTCTATCCAATAAAATGCTCAGTGGATGAGGTTTGAAACCATTTAAACTATTTCACAAGGACCGGCCAAGATGCACTGGTGGTCTTGGTCAAACGCCATGTCTTCCCGCGGCCTTGTCTCGCGGGGGCGGACAAGAACCGTGTCGCCTCGCACTCTGGTGAGACCTCGTAGGGGCTTGCGACGACAGATTTACTCTGACAAGCTCTGTGGTACGGCCGCCTGGCTCCGGACACCAGCACACCTCTCTGACATACCTGTCAATGAGGTGTCACTGCACAGAAAGCGCGCCATGCTTTCTTCTCCAACGCCGCCATGGAAACACTGACTCAACACCTCCATATCCTCACTCACTCGCTCACTCCTCCAGTCCCGCCCAAGCAGTTCTGATGAGGCATTCCTTTGAGCTGAAACAAGGCGTTAATCCATGATAACTTCTCCTCGTGCCAGCATGTGGGTGCAGGTCTCTCCTCCAATGCTTGCCTCATGCTTTCATGCCTGCCAGGTTGAATAACTCTAACGTAGCTGCAAGATTTAGGAGGTAATATCTATGTAAAGAGGGAAATGGTCTCAACAGTAAAGCCATAAATCTGTCATTCGTGCTTTGATGGATAGACGCTTCAGAATCGCTTTCACAAATCGGACGAACACAAAAGCTGCCATTCGTCTGTGTCATATATGGTTTGGTTTTACGTATATTTGTGCAAGCAGCGAGGTGTACTTTATGGCTCTCATACTTAAGATGCTTTTTGCAATGTAAAAACAAACTACGTCCTTCTATGTGACGTTATTACACGATGGTTTAATCAAAATCTTGTTATGGATTCTCACGTATATAAACAGTCAAATCAGAGTACAACGAGTCTTAAATGTGCTAAATGGAGCCAAACCTCTCTGAGTGTGAATATCTAAAGAACAAATTAACCAACAGGGCAACCCACCATATGTCCAAAGGCTGGTTCACTTGACTACCATAAAACAAGCCAGATGAGCTGACCTAATAACAAACATTTAAGGAATTGAAACATGAAACTAGCCATGAAGAGTTGCTTTACTGACTTACCTGATAGTAGTACAAGCAGCAATCAACATAACTACATTCATTCTATGTTATTTTTACTGTTTGTCCTCATACATATGCGTCAAATTAAAGTCTTCAGCCGTTGCCTCACATCTCGCCATTTTTCCTGATAAACAACTTCTTCTTCTACTACTTCTTTCGGGGTTTATAGCGGTTGGTAACTCAGCTTAACAGGTGATTTCCGCTAAACTGGATTTCGTGCGTCGTTACGTTTTGAAATAAGACCGCATATGCGCAAGTACCCGCCGCATTTTTAGCGTTTACGCAAGGGGCGTTTTTGGCGGCAAATATATCCGTTCTCTTCCGGCTTAAAGGAGAAGTACACTTCCAGAACAAAAATGTACAGATAATACTCACCCCCTTGCCATCCAAGATGTTCATGTCTTTCTTTCTTCAGTTGTAAAGAAATTGTGTTTTTTGAGGAAGACATTTCAAGATCGTTCTCCATATAATGGACTGCTATGGTGCCTCGAGTTTGAACCTCCAAAATGCAGTTTAAATGCGGCTTCAAATGATCCCAGCCAAGGAAGAAGGGTCTTATCTAGCAAAACAATTGATTATTTTCATTTAAAAAATACAATTTAAGCACTTTTTTCATCTGAAACGCTAGTTTTGTCGTTAAGACAGTTAGGGAATGTCGAAAAACTACAATTGTATTTCCTCCCTCAACCTCAAAAATCATTTCAAAATCATCGCTGCAGAAGTACCGACCTAGTCTTTGCAAATTGAACATGCAAAGTAGATCAAACACCTTTAACGAAAAAGGTAAAACAGCGATATAGGACGATTTTGAAGTTGAGGGAGAAAATGAGATGGGAATTTTTTGACATACCCTAACTGTCATGAACCCAGAAAACCCAGGGTTTAGGCAGAGTAAGACAAGAGGAGCGTTTGACATTAAAATGTATATGAACTGTATTGTTTTTATGAAAGTAACTGATTGTTTTGCTGGATAAAACCCTTCTTCCTCAGCTGGGATCGTTTACAGCCGCATTTGGGATTGTTTGCCGCATTTAAACTGAATTTTGTACGTTCAAAATCGGGGCGTCATAGAAATACACTATATGGAGAAAAATCCTGAATAAGTTTTCCTCAAAAAACATAATTTCTTTACGACTGAAGAAAGACATGAACATCTTTGATGACAAGGGGGTGAGTACATTTGTAAATTCTTTAAAGGTGGATTTCTCCTTTAACTATGTTTATCACAGCAAGAGATTGAAGAAAATAAATTAATATGGCGTGATAACAAATACTGTGGTGACCCTAGACCATTATTCCATTGTTCTTTATCAAAATGGAGTCTCAAAAATGTACACAAACGTTCTTGTTAACATGATGGTGTTGTATTTTTTCTTCAAAGTATGAAAACAAGGCGGTATAAATGATTAGCCTACCTATTTGTCGATGTGCAGGATGTTAAATGGCCTCTCAGTCACTATTTCAAAGTTTTAGAAACTCATACATTTTTAGCCAGTCACACTAGTTAGACAAACTGTCTCTGGGTTTATTTAATTAATTCGTGTTCTTATATGGACCACTAGGGGGCGCATCGTGCTTGGCATACATACAGAGGATGTTGGAAACGTCTACATGCCTCATGGTACGACGGCATCATTTCACAATAAATGATCACGACTGATCTAAAATACTGGCCTACATTTAAAAGAAAACGTTAAAACGTGACGTGAAATCCATGAGCAAGTGACTTAGTACTTTCATTATTATAAGTACTCTTCAAGGTTATACTAATGATATACAAGTATATATTAGTGGATGAAGTCAGTACATTCACTGATAGGAGTCAGGCCTGAGTTAGTTCAGACTGACAGGTTCTAAAACAATTAGATAAACCATTGCTACATGTTTGTTTTGTTTGGCAGCGAAACACAAGAAAAAGAAGAAAAGGTGAATTAATTTTGAAAATTGGATTAGCAATTCTCCTGCCGCCTCTATCCATCAAAAACACCACTCGTTTACTTTGGAAAACGCAGCCTGGACATTTAACGCCAGTGTTCTTTACGACCGTTCACGTATTCTGTTACGCCGCTTCTCGTGTTAAGAAAGGCTGTGATCCATAACGTTTCAGTCCTGAGCCTGCATTTGGAAATAAATAGAGGGGCTATCATTCAAGAGGAATTACAAACTTTGATTCCATTACATATACAGACACAAAAACATGCACTCACATGCTGTCTGACAAACTCACCCAACACACACACACACACAGCAGCGCTCATATGCAGAGGCACACGCGAGAGTGGCGCCACAGTCTGCTGGGTGCATTTATTATGGATCAGCTTTGCCAATACTTTCAACACCAGTCCAGCCTCCTTCAAACAGCCACAGGCTGATACGTGATGGATCCCGCTTTTGCGTAGAGGATCAATGCAGGACAAATAGTTCCTACTTCGGCCCCTGTCAGCGCCGCCATCCAAAACACCTCTCAATCCAACTCCTAAATTATGGGAGTAATTGATCTGGATGGCGAAAGGGTGATTTTTGGGCCTTGGCTGTTCAGTGTGCCACAGATTTCCCTGGTGGCTCAGTTGTTGAGCTCTTGATGAGCTTCCATGATGTTAATTACCTCAAACACAAACAAAGTACTGTTTCCACACGGACTGAAGGTGATCTGTTCCACCTCATTACAAATTAAACCTCCATACATTCATCTGATCTCCTGTAAATATCTATCGCAGCAGTCGAGCGTGACGAAATGTGAAATTTCAAACGGAGGAAGCTGATCTAGACCTGAAAATATTGAGAGCGAAGCGTACGGGTGGCAACTGCGTACACAGAGATTTGTCTTTCAGTAAAGGATTAAAATGTTTGTTCAAAGCGTTATGAATACAGAAGAAGAAATCCTTCCTGTGCTACGGGAACAAGACACGAGAAACGTTCTTTACAATATAGACAGAGATGGGTGGAACGATGGCACCGGGCCCACATTGGCCTGGCGATTGGGGGAAAATTATAGGGCTACGCTGCCAATTTCTTAGGGGGAAAAAAGCAAAGAGGAACAAAAGGGAGATGAAGCTTGCGGTTTGATTAAACCTCAGTTGAGTCAAGTATTTGCCATCCCTCATGTTTGTGTAGTGTTTTTGGAGGGGGAGAAATGATGAGAACTTGAGCTCAAACTGAAGGCTGAAGGGGTTTTAGGCATTTCGATCTGTCAAGCTTGAGGTAAAATGCACTTTTAGATTCAACGTCTGGCAACCGCGATACAAGGTTGCCAGACATTGAAAAAAAAAAACATTTAAAAAATACAAAACAAATCAATAATTTTTGTTTTTTTTTAATTCAGTGAAAACTTCAACTTCAGCTGAATGCGTTTTAATCTTTTTGGATTCGGATAAATTTGCGGTCCAGATGATTGCGCCTTGATGTTCCCCTTTCATTAATAAGGAGACGTACTTTAATCATATCTGGTACCGACTCTCTTCCACTTCAAAGTCAGTTTGAGCCTGCGCGTCTGCAAATATAGCTCTGATCTTCCAACATCTGACACGCAATCATCCCCTTGACCCCATCGCTATGATCTCTGGTATGAACTTGAGATCACGCTGACCTTTTTCTCGGTGATATCATCCTCTAGAGCACACTTGGATACCCTGATAACACCTGGCTATTTTCAAAGGTGCCCCACAACAGCGCTTTATTTAACTCCAGTATAAGGCTATTGAGATTTTTGAAGAGAGAAAACAAAATGAAGTGAATTTCCTTGTAGCAGAGTAGTGACAGAAATCAGCCTGGGGCTTATGTTGATACATGTCTCTTCCTGACATCTTTTGCATAACTGTAAATGTAAGCTATAATAAAGAGTTTTACCACATGTTGTTTTTGAGTGTCACACTCTCATAAAATATGAGAAATGTTGACAAGGCATGGCTATAAAGTGACACATTTCACTGCCAATGTTGAAAACAACATCATTTCTCAAGTCTACAGATATGCTTTCACAGTTGGAGGCTGATTCTGTTTTTCGGAGGCTCATTTGGTCCAGCTTTAAAAGTAGAAACGAAAACGTGCATAATAACGAAAACAAACAAAAAGCTAATGGAACGCCTCAACATAGGCTACAAAACATATAAAACTGCACGTGTTTACATGTTTCATTTCAATGTTATATATTTTATATTTGTATAAATATATATATGTATATATATATGTATTTTATATTATTAATCAAGTCTTTTTTATAGTCTTTTCTGAAATTATATATTCAAAATACTTAACATATATATTAAATATACATTTTACATTATTTTTATGTTATTCAAACACAGTTTTAACATGTTTTAATATGATATCCATTTAGATCTTTGGGTCATATTTGACATTTCGCCTAAATATATGTATTTTATATTACTATTCAAGTCTTTTTTATAGGTCATATTATTTAATATGACATTAATTTTTATCTTTTTTTTTTCTAGCGTGGCTTTAGGTTATATTCTACAATTTGACATTTAGGCAAAACATATGTATTTTATATTATTATTTAAGTCTTTATAATAGGTCATGTTATTTAATATGATATTCATTTTTATTTTTTTTATTAAAATCTTTTTTTTTTTTAATCATGGCTTTGGGTCATATTTTACAATTTGACATTTAGCCAAAATACATGTATTTTATAATAAGTATAGGTCAGGTAATTATAGGTAATATGATATTTATTTTTTATTCAAATCTTTTTTATTTATTTTTTTTATCATGGCTTTAGGTCGTATTCTGCAATTTGACATTTAGCCAAAATATATGTATTTTATATTGTAATTCAAATCTTGTTTTATAGGTTATAATCTTTAATATGGTATTATTTCTATATTTTTTTTATTCAAATCTTTTTCTTCTTTTTTTTTAATTATGGCTTTAGGTCATATTCTACACTTTGACATTTAGGCAAAATATATGTATTTTATATTATTATTCAAGTCTTTTTATAGGTCATATTCTTTAACATATTTTTAATATGGCATTCATTTTTATTTTTTTTTATTCAAATCTCTTTTTTATCATGGCTTTAGGTCATATTCTACAATTTGACATTTAGCCAAAATATATGTATTTTATGTTATTATTTAAATCTGGTTTTATAGGTCATATTTTTAATATGGTGTTCATTTCTATATTTGTTTATACAAATCTTTTTTTTCCTTTTTTTTTTTTATTATGGTTTTGGGTCAAATTCTACAATTTGACATTTAGCCAAAATATATGTATTTTATATTATTCTTCAAATATTTTTATAGGTCATATTCTTTAATATGGTATTCATTTTTATATTTTTTTATTCGTGTTTTTTTTTTTTTTCTTCTTTTTTTATCATGGCTTTAGGTCATATTCTACACTTTGGCATTTAGCCAAAATATATGTATTTTATATTATTATTCAAATCTTTTTCTTTAGGTCATATTCATTAAGATGATCTTCATTTTTATATGTTTTTATTCAAATCTTTTTTCTAGCATGGCTTTAACTCATAATCTACAATCTGACATTTAGCCAAAACATATTTTATATTATTAGTCAAGTTTTTTTCATAGGTCATATTCTTTAATATGATATTCATGTTTACATTTATTTTTAATCATGGCTTTAGGTCATATTTTACAATTTGACATTTTGCCAAAATATGTGTTTTATATAATTATTCATCATCATATTCTTTAATATGATATTCATTTTTACAATTTTTTAGGCCGTATTCTACAATTTGACATTTTGCCAAAACAAGTCTTTTTTATAGGTCATATCCTTTAACATGATGATCACTTTTATATTTTTTTATTCAATTTTTTTTTTAAATCATGGCTTTATACTCTACAATTTGACATTCAGCCAAAACGCCGCATATCGATAACCCTTTAAGGATGGACATCACATGAACTTTAACCTCTGAATTGTGAAATTATGTAAACGTATTAGCGAATGATATTGAAGCTCTTTTTTTAGTAAGGAGTTTCCAGCCCATTGGTATTGCCCACAAACCTACTCGCGTCCCCATGTTCCTTCGGGTTTGGGTTTCCTCCATCCTCTGCGCCAGCTATTCGGTCCAGTCGCCAGGAAACACGCACGAGTTTCAGACCAATGAGAGGCTTTTCTCCTTAAGGGAGTGTCTGTGCGAAAAAAACAATCTGAACGTTTAATGACTGGTGGTTTTTCCGCTCTGTCATGGTTAGAGAGAGCGCCTGGGTGGCCAGACTGGCTTTCATCACGGGAAGGGTGCAGCGTGTAAGGGGGCAACTGTTCCTCACACCTGATTGTTAGTGATACTGGATGGACTCCAGAACTTGGGTGGCATGTTACTACGCGAGATGAAGTTTCCAGTTATGTCTCCCGGGATGTGATGCCCTGAGAGCGATGAAATGGGATCATTCAGAGCATCTATGAGTGTTTAGGTTTGAGGGTTAATGATTGAGGTACATTAAGCCGGTGTTGAAAATCACGCACGGTGCTGCCCAGTTATCACTGTGTGAAAATACGCCTCTCGAAGAGAGGGAAAAAAGACGTTGGCATACGGTATGTCTAGTTAAGCAGAGCGGAGTGACAGCTCCATAATCTTAGCTTATTGGAAAGGCAGGCAGTGTTTTTATTGTGTGGCGAGCTGAGAAGTAATATAAAGACGTAATGTTCCTTCGCGTAAACCAAGTGATGCTAGACAATGCGCTGCTGGATTAAGCTAAAGTCTGTCTAACAAAAGTAGGATTCACTCTTTGGCACGAGAGGAACTTTCATTTTGCCTTCAAAGCTGCGTATTAACCGTTACATACTCTGCAGTGCAAACGCCTGGAAGAAAAAAGCCAAAGCGTGTGACGTTTGTCAAAAAAAGCAGCTTAAAGCTAATCGATACATCTTCATTCCACGGCGAGGTCAAGTTGTTCTTTTCATGCCAATAGACTTTAGGCAGCAGACAGAGCAGAGAATGTTTTTACATGTGATCATCCATCCAGCATGTGTTTCAGGCGCCACACAGATTAAATGAAAGAATCTGAAAATGAAGGTCTTTAACTTTTAATCCTTTTACAAAGACCCTTCAGACTGTCTGAGGACGGAATGGCGTCTCGGAGGAAAAAAAACAGAGTAACTGATCCACTCCCTCCGAGGAATACGAATCACCAATTGTCCATTACGATCCAGACTTGACTTCATAAGTCAAATTAAAATAATATCACCTCAATTAGCGTCACATCAGCGCGGAGGGCTTTATAAATAGCGACCGGCGGGTTTTACTGCATGCGGTGCATGTTAAGCAGCAAGTGAAATGAGCAAAAAAGAAGAGTTCGTGCCATTTTTAGTGGTTTTATTTTAAATGCATTTCGACTACATGGACATAGAATAAATAGTTTCTTTTTTTAATTTACATGAGCAGTTATTTTCTATTCCCCTTTATATTTACAGCACACCAAGACTGTAATCTATAATCTCCCGTCTGAGGTGTAAAAAGTGTTTTTTTCCGAATAATGGAAAAAGCTTGGAATTCCTTCAATAAACGCACTTTGAATGCGAAATGTTCTTCGACATAAATATGCATAAAGTTACAGTAGACACTGGATATTATAGGCAAATACTGACCTTTTTTTGTTTTTTATAAATGAAACAGGCACCACTTTACATTACAGTGTCCATGTTAGACATATCACTAGAATTATTTACTATAATGACTATGTTACCAAGCAGCTCCACAATAGAATCACATGTTAAGTACATATCAGCATCACTCAGTACTTCTGTATGAAATTACACAGTAACATGAACACCAATGTAAAGTGTAACCTAGAATGGCACCACATATACATCAAATATACATTCCTACACTGGACAGTGCATGTGAGAATGAGCACGGAGCTTATTTTAGTTCGGGCAGGAGCATTTGCACTCTGATATAATGGGGTACTGAACTGGTATCCAGACGCACTTGAGCCCACTCTTCCTCTGCTGGCACATCCATCGCAAAACCGTGAAATGACTGGATTTGGCAGGTTTGCAAACCATCCCTTCTGGAACCGAACAAGACCTTTTATTGTAGCAGCTGCCCACCTTCACATAGCGGGGCCAGAATCGGTTCCCCAGGTCCTGCCATGTGTGCACCACGGGGCAGAAGGCGTAGGACCACAGCCACAGCTGAAGCCTTCTTCGGAGTTTCTTACTGGGCTTGTGTTTTTTCCCATGCTGGATCTCAAACTCCATGGCTTTGATTTCTTTGGGCATGGCGCCGGTGGGACGCTTCAAGAGTTCGGACTCGTTCAGGTCGTCCTGGCCTGCGTATTTGTCCTCCGGAGGTGTGATGGACATGAAGTTCTGGTCGAAGTGACCTAGTATGGCTCTGAGTTCGGTCTCGTTCAGATCCCGCTCCTTAGGGTCCAGTATGGGATTCGGGTCCTCCTTGAGTTCCACTATAGGGAGAGTGTCACTAGGAATGGGACGGAGGAGGTAGTAATGTTGGCACATCCCTTCTTCTATCCTGAATCCGAGGGAGAAAATGAGCACGTATGTCGCCAGAAAATACGGCACGTTATCCATCTTTTTTCGGCTGGTTAATCCTATTCGCTTGAGTTTTTGGCGAGCTGTAAGCGCGCAGTCTCCAGCGCGCACGGTGTCTATCCACGAGCGTTCTCCTTAGAAAGTGTTCATTCAATTCAATACAATTCAAACGGCTCGATGCCACTTCGCGCGTAAATGTAAATGTAAACGCAAACGTAACTCCAAAAACGCTGTGTCAGTGTCTACTCTATGCTCACTCCGCGCGTCTCGTTCCGCTTTTACGCACAGGTTCCCATCAGCAGAAGGGCTCATGACAGCATCAGGCGTTTTCAGCCGGACCCGGTCTCCTTTTTGAGCTCACGGGCTCCTCGCGTCTGAATCCTGGTGAGGCTTGGTGTCTGAGGGTCCGCATGGTTTCTGGTGACGGGCGCCGAACTGAGAATCACCTGGCTCGTCTGATTTATCCTCGCGGGTCGCGATAGAGCCCAAAGACCCATTCTCAATTGTGGGTCTGTTGCCAGAGCTCCACGACACCTCCTTCTATTTAGGGAGGGGAGGGGGGGGTGGGATGGACCGGGAGTGGGGTATGGGGGTGGGTGGGGTAGAAAGGGGGTCCGGAGGGCTGACTATCGTTGGTCGCCCTCTGCCGGTGCGAAGCACTTGAGTGACATGTCAAAAGATGAATGACAGCAGCGGGGACGTTAGGATCTGCGTCAGCTGGACTGAAACGTACAACGGACAAATTCATTCATTTATTTATTCTTTTTAAAGCAACATTTTAACGAGCTGAAATAAAACTATATAACCTTTTAAAAACTGTATGTCAATGACAAATAAAGAAAAAGGAGAGATCTTCTTAAACTCTCACTTAAAATACGTGTCTGCTAATTTTTGTAGTGAATTTTATACATGAAAAAAAAACAGAAAGACGTAAGTGACATTTCACCAACTTTACAGGAGGGCCAAAACAAAAATTTACTGTAGTTTGATCTGACTTTGTGTACTGATTTCAATCGTTTAGAATAAAAAGTTGTACACTCATGACAGTATTTACTTTTACCAGTGGAAAGAGCTCGTCAAGAGCTTTCATTTGATATATATATCTCCATTTCATCCAAAATGTCACTTACGCCCTTTTGGTTCTCACCCCTCGATATGTAACCCTGGATCGCAAAACCAGTCATAGGGGTCATTTTTTTAAAACTGAGATTTATACATAATATGAAAACTGAATACATAAGTTTCCCATTGACATATGGACCATATTTGCCCGAGTTACCACTATTTGAACATTTGGAATCTGAGGGTGCAAAACAATCAAAATATTGAGAAAATCACATTTAAACTTGTCCAAATGAAGTTCTTAGCGATGCATATTACTAATCAAAAATTAAGTATTGATATATTTATGGTTGGAGATTTACAAAATATCTTCATGGAACATGATCTTTACTTAATACCCTAATGATTTCTGGCATAAAATAAAATTCAATAAAATGCAATATTTGCTATTCCTGCAAACATTCTCATGCTACTTAAGACTGGTTTTGTAGTCCAGGGTCACATATATTCATAACATCAAGTAAGACGCATTAAAACACTTTCAATAAACCTGAAAAAACATGGGAGTGTACACAACTTTTTTTTTTTTAAAGTTAAAGTTTTCAAACTTAAACAGTTTTTTAACAAATACACAAATATTATTAAGTCATAAATTTTGACATTTATTCCATTAGACCTGAAAGAATGATAAAGTTTTATGGTCTTGTCAAATGTTAACAAATATGATTAAAATATTAGTAATTATTTTAAACAAACTGCCTTACTCCTTATTTTTAAGTTTTAGTTAAAAAGATTTTTAATTAGACAATTTCGGAACAATTACACCACTCTGACATTTAATAAATGATAAAAAATGTCTAAATGACTTTTAAATCAAAAACCTAAAACATTTTCATGACAGATGACATGCATAGTGATGTTTGAAATTTGCAGAAGAAAATGTATTGAATTTTTCATTATACACTGCTGTTCAGAAGTTTAGAGATGAATGTTTTTTAAAGAAGTTTCTTATGCTCATCAAGGCTGTTTATTTGATTAAAAATACAGAAAAAACAGTAATATTGTGAAATATTATTATGATTAATACATTAAAATATACTTTATGCCTGTGATCTGTGAATTTTCAGCATCATTACTCCAGTCTTCAGTGTCGCATGATTCTTTAGAAATCATTCTAATATGCTGATTTATTATAAATCATGGAATATTTTGTTGGAACCTTTGATACATTTTTCACAAAAAGTTGAAAAAGAACAGAATTGTTCAAAAGTTTGTGGTCAGTACCATTCTTCCTTTTTTTGTAAGAAATTAATACTTTTATTCAGCAATCATGTGTTAAACTGATTAAAAGCGATAGCAAAGACTTACAATGTTAGAAAATATTTCCATTTGAATAAATGCAGTCCTTTTAAACTTTTTATTCATCAAAGAATCTTGATAAAAATATCACAGGTTCCAAAAAAATATTTGGCAGCACAACTGTTTCCAACACTGATAATAAATCAGCACATTAGAATGATTTCTGAAGGATCATGTGACACTGATGAAAATTCAGCTTTGCATCACAGGAATAAACTCGGTTTTAAAGTATATTTCAAAATAAATAAATGCAGCCTTGATGAGCATAAGAGACTGACTTACGCTCAAACTTTTGAACGGCAGTGTATGCAAGCCTGATAAAAGTGATGTGGAAGATATGTAAATGCACGCCGTTCTCTCTAAATCATTCTCAGTTGATATCAGCTTACTCAATGGGTGCCACTGTTCACATCAAATGGCTTTTTTGGCTTCCCTTCCAATGACAAGCTGGCATTCAGACATCCTATGATATTCCTGTGCTCCTCTTTAACGTTTAAATTGACCTTAGAGCAATTTTCCGGATTGCTTGTGTGTCAGCGAGTGTCCGGCGCCAGCAGAATGCGTGTTCTTATTTAAAAGAAAGGAAGTGGGCTGAAATTATGTTTTTGAGATAAGCTTGCCAACCGACTGTAGTGACGAAGGAATCCGTGGCCCTTGAAAATGGCCTATCCTCCGGCTAGAATTACAGAACGCAGGACCGGCACAGTCTGACGGTGAACAAAGACATTTCTGAGAGCCAAATAAAGAGCTGTGCTGTTTTCCAGAGTCCTCCATATGAACATAAAACTGATTAATGCATTTGTGATGAACAGACGCCATACCGTCTTAGTATTAAATGTCACTCATAATAAGTGTCTTAACCTGTGGACTGCGGCTCAGTTGATGTATGCTGTTATACTTTGGTGGATTCCTTGGTTCTGTCTTGCGATTTGTACGAACGACTGTTTAACTGTGTTCCAGCGGTTACCATGGAAGTGCGTGTGTTTGGACGCATGGCGAAGCGGATCAGAGGACATAGGCTTCTGTCAATTTTAGCTGTGAATTGAGAACATTACGTCATTCTGGACCTAATCATCAGATCATCTCCGTGATAGCGATATTCGCCACGGCTTGAGTTCGTTTCCAACATACACATACATTCTCATTTCTTCCCCTGAGCTGACGGCGAGATCCACGTGTTTCAAATCATCTGGAGGTATATTTGTCCTTTGATTTTGGCGGAATATCTGGGCAAAGGCCAGTCGCGCCTCCATGACCATCGATGTCTGATCCGACTCTGAAGTTCACTTAATCTTAATGACGGATCTGAAGGCCTCCCAGCTCGAGGTCAAAATATTCCCGATTCTTTCATGACCCAGCTAGATAAAAATGTCATTTGTTTTTGTTTAGTTCCCTGTGAAGACCTTTGATGATCTAACAAGAGAGCAATTTGAACGCTCGATTTGAAAGTTACGGTTTCACTGGAGCTAACATGCGGTCAGTTCAGTTTTAAATACAAACATACACACAGACACAGTCTCTGTTTGGCTCTGTCCATTGGCCTGTTTGTTTAAATTGGTGACACTATAAACCAAGCTTCTTACGCATTTATACAAAACACTAAACACGTATGTAACAAAAACCAATACAAATATAAATATACTGTTTTTCATAAAATCATAAAATGTAACTCATTCATAAAATATAACTTTCTGTATTTTAAAATCTGTATTAAACCTCTGTATAATTAACATCTCCTATTTCCTGTTTACATTGCTCACCAAGCTTTATATCAATTTATATTATTTATATGAAACACATCTGTAGTAAATAAATAAATAAATTCAATAATAATATATGTATTAATACACATAAATATAATTAAAGAAAATATTACATTTAATTTTCTGTATTGTTTTACTGCAATTTTCTAGTTTTAAATCTGTATTTAACCACTGAAAAATTAACATTTCAAAATTATACATTTTAAATGGTTGGTTTTTTCAAATTAACAATGCAAACTAAGTTTTAATATAAATGTATAAAAAAGATTAGACATAAAAATAATCAAATATACATTATTATAAAAATATAATTGATATATTTATAAATTATTGTAACAAAAAATATTTGTAACATGTAATTTTGTGTATTTTAAAATCTGTATTCAACCACCGTAAGATTATTCTTTTTGAAATATATTAAAATAATAATATAAAAATATTAAACACATCTATAACAAAAATTATTATGTACTCAACCTCTTGAAAATTCACATTTCATAATTATAAATATTTTTTCAACATTCGTAAAATATAATTAAAAAATTTCCTAATTATATATTGTTATTTGCCTGTTTTAAATTGTTTACATTGTACACCTAGCTCACATTATTTTATACAAAAATTAATACAATATAAATATTTATATAAATATAAAAATAATTAATAAAATAGAAAAATAATTAAAGAAATATTCATAATATATAATTTTGTGTATTCTGTTTTTCAATCTGTATTCAGCCTAAAAAAATGAATATTTTATAATTATACAATATATGACTGGCCTGTTTGTTTAAATTGTTAACATTACAAACTAAGTTTACTATCAATATTATACATAATATTACAATATTAATATTATTATAATAGTAATATTATACATATTAAACACATAAAATACTACAAATATAAATACATTATACTATAATTAATATAATTATTATTAATTATTCTAAACAAAACATAATTACATATACATATATATATATATAGTAGTCAACATTTGAAGTGGTTCAAAAAGTTAATCAAAGTTGTCCTGAGACAAGAACGGGCATTGTTTTGGTTTTAGGACCACTTTGATAAAAGATTTTGATCCACTTATAAATATTCTAAAATAAATTAAATATAAATAAATTAAAATTTAATAATAATAATTAAATATAATAAATATTGACTACTATCTATATATCTATCTATATAACAGAAAATTAAATAAAAAAAGTAATAAATTTAATTGCAAATTAAGATTCATGTAAATTTATAAAAACATTAATTATTATTATAATATATACTATAAATTATGTAATGTATAATTGATATGATTGCTAATATATACATTATTTTAAGATGTTTAAAATTCTAAAATGTTTTTCTTACTATTTTAAAATCTATATTAAACATTGTTTAAAAGATGAACATATTAGTCTACAGTAACCCAGATGCTAAAAACAACCATAATTTAATAAAAATAAATAAATAAATAAATACACAAAAATGTTTGAAATGACTTGAAATGGTCTGAAATAAAAGAAACCCCAATAACATATCATAAAATATTTACACGGGAATGTTTATTTTTTATGACTTAAATACATCTGTCACAACGTCATATTCAAGATGCATCACAAAAAGCAAACAAGTTACATCAGAAACTTCTATGACATGGGACCAACCATCAAAAATACAATACTGAAATATATTATTTGGATCAATAAATGCATAATGCAAAAATATACAGATATGATGCTTTTTAATTGTTTTGGCTTGCATTGTGCACAGTATAAAGGTATCAAGACAAATATACTATATAATTTAACAATAATACCCTAACTGGAATGCCAGTTGCAAAGAGTTCAATGATTAAACAGGAATCGATGGAACGGTAAATAATGCCTCATGTTGTCTGTGGGCTTGTGTTGAATGCATACTGAACACACCGGTGTGTCAGAACAGTGCATTTACCCACAAGATCTGGAGCACCAGCTGACATCACTGTACATTAACCGGAAGATGAAACTTTTTTTTTTTTTTACAATCCTTCATAGGAGAAACTCCATTCGCATTTTTTTTTTTGGAAATGTACAAAGATTTTGTGCAAATACCGTTTTTCTTTCTTTTTTTTTTGTAAAAAACACTACAAACATTAATAAACTGTTGAAACATTGCAACAGACACATTCACAATGTTGCTCGCAAAAGCTGCCCTTTTCATTCTGGAAAAAATATTTCACTTAATTGTAGGGCGTACATATGAATTATGTGAATAAATATATACTATATTCACAACCAATCTGTTAGGTAATAATCATTGCAAAATGAATGTGGTATAGCTTTACAGAATTAATGACGCCTTACTAAACTATCTTTTTGGTTATGTCCTTAGACCATAACTTGCATTTCATTTTAAATATCTATGGCTTTGACAAAAATGAGTGCTGTGATATTAGTAAATACGCAAAAAGAATGATCCAAATCATCTAAATATTCATGAATGTGTGTTTACATAAGTGGCATGAATTTGCGGTACAAGCAAATAAGTTTCCTTCCTCTGCAAAAGGTCAAAAGTGGTTTCGAAACAATCCAATGCACATATACTGTATATATTAAAAGTGCAGTTTTTATCATTCCTTCAACCTGTAAAACATAAGTGGTTTTCATTTCCTTTCATAACAGTGGGTTACCCAGCATAAATAGAAACAGAAACAAACAAATTACAACAAATCTTCAAATGTGAACAATCACACGCCACAAACCACCATCATATGGTAAACATCGCACAACTCAAGGTATTTTTCAATGAAACACATTCTGTGGAACAAATGTCACGCACTCTTCCCTTAGAACTACTTACTAGCTTTTTTAATTAGGAAAGGGATCGTGTTTGGTAACAGTTTGTAGTGATGGGATCATCTTTCGTTCATCCAGGGTTTCTGAACACTGAAACGCAATCGATTAGAAACAGATGTAACGTGAAATGGATTATGCCACTTCATACATCAATAGTAAGAGTAAACAATTCTAAATGGGCAGTGAAATTAGCGGATACGTCAATCTTTCATAGCAAGTAAACACAGAAACTGAATTTTAACTGGCCGTCAAATCACCTAAGTTCAATCTTCATCTGAAAACACCACAACAGAGCGCAACAGCACATTTCTGGAGGTAAAAATCCCATTCATTTTCTTCACAGAGAACTTGATTTTTACCAATACCCTTTAAACCTTTCAAAATAAAACTAAAATGTGGCTCATATATACACGTAACATTTACATTTATGTATGGTATTTAGTATCAATGTTTGTATATTAGGGCTGGGCTTTAACACAGATTTCACAATTCAATTTGATTCTGATTCACAAGCTTGCAGTTCAATTCAATATCGATTATTTTGGACATATATCAGGTACAGTACATGCCAGATTTTCTCAAGGAGAAAATAATCTCTCAACTAATGCTGTAAAATACACGTGAGAGTCAAATGGTACTACATTATTATAATAAGAGTAAAATGAGCTGATTAGTATACAAATGGTAAAATACAATTATACATAATTATATTTCCACTCCAATTCGTTTTTTGAAATATAAACACTTAAAAGGTGCTGCCATAAAAACATAACACTAAAGAACTGTAAAAATTATAGTGAATATGTTATATGGTGCATATATTTAGCAAAATACTCCTCTAGAGTTCATTTTCCTAGCTGACTAACGAGTTTATGGTCACCGAATACGTTTTGTCTGAGGTAAATGTGACGTTACGTGACATTGTTTACAAGCTTATATTGACGTCTTTCCGCGGTTGAATTTATCATTTAAATGTGAAATCTGAGACTTTGTTTCATATCAAAAGTAACAAATCATAACGCTTACTGATTTATCGGATGAGGAGCGGCTACAAACAAATGATTATGAAAACAGGCTAGACTAATCGATTCTTAGGATTTAAAGTCCCCATAAAATCAAAAAGTACGTTTTTTTGGCTTTTATTATGAATATGTTAGTCTTAAGGTTATCTGTAAGCTAGTGTGTTCCAAAACAATGACAAAATTCACATTTAGAAGATATAAGCATTCAGAACTTACAATCTCGGAAAAAACGGAAATATGCATTCTGTTGGGGTGAATGAAGTCTGGTTTCGCATTGTGCAACACAAACCACTGCAGCGCGAGTCGACACACTGAGCACAGAACAGACCACAGAACTGACCGAACACATTTCAATTCTACACAAAATGCTATTTTATATATAGATAATGCAATATAGATGAAATTGTGGCTGTCATACACTGTCAAATGCGACTTTACCAAGCTGTCATATGAACAAAACGCTATTGGCTATTTAAAAAAGGGTGCGGGACTGCTGGACCGCCCTGTTTTCCTGTTTCAGTTGAAATTGTCAACGCATAGAATAACGCGCTGAAGTGTTTCAAAGCACTTCAGTGGACCTTTAAGAATTTATATCGTTTCATAAAAATGAAAATTTATTCAAACTGAGAAACTGATCATTTTTTACCCAGCCCCAATACATATATTTACTTCTAATCAATAGATTAGAATGTTTATATTGTAACCAAGGTAACTGAGGACTTCAATCATAAGTGAGTTTAAATACTATTGTAGCTTTTGCACAAAAAGCTGTAACATTTAAAGCTGGTTTTGTTCACGACTTCAAAGTCTTTTAGTCTGTAGACGTTTTTTAAAACCCCTATGGTGATAATAAATGGGAAAGATACATTCAGAACAAAGGCAGCTGAAAAAGTGGGCGCTCACTGTTGGGCTCTATTGGCTGAGGCAATTTCAAGTTCTGAGGAAAAGCAGTGCTTTGTTTCACGTTGCATTGATAATCAACATTGTAACAGTCAGAGCCATGAGTTATGAGTCCCGCAGAGTTGACCAGCAACTTCATCCTCTGCAGAGAGGATGCAAGAATTGATTAGGCTAAGAGTTCACTCGTTACAACCGTGAGTTGTTGTAAAGTGTGTGGTTGGAGGGGAAAGAGAAGTTTTGGAGCTTAGTCTACATGATGGAACGCGTATATCATCCTAAAGAGTGCTGCTGAGGATTTCCGACACTTGTTCATTTGTTAGCTCATCCGAATCCACATCCTGAGCTTCTGCTGTGGTGCCGTATCCCGTTCCGGCCTCTCTGGCTGTAGCTCCTCTCGATCTCGCCTCCTCCTCCTCCCAATGTGGGGCATCTCTGCAGGGTGATGTCTTGCTGCACGACTCCACAAAGATTCTGCGAACGTTGGGTTTAGACTCCCTGTAGGGCGCTTTGTACTCATCCAAACTGTAGGAGGTAGTGGGAGAATGCGGTAGGGAGAGTGGCGTATCCAGCGGCAGGTCGATATCGCTCTGTCTGGTGTAGATGCCTTCGGATAGCGAGGGAGTGTGACTCTCGCTCTGTACACGCAGCCAGCGGTGCGGCCCGCCGAAATAACTCCTCTGGGGGTGGCTTTTGGACAGCAGCTTTCGTTTTGTTGGTGGATCGGCTAAGAACTTCCGTCCAGGCTTGTCTGTGGTCTTTACGGAATAAGAGGATAGTGATAGGTCTTCCATGTCCTTGGTGCACGATTCGGTTTCTAGGATGGACTTGGGGCAAGCGCTATATTTGAGATCATGCATCTGAAGAACATCAGGGGCGCTGCCGCTGAGGACGTGCACGGCCTGATGGGAGAGATCTTGGGCTGAGGAGTAAACTAAGTCCAGGTCACGAGGACTCAGAGCATCACTTGAGTCGTAGTCACTGTCTGTGGGGAGAAAAACCTCCGAACAGCCCTCTTCATCTGAACCTGGTTGGGACTCTGCAACAGATGGGGTTGAAATAATAAGTAAATTGGAAATAATAAGCAAAGCGTGTAAAGAATCAGACATGCTTCCTTAGAATTTGCCTCTAAAATCAGATTGGGTCCATTTTGAAATAGCTGAAATACAGCCAAATAGTTCAAAAGTCTGAGGTTGGTTTAATGGAAGTCTCTTGTGCTTATCAAGGCTACATTTACTTGATCAAAAATGCAATAATATTGTGAAAGATTATTTTAATTTAAAACAACTGTTTTTAATACATTTAAAAATGTAGTTTATTCCTGTGATGGCAAAGCCAAATATTCCGCAGCCATTACTCCAGGTTTCAGTGTCACAAACTTTTCGTATTATTATGAACAATGAAAATACTTTTGTTAGGGGTTCAAGCGTAGGACTGAAACCCTATTGTAATTGTTATAATGGGCAAGGATCAGGAATCTCCATGTAAAACTGATCGTGAAGACCAAAGTGTAAGTCGCAGACTTGAAACTTGAAGGGATGGTAGTACTCATACAGCTGACAATGTCACCAAGTCTCGCCCCAATTGGCCTGACGGAGGCGCTACAGCGATCAAACGTCTAAAATTGCTCAGACCTGCTAAACAGTCAGTTTTATGTTGTTGGAAACCTTGGCTGACGCTGGACAAAACACATGCACCAGATTCAATCGTGTGCCTGGCTAAAATTTGGGGTATTTTGGATTTTTTTAAAAAACCTACTTTTGCGTACTAGTCCTAGGTTTTTTGCCCAAACAAAACCAAACCAGTGCAGAAAGACTCTCTGGAGAGTGAATATCAATAATGATCAAAAAAGTTAAACTTTCGACTCCCCATCACAAAGGGACGCCAAAACGTTTGAAAGGGGCAGGGCCACTTTTAGTAAAATGCTTATAACTCCTGAACGGAATGAGATATCTGCGCCAAACTCAGAAAACTTAAGTAAGAGTGAAATCTGAGGTCACAGGACAAAAATCGTGGAGCTTGGCCACTTGGTGGGGCTATAAGTTAAAATTGCTAAAACGTCTATACTTACGCTAAAAATGTCTATACTTACGCATACCATTTGTCCTATCAATTTGAAAATTACAGTGCATGGTCTTGGTCCAAAATGCCACAAGTGTCTATAAGTGTGTTAGACAAGGTTAACAGAGACTGATCGACCTGTTTGACTCTCGGCCCCAAAAATTTGTGAGAAATTTGAAAGAAATTGGCCACCCTAAATCACATTTTTCAAAGTCGTAAACGACTGTACATTGTGCTGTTTTTCACATATACACGCGATATTTAGATTCAGAATCATTCTTTATTGTCCTCAGAAAGAGACAATTTGTTATCAATCTGAATCTAAATCTATTTGTATCATATGATAAAACTCCTCATTCCGGATGCTTTGCCCTTTAGAACCACTGCTGTCAATCAAATAGTTTGTTAAATGATTGAGAAGATGTAAAAGCTACTTTTACGAACTAGTTCTAGGTTTTTCACTTATTGACCCAAACAGATATATATACAAAGGCATTAAATAATATAATAATGTTTGTTAAATGTACTAAAAGTGACTATAAATTGATATCTATGGTGTGTATTGGAGAATTATGCCTATATTCTTTCTGAAAGATCAATAGTTTTCATTTACTTCAGTATTTTAATACACACCCTCACACATAATGTAATAATTATAAATCCTGAGAAATATTGCACATAAAAGTTATAAAATAAAAGTAAAAACACCCAGAAGACAGGCAATATGCAATTTATTGCACACATTGAACCGCATAAGTAATAATATTTAAACTGACTTAATAACATCTGTTTTCAATTTATGTTTTTAATTTTCTTATTACATTCAAAATAAACGTAAAGGCGTATTTTATCAGAACTGCATGCTTTTTATTTTTTAAGAATGCAGTGAGACACTGGCAAGACTAGGAATCATTAAATTGTCAATATTTGGCTTTAAATTGTGACCACTTGTGTTTTAAAAGGTAAAAATGCCTTAGTAAAATTGCAAATGGGTCTTATTAGAACAGACACAGTAATGATGGCCGATGTCTGTGAATCAACATAATTTGTCAATCCTTAGTGAAACAGACTGGAATCTAAAGAAGCATAAATTTCTAGCAATCACAGGGTGCCAGAACATTACCCAAGTGTAATCTGTAATTTCATCTATTTCTTGAAAACTGGTGTCTTTTGTTCTATTTTTGTTGCTGCAATTTTTTAAACTCTCTTCCTTTTGTAATGCTCTGCACAACACGTGGCATCTCAAAGCTTTAATACTAAATTTTTTGTCATAACAATAAGCGTGCTGAGTTATAATTAAGCTGATACACTTGTTTATTTCCTGCAGAAGCTTTCTTTTGTTCGGTCAACAAATGTCACATTCTCACTACTGCAAATATAATACATATTTGAATGCAACACAGACGTGCAGTCAAGCACGACACGTATTTTTATGCCTGGATGAAAGGCAGCTATTGAAAAAAAGCATTTACCAATTGTGGGCTTTCGCCTTCTCATTTCTGGAGAGGGTGAGGGAGTGGGCACGTAGTCTGTGTTAGAGGACGTGGAGTCATTCTTCTGGACAGGAGGCTCCACGCTGACATCTACTAGCCAGGTGATAGGCACCCAACCGAGAGGCTGTTTATAGCGGGCGTACTGCAGGGCATTGGTGATCCAGCGGACGTCTCGCCACATCTCGTCCAATTGCTTCAAACACACAAAGGGAAAAAAAAACAAAGTGAGGTTGAGCGTGCTGTTATTTCATTGGAAATGCTGAAAATAAGGTTAGCTTGGTGCTATTTAAATGTTGATTCGATATAAATGCAAATCGCAGCTTTCAGTGTGAGAAAAATGCGGTATTTTCCCGACACAAACGTCGCAAGCGTTTTCCCCACAAACATCACAAAGCTTTTCAAACCATTAAAGAGCATCACACAAAAGCTTCAAAAGGAGGCCACAGAAAACTTGCTGTGAAGTCTGAAGGGGCATGACCGTGACTAATATCATAATTTATTTTGTGTCATCTTCCTCTGTTCGCCAATCACAGCACGTCAGAGCTGAATTGTACATATTGCTCCTATTTAGTGTGCAGGAGTGAAATGAGAGGTAAAATGTGTTTTCAATCAGAGCTGTTAACCTCCATGCGGTGAATCTTCACAACTACCACTTTCATATTTTCCATCCTTGGGACATACTATAGCAATTGTATTTACAAGGAGCTTATTTCAAATTGGAAGGAAAAAGCTAGTACAAAAATGAAGCAGGGTAGACGAAAAAAAAAAAAAAACCTCTGCAATCTGAGCTCTTTCTAGCAAATGCCATGTGAGATCCAGCTTATGGGAATGAGCCTTGACACCACAGGATGACTCCTTTGGAAAATATGCCGGGCTTCTAACGACAAAGAGAGGGGACTCCAGTATGACAAGGGCAATAATATGTGTTTCTTTAAGTTGCGAAATAGACTACTTCAACTAATAAATGTTTGGCCTAATGCCGCTGGCTGGGAAATATTGCAACAAATTAGGGGAAAATAAGAATAAATAGGCAGTGTGGCTTATATCATACCCAGTGCTATAATATAGCAGTTCTCGACCCAAAAATGAATCACGGGTCTGTTCTGATAGGGCTGTGGACAGCGGGGAAAAATAATGTTAAATGGAAATAATAAAATGTAATTGACCATATAATTGTGCATATTTAGGATAGCAAAATGAATATGCCTGACCATTATTAAATGGAATGAGAAAATGTTTTCCTTTTTATGTGCGTCAAAGGCTGTGCAATCAAACTTGACGGTATTTTGACGCAAAATATTTGGCGAAAAATATTAAAATATTAGATCCAAAATGGACAGGCTGCTTGTCAGCCAAGGTCCATTCCAACAGGGCTGTGGGCTGCGTAGAGAAATGGGAATAATAAAATGCAACTGACCATATAATCATGCATATTTAAGAGAGCAAAATGAATAGGCCTGAACGTTAACAGGGATGAGAAAAGATTTCCCATTTTTATATGCGTCAAAGGCTGTGAAATCAAACTTAACAGTATTTTGACACAAAATTTTTGGCAAAAAATATTAAAATGTTAGACTAAAGCCTCAAGCTATAAAAAAACAACACAAAGTAGAATACAACATGACTCATATTGCACTGAATAAAGGTTTAGTTCCAAAAAGAATAAAAATTGTTTTGTGTCAACGATAATTTATTCTGTGTAGTGAATTATTGGGCGTCAACGAAAACATTAAAGGGATAGTTCACTCAAAAAAATGAAAATTCTGTCATTAATTATTTACTCTTATGTCATTCCAAACCCGTAAGACACAGAAGAGAAGAAAATGTTAAATAAGGTCATTAGTTTTGTCTTTTTTTGTGCACAAAAAGTATTCTCGTAGCTTCATGAAATTAAGGTTGAACCACTGATGTCACATGGACTATTTTAACGATATCCTTACTACATTTCTGGGCCTTGAACGTGATCAGAAAGCTCTCGGATTTCATCCAAAATATCATAATTTGTGTTCTGAAGATGAACAAACGTCCCACGGGTGAGTAATTAATGATAGAATTTTTATTTTTGGATGAACTGTCCCTTTAAAATTCAAGAGATATTTCAAAACTAACATTCAGTGTTGTTTCTCAGCCTGTCATGTTAACAAAGTTAGATGTAAGGACATTTTTGTTCACATTTGTGTGAAACACAACTTTGGTTCACCACTTTATGTTTATATAAAATCTGGGCCCTGAACTAAAACCACTTGAGAACTTCTACAGCCAAAAAGTTGTGTTGTCAGTGAGTAATATCAGATTAACTAGTAGCTCACTCACAATAAAGCAGCAAATTTGTAAATCTGCCAGAAAGTTACTACTAAGTAAATCGGAGTATCACGGAAGCTCCGTCTCAATGACACATCTCGCCACATGCATCTGAAACGCGCATTTTGCGGTCTGCCGTTAGCCCTTTGACAGGACCTCACAGCGATATAAACCTGCCCTCTCGCACGAGAGTGGAGCGCAAAGCACTTTCCACCACCGTGCCGCTCTGACAGACGTGGCTCTTTCTCGTTCGCCGCCTCCTGGAACATTAAGGTTTTCACGCTAATTGATGCCACATTGCTCAGCCCCACACACACATTCATGCAGTCACACTCATTGATCTGTATTATTTTTTCCCCTCGTCGCTCTTAGGCGCTGTGTAATCTGTGGTCAGTGTGCTGCTTTTTTCCAGCGCCTCTTGGACCTGACATCACACAAACACTCTTGTGGTTTTGTGGTCAATCTCAATTAATCGTCCAGACCGGGGTGGCGGAGAGGGATTATTTCAGACCGGCACACTTAACACACGCCTCGCTTTCAAGTCGGATTGTGAGAGAGTCTGCTGAGCTGTTATTGAAATTTCGACACAAGAAAAACAACTTGTTTTACAGTTTATACGTCTAGTAGTTATGCTTTATGACATCAATAAACTATCCTAATTGGATTATTAGTTTAAATTGTTTTTGTAGTTTGATGTTTCCAACACTCCCAAGCGGCTGGGAATAAACATGTGATCCTCAGGACTGAAACATGAATGACGTATTGCTAAAAGTTGTAATTGAAACAACACGAATGTGGCTAATAAAAGGGAATGAAGCAGCAAAGCATCATTTCAGATAGTGTACAAACAATTTTAAAACACTAAATAGCAAAACAACCAAAACTACTGCACCATCCTAAACACCTGTTCGTTGCGTTACGTTATGCATATGTTCTGAGTCTGATTAACTGAAATTACCACATACAATACTAGGGCTGCCACCTAATAGTCGACTAACCGTTAGTCGATGAGAAGAGGCTTGGTCAACCAAAATTTTATTAGTCGCTTAGTCACAGAAAAAATAAACAGACGGACAGATCGTTAACGGCTAGTCTATGTGGTGATATAGTACATCGGGCTGGATATCAAAATGCTGTCATTCATCAACCTCACATGCGGCTTTTCATCTGAAATATGGAAGTAGTAGCAACATTACATGGCTTTACATTAGCCTAGAAAAATGTGCTCTTTTCAAGTGTGGAAGCTAAACAGTCGCACGACAAATGGAGATGCCGATACGGTCACTTGCTCTTAAAATACTCCGTCATTTTTGGTCATACTGATAAAAGTAATACATCTTTCGAATCTGTAAAGACTCTATGTTTATTTGTGTGCACTCAAAGTAACAACGAAACGTTGTGCTTTTGTAAAATAATGAACAAACAGGATGCTCTTTCTGT
Source organism: Labeo rohita (assembly GCF_022985175.1). Taxonomy (NCBI): domain Eukaryota; kingdom Metazoa; phylum Chordata; class Actinopteri; order Cypriniformes; family Cyprinidae; genus Labeo; species Labeo rohita. Next base: position 10,068,306 of record NC_066880.1, read on the forward strand.
CTCTATGAACGTCGAAACTTCGAAACTCTGTGTATACTTCTCTTACAGACATTAAAAATATAGGCTATCTATAGAGAGTGAAATGTCTACTTTTAAATGAACCAATTCAAATAGGAAACAAATATTCTCTGATTATAGATGACGAGTCAGTGTTGCTCGATCTTTTAGACGGAAAACAAAGAATGCGCTAGTTTATCAATAAATTATTAAAACGTTAATGTAGTCTCCTTGCTGTTTTGCCCTGAAACATTCATAATTATTATATTTAGTTTTTTGTGTGTGTGTGCACTTAGGTGCTTATTAAGCTATGTAGGCAATTAAAAGCTCATTACTATGATTTATATGGTTTATTAAACGTGCAAATGATAGTCAACTAATCCTTAAAATTAATGTCCAGAAAAATCTTTAGTCGAGGGCAGCCCTATACAATACCATTGAAAAGTTTGGGATCAGTAGTGATGGCTGAAAATTCAGCTTTTCATCACAGAAATAAATTACATTGTAAAATGTATTTAAATAAAAAACAGCTATTTTAAAATGTAAAAATATTTCAAAATATTACTGTTTTTACTGTATTTTTAACTAAATAAAAGCAGCCTTGGTGAGCGTAAGAGATTTCAAAAACATTTATAAATCTTATAGACACCAAAGTTTACTTCTCATTTATTCAAGGTGATTAATCAATAGTTTTGCAGTAACTGCTGAATATGCGAAAACATACTTTTTAGGGTAAACTCCCTGCTGAAGATCAAAAACACCAACAAAAACACTGTTAAGCTTGGCTAAGGACAAGGATCCAAAATGCCTGCAGTGCAACAAATTATTTAAACTGGGAGGAAATGGATTTGTTGGGATGGATGTGCAAAGTAGGCTCACACTGACTGCTCCAGTCACAATGGAGATTAATTTGCAAATTATTCCTGAACTAACATAGTTCCAAGGCATACAACAAGCTGTACTGAGAACAAAAAAATACAGATCTTATAAAGCATCTATTTAAGAGCTTATGAAAGTGAAGAAATGAGAAGAAAATGCTACAGAATGCAGCTTGAACAAGTACACACTTAAATGTCACCCAAAAAGATATTGCTACAGAAAAATAGACAGAGTTTGCATATAGTGACAAATGATTCATTTTTTGTATTATATTTATGTGTTCAGGTCTTTATAAAGTACTTTTTGTAAAAAGAAAGGTAAAAAAGAAGTGAAAAAATGGCATCGCTCCATCAATATTCAATACAGAGCTGAATTAAATTTAGCAAAAATATAATTTTTAAAGAGCAATCTTTTTGTTTGTCATATACTTTGGGACGAGAGAGAAAAAGAAACCAAGTATATATTTCAATTTCATCAAAAAAAGCTACTGATATATTAAAACCATTAGCATAAGTTGACAAATTATTTTCAATTTTAATTATATTCACGAGTCCAGGCCTTTATACAGTACTTTATATTTTAAAAATATTTTTAAGAAGTTGTTTAAAATATGTTGCACCATCAATATTCAATGTAATACTGGATTATATTACATAAAGTATAATTTATAAAGAGACGTCTTTTTTGTTTATCATATTATTTGAAACAAGGGAGAGGAACAAAAAAACAAATCACATTATCCTTCACAGATCATACCTGAATGTAGTCCAATATGTGCTGGTGTCTCTGTTTGGCTGTGGACACCTCTGAGTCAGTGATGGCCTCTCTAAAAGCCTGCTGGGTAATTAGAGCGTCCAGGTCCAGGACTGAGGACAGCCGGCAGTAAAGACTGATAAATTTCTCCTTATATGAGCAGAAGTGAACTGCACATGGGAGACAAAAAGTATATAATACCACATTTAGTAATGGACACTGTCATATAAGGGCAAAACTGGTCAGATGTTATTGCATTTTTCGAATTGACTTCACAGGGTGGTGTGTGGCGTGAAATTGAGACCCTAGGAAGGTTATCATTAATGTCCCAAAAACACTGACGAATCTTTTTAAAAGACGTTTTTGTAATGGAAATCTGTGGGTGGTTTACAAGTGTATGGTGTTTGGGTTGAAACTACCTCACAGTATAACGTTTAAAAAGTTGTTTGAAACTCTCCCCACAACAGCAGCTGAATAAGCTACTAAGTGTTCTAACTGGCACCACGGCTAAGCATACAAGCGCACGGTTTGCCTTCGTGTCTGAAAACAAACCCTGCTACTTGAATGAAAATGATCTGCCGTTTTTTTAAACCCCATTTTATTGAATTATAATATTGATTACTTGTTTAACCTTTCCTCATTTTACACAGTCTGTGCTCAGCGAGGGGGGTGGGTGGCTGTTTGGCTAGCCGTGGTGCGCACCGCCACCCCGCTGGTGTCTGCATGTGTGTGTGTCTGCTTGATTTACTAGAGGTCCTAAGGGAGTGTGACTGGGGGCAGAGGGGGGAGGAATCTGTGGATTTTTATAAGGCCAACTGAGCTAATATTGTAGGGGTTGAAACAGAAGCCAGTGTACCGAGCTCAAACATTTGAAGAGGGAGGTTGAGGAACCCCGAGTGTGGTGTGTAGGGGTTGGTCTGTCCCGGGGCAGAGCAAACGTCGTCTGAGGCGGGCAGCAGCAGAAGAAAGGACACATTGTGACCCAGCTCCAGCACCTCGTGTGTGTAGAGACGGAAGTGCTTGGCCTGTGCGGGACATACAAGACACACACACAGACTTTAACCCACGAGGGTCGAAGGGTAACAATGTTATGCCGTAACTAAGTAGCAAGAGAAAATTCCAAAACTGGTAGTAGACAAAAAGTTACTCTTACAAATATTTGGTACCAAAATCTATCTGTAATATCTATAGTATAGTATAGCACAATCTATCTATACATCTATCCGTCTGTCTGTCTGTCCATCTGTCTATATATCCATCTGTGTCCATCCATATATCCAAACTATCTATCTTTTCCATCTATTCATCCATCCGTCTATCCATCCATCTATCTATCTATCTATCTATCCCCTCTTTCTATTTTTCCATCTGTTATTGTCTACCCATCCCTTTATCTATCACCTCCAACCATCCATCCATCCATTCCCTCTATCTAGCCATACATCTTTGTCTACCCATTCCTCCATTTATCCATCCATCCATCTATCCCCTCTATCCATCCATCTTTGTCTACCCATCCCTCAATTCGTCCAACCATCCATTCATCTACCCCCTCTATCGATCCATCTGTATTTGTCTATCCATCCATTTATCCATTCATTTATCATCTACCCATCCATTTATTCATCCATCTGTTTATCCATCCATCCATCTATCCATGTCTTTGTCTATCCATCTGCCTAACCGTCCATCCATACCCTCTATCTATCCATTCATCTTTGTTTACCCATCCATCTATTTATCTAACCATCCATTCATCTATCCCCTCCATCTATCCATCTGTCTGTCTACCCATCCATCCATCCTCTCTGCCTATCCATCCACTTATCCTTCTATCCATTTATCATACATCCATCCCCTCTATCATCTGTCTTTGTCTATCCATCTGTCTATCCATCCATCCCTCCATCCCTTCTTTCTATCCATACGTTTTTGTCTATCCATCTGCCTATCCATCCATCCATTTCTTCATCTATCTGTTTATCATCCATCCATCTATCCATCTGCCTATCCATCAATCCATCTATCTGTTTATCCATCCATCCATCATCCCCTCTTTCCATCCATCCGTTTTTTCATCTATCCATCCGTTTATCATCCATCCATCCCCTCTATTTATCCATCTGCCTATCCATCCATCTATCCGTCTGTCTACCCATCCATCCCCTCCATCTATCTATCCATCTGTCTTTGTCTATCCATCCATCCATCCATCTCCTCTATTTATCCATGTCTTTGTCTATCCATCTGCCTATCCATCCATCTGTTTTTCCATTCGTTTTTCCATCCATCTGTACGTCATTCTCTATCCATCTGCCAATCCACCCTTTCATCTATCTATCTATCTATATATCTATCTATCTATCTATCGACCTACCTACCGTGCATATAAATCTCAAAATATTCACACTACCCAAGACTTATATTAGCTTTAAACTTAAATCTTTCTTTTCAAAAAACCGTGCAAACTGAAAAACACCCAAATAACTAAAGCTAATTTAACCATTTCAAAATTAAAAGCTATTTACAAAAATCATTTTTTGACAACTGTGGTGCTTTACACCAAGTTACCACAGACTTGACAGACTTGTCCTGTAGACTGCAGTACCTGGTGGAGAGGTAGATTAATCTGGTGCAGCAGACTCTTAATGGCCGTCTGGAGCTCAGAGAAGAGGAGGCAGTCTGTAGCCTGATCTGCTCTTTCCACCTCCACAGGGCCAGACAGCAACTGCAGCCATTCCCACTCATCCCTGGGTGGGAAGAGACAGCGTTTAGTCAATGTACACACAGCTCTGTATTACAGTTTCCAGAAGTGCCCTCAACAGAGTGTTTTCCAAAGGCTAGTGGGATAGCATGTTAGGTCTGATTTTGAGAGCAAGGTTTGAAGTGATGCTTGTGACAAAACCACTAAACAACTCTTCCTTTCCATCTGAACATACTACACTAAGAAAAGTACTAGTTAAATGTCCAATAATACTAAAACAGACTCTTAGGAAAGTGACAACCCTTGGGTATTTGTTAATGATTGCAGAGAGAATTTAAAAACTATTGAATTAGTTTTTACATTATTATCTCTGTGAAAATATTCATCTAACTTTCTATAAATTTCATAAAAACTGAGAGGATGAAAAGCATCAGCTCACAGTACGCGGTTAAGATGACGGAGCAAAATAGAGTAATTTGGTCTTAGTCTCAAGGACACCCTCAAGGCTAGCGTCTAGGGGGTAGGCTGGTGGAAAAAAAGGAGAATTTCTTTGCTCCAGAGGTTTTCCTCGAGCCGTGAGTGGGCATCATCCTGTGTGAACCTCCCACTGACTTCCACAGTCCGGCCCCGTAGTAAATTTAGTTTTACTACCACACAGAGCTGCAGGATAATACTCTCCCTGTCTCTAGCTACCTACCAAGGTCAACACCATGACCCGAGATGAAAATAAATAAATAGCTCCTTTACCGAACAAAAACAAATAGGAGTTTTGTTTTGACTGTAAAAAATGGTGGTGTCAAGAAACTATGTAAGCCTGTGGTGAGGGGGAGCCCGACACGGAGTTCAGGCATATTTCAATCTTCTCAGGTACACTCACTCTGGAAAGCTTGTATTCGCTTCACCAGTAAGAAATATTAACTAGTTTCGATGCTATAAAAGGTTTAAAACTGAACGTCTATATCAATAACATTCATTAGATTGCCTGAAAGTTTTCCTGATGAGTCATGTACATATACATTTGCTCGTATTTTGCTAAAAGCGATAAATTAATAAAAAAAGAGAAGAAATAGTTCTATGCTGTAATTACAGGCTTTGAATACATGCTTAAACTGTCTTTGTCTGTGGTCTTTGTCCAATGCTTTTAAACTTAGGGTCCTTTTTCTTTTAAGATGAAAGAAAGACTTAAAGAGAAAAAGGCTTCTCAGAACTGCTTTGTGAACTGCAAAATGCAAGACTATTTGAAGGAAAAATATGCTAAAAACACATTCACATGCATTTACTAGTTTAATTAGTTTAATACTTTCAGAATATTCTATTTTCCCTAAAGCAGCGCTGACAAATTCTCTAATTTGTTGTGTTGCGTATTATGTAGAGTCTTGTTACTATGTATGCATATTATGTAGAGATTTTTTTAATCTTTTTAATAAATTTGCATTTATCACTTAAACATCCCAGTCATTGTCCCGTAAGCTTATTTCTGCCATGGGATAAAAAATATCAAAAAGATAATTTTATCTCACAATTCTGACTTTTTTTCCTGAGTTTACATCTTGCATTTATTTATTGACTGATTGATTGAAAAAGTCAGAATTGTGAGATAAAAAGTGGCAATTGCTTTTTTATTTTGAAATGGGCTTCCACAAGTAGCTCCTGATAATAACAACAAAACGGGCAATGTACATGAGCTCTACGCTGAAGTTTAACGAACAAAAAAACCTTTCTAACTACTCAACATTTAGTTCAAAATAACCCATGATCAAAAAAGAGTTGAAAACTTGACAAAGAGGAAAATACAAATTATAAGAAATAGCTGTAAATGTGTAAAAGTCAATAGCATATTGAAGAAGCTAACCTTGACACATTATAGTTGTCTCGTATCTTAGTGTGGCAAAGCATGTTGGGCGTACGTTGAGGAACCAGAACTTTGATCTGATCCACAGAGCTGCTGAGCTTCAGGTAACCCAGATAAAGCCCAGAGGACAACCGGTGCTGACTTCGTCTTTGATAAGCCAGAATGTCCTATAATCAAAATAACAGTTTAATTAAATTACATGGTGGATTATTTGAGGTATCAGTAGTAGAGTTGACGCCGAGTCGAGTCAGGTCAGAGTATTTACCTGTATGGTTATGAGGAGGATGTCCAGGGCATATGGTTCCTCAGGAGTGGACAGAGACTTCCTCTGACTCTGCAGTTTGGACACCTGCATCCACTTCCCGTTGAAAAAGGAATAAAGGCTATCCATCTCCCTCACTGTCACAAGCAGTACATTCCCATGACGATCTTTAATTGGCTCATAGTGGACTCGGCCCAAATTGTGAGTGCCCAGAAGATTCTGTTTGGAAAAAGGCAGAGAAATAGAAAAGAATTTAACCCTCTGATGCTGTGCATGGTGTCCACTTAAAAACATTGCTAACTGTTTAATTTTTTAATTTGGGTGTGACATTGAAACCACCATGGAACTGATAATAATACACTACCAGTCCAGCTTTTGACCAGTAAGATTTGTAATGTTTTTAAAAAAGTATTTTCTGCTCACCAAGCCTGCATTTATTCGATCCAAAGTTCAGCAAAACAGTAAAATTTTGAAATATTTTTACCATTTAAAATAACTGTTTTCTATTTGAATATATTTTAAAATGTAATTTATTCCTGTGATCAAAGCTACATTTTCAGCATCATTACTCCATATTATTAAATCCTAACTCCTAAAATAATATATTATTATTATATTATTACAACGTTTTTTGAGCAGCAAACTAGAATATTAGAATGATTTCTAAAGGATCATGTGACTGGAGTAATGATGCTAAAAATTCAAAATGACATTTTAAAATATATTCAAATAGAAAACAGTTATTTTAAATAGAACAATATTTAAAAAACTGACTTTTTTTTTACTGTACTTTGAATCAAATAAATGCAGGCTTGGTGAGCGCAAGAGACTTCTTTAAAAAACATTAAAAATCGTACTGTTCAAAAACTTTTTGGTAGCGTAAATGACTGTCCTCTTTATCATATCACTATGCTTTTGATTTACGTATGATAATAGAATTACAAAATGCCTCACAAAAAGACTGGATCAACGTGCAGTTCTCTCAAAACTGAAAAAATAGCGTTTAATAATTAATTAGAAAATAGCATTTAATAATTATTTTACAATAAAATGTATAAATTGATTATATAATGGTTATATTTTAAATGTACTACAATTTGCACTGAAGTAAAAACAAATATTTTAAATATTTTAAACCTTCCAGGAAAAAAAAACACATTAAATAAAGCACATTGGGCAAATTAATTGTTATGCAATATGAAATATGCTCAAACACAAACGCAGACACACACTCCACTCAGAATCCCACATAAGAGATTATCCAACTCAATTTCAATTTGCACTGAGATCAAATCCCATTATAGTGATAAATTGTTAGCGAGGCTCATCACGGGCTGGCAAACCTGCAGTTGGCCCGCGGCCGCCAGCATCTTCTGTCTGGACTGCAGAGTGGAAGAGGAAGAGGTGGAGACTGCCAGGCTCTGTCTCAGCCACCGGACGTCTTCCCACATACAGGACAGCTGCAAAATAAACACACGCACACTTGTGAAGTTGGAGGAAGCTATTTACCTAATTCCTCAACATCATTCAAAGTCTGTGCATAAATGCCAGAGTGCTTTATCTTTAGCGACATCCTATAAGGTGTTTAGACGGAAAAGTGCAGTAGAAGAAACCATCTATGTGTCTGCCTTATGTTTATGTGACTGTTTAGCCTTCAAACTATTTTAAACTTGAAAACAAGGTTTATCAAGCCAACATCAAAATTTGCCTTGACGGACTTTCATTGCTTAGTTGCATATTAGGAGACAAGTTAATAAAATAAACATTTGGATATGGACATGAGCGCTTAAAATGCTGCGAGGCTCGTTCCATGAGTATAACTTTACCTCCAATCTCACCATAAAATCTAGAAGTATTTGGCCATCAAACAAAGAGCTATATTCTGCAAAGCCTCTTACTGCTTCTTGCATCACACCACTTTAGCCTTGTAATGATGGGCTAATTACAAACGCGCGGCCTAACGTCAAAAGTGCGGTGACTGTTCACTTTGACAGAATATATTTAGGACGCTAAGCTGACCGCAGGCCGCATTTGGACGAAACCAACAAAAATATTGACGCTTGTCAAAGAGATGTGTAACGAAAACATAGAAAATGTATGTTTCAGTTCAGCGTTAACAAAACGCACGTTACTTTAGCGCAGTATCTCCGCGCTGACCTCTCCGCCGCTTAATGTCGCGGTCGACTGTATGTTTTTGCATACCTTGGTGAACCACAGAAAGTCCTGCATGAGGGAGCTGCTGTATGAGTCGTCCACCTCCACTATGGGGATCTGATCCTCATTAGTCACTAGCAGACTGTCCTTATGGTAAAATACTGACGCTATATAAACTCCCCTGAAAAAAAAAAAAAAACAGGCAAGAGAACCTATTCAGAACAAGACGAATTCAGCATTATCAGCTAGAATGTTATTTCTATAATGATTGGCACTTTCCAAAAATAGAGTACAAAACTGGGACTGAAATTCTTTAAAAGTGGTTCATTTTTTTCTACTTCAACAAATATTTAGTGATATGAAATTCTTAATGTTTAGATAATGTTGTTCGTCAACCTCACATGAAGCAAACAAAATATTACATTTATATTAGATACATTCATTAGCAGAGACACCAAAGCTACTTAAATGAGCAGTACAACAAAGCAAAATTGTAGTACAATGTAAAAGTATGTTTATTTAAAAATGGCGATAATTATAGATGTTTTATTTTCTATTCATTGTAAAAAATGTTTGCTGTTTTGCAACCCTAGACAGCAAATTTGTCATTTAATTAATGTTTATTTTCTATTAATTGCAAAAATGTTTGCTTTAAATGGCAAGCCTAGACAGTAAATCTGTCATTTAGACAAAATACCAATCAAAATTTTTTTTTTAACTGTAAACTTAATATCCAAATTAATTATAAATAAACTATAATGATAAATAAAGGCATTATATATATAGTTAATTAATCATTAATTCAAAACTTTCATGCACATATTTGACCCTGGACCACAAAACCAGTCAAAAGGGTCAAATTTTTTTAAATTGAGATTTATATATCAAAGCTAAATAAATATGTTTTCCATTGATGTGTGGTTTGTTAGGACAGAATTATATTTGTCGAGATACAACTATTTGAAAATCTGGAATCTGAGGGTACAAAATATCAAAATATTTTGAAAATAGCCTTTAAAGTTGTCCAAATGAAGTTCTTAGCAAAGCATATTACTAATCAAAAATTAAGTTTTGATATATTTACAGTAGGAAATTTACAAAATATCTTCATGGAACATGATCTTTACTTAATATCCTAATGATTTTTGGCATAAAACAAAAATCGATAATTTTGAGCCACACAATGTATTTTTGGCTATTGCTACAAATATGCCTGTACTAATTATGACTGGTTTTGTGGTCCAGGGTCGCATATCTACAAGTACAACAATCCAGCAATAACCATTTATGCCTCTAATGCTGTAATAAAACTTATGTGACACCCAAATGAAATCTATTTGTGGAAAATGCCAGCTATTTTTTGTAATAAGCTCATACCACCTTTTGAGACTCTTGACAAATTTAGTAGAGGAGTGAAAAAGGTGTTTTAGGCTCCGGGACACTGACTGTTTACGACTTGGATTCTGCAACTTTGAAGTGTCTGGGAAAAAAAAGAGTCAAGAAATGGAGTCAAGATGAGCAAAGAGGTGAAAACAACTAAATATATAGACTCCTAAGGGAGACTGAAGAAACCTACAAAGGAAAAACTGAAAAAATCATACTATCTATCTCCAAAATACTCCTAGTGCAGGGCTGTGTAAAAAATACTGATTTCTCAATTTTAATCGATTCTTATTTTTATGAAAACAATATTGATTCTTAAATCCCAAGAATCGATTAGTCTAGCCTGTTTTCTGTTAATGAACGGAACATTGTAGCGCAGCTCCCGTCCTATAAATCGTAATAAGCTTTGTGCTTTATTACTTTGGATATGAAACAAACTGTCAGATTTTAAATTCTTTCTATTTTATAACATTATTATTATTTATTCAAAGAATAAATACCATTTTGACACTGTTTAATGTGGAGTGGACGATCCCTGTTGCGCCTCAGTTTAAGAGAAGCTGCAGCTCCTCTTTAACCAGTTACAGCACAAAATAAATCTGAATAAACATCCAACAGTATGTTAAAAGAAAAATCACATCTTATCGAAATCTGTATCCTTTCTCATGTAATCGCTCATTCTGTGTTTCAGCAAAGACATTAATATGACAGCTTGTAAACAATGTCACGTAAAACTAGTCAACAAAAAAAATGAAATCTAGAGAAGCGTTTTGCTAAATATATACACCATATAACATAATCATTATAATTTTTTTTTTACTGTTCTTCAATATTAAACTTTCAATAAATCAGTCAAGTTTTTATGACAGCCACCATTTAAAATTTTACATTTCAAAGTTACAGTTAACTTTAGTTTAGTATTATAATTTTAACCTTCACTATTATAGTACCTATATTTTACAGCATTAGTTAAGAGATTTTTTTTTCCATTGAGAAAATTTACCATGTAGTTTACCTGATATATATCCAAAATAATCGATATTGAATTGAATCGCAAGTTTGTAAAGCATAACTGAATCGAATCATGAAATTTCTGTCAAAACCCAGTTCTACTCTACTGAGTTCTTGGGTTCATTCTGGCTTCTTCAAGACTGACTAGTTGTTTAGAAAACTCAATGATTAGTTAAATGGGAACTACGTAGTTTTGGTCTGATTAACATTCCAGAATAGTTTGAAACCACTGTTGTCATCAAGACACAAAAATGTCACTGTTAAGAGCAAAATAAATCAAACAACAAGCTGAATGAAGGAGTAAACATAGGAAACTATGAAGACAGACAGGGTGAAAGAGCCTCAGGGGCGTAAGAGAGGGTTTCGGGGGAGTCAGGCCACCGACAAACCGGTTATCTGGAACATTTCAGCTGCGTATCTCCCGCTTCAAGCGCAGCCATATCAGCCCACATTTCAGCGATGCCAATCTTCAGACGTCCCTGTTTTCATGAAATTAAGCGTCACGTAATTGCCCCCCGTGTAAACAGCAGGGCAGACGGAACAATCCATTTGGCTGAGAAGCTGTTTACAACGTGAAAGTGGCCGTCGGAGCGAGCGAGTCACCGTGAGAGCAATCACGCTAACCCTAGTCTCCGTGTCTCCACCGGAGGGGCTCGAAAGGGAGGTAGGAAGGCAGATTTTCCGTTTGAAAATCACTATCAAGCCCCTCGAGGAATAATGTGTCTTACAAGTCCCTTAAGAAGATTAACCCTTGGCCCCTTTGACCTTACAGTGGCGACTGTTAACAGTATGTGATTAAATGCACACACTGATTGTTTCCTGCCTGGCTACATGTCGACATAACGTAACCTCGAAACCGCAACACGGAATCTTACTGGAATCTCAAGACAATTACGTCCCGATTGAAAAAAAGTCAAGTTTGATTACATTCGCTGGAATATCACAACCAGACTTAGGTTAGGTTAGGATGTCAGACGCAATTTTTGTATCACAACAAGTAGGAGTGAGAACATAATTATCCACTTTGGAAACACATTAAATCCGTTTTAACATTTTTTACGTGAAGTTCAGCGGCAGTTTCCAGTCTCTGCAAATGGAGCTATTGCACGTGTTGATAAGTTGAGCGCAGAATTCGTATTTATTTCTCCCTCAGAAGGTTAACTGGCTTTGACAAGCAGATTATAAGACATGAGTGCATTGGCCTCCTGTGCCGCCAAACTGTCACACTAAATAAATAAAGAAATGCCTTTTCATTTATGAAAGCAAAAACGGATCGCCTTTGATTAATGACTTGGCAATCCATCTGTCTACCGCACAGTGAGTGCAACCATGAAATGAGGTGAGCGAGAGTCGGAGAGACGGCGAGCGCTGGTAGCATTCTTCATTTTCTAACTAATTTAGCGGGGGTCAACGGACCCTTTTCAACATACGAGAGCGAGCGAGATCATCCATAACGATCGTGGCTAGACTTTCCAGGCCCTCGCTGACAGAAAGCGCTTACATAGCCGCGGCGGAGCGCGGAGGTGTGCGTGTGAGCGATCGCGTCGTGCGTGTGGGTGTTGCTGTGTCTCCTGCAGGAACACTGGGAGCTGTGTGCGCGACGCACACACACACCCCTCGGCTTGAGAGCAACCTCTCAGCTCCACATATACACATCATAAATTAAGATAACCTCTGCTTAAACGAGCTGCATTTTTTTTCAGACTGGTTTTTATAGTGGTGTCATTGTACCGATGCTGATTAATTTTGCAGATTTATTTTCAAACACCGTCACTCCAAAAATAACTTGGCTAAATACATTGCCCCTGCCAGCATGTGTGCTTATGGGGACATATAATGCAAACATATTGCAAATAAATTTCATAATCAGTATTTCTTTAATCTTGTTTTCCAGTAAATATCTTTAAATGCCATTAAAACTAGATTAATCTCTTAATAGCTCATTCTCGATTTTTTTTTTTTTTATTTCTCTTCTGTCCCAGAGTTCTATCTTACATTTTAAACTTGGATTTGTATACTGCATATATAATTGACTCAAAAAGTGTGACGTTCCTACTTTTAATAAGACACTTTGGATAGTCAGAAGTGCCTGTCAAATCAACAAATCAACAATGAGTATATATATACACATTACATATATAAAATACAAATGTTTGACAGTGTGGTAAGAAAAATAGACACAATATTATATATATTTAAGGATTTGTATTTATTTCTTTTATTAGAATATTTAACAGGAATTTTTACTATTTCATATGCATTCTCATTATCTGACATATGAAGCACAGATGAGACTAGAAGAGATTTTAAATATATATATATATATATATATATATATGTATGTATGTATATTGTGTGTTGAGTATAATTTTTTTTAATAAATTCATCATAAATATATTCTATTATTAGCTAACACAAGTTATTTATATTTAAAAAAGTACATTTATGTGGGTTATAAAGTTTATATTTAAGTTATTATATATTTATATATATATATATATATATATATATATATATACATATTCTCTTATACACTACATTTATGTTGTTTTATATATATATATATATATATATATCCCCTTGATTCTTAATATATTTATATATATATTCTTATATATTTTTTTAAAATAAAATTATGTGGGTTTTAAAGAAGTTTATTCTCTTATTTAATTTTTTTTATTTAATTTAATTTATGTACCTTTTAAAGTTTTTTTTTCCCTAAAAAACAAGACAAACATACCGATGAAGAAAATGTTTTTTGCAATGCACATACTCAGATTCTCTCTAAATGAATAAAGACAAAGACAGATGTGTTATTTTTGCATAGTTTCTACTGCTTTTCTGCTTTCCACATCAATAAAAACTCTCACACTGTGTTTTTCTCATAGAATCAATTCAATAAATTCATTTGCGACGCTGGCAGTCATCTCTCTGACATCATTAGTGTTGACTTCTAAACAGATGAGTGATGTCGTTTTTTTGCTCGCCCCCCTCCTGCTTGTGGCCGGCTGCATAGCTGCCTAATGAAGTTGCTGTTTGTGAGCAGCACAGTACTGTCAGCACCAGGAACAGCGTTCTTCTATACCTCGGCGGCCGGCCTCTGGGTTAGAGAGTGGGCTTGAGGCCAAAGCAGACTGTCTACGCTTTACGCTACGACCAGCCTGCCTCATTTTAAAGGTGTCTGTGCTCCAGCCTTGTGATTTACAGTGCTGGAATATACGGATGACATGTTTGACACATAGATGTAAAATCTAAAATGGATAAATGTATTAAAACATTATTTATTTACACGTCCTACTCCCCGGACTCGCTACTCGCGTAAAGAAAGTAGGAGGGCAGGCAGCAGGAATGCTGAGAGAGCGTATTCATACTGCTCTGGATGGCCATACTTGAGTCAAAACACTTTGACCATGCTTCATTTCGTCACTTTAATACAGAGTTAATCTACTGGAAGAAGTGCGGACTTAGAAGACGAGAGGATGATGGGAGGGAAAGAGGGATTTCTGGTGAGTGGGCAGATGGGTGGAAGCAAGAGAGAAATGGGCAGAGAGAGAGACGACGAGAAAGAGTGAGAGCATTATGAGAGACAGACAAGGGAAAGACAAAACACAATAAAGAAAGCAAATAAAAGCGCACCAGCTGAGCAAAAAACAGAGATGATGAGGATGAAGTCATCTTCCTGCTCTGATTCAGAGGATATACAGCTATATAGGATACATATATACCAGTGGCGGCTACTGGTCTGTCAAATAGGGGGAAGCTCATTTTCGGCCTACATCATAAAATTGTCTATTTATTTATTCACAAGAATGTGCCTTATTGTCATAAGTAAGTCACAATGCAAACAATCGTAAAAAAAAAAAGCTTTAGTTTTATTATGCAAAATATGATGTATTTTTTCTTTTAGTCAGATGCTACTATATAGTATAAATATTTTGCAGTTTAAATAAGGTTATTATGGAGATTTATTTATTTATTTATTTATAAAGTATTTTAATAGAAATATAAGGTTTCATTATGTTATGTTAAAATTTTTCAAGATTACTATATATATATATATATATATATATTTATATTAATTTATAGTCATCCTCCATGTTAATATTTAGTGTAGTAATCTATATATATATATATATATATATATATATATTGATTACTACATTAAATATTAACATGAATGAATGAATGAACGATCTAAAAAAATATTAAACTGTGTAAAAGTGAAACAAGGAATGTGGTGTATAATTGTGTGAAATGTATGATGAAAATCAAGCAATTTCGCCAAGCAAATATAAAGAAATAGGTTGCAGCAGTTTTTATTTCGACTGAACTTGAGAAATCCGCGATGGGACTGAGCGCGAATAGCTTCAGCGATTCCTTATAGTACAAAATCGCTGTCAGTCAAAAGGAGATGCAATCTTTCGACAGACCCTCCAATCATCATGCAGAAGCTCGGAGTCCAGGCCAGCCCACTCCTCATTTGCTCCTCATTCACCCCCAGAGACGCTGAGCGTCCGTGGGCGGGACATAATCGCAGCGTTTATCCAATGACCGTCTAGTTTCAAAGCACTGAAAAAAAACGTTCAAAGCAGCAGCATTGAAGTCAATGGACGCTGGGCTTCAACGGGGAAATGCACTGTGACGCTACGGGAATGTATGAGAAGAAAATCAAGTCAGCCGACCTGCTATATCTAACTGATTCTGAACGAACTCGTCTTTGAGATGAACGTTTTCTAACGCATTTTTAGTCAATAAAATGTTAATACAATAGTACATAATTTGACTATTAATTTTGTGACATTATAGGGGAAGCTGAGCTTCCCTTGCAGTCTTAAAGAAATCGCCACTGATATATACATATATATATATATATGTGTGTGTGTGTGGGCCACATAAGTCATACAAGCACAATGCCAATTTAAGAAAAGTACCATAGCGAAAGTTTGTTTCGTGACTGCCTGTGTAGAATCATTTAATCACTTATAATGAATCTGGTCTAAAACTTGTTCCTGCACCACTGATCACAGTGGTGCAGTGGGGATGGAATTTCCAATGTTTTGAACCATTTACAGTGTAATAGGTTTTTGGGCTCACATGGGACACAGAGATATTACAGAAACTTTCAAACATGATTAAATACACCTACGCTACTCTGGCGATTTATTATGCTCTGAAGGCAGGAGGATCAATCTGATAACAGGGAATCATAAATATGTTGCTTTAAGACAAATGGGGATGTTGACCATTCTGAGTATAATTGTTTAATCAAACCAAGCTCATAAAACTGAAATATGTTTGAAACACACTAATGCTTAAAAGTTTGGAGTATGGGGGACTTACAACTATTACAGAAGGTTCAAACGCTCACTGATGGTCTAGATGGAAACACTTTGCATCAAGAGCAGGGAGGTGAAAACTTTTTGAATTAAACTTATTTTGTCTTCTGGGAAACGTGTAACTATTTTCTGTAGCCTCTGAAGGGCTGTACCTAATGAAAAAATATGATATTTAGGCAAAGTAAGAAAAAATTACACATCTCCATTTTGTTCAAAAGTTTTCATCCCCCAGCTCTTAACGCATCGTTTTTCCTTCTGGAGCATCAGTGAGCATTTGAACCTTCTGTAATAGTTGCATATGAGTGCCTCAGTTGTCCTCAGTGTGAAATGATAGATCTCAAAATCATACAGTCATTGTTGGAAAGGGTTCAAATACACAAAAATGCTGGAAAACCAACAGATTTGTGGGATCTGAAGGATTTTTCTGAAGAACAGCAAGCAGTTGAACTGTTCAGGACAAACAAGGGACTCATGAACAACTATCACTAAACAAAAAAAACACAGCTGTGGATTATTCAACTAACAACACAGTATTAAGAATTAAGAGGATGTAAACTTTTGAACTGTGTAATTTTTATAAATTCAACTTTCACTTGTGGACTATATGTAAACATGTTTTATGTGAAATATCTTATTCAGGTCAGTACTAAATAAACAATAACATGCATTTGCATGATCCCTCTTATTTTGGTAAAATAGTTAACATTTTTAATTGATTCTGAAAGGGGGGTGCAAACTTTTGACCTCAACTGTAAGATTTTTTAAAAATGTTTTTGAAAAAACTGTAAAAATAGTACTTTTGTGAAATATTATTACAATTTAAATGGGACATTGGATGCAAAATTCATGTTTACTTGGCACAATTTGGCATCTGCTTATAAATATGTCTACAATGATACATTTTTTAATCCCCAAAAATCTAAACGCTCTCAAATTATCAAGCCGTTTTGATTTTCTAAGCAGTACGACATCATACTGCTCAGGCCCAACACTGCTAACAGACTGTCCAGCATTAGCATATTTCCACCCTCAGCCAGTTGTATGCTGTTCGCCATTTTTTCCGTGCTCAAGCAGCTTTAGCGACAACATTTTGTAAGCAATGCAGGTGTTTTGTAGTTGGATGTATTGTAAAGGTTAACGTAAGAGTCTTCATTAACTGCCAACATCAGAGCCACTGAGGACACGGTGGATTAGTTTTGCTTTTGATAGTAACGCCACCAAACACACAAAAAACGTAAGACAGGGGCGGGGTAAGCAGTAGCTCATTAACATTTAAAGAAACATGCACCGAAACGGGTGGATGTGAACAGAGCTGTGTATGACAAGATAAAAAGGTTGTTTCATACGACCATTGAGGAATTTTAAACACAGTATGTTGCAGACATTTCACAAAGATCCTAAAGGATCATACTAACTTGTGGAAAAATTTAGCATCTGATGTCACCGTTCTGTTTTCTGTTTTACTCCAGCCCTCACATGGAGCACAGTGTCTTGCTACATCACATCACTGCTCATTTTTCGACCCCAATCTCTTTTTGTGTACAATTATATAAATAAAATTGTCAGAAAGCTAAAAAAAGTGTGTGCTTACACTTGGAGATAATTGTGTATGTATGTACAGATCTGTGAGTGATCTGTGTGTGTGTGTACCTCCACAGCAGTAGTGCTGGTGTGTGGCTCGAACCTGCTGTAACAGCCTCTCCATAGCCTCAATGTGACCTCTCCTCCTGCTCTCTCTCCCATCGCAGTCCTTCCAGTCTAACAGACAAAAATATCACACAAAACTGAGCTTTAGATTTGTGACGTGTTCAGTCAAGCTTGCACAAAAAAAGAACAAAACCTTCTTAAATAGTCTTAAAAAATACAAAAATAATCTAAAAGAATGGTGAAATGTTGTTGGGGCACTTGCTGAAGAGCAACTGAGGGTCAGTTGAGTGCGATGAGTTCAAAAAAACAGCAGCTGTTCAAAATACGAAGGACAGCCAGATGGTAAATTCTCTTTCAAATCTAATTTATAAAATCTTCATTTCACCCATACAATTCTGTGTCTGTAATGGGTACATGCCGTTTTATGCTGCTGGATTTGTTACTGACGCAAAACCAATCACCCCTGTGACACAGTTCGTTTTTTTCTTTGCAGCACTTTTTTGAAAGCTGCAACTCAAGGCCAGATCCAGAGAGTATCAAAGGCGGCAGGGTGAGTAGAAGTCGTGATGGTTAAATAATAGCGCAGTCCTACATCCAAGGATGTTGTCTACAATCAATAGAATTTTCTCTGCTTCTAACCAACATGATATTTGATTTAGAAGCACAAAAACTATGCTGACGCAATACTCAAAGCTTCAAGAACTTTCCAGTCGATGATGTTTGGAGCTGTAGTATGCTTTTTTTAATAAATTATTCTTTATTGCGGCACTTGGCATGTAACGTAGTGTGGCTGCTTTGCAGAACTTACTGGAGGGAACAGCAGAGGGAGGTTGAGAGAGTTGTGCTGGACCCCAGCCTTTCATATTGTAAGCAGAGACTTGAACATAGTATTGTCTACCCTGTAACAAACAAGAAAAATATGTCAGAAGTCATATACTACGCAGTAACAACAAGCTGTACTACAGAACCAATGCAGTTCTGTGGATATAAAGTAATAACTTACAGCAGACATGTTCAACACTATTTATTCTATAAAATGGCACAGGAAAGTGCACGAGTCAAAGCTCTAATCTCTTTAATAAAGTTTTAGCGCTTATGCAGGTTAGTTTCATAAGCCCTTTTGCATGACTATATTTAAAGGGTTACTCCACCCCAAAATGAAAATTTTGTCATTAATCACTTACCCTCATGTCGTTTCAAACCCGTAAAAGCTTCGTTCGTCTTCCAAACACAATTTAAGATATTTTGGATGAAAACTGGAAGGTTTGTGACTGTCCCATTGACTGCCAAGTAAACACTGTCTGTCAAGGCCCAGAAAACTTTGAAAGACGTCGAGACGAGTTGTTGAATAAAGTCGTTAATTTAGTTTTCTTTGCGTACAAAAAGTATTGTCGTAGCTTCGTAAAATTATGATTAAACCACTTAATGGCAGATGGACTATTTTGACGATGTCTTTCATACTTTTCTGGGCCTTGATAGTGTTATTTACTTGGCAGTCAGTTGGACAGTCACAAACCTCCCGGTTTTCATCCAAAATATCTTAAATTATGTTCTGAAGACGAACCAAGCTTTTACAGGTTTGGAACAACATGAGGGTGAGTGATTAATGACAAAATTTTCATTTTGGGGTGGAGTAACCCTTTAATGTATCTAAATTTACTTACAGTGTATATTATAGTGTTTTTAAATAATTATCAATATTTTTCTAAAAGAATGTATGTGAGGCCTTTTTAAAAAAATAAACTATATAATTCCTCATTTATTCTTAATACCTTTTACTGTTTATTATTTACTAAAATGGGACTTTTAACATTTTTTAGGTACAGTGAACGAAGAGAGTAATCTTTGTGTTTGCACAAGAGATGTTGTAATATTCTGAGAAAACATTTCTCCTTGTGGACTTCAAGTCGTTGTTCATCTCTGGTTCACATTAAATATTGTGGTTATTTTAGCTTACCGTGGTAAGACCTGTTATTGTGCATTTCAGAGACTGCAGATTCTCAAGGGTCAGCTCTCCGGCTAATAAAGAGAAGTCCTTCAGACAGCTCCATTCCACTGCAACAGACGTCATCACACATTATACAGAGTTAATAGCTGAGAACATCAATACATGAGTGGAGTCTAAAGAAACTAAATAGGACAAAATGAAACAGGACCATGATAACGTCAAACTACAGAAATTACAGCTACAACAACATTATAGTTTGAGTAACTAGATATTTATATTAGAAAACGCGAGTGGTTTTTGTCCATGCAAAACTCTCCGCCACATTGCTAGGCTGTTGTGTGTGGTTGCTAAGATGCTCTGATGGTTGCTAAGGGGGTTTAAGGTGGCTGCTCAGTGATACATATCTCTATGGATAAAACATCCCATCTCCAAGTCTCTATATATTCAGATAACTAGATATAACTGGGTCTCTTCCTTTAATTTAAGTCCACGGGTTGGTTCACCTGTGTAACGTCTCTTAAAAATAATTGTAACTGTTTATAAAGGTAATAAAACACCTCGACCCTTTTCATACAATTTGTCCTCTTGGAGTTCTCCTTTAAATTAAATATGTTGGCTGGGAAAGCTATAATTGTTCTGTATTTTGCATTCTTTCTTTGAATAATAAAAACAACAACTGGAAAATAAACACCCTTTTTCAAGGAAATCTGGTATATGTTAAAAAAAAAACAATAACTGGATTAACTGGATTAAATATAATTAAATGTTAAATTAAATTAAATTAAAAATTCAATTCAATTAAATATGTTGGCTGGGAAAGCTGTCATTTTTCTGTTTTTTGTGTTGTTTCTTTGAATAATTAAAAACACCCTTTCTTAAGGCAATCTGGTATATGTGTGTGTAATGCAGACAAATGCACATTAAGGCTGCACTGACCTTTGTATTTGGTCACTACAGCCGAGTTCATGCTGGCAGGTTCCTGAAAGCTGACGGTGAGAGATGTGCTGCCAGTCACACTTAGACGCACTGTCAACGGAGCCTCCGGTGGTCCTTAAAGAGCCAGTTCAAAGGTCACATAGGATAACATTCACTTTGCTTGTATTTTGATTTTAGGGAGGGGAGAACTGTTGATAATTAACCAAAAATGTGACCCTGGACCACAAAACCAGTCATAAGGGTCAATTTTTTGAAATTGAGATTTATACATCTGAAAGCTAAATAAGTAAGCTTTCCATTGATGTATGGATTGTTAGGATAGGACAATATTTAAAAAGAAAATGCCTTAAATTGCCTTAAAATTGTCCAAATGAAGTTCTTAGCAATGCATATTACTAATCAAAAATTAAGTTTTGATATATTTACAGTAGGATATTTACAAAATACCTTCATGGAACATAATCTTTACTTAATAACCTAATATTTTTTAGCATAAAAGAAAAATTTATAATTTTGATCAACACAATGTATTGGTGACTATTGCTACAAATATACCCGTGCTACTTATGACTGGTTTTGTGCTCCAGGGTCACAAATACATATACGTATAGTATAAATACCCAAAAGTATAAACCATGTACCAATATCGTAACGTTCTGCGCTGTCTGAGCATCTCAACAAGCCTGGCTCAGCAACAAAAGCTGTGTTTTTAAGGCAATATCTGTTAGACAGACTAATTGAAGATGAAAAAAGAGTGTCTGCACACAAAAGTGTCTTGACTAACCATTTATTTTCACATTAATGAAAAAGTCTGAAATTGCCTTTAAATACACATCTTTTTGTCCTTCAGAGGTGGAAAACACTGCAAAAATGTATTTTCTAATGGCGCACTCACATTTACCAGTGTTTGACAAACATTTTTGGGTTGAAATCCATTCGTTACAATAGGAATCGAAGTAATCTGGAATTTTGCGTCAGGATGAAAGATTTTCGATGCAGATTTCATGATGGATTCAAATTGGTCATGTAAATTTGCTACACTGAACAACAGAAAACATCATTAGTTATTGCTACAAAATTGACTGTAGATAATAGCCATGCATTTTTCTGCATGCAAAATTGAATTGAAATTTAAAGTGATCGTACTTTTGCTCTACAGTTGTTTACTTACTTAAAAATACTTAAATTTACTAGTATTTTTTACTTGTTTTCCAGTACGTACATCTAAATATTCTTAAATCAAGATTCATTTACTTGAAAAGCAAAACATTATTATTATTATCATTATTTATGCTTACAAAGTTCCCCTTTGAATATTTTTTTCTTACCCCATTGGCAGATAATTTTTTTTTAAGAATAAAGTAATTTTGATAAATATTTCTGAAACCAAAACTTGATATCTTATGTCATTTTGCTTTTCAAGTAAATGTGTCTTTATTTAAGATTAGGATAGCAAGATAAATATTAACTTACGTATAAACATATACTATAATAGTAATACTATAATACTAACAAATGTATAAATAGTACAAAAACAGAGCAAATTTTGCAAAGGATATATTTACAATATATTTAGAATATATACTAAATATTAATAAGCAGTTTATAAGAATTCAACAAACCATGAATTTGTAATAAATTAATAAAATAATTTGTAATAATTAAATTAAATTAAATGTTGTAATTTCGTCTGTATTTAATTTTAATTTAATTTAATTTAATTTTATGACGGGAAAGTGGTCATTTCTTCTGTATTTTGCATTGTTTCTTTAGATAACACAATTTAATTAAAAAAACAGATGTAGTATGTTTGGCTGAACGCTGTCCTTTTTATGTACATTTATATGCACATGCACGTAAATTTAAGATTAGTACTGGATAACAAGACAAATACTAACATATGTATAAACATATACTATAATACTAATAAATGTATGAATAGTAGAAAAATACTGTGCAAATTTTGCAAAGAATAACTAAATATTTACATGCAGTTTATAAGAATTCAACAAACCGTGTATTTTTATTAAATTAAATTTAATTTAATTAAATTAATCTAAATTAAATTAAATTAAATTAAATTAAATTGTGGGAAAGTTTTTTTTCTTCTGCATTTCGTGTTGTTTCTTTGAATAATAATACAATTTCATAAAAACAGCTTTAGTTTGTTTGGCTGAACGTTGTCCTTTTTATGTCCATTTATATGTACATGCACGTTTTATGCGGTTCCATCTTCTTGTTAGCACCTTCATTTTGTACTTGTAACCCAAAGCACACAGCCCAGCTAATGGTGCCCTTGTGTTTCCTGAAATCCTTTTCATAGATACCTCTGAGTATTTCTCGGCAATCTTATGTTTGAGAGTGTCTGCGGCAGAGCGCTGCTGATTTATCACGGTCGCCTTCACTTGAGGTTGTTTACAAAGAGAATCCAACGAAACTCGCCTGTTATAACAAGTAATCAATATGACAGGAGAGTGAGAGGGACACTATTGTGTGTGTGTTTGCAGCTCAAGAGTCATTTCAGGCCAATCAACTTGATATTAATATCTGTGGTCCAAATGATCACAGTGGCTTGTTTGCACAGTCTTCCCACTCTAATAAAGTGAACAGGTTGGACCGATGTGGGAATAGATGACCTTTCAGCAGAGATGCTGATAGATTAGACAGGACTGATAGTAAATAAGGCCAATTCAATACGTATTGTATTGTAGCGTAGCATATGAATGACCTTTTTTTTCTCCTGAAAGGTTAGGCATCAGAAGCAGACTCAAGTTTGACTTACGTGCATGTTCGAATCCAGTGCGCATGCGCTTGTAGAGTTTGCATCTCCACTCCCAAGCTTTGAGCTGTTTTTCCTTGTCAGATGTTTCCAGGCTGAGACTCTCTCTCATCACCTGGGTGGACAGCTCGCTGGCTCTCCTTTGGGCTTCCTGCACCAGCGCTGAGAGATGGGCATCTCTGCTCTCCAAGCTGACAACTGAAACACAACACAGAGGTCTGGTAATGAGACTTTTCATTTATTCCATAGCGTATATTTTTTTAGCTTCTGGATAACCTTGCATTTCAGTTCAGGTTTGGTGTAAAATCACAATGTCATACTTTAAACCTGTATAGTGTAGAAAATGCAGGTTCTATGCTATGAAATGAAAATAAATTACACATTCGAGCTCTTGTACAATAGAGCAATACACTGGTCACCCATTTTTTCAGTGGCCTTGGTACTGGAATTTATTTTTTTCTATTAATTTCCTCTGTGGGCAGTAAAAATATTTTTCAATAAAGAGTTTTATTAGCCTTGAACCAAACCAACCAGCTCTGGGATGTTGAATACAACATTACAAACTTTGAAAGCAAAAATATTTGAAAACAGATACTAGATTACATACTTAAATTCATTTGAAAGGAAATGAAGCCTTTAATCCATGAAGCGTTGAGATTGACGTAATGAAATAGAAAAACAACAGTACATTATATAATCTATGACTTATGTGTGAATATTTTTAATTATAAAAACAATATATTTTGAGCTGATTGCAAAATGTCTCTCTCTTGAGGATTATGGATAGCAAACAAAGAGGTTTTTGAGCTATAATAACATTTCAAACTCAAAAAAAAAAAAAAAACTGAAAAGCAACAAAAATCGAAAAACAGAAAATAGAGGTTGACCAATATGTGTTTTTCAGGGCCGATGCTGATACCGATTTTTACAGATCAAGTAGACCGATAACCAATATTTTGAACCAATATATATGTCTGGTGTAAAAATGAAAATTAACGCCAAAATTAAGAACAAAAAGGAATCTGACAAAAACTTTTTTAAATGCTTTTAAATTATTGGTTTTGAAAATCACTGATACCGATAACCACAAAAATGTGTAATATCGGCACCGATAATTGTCCAGGCCGATAATCGGTTGACCTCTAAAAGAAACCAAAACCAAATAAATAGAAGGTGGTTTACATAGAAAATGAACTAATCAAAACTCAGCTAGAAGGCCAACAAGAACATAGAAAACATACAATAATAAACAACTACAGAGGTAAACATAAACCAGTAAGCAAAATCAATACGTGACAGATCAATCAACAGAAAAACAACCAGAATTCAAAAGAAAAGGGAAGAAAACAGACATAAAATCTAAAAAAATAAACTAAGATACAGATAAAACTGATACAAGTATTGGGTTTTTCCACCAGAAATATAGCTATTTTTTTCTTAAATAAATATTTATTAAGATTTGCAGCTTCTACAGAAGAATTTATCATAATTTAACAACCTCTGAGCTCATGGTAGCTCTGTCCTGAATGGTTTATCTGAAAATCAATTTCTCTATGGAGACACCATATATATTACCTGAATGATATACGACTGTTTTTTTTGTTTTGTGATAGTTGTTCATGAGTCCCTTGTTTGTTCAGAACAGTTAAACTGAGCACTGTTCTTCAGAAAAAATCCTTCAAGTCCTGCAGATTCTTCAGTTTTCCAGCATCTTTTGCATATTTGAACCCTTTCCAGCAGTGACTGTATGATTTTGAGATCCATCTTTTCACACTGAGGACAACTGAGAGACTCAAACACAACTATTAAAAAAGGTTCAAACATTCATTGATGCTCCAGAAGGAAACACAATGCATTAAAAGCTGGGGGGTGAAAACTTTTGAACAGGATTTAGATGTCCAAATTTTTCTTATTTTGTTGAATTTTTTTTTTCCATTTATTACTGGCCTTCGAAAGCAACAGAAGATATTTGCATGTTTCCCGGAAGACAAATTATTATCAATTTACCTTGATCTTCAAATTATAAAAGTTTTCACCCCTGGGTCTTAATGCATTGTGTTTCCTTCTGGAGCATCAGTGAATGTTTGAACCTTTTTTAAAAGTTGTGTTTGAGTCACTCAGTTGTCCTCACTGTGAAAAGATGAATCTCAAAATCATATTGGAAAGTCACTGCTGGAAAGGGTTCAAATATGCAAAAGATGCTGGGAAACTGAAGAATCTGCAGGACGTGGAGGATTTTTTCTGAAGAACAGTGCTCAGTTTTAACTGTTCAGAACAAACAAGGACTCATGAACAACCATCACAAAACGAAAAAACAGTCGTAGATCATCCAGGTAACTACGTACAGTATTAAGAACCAAGGGTTCCTAAACTTTTTCAAGGGGTTATTTTAATAATTTCAGCCTTTTTTTTGTCTTGTGGACTATATGTAAACATCTTTTATGTCAAATATCTTACTCAGGACAGAACTAAATAAAAAATACCACACATTTTGTATGATCTCTCTTATTTTGTTCAAATTTTCTGCAAGGGGTTCCCTAACTTTTGCATGCCACTATATATATATATATATATATGAGTACACAAATTAATATGAAAAATATCTATGTAAAATTCTCAAAATATAAATAAAACAAGGATTACTGGAGTAAATTTTCCAAAAAAAATACTATTTTAATCTTTCTACTTCAAAATGTCAAGTTTAATTCAATGTGTTATTTGCCAATTTTGAAGTAAAATTGTTTCTTCACCATTTTTTTTTTTCAGTGTAGGCAGGGCATAATGGTTTTTGCCTGTAAATTCATCAAGTTAAAGGGACAGTTCACCCAATAATTACTCACCCTCATGTCGTTTCAAACCCGTAAGACTTTCATTCATCTTTGAAACACAAATTAAGATATTTTTGATGAATCCAAGCGCATTCTCACCCTGCATAGACAGCAACCCAACTACCATGTTCAAAGTCCAGAAAGTTAGTAAGGACATCAGTGGTTCAACCATAAATTTATGTCCTTCCTACTATATCTTTCTGGGCCTTGAGTGTAGTTGTGTTGCTGTCTATGCAGGGTCAGAAAGCTCTCAGATTTCATCAAAAATATCTTAATTTGTGTTCTGAAGATGAACAAAGGACTTATGGGTTTGGAACAACATGAGGGTGAGTAAGTAATGACAGAATTTTTTATTTTTAGGTGAACTATTCCTTTAATTGTTTACAATCAAAACTATCTCCAACCTACATAAACCAAAAATAAAACTCCTGATTGAAACGACAGGAAGCCTATTACACTACCATTAGTTCAACAAACTCAACTACTTGTGTCAGCATAGCAGCAGATGAAGTCAGCCGTGTGGGGTGGAGGGGAGGTGTGTGGATGAATGTAGTCGACGGTCGTCTGGAACACACAGGACTGTGTTTGGCCATATAGATTTGTCATAGTAAAACGAATACTGCCTGACCAGTCCTGCTTATAGGCCGTGAATACTGCTGCATTTTCTTTCAGAGCCTTAGTCATAGACCATGACAGCAAAATAAACAAATAAATACATGGCTGAAGAAACCCTCTTTCACTGGCCCAGCCCGAACCCCTGGAGACGGGAGCTCTCCGGGGGAGATGATAAAGTGCATGTTGTCAACTGGAAAAAAAGAGGGTCTAGGTCTTACACGGGGGTCTACAGCGCAGTGGAAAAGGCAGCCATATTAGCAGTCCTGAGGTGCAATTTCCTGCGCTCTGAAGATTGACATCTGGCTACTATGTGCGGTTAATTGAACAAACTATAAATTAATGGGCGAGCCGGCCGATATTGCGCTGTCACACACAGTTGGCATTGTCGGGGCTCTGGGATGGCCCTAAATATAGGCATTATGGGCCCCAGTCCTGCCCATAAACATGCTTTAACTTCAGCCTTCGCTCGGACCTCCAAACTGTCAGCCGTCTGGCTGACTGATTTACTTGGTACTTCTGGCCTGACATAAATATAATGCCGAAAGCCCAGGAGGGGAAAATACGGCAATGTTTATTTTCTGTTTGTTTACAAGGATTGGATTGTGCCACGATGAAATGTTTTGAAATTTAACTGCAGCCTGGGTACAATAAATCACTTAGTATAATTGCCCCCCGTTACATGCATCATTGGAAAAGTTAAACCATTAAACGACAAACCTTGTTAAGATTTTTCTGAGGGATGCCGTGTGCTGTCTACCCCACCCCGGCCCCGCTCCGACTGCAGTACAGTGCTCCCTGTTTGGTCTCAGACAACATTCGGCTTTTTCATGATTGCACTGAGCGCTCGGGACTGGAGGACTTTTTTTCCCCCCACGTCTTTCAAGGTAAGAAACACCTGTTCTACTGTTGCCAAAGACTCAGGGACTGAATATGCTATTGATTAATCCAAGGGCAGTGGGTGCAGATATTTTTAACAGATCTGATGCATTAAAACCTGATAACCACACTCAGGTGCTCACAAAAATAGTTCGGTACGCTAAAAAACGGATTGTTTCATTATAAGGGTACAGTATGTGACTCTGCACAATGTTATTTCCAAAATATTACATAATGAATGTAATTCGTTAAACTCATTAGTGGTCACGACAGATGTCATTAGATGTTTAAAGTAGAATTATGAGTGCTTATGGCAGCTGTCATGGAAAAGTTTATTCTAGTATTCCTACTTGGAGGCGATTATTACACGAGCCCCTAAAGCAAAGTGCCAAACACTCACTTCGGCTGCGTCTGTTTATCGTCAGCTTCATTCTAAACAGCTTGTCCAATTACAGAGCATCTGCTTTTGGTCCCCACAGCTAAACAGGAGCGTGTGACGCAAGAAAAACCTTTTGATGGTCAAGAAACCACATAGAATGCACTTATATTCCTTAGGGATGTGATGATAAGCAAAACATACAAAAGCAATGCAAGATAATAAAAGCAATAAGTAACAAAATTTCTAAATTGTAAACAGTTTCAGCCAAAAACAGATTTACAGCTACTGGGAAAGAGATTTTAGTTATTGTATCACTGTGAATGATAAAATGTAAAACGAAAACATTTAATCACATTTCAAAAGTGTTAAGAAACTAAATTGTAAATGTATTTATATATACATACATTTTAGTGAGAAAAACCACACACACGCTACCAGTCAAAAGTTTTTGAACTGTAAGATTTTATTGAAGTCTGTTCCTGTTCACCAAGCCTGCATTTATTTGATCCAAAATACAGAAAAAAACTGTACAATTTTGAAATATTTTCACTATTTTAAAAAAAGGTTTTCTATTTGAATATATTTTAAAATGTAATTTATTCCTGTGATTTCAAAGCTGAATTTTTAGCATCATTACTCCAGTCACATGATCCTTCAGAAATCTAATATTCTGTTTTGCTGATTATAAATGCCTTTATCATCATGTTTGATCAATTTAAAGCATCCTTGCTAAATAAAAGTATTAATTTCTATAATAAAAATTATACTGACTCCAATATTTTGAATGGTAATAGTTTATAAATGTTATAAAAGCTTTTTATTTCAGATAAATGATGATCTTTGGCTCTTTCTATTGATCAAAGAATCCTGAAAAAAATGCACTCAACTGCTTTAAATATTGTTAATAATAATAATAATAATAATAATAAATGTTTCTTAAACAGCACATCAGCATATTAGAATGATTTCTGAAGGATCATGTGACACTGAAGACTGGAGTAATGATGCTGAAAATTTAGCTTTGATCAAAGGAATAAATTACATTTTAAAATATATTCAAATAGAAAGCAGTTATTTTAAATTGTAAAAATATTTCAAAATATTACTGCTTTTGCTGTATTTTGGATCAAATAAATGCAGGCTTGATGAGCAGAAGAGACTTCTTTAAAAAAAAAAAAACATTAAAACTTTTACCTGGTAGTGTATATTGAAACAAAAACTGTTTATTATTAAATGTATAGATTTGGATATTTTATTGCTAACTTAAATGATTTTCTAAGCCATTTTATTTTGTACAATTTAAATATTTATATGTTTACCTACATATGTTAATAGTACTTGTGTACTGTATTCATTTGTAATATTTTATACATCAATATGCAACAGCTGACATCTAATGAGGCTATATCAAATAAAATCTTAAAAAAAAAAATTATTACTAAGAAAACGCTAGCATTTTAAAATGCTTTGTTTTCATCAACAATGAGGTCAATACCTACACTATGGCATTTTGGTGAAAAAAATGTTCCTAAAAGGACTAGATTAATTAATTGATTCACTCCAGTCGAATTACACTGAACATTTCGAGAATCTTTTAGTGGCTCTTTAATAAGGAAACACTTTAGACACAAGAAGCCCTTTAGACACACTGAGGGAATTGACTGTTTAAAGCTTGTCGCTGTTAAATATGCATACTCACAGTGAGGGCTCTCCTTCCCCCCAGCTTTGAGCAGCAGTTTGGCTATGGGGACGTTGTTGGTCATGATGGAGATGTCCAGAGGCGTCAGGCCTTCACTGTTGGGGGTGTTGAGGTCCAGTTCATCAGCTGTGTACTGAAACAGCAGGATCTGCACGGCATCCAGATCCTGCTGTTCAACAGCCTCGAACAGAGCCTCACTGCTCTGAATGTTCTGCGACGAGAAGAAACGGCTGAAGGTAAGCAGCAGCACTAGTGATACTCTAAGCAGTCATTTAGCAGACACTTTCATACACAGTAACACTTATTACAGGAACAGTCCCCCTAGTGTACCTTTTGGTTAAAATCTCTGCTCAACTGTACAGCAGCAATGATTGCTAGAACAGAATTTGTAGCTCAAAAGCTCAATAGATTTTATTAGAAATCTGAATTGCCAACATTCAATAAATCTACCCAAAATTTCCCACCGCTTGCTTGTTTGTGTGTTTTTATATACCGTTTGGGATCAGTAGCATTTTATCTGATAAGAAATTAATACTTTTATTCTCCAAGGACACATTAAATTGATCAGAAATTACAGTTAAGACTTTTACAGTACATTGTTAAATACTATTTCAAATAAAAGCTGTTCAGTAACACTTTACTTAAAGCCTTTATGTATAATGCATTATAATAATGTGAGTTGTAATACATTTTATATTGTTGTAAATAATTATAACTGAATTTAAAATGCATAGTGTAACAACAAATTGATAAGTGTTAAAATGTATTAACTGTGGTTACAATTATTTATGAGATTAATGTATAACAAGGTGCATTACAAGCCATAATTAATGCATTAAAACTAATGCATTATACATAAACGCTTTAAGTAAAGTGCTACCAACTGTTCTTTTGAACACTATATTTATCATAGAATCCAGAAAGAAATAAACCACAGTTTCCACAAAAATATCAAGTTGCTGTTTTCAACATTAATAATAATAATAAGTGTTTCTTAGGCATCAAATTAAAATATTGCTGGCGATCATATGACACTAAAGTCTGGAGTCAATTACATTTTTAAAAAATATATTAAATATATAAATTAAACTACATTTAATTTTGTATATTTTAAATTGTAAAAATATTTCACAGTATTTTCTGTAAATTCCTAATGACAGACTTTTCAGTAGCAGTGTAATTTTTTTTAATCATTACAATCACATTTTGAAAAAAAAAGAAAGGAAATATACTCTACTCTATATTGATCAATTATTGATTTTCAAACAGATTTCGAATTCTCCCTTGTCCTTCATTAGTGAAATAAACAAACTTATGCAATCTGTTTACCCAATGTTGTTGTACAGATCTGATTCACTGTAAAAAAAAAAAAAAAAAAAAAAAAAAAAAATTTGTTGAGTCAGCTTAAAATAATTTGTTACCCTGCTGCCTTAAAATTTTAAGTTCCATCAACTCAAAAGTTTAGTCAACTTTAAATGTTAATTTGTACTAAGTGACAACTTAGATATTTAAGTTGATTCAACTTAAAAAAGGTAACAAACCCAGTTTTTAAGTTTAACAAACCAAATTTTAGTTTAGTCAACACAAATAGTTTTCTCTTAGTACAACTTAACATTTCATAACAGTTGACTAAACTTATAAGTTGACTGAACTTAAAATTTTAAGGCAGCAGGGTAACAAATTATTTTAAGTTCAACAAATTGTGTTTTATTGTTTTTTACAATGTTGGGATGCTTGAACAAACATTTTTTCAATGCACTACATAGCCATGTTTATGGTTTCCAGGAAGTCAAGCTACGAATGGCTTACTTATAGATGTTAATGCATTTAACTGTTACCTGGAATTGCAGAAAATACTCTTTATGAATTTCTATCACAACAACTCTCAAAGGATTTTAGCATGGTAATGGATATCACAATGTTAATGTATTTGGTCTTGGCGGAATAGATCTGCTATAGTGCTGTTGGTTATTACTGTTGTATATTATTGCTGCTGCTGCAAAGCAAGTCCAGAAACTCTCTACTGCCAATACATACGCTGATATAGCACTTTGAGTATTTAAGAAATACTGCTGCAACACATGTAGCATATAAAAAACCAGAAGCAGATCTAAACAGGTGGAGCTGGGGAGGTGGAGGGTTTCAGAGGAACTCTAGTGGATGTTAACCAGCCATTTAAATGTAAAGCAGCAAGCTTACTGGCAGTGTATGCAACATGAACCAGTCAGCTTGTGCCAGATAGGTTAATACAGTGAATATCATCAGTTTGCATTTACAACCCATCAGCCTGCGCCATCTAGAGTTTCATGACAAAACCTGGCATTAAAAACACATTAACAGATTTTCACCAACAATCAGCACAGACAACATGAAAAAGAGCCCAGATTGCCCATGGATGATTACTCATAGGTTTGACCTACAATCTTATAATTACCAGCACAGATTTGTAACCAGCCATCCATCAGAGGGTAGGCACAGACATTACTAGTACCCCAATCAATGAACGCATTAACTAACTAATCACTAAAACAGCCACGGCAGTAGAGATTTCCCTCTTCAGTTGTGAGTTAAATCCATGTATGAAAACATATTGAGGCAGCGAGGGTGAAGGATGTATTAGGGCACTTGAGTCAACAAGATGATTGCTAGATCTAGCTGTATATAATCAGTGACATTTGTGGAAGTTCTGAGAGCATGGCTCGGCGCCGACGGTCTCATGAGCACCCGAAATGTCATTCCAGCTTGAAACATGTCATGTGTAAGGTCAAGTGAATGTTAACATCAATTGATTCTACAGTATATAAATGTAAATGTCGGCTAATGTCAGCTTTTTATTAAAATGAAAAATCCATTTTTCTAAGATGTTCAAGATACTTACAGATACTTTGCGGATACGGTCGGATCGGCCAAAAAAGTAGGCATCCTCAAAGGAGGAGTGGCTTCCCTTGAGCTTCTCAGAGAGGTTTCGGTAGAGGCGTTTGGCAGCGTTGGGGGAGGCGGGACCCGCCCCCTTCTTACTCTGCGTCAGCTGCAGGTTCTGCATCTGTTGGGTCATACTAATGGAGAAGTTCCTGTGGAGTGGAGAAGGGAAAGAGAGCAGACAAAACACATTTAGGTGTGATGCCTGTTACATCAGTGCTGTTAAGGGTCTGCAGTCGAAATAAATCCGTAGCATGTGTTTCGGTATGTAATTTATGACTAATATCTGAGTCAGCAGTGTCTTGCTGACAGATGGCCCATGGATAGTCATTAATGGCTCAGCTGAAGCAAAAAGCTACCTGCAAAATAGCAGCATACTGATGCATAGGTATTTTATTTTTTAAAGGAAAAAGCAAATATGTTAACTAAATAAACCACATATCTACACTATTGTCCGAAAGTTTAGATATTTTTTAAATGGGTCATGAGATTTTAACAGATTTAACTTTAGCTGTAGAGAAAAAATGACTAATTTTGAGACTAATTTTCCACTATTTTCATCTTCCAGTTTTAGAATCTACATCGTGGCGACGTCACAGGTTGCAAAATTGTTGAAATGAGTACTTTTATTCAGGAAGAATGCATTCAATTTATCAATAGTGACAAAAAAATATTTACAGTGTTACAAAGATTTCTATTTCAAATATTTGGAGCTTTTTTCCACTATTTTCATCTTCCAGGTTTAAAATGTACATCGTGGCAACATCACAGGTTGCCAAATTGTTTAAATTAGTACTTTTATTCTGGAAGGATGCATTAAATGTATCAAAAGTGACAAAAAAGTGATTAACAGTGTTACAAAAGATTTCTATTTTAAATACTTTGAGCTTTTTCAACTATTTTCATCTTCCTGGTTTAAAATGTACATTGTGACAACATCACAGGTTGCAAAATTGTTGAAATTAGTTCTTTTATTCAGGAAGGATGCATTAAATGTATCAAAAGTGACAAAAAAGGTGATTTACAGTGTTACAAAAGATTTCTATTTCAAATACTTTGAGCTTTTTTCCACTATTTTCGTCTCCCAGGTTTAAAATGTACATTGTGGCGACGTTACAGGTTGCGAAATTGTTGAAATTAGTACTTTTATTCAGGAAGAATGTATACATTTATTAAAAGTGACAAAAAAGTGATTTACAGTGTTACAAAAGATTTCTATTTTAAATACTTTGAACTTTTTTCCACTATGCAAAATTGTTGTAATTAGTACTTTTATTCAGGAAGAATGCATACATTTATTAAAAGTGACAAAAAAGTGATTTACAGTGGTACAAAAGATTTCTATTATAAATACTTGGGAGCTTTTTCCCACTATTGTCGTCTTCCAGGTTTAAAATCTACATCGTGGTGACATCACAGGTTGCGAAATTGTTGAAATTAGTACTTCTATTCAGGAAGAATGTATTAAATTTATAAAAAGTGACAAAAAAGTGATTTACAGTGGTACAAAAGATTTCTATTATAAATACTTGGGAGCTTTTTCCCACTATTTTCGTCTTCCAGGTTTAAAATCTACATCATGGTGACGTCACAGGTTGCGAAATTGTTGAAATCAGTACTTCTATTCAGGAAGGATGCATGAAATTTTTCAAAAGTGACAAAAAAAAAGTGAATTACGATGTTAAAAAAGATTTCTATCTCAAATAAAAAGCTGTTCTCTTGATTTCTCAATTATTTGTAAAAAATCCTGAAAAAATGTATTACAATTTCTACAAAAATATTAACCAGCAAAATTGTTTTCAACAATAAGAAATGTTAAAAAAGAGCAAATCAGCTTTTTCTGAACAATCATGTGATCCTAAAGAGTAATTTCTTATTCCAGCCTTCACAAGAATAAATTACATTTTAAAACATATTAAAACAGAAACCAAGTATTTTAAATATTTCACAACTTTTCCTGCATTTTTGATCAAATAAACTAAAAAATAGCTTTGATGAGCATAAAAGATTTCATATGCATATACTGCATTCCTTCAAAAGAATTTAATTTAAAAAAATAACTGACAGATTAATTTCACGGCATTTCTAGTCAACGTCAAAACTAATAATCGCTCGATGATCCGTAACAGACAATTTTATTAACAATGACAGCCAGACCGTGGCTCTCACTGCAGGTCAACATATTCTGGTTGTCAAGGATATCCTCAGTGTTCTTATACCACAATGAAATCCTCCAGGAAATCAATTAATTCTGAGCTAAGAATAGCCGTAAACCCAGACAGTGAATTTATAGTAGCCGTTGAGAGAAT
Organism: Labeo rohita; assembly: GCF_022985175.1. Taxonomy (NCBI): domain Eukaryota; kingdom Metazoa; phylum Chordata; class Actinopteri; order Cypriniformes; family Cyprinidae; genus Labeo; species Labeo rohita. Next base: position 10,103,572 of record NC_066880.1, read on the forward strand.
CCTACTTAAAAAAGACAATATTTTCTTGGTTGCGTCCCAAAAATGTATATATCTGTAAAAGAATATTCTGTAGTTTTAATCTTAAACACCTATTAAGTTTTCTGCAATGTAACCACAAACAAGTAGCACCTCTATACGAACCATAAATCTCTCCATAACGTGTAAAAGCAATTAATTTGTCAAAACATCTGTCTGAACAGAGCAAAAAATGCAGTTGCAAAAATAAATAGGAGAACTAAAAGCCCTTGCAACACCTTTAATCCAAAAAAAAAAAATCTTGGAATGACATCAAATTTGTCCCTAATTGACATTCTCCTTAAAAGCTCTGCAACCGTAGGGGATCTGTGTGGTATTTCTCATCTCAGCAGTCTATAATCCTGTCAGACATGACATTAAGGCAGTGTCCTGTTTTTTTTTTTTTTTTTTTGTGCGCAGTTTTGAGTGTGCAAACACCCACTCAGAGCACACATAATACTGCACTCTGCAGTGCCTGAGTGAAGCCTCTGACACCAGTGAGTAATCGAGCGAGCGAAGTGAGAGGTCGAATCGGAGTGGTGCTCTAAGGTTATGCCTTGAATCCAATTAAGCCAATCAAAAAAGGAAAAGGCAGCTGCCAGGATGACTGAGAAGCACCTGTGGGAAACAGCAGGGGGGTGATGGGTAATTTTAGCAACACTTAAGGGGGGAATCATACTGTGAGGAAAAGTACACTTGAAGTGAGTGACTGCGGACGGACGAGAGCGAAAGAGATGCTCAACTCACCTGTCCAAGCTCTGAGAGCTTCCCGGAGAGCCGGAGAGGAGGAAAAGAGGTCGGAAATCCTTAATCAGCGCAGCATCGCTTTGCCTCTGGTTGAGTCTCTGAGCCAGTCGGGAGATCCTGCTCTCGGATCTGATGAGAGAAAGTCCGGTAAGCTGTGGGACAGTGTTTGATTCAGGGCACTGGAAGAGGGAAAGGGTCAAAAGTGACACCCCTGCTCTGGAGTCGCCCGGAGTGCCAGGTGTTCACCGGAGCTCTCCTCTTCACGCGCATCTCGCCGCGGTGTTGGCTGGCTAATGTGCGGTGAGAGGAGAGAGGAGAGGAGATTGAGGGGGGGAGGGAGAGAGAGAGAAAGAGAGAGGGAGGGGGAGAGAGGGGCATTCTGCAGGCGCTAGGATGAGCGACACGGAGACAACAAAAGCACACAGGCGTTTAACGCGAGATTCCACTGAGCATGCCCAGAGCACGCTGTGCGAGCGATACGGAGTGGGGGGGGAGAGGAGGACCTGTTGTTCTTTTTTCATAATCACTCCAGTTCTCTCATTCTCCCTCTTATCTGCAGAAACAGGCATCTAATCCCCAACACGACAACAAGCCGGCGTCCTGACCGTCACGAGTGGACCTGAGCTGGATCCACAGGTGATTGCTTCCCGTGTACACACATTTGCTGCTTCAAACCCTAGTGAGCTGTCTACCTACACGGTATTTTAAGACATCACAGGAGGGCTGTTGCGAAAGGTAGGCAGTGTAATTATTAAGATTATGTTTCGCCCCCTCTGGGTGCATTTTATGGCAGCTCAACCAGCCAACCAGTTTTCATTCAATTCTTGGAAAATCCACAGGTCATAACCTCCAACCACAAACACACCCTGGTCATTAAAATGATAGAAATAATCATAGAAATAATACAATATATAGATAGTTTTAATTTTGTTTTGTTTTTATATAATATAAAATATTATATAATTATTCATAATTATAAATACACTTTTACTTTTTTTGAAAATCAATTAAAAAACAATATGCTAATGGAAAACGATAGAAAATGGTTCAAACTTGACAGCAGTGTTTAATTTATGACTGTGTTCTTTACTAAAACTTATGAATATATACAGTTTCCATTTTAAATATTATAGAAAATATATATTTTAAATTTATAAAAATATTTTGCATCTCTCTCTACACACACACACACACACACACATATAATTTACAATTTACAAAATGTAATTATTTTAAATCTATTTATAATAAAAAAATATTTACAATTAAAAATTCTACTCTACATTTCTGAAAAGTAACTAAAGTAGATTAAATTAGTAAATAATTATGAATATATGCCAAGATTAAAGTATTTATGTCTTTCTTTCTTCAGTCGTGAAGAAATTATGTTTTTTGAGGAAAACACTTCAGGATTTTTCTCCATGTAATGGACTTCTATGGTGCCCCCAAATTTGAACTTCCAAAATGCAGTTTAAATGCAGCTTCAATAGCTCTAAATGATCCCAGCCGAGGAAGAAGAGTCTTATCTAGTAAAACGATTGGTTATTTTCTAAAAAAAAATGACAATTTATGTACTTTTTAAATTTTTTTACTCCTTAAACGCTCGTCTTGTCTCGTCTGCCTGAACTTTTTTTTCCGGTTCATGACAGTTAGAGTATGTCGAAATACTCCCATCTCATTTTCTCCTTTAACTTCAAAATCGTCCTAACTTTAGTCATATTTAGTCATATAAAATGTAATTTCCCAACAACAAAATTGTGGCCAGTGAAAATGCTGAGTGGCTAGTATTTTAGAAACCCACTAGCCACAGTAGCCGGTAAGCAAAAAAGTTAATTTCAAGCCCTGAATCACAGAAATAATACAATATATGAATTGTAAATATAAATATATTTCATTTCATTTTTATTTTTTAATATAAAATATTATATAATTGTACACTTTTTTTTTTTTAAATCAATAAAAAGTGAATCAAAAATGGTTAAAACTTGACAGCAGTATTCAATTTATGACTGTTCTTTACTAAAACTTGTTCAATTAAATAAATTTCAAATATTATAGAAAATAGTTTAGAAATTATAAAAAATAATATTTTGCATAAATGTATATATATATATATATATATATATATATATATATATACACACATACACACACAATTGTAATTATTATAAATCATACAAACTAAAGTGTAAACTATAAAAACTGAAAAAACTGTAAATAATTATGAATATATGCCAACATTAAAGTTCAATTTAAGTTATTTTATTTAATTATAAAAGTTAATAATACAATTTTATTTTATTTTATTGTATTATATATATATATATATATATATATATATATACACACACACATTCATTTTCTATACATTTGTACATGTATAAATAATGTACATACATATAAATTTAATCTAAAAAGGATATCTACAATATACAATATACTTAAAATATGCTCTTACTCGTAAAAAAAAAATACACGTTAACTTGAATTTTCTGTTTTACCCAAATCCGTATTCCAAATCAGCTACTTTAATATATAATTTAATTTATTTAAATAGTATAGTACAGTATCAGTATAGTATAGTACAAGTATAAATGATTAAGAACATATGCTAACATTAAACAGTTTCAATTAAATTATTTTATTAAATTCATTTTATTTTTTTAATTATATGTGTGTATATATACACACACATTCTACGTATACATTCGTATATGTATACATAATACACATATGCACATTTTATCTAAAAAGTATATCTACACTATACTTAAAAACATGCTTCTATGCTTAAAACAAAAAATAAAAAAATCCAACTATTTTGCCCAAATCAGTATTCCAAATCAGCTAATTTTATATTTAATTTATTTAAAATTATAAAAGTATATTTACAATTTAAAATTCTACTTTTAATTTCTGAAAAGCATGAATAAAAACTAAATTATAATCATTATGAATATATACCAATATTACACAGTTTCAATCAAATTATCAATTTAATTTATTCAGTTAAATAAAGTAAAATGTGACATATTATACCCTAAAATTCTTTATACAGTGGACTACCAGTAAAATTGATAAAAACCAAAAATTTGATTTGACACTCTGATCTGACCATGTTTTGTTACGTACTTTTTTAATCAAAGTTATCTGACATTATCAAGATGCATTTGTTCTGACACATACAACTATAAATAAACTATAAATTTTGAAGGTGTCTGAATAAATTTTGGTTTGACTGTAATTAATTTGTGATTAACGAGATGATTTTGTTCTGACACAGTTTAACTCTTAAATTTTTGTCATATTTTATTACCATTTTCTAAACTATAGTGAATAAACTGTGCTAATGTGAGAAATGTTAAAGGTGACTGAATAAATTTTGATTTGACTGTACTTAAAAATATGCTTCTACTCTTAAAAAAAAATGTAATTAGATTTTTCTAACTATATTTCCCAAATTAGTTACTTTTGAGGGTCCTTCAAAGCAGGTACCTATGTAGGCAGTATGCAGAGAGGCAGTTCATTAGGTTTTGGAACAGAACCAGTAAACATGAATCACAAAAGCAATCTGCTAAAAACTCAATTGTGGCTAGTTGAACTCTTTAATACAAAATGTGTCCAGAGGGCAAAATGCATAATGCTCCAACTTAATTGAGGCATATTCAGACTAGAACATGTCCTAATTTCCCCTCATTGTTGATGTTGTTATAACAATGATCAGAACATTACGGAAAAAAGGTTGTTTGTGTCTTTGTATTTGTGAAGACCCTCAGGTTTTAAAGCAATATTGAGAACGAGTGCTCAATCACTGCATGTAATGCTTTTAATCCATTAATACTGACTTAATAGCTGGAATGCTTGACTGTGTGTTTAGTGCCCTAGTGCACAAAAGCATGCCCTGATTTTTATTGTCTCCAACGGCCAATGGAAAATTACAGTTCCATTAACTAGCAGAGGATATTTCCAAGACTTTTTAGAAGTAATACGAGCTTTTAAAGATGAAATTGGAATTGGACTACAAAACACACATGCGTACTCCAAACAAAAAACATGTTTTACTGTGGGAGGATGTGCTCAGATTCATTGTAATTCTACTCCATCTATAGTCGTGACATGGTGTGAAATGGGTCCCCGGGGAAAAAAGGAATATTATACTAATATGGCTTATTATCTATCCACCTACTTGCATATTAGCGAATGCTTTAATTTCTCAGAGAATAGCTCAAGCCATTTGTTTCTCATGCAAAATGGTCACTGAACACAGAAGCGCTAATGGCAGTCCTTAACCGTAGTTGCAGATACGCTGGTGACGAATCCCCTCAGTGCAGCCGGGGTGAAGTTACCCAACCATTCCAGCTGGAGATAAAGACAAGTTTGAGGAAAGAAAAGGGGATGATTCACACGACCACATGGACTGACAGCTAAGTGACAGACAAGACACATTTTCCTGCAGTACTACACTCTCACCCACCTCTCCAATGCAACCACATAAATGCCATCCTGTGTTAATTCAAACGAAAACTTCTGAGAAAAGAAAGACACTGAAGAAATAATAAGGTGATGGAAAAAGGTGAATGGAACCGGCTACAATTTGACAACGGTATTCAGCTTAAAGATTTAGGGCTGTGTTCTTTATTAAAGCCAATGAATATATGCCAACATGAAAGACAGCTTCAATTGTTCCTTATCTAACATTAAACTTGTGACGTACAGCCACAGACACTGTAATTTATTGGGTTACTCAACTTGTCTTTCACAAACAACTTTTTGTTATTAGGTTATGCGAATTGGCAAACAAAAACAATGATCAAGTGCCTAATAAACAATGTTAATACATTTTATTTTCACTTTTAGATAAGAAACAAATTGAAATAATAAAATGCTGTCCAAAATGGCTCACTCATCAACTGTTACCTATGCATCAAATGAATCGTGTGTCAAATGAAAGAACATATGAATAACAATCAAATTTGAAGGAACACTCCACTTTTTTGGAAAACAGGCCCATTTTCCAACTCCCCTAGAGTTAAACAGTTGAGTTTTACCATTTTTTAATCCATTCAGCCGATCTTTGGGTCTGGCGGTAGCACTTTTAGCTTAGCTAAAATCATTGAATCAGAGTAGATCGTTAGCATCTCGCTCAAAATTAACCAAAGAGTTTTTATATTTTTCCTAGTCAAAACTTGACTCTTCTGTAGTTACATCATGTACTAAGACTGATAGGCTGATGTTAGGGGTGGGAGAAAAAATTGGTTCTCCAATGCATCGCGATTCTCTCTTCAACGATTCTGAATATTTAAAAATCGATTCTGAGGTTGGCTAGAGACATGGCGGGCTTCACTGCACAGAATTTGCGCTGTGAGAAGCGTCTTTCACACCGAACACGGGTTCAGCGCAGCCCTTCAGACTATTCAACTATTTTGAACTTTAAGCACGGCGTGCACGTGTGCTTTGCTCGATGCAGAAACAAACAGTCCTCACGCGCCACAATAGAAATGGGTTTCATAACGCTTTCCGCGTTCGGTGTGAAAGCCGCTAGACACGTGCGCATTGCTTTACAGTGTGTGCTTTCACCTGTCGTGTTTTACTTTAGATATGCTTTCATTAACGCCGTTTGGAATGCAGTACTATTAGATGCACGAAACTCACGCACTGATGGACTTATACGTGTGCTTTGTGTTTTTTGTTCTGAAGATCTATTGCGGCTGGGTTAAATGCATTTGCATTTTCGAATACTTTTATACTTTCACACAGTCAGTTATGTTTTCAGAGCAGGACAAAACATCTGATACATGGAAATAGATCTGTGCATTAGTGTGAATGCAGTCTGTTAAAGCTGCGATGATCCCATCAGTATATTAATCAGTAAATCAGGCTTGAAAATGAAAATAAGCTGATTTTCAAAAAATGTGGAGTGTTCCTTTAAGAGTCAAATTTACTGATGTAAATACAAAACTTTTTTGCTTTCTTGTTTTGTGAATGGTATGTTTATGATAATAAATTAGTATTATGCACTGTAAACATGATTATTAATAAAAAAATTGTTTAGATTATTGCAGTATGTTTCAGTTTTTAATCTAAAAATAACTAATCTACTAATCTAAAAATATTGAATATTATGTTCTTTTAATTTTCCAATTCAGTTTTTAATTTATTGTGTTACTTGCCATTTCTTAGTTATTATTTGTGACACTGGACCACAAAATAGCAATAGCCAAAAACACATTGTATGGGTCAGAATTATCTATTTTTCTTTTATGCCAAAAATCATTAGGATATTAAGTAAAGATCATGTTCCATGAAGATATTTTGTAAATTTACTACCATAAATATATCAAAACATAATGTTTGATTAGTAATATGCATTGCTAAGAACTTTATTTACCCTTACGACTGGGTTTGTGGTCCTGGGTCACATCTGTGAAATTTACTAGCAATTTATGAGTAAAATTGTGTATATTATTGTATAATAAAGGAGAATATATAACATAATATAGTATATTGTATTATAAAACAGGACTAATGATAATCAGTTAATCAGTCGATTATTCTGACGATTAATCGAGTAATCGGATAATTATAATAAAGTTTTTGAGGTGATTAAAATAGACCTAAACAAATACATATATAAAATAAAAGCAATGAGGCAATAATAGTTGGATCAAATAAAGTATCAAAAGCAAGTAATAATTTGGTTTTATTCAACAAAACTGTTAAAATGCATAATGTATTATAAACAATAGAACTAACGTACATTATGCATTATATCAAAGGCCTTTCGAGGGTGCCAACGGCCTGACGACTGTCTTTACACGTTACAGTGTGATCTAATCCTTGTTTAATATTAACTAAACAACATTTAATTCAAGTGTCCACTTAATCTGTAATATTTGGCATTTCTTTATGACAGAAATGCTACAGCCATTCTCATTACTTGAATATGTGAACATCAAAACGTGTAAACTCAAAGTGAGGGTTTGAGCTTTTATTTTGAAATCACAGTTGGCATATTTAGAAAGAGAATGATGTATTCTGTGTTGCCTTAGGTTTATAAATTATTTACCTTACAAATCTGATGAAATGGTGCATGTTGCATTCCCAGATGAACATTATAAACTCACAACAATATGCAGAGATGGAGTTTGAGATGCTCCACACATGTAAATGATAATTGTTTGTGTGGAGCAGCATTTACTGTGAACTGAGACGCACGTACGTAAATAATTAAAGTGCATATATTAAAACTGCTTCGCTTCAAATTCATTTAATTTAATCGTAGTTTGTGAATTCACACTAATATTGTTTTATTATAATTTAAGAATGCATTTCATGGATTCTCGTCAGTGTAATGCACCAGGTTACTTGACAAGGGCAAAATGCAATCTAGGTTTTTTTATAATTGAGAATTTGAACTGAATCGAGGAATCGTGGCAGCCCTATTATAAAATAATATTATAATCTGTTTTATATAAACAACCCACCTCACATGCCTGTATGCTGTATAAAACAGCAATTTCAAGCACAGCTAAACTTAGTAAAATATATATATACTAATGCTTAAATACTAACTCTCAACACATGCTTTCAGGAACTAAAACTGTCTCACATGCATAAGTCAGGGAATATTTACTGAAATGACATCAGATATATACACCAGGTATAAGGAGTTGGTCTCTTTAAGAGGGAACTGCGTCAAAACAGTTCAAATATAATGGCAAAAATTTAGAAGAACATTTTCCATGAGGGCAGAACAAAGCTGTTTCCATAGCTGCAGCTTAAAAGCAAAGCCCTCATCGTCTTGCATGCGAGCATTCAGGGGACACAAGCTTAATGAAAACTGACACTAATGGTACAGCGAGATACCCATGTCATCGCTATCAGTAGAAACCTGTGAAAGGGTATTAGGAAAAAATAAATAAATAAATAAAATAAAACTCAGCATCATTGTGCACCACTCAGCCCAAGGCAATCTCTGATAACAAGTAAATAAATGAATTAATTAGTGTTTCCTGAATGTTTACTGCCACTTTTTTACAGCGGTATTGCATCCCGTGGCCTACGGGAATCCCTCCGTGCAACATTACGCTTTATAAACTCAATTCCTCATGTTTGGCAGCATTGGGACAAAGAAGCAAATTTACAAAAGCAAGACAGATAACACTGTCAACATGTAGTGGCTCTGTTAAAAAGGGCTTAGTTTCTTTCTAACGTCAAGAGGAAGTTAAAAGTGATACTGGAAGGAAACAATAAGGAAACCAGGCCAACAAGTGTAGGATGACTAAAAGCACAAAAGAAAGGTGTGAAAACAGGTAGAACCAGTGATGCAAATGGAAGAAGATAAAAAAAGACAGCGTTTCTTTTCGTACCTATTGCTTGAAGGCTTTGTGAGCACTCGGAACTTCATGTGAAGTTGTAAATATCACAAAACCACTTCTAAACTCATGTCATCTCCAACCTGATCCAGTCGTCTCGCATTGCAGCTGCTTCCAGATATTTCTTACGCATGGAAAGACAAGAAACCTGCAGAAGGGGGGGTAGCGAGTAGCCAATCAGAACGCAGTATACCAAGTCACGACGGCGTGAAAGAGCAAGCGCTCTCTTCTCAGCAGGCTTTTGTGCACGGCTCCTCTCCGCAGCTCAAGGCTAAGTGTTCCATTTGCATGGCAGGCAAAACAAAGACCACGACAACAGCTCTGAGACGCACATCTCATCGGGGGTATGGGCTTGCAGGCTTGGTTTCTATTAGCATTTTGTTCAAAAACTAAAAATACTGTTTACTGGCAGTCAAAACCACAATATCATGCGCTGATTCCTCAGGCTAAACATATGTAGGATGGCGATTAGTCTTAAAACGGCTACTGCAATGAGCAGAAAAAGTGGGAAGTGGATATTAGAGCCAAAATCATGCTCTAAGAACTTGGAGAGTGAATTATCAACAGTCTGCAAGATTTTATAAATAAAAATGATGTTTGCTTGGCTTATGAGTTAAATTCCAATGAATACAATACTACTCAAATGCAAAGTTTGACCAAAAATGAACACCAAATTGAAGCCTACTGACTTCCACTTATAGACAAAGAGATACTAAGACAATTTATATTCCACAGAAGTCATACAAGTTTGGAACAACGCAAGGGTGAGTAAATTTGGGTGAACTAACTGAAGGTGCCCACTGTAGGCAACAAAACTTGAAAATACTGAGTTTAGCAAACTGTGACTGTTTTAATGACTAAATTTGTTAAGCTAAAGTATTGGCACACGATTAAGGACTCTGTGATTCAACCCTTCAGCGTATAAAAGTCAAGTGTCGTATAAAGCTTATATAAACATTAAAGAGATCTTTACGTAACCCTCCTTAACAAACTCGAGTGTTACCTCTATGTGTGGGCAACATGGATTTCTGTGTCCCAGGCTAGTGTGAGTCAGCGTCAATTTGGCTATATACCGAAACTATAATTCAGAACAATTTGTGTCAGTGAAAGTACAACTCATCCTGAGAACAACCTGGACTCTTCTTTTTCTGGCATGAAATTCGGACATCAAAAGCAACGTTTCGACTGGTAGCGTCACTTTAAAGTCTCCCCGTGTCATGAGCGGGGTACATCCATAAGTGAAAAGTAAGCCAGAGAGTGTCTCGACTGACCGAGGATAAATCATGCAGTTGACAACTGGTCCTGATGTTATCACTGGTCATAGGAAACGAATAGATGATTATGACATTCAAACTTTTATTTTTGTCAGCCATCAGCTATTTTAAAGATAAAGTCATTTTTTTCTGGCCAGACTTAATTTGTACAGTGCTCTAGTAGTAGTATTAAATTCTGTCTGTATTTACTCAATTTCATGTCTTTCAAAATCAGTACGACTTTCTTTTCTCTGTGGACCACAAAAGGAGTTCAAGATGCTGTTGTCCATACAATGAAAGTGAATGGTGACCACAGCTGTCAAACAAGATTTTTAGTGAATAATGACTTAAAGGGATAATTCTGTCATTAATTACTCACCCTCATGACGTTCCAAACCCATAAGACATTCGTTCATCGAACATGAATTATGACGTTTCTACTGAAATCCGAGAGCTTTCCAACCCTGCATAGAGAGCAATGCAAGTGACACGTTCAAAAAAGAGAAAAAAATGTTGAATGAAGTCATTTTTGTTTTCTTTGCACACAAAAAATATTCTTGTAGCTTCACAACATTTCGGTTGAACCACTGATGTCACATGGACTATTTTAACAATGTCCATACTACCTTTCTGGGCCTTGAACGTGGTAGTTGCATTGCTGTCTATGCAGGGTCAGAAAGCTCTCGGATTTCATCAAAAAATTCTTAATTTGTGAATGGGTGCCATCAGAATGAGAGTCAAAACAGCTGATAATAACATCACAATGATCTACAATTAATCCACACGACTCCAGTCCATCAGTTTTGATCTTGTGAAGCCAAAAGCTGCATCTTTGTAAAAAAAAAATAAATGTATCATTAAGACATTTATAACTTCAAACCATTGCTTCTTGCTTAAATACGAGCCCTCTATCCATAATATTGCTTTCACCGGTGAAAAAGTAATTTAGTCTGAATCAGAAGAGAAATATGCACAGATCAAGTGAAAACAGTCCAATTTTGATCTGAAAGTACAACAGTGGACAGAATTTTTTTTACTGGAAGAATCGTTAGTATGGATTATGGAATATTTATGGACTATATTTTTGGCTTGAAAGCTATGGGTCAAAGTTAAAACGCCTTAATGATGGATTTGTTTTTTACAAAAACACAGCTTTTTACATCACAAGATGTTAATTGATAGACTGAAGTATATTCAGTGTGGATTACTTGTGGATAACCGTGATTATTTTTTATCAGCTGTTTGAAATCTAAGTATGATGGCACCCATTCACTGCAGATGATCGATTGGTGAGCTCATCTACTCATCTACATTTTGGATGGCCTTGGTGAGTACATTTTCAGCAAATTTTCATTTTTGACAGACCTATTTCTTATGTGTCCTGGTGTTCTTATGAACACGCATCAAAGACTGACACAGAAGAGAAGAAACTGTTGAATTAATGCGTTATTTTTGTTTTCTTTGCGCACAAAAAGTCTTCTCATCGCTTTCTAAAATTACAGTTGAACCACTGATGTCACATGGACTATTTTAATGATGTCCTTACTACCTTTTTTGGCCTTGAACGTGATAGCTGTGTTGCGGTCTATGCAGGGTCAGAAAGCTCTCGGATTTCATCAAAAAATTCTTAATTTGTGAATGGGTGCCGTCAGAATGAGAGTCAAAACAGTCCATCAGTTTCGATCTTGTAAAGCCAAAAGCTGCATGTTTGTAAAAAAAATAAATCTATCATTAAGACATTTATAACTTCAAAACATTGCTTTTGGCTTAAATACAAGTCCTCTATCCATAATATTGCGTCTGAATCAGAAGAGCAAGCGAAAACAGTCCAAAACAGTTGTCGGTGGATGTCTGAAGTGAGAGGACAACAGGTGATGGGCATTTTTTTAATTGAAGAACCACCTTATTATGGATTATGGACTCATATTTTTGGGCTAGAAGCGACGGGTTAAAGTTAAAACGCCTTAATGATGGATTTGTTTTTTAAAAACTCACAGCTTTATTTCACAAGATGTTAACTGATGGACTAAAGTCGTGCGGATTACTTGTGGATATCCGTGATTATTTTTTATCAGCTGTTTGAACTGTCTGACGGCACCCATTCACTGCAGACGACTGATTGGCGAGCTCATCTACATCTTGGATGGCCTGAGGGTGAGTACATTTTAAGCAAATTTTCATTTTTGGCTGACCTATTCCTTTACTTTTAAGTCTGTGGCTTAGATGTTAAATATGAAATAATACAAATCATTAAATTGCAAAACAATACAGTATCTCACCAGCACACTGTTGCAGCACACATCTCTGGAATGAAAGCCAAAGGACTTGATTATGTCTTCCTGAGGCTTAAACGCGGCTTCCATTGAGTTGATCTCCATGGCAACGCTACTAGTGCCATATTTCTTAATGGATACCATGGGCTCCACTGATTCAGACTGCAGGCAGCATGGTTTCGCACCAAGGGGGAAGCATTCAGAACAGTTTCCCTTTGCAGCTATTAGACATGTGCATGCAAACACACTATTACCCAAACAAACTGACAGGTTAGGGGTTTAAAAACGTTTAAGAGGCTCTTCTGGTTGTAAAAAAAAGTATTGTTGCGCTGAGCTGTAAAAACGGAATCAAATGGAATGCCAAACACCTGTAGAGCTATTACACACTGCCAATTGCCACAGAACCAAGCACAATTTCTAAGTGTTATATTTAGAATAATTCCCCTTCACTGCAACAAAATGGATTGAAGGCTACAAACATGGTGTTATGAAGTGGTACCTTCCATTCATTGACCTTTAATGTTAACATATTCATCAGCAAATGCATTGCTTTTGCTCATGAATAAACTGCAACAGATGAATGAATAAATGCATTATCAAACAGTAAATGCTGCTGATAGTTCAATCAAATTGAGATGTCACAAAGCAAACCGTCATGAAGTTCCATCTGAGCAGGTGACCAGAACAGCCAATTATTTTCTAATAATAGCGCACATAACATTCTCGGATATTGGCTACTACTGAGTGATGGTGTCTATGCCTTAACAAACCCCCTGTGGATTCATATTGATAAAACCAATAGCCTAGAAACATGCCCCTCTGTGCATTTTGATTAGAAGAAAAATTGCACTGTGATAACGCTCATAAAAAAAACACAAAACAAACAGGTTTAAACCTCTTTTGTGATAACAAGACCTTCTGATAGCTTGGTTCTGAACATGTCCAAATCAAAAACACAGCGTTTTACTGCCTTGCATTAATTAATAAATAAATAAAGAGTTCATACCGAGCTGCGTTTCCTCAAGTGTGTCAGGTTTGCGAACAATACGACATTTGATAGTGAAATCATTAGTTCAACATCTGTTCACTGTTTTCATCTTCTCCCTGTGCATTTCCGGCAATTGCATTTTTAGTTTTAGCAGGTAAAGCATGTAAATTAAACCACTTACTTTTTATGCGTTTCGTATCTGCCAGTGACTCCAAGACTCTGTAAAAACAAATAAACAAAAAAATAGGATTTCAAACATCATTTATATTAACACTTAACCAAACCGTTACTCAAAACATTGTTTAAAAACTGTCACTTTTAGGCTTTTGCTTAAAAAGTAAATCATATGTTATACAGTTATGAACTTTTCAAAACCAATACTATACTGTATAAGTATCGAATTACCCATAAGTCAAATAAAGTCAACATGACAAAAATGCATGAAACTTAAGTGCCTGAATTACTATTCTAGAATTCCACAGCAGACAAACCGATGCGTAAAACAGATGTGTAAATGTGGCCCCTCGTTGCTTACGTAAGGTGACTTAATGATATTAACACTCTACTACGGCAAAGCCAAATAGAAATATTCAATTTTCTAATTACACCATAATCAAGGCAGACACCAAAGCACTTCTGTTACCAGAAACTGTGTCCTCACGCCTGGGAATGGCAGTCTCACTGTTGTCATAGCAACTTTCGAGAATATGTTTTGAAAATTACCTTTCCAGTAGATGTGCATATCCTTTCATCTGACATCTAACGCCATGTACAAGTGCTGAAAACTGTCCACATCGATCAGCTACCAATGCATGAAACTCACCCGAAGTAAAATGTGTCATAAGTGCTATTATGGGTGAAGTGTGCAAAAATAAATTTGTACAATGCTTGACCTGATACAGTGTACGGTACTTTGTTTTTATGTGGTCTTTGGTATTTTATGCAATTATAAACAAAGCAGGAATGTTTTTCAGAGGAGACAAGGGAAAAAAAAATTTAGATTAAAAAATAATACAAAAATAAAACAAATCTAAAATATGCTAATTGAAATAGAGAACAATGAAAAAGGAATGGAACAATAATTAAACCACTTATTTTACTTGTTAGGTCAAACTACTGTCAATGAATGGATTATTTATAAAGCAAACAACTCCACACCATTCAGTCACGACCGAATCTTAAAATGGCTAAAACATGAAACGATCTGTGAGTGAGCCGGTTTTAGGTTTGGTTAAAACAGAGCTGCTTTTTTATGTCTGCAACCATCATGACACCTGTGGGTTTGATGAATAAAAGTGTGAAAAAAAGGTGAGGATAAGAACTTCAATAGTACTAAAAATAGCTTAAAAAAAAATAAAAATAGTAGGGGCAAATAAAAGCCACATATGTGACCCTGCCAAAAACCAGCCAAAAATACACTGTATGGGTTAAAATTATTGATTTTTCTTTTATGCCAAAAATCATTAGGATATTAAGTAAAGATCATGTTCCATGAAGATAGTTTGTAAATTTTTGATTAGTAATATGCATTGCTAAGAACTTTATCTGGGTAACTTTAATGGCGATTTTCTCAATATTTAGATTTTTAGCACCCTCAGATTCCAGATTTTCAAATAGCTGTATCTTGGCCAAATATTGCTTATTTATTCAGCTTTCAGATGAAGTATGAACCCTTATTATTGGTTTTGTGGTCCAGGGTCACATTTAATGATATTACTGCATTGCTACTATTGATTTTTTTTTTTTTTCTATTGATATTTTTGGAGCAACATAAAAATGCTAAACCTTTAAAAATCTTAATCTGACTAATGTTTTAATTTCAGTAATTTTTAATAAATAGCAAATACACTCCTAAAAAATATAGTTTTTTGAGGAAAGCATTTCAGGGTTTTTCTCCATATAATGGACTGATATGGTGCCTTGATTTTGAACTTCAAAAAAGCAGTTTAAATGCGGCTTCAAACGATCCCAAATGCAGTTGTAAACAATCCCAGCTGAGAAAGAATGGCCTTATCTAGCGAAACGAACGGTTATTTTCATTAAAATAATACAATTTATATACATTTTAATCTCAAACGCTCGTCTTGTCTCTCCCTAAACTCTGTTTTTGTCCGGTTCATGACAGGTAGAGTATGTCGAAAAATTCCCATCTCATGTTCTCTCTCAACTTCAAAACCGTCCTATATTGCTTTTACATTTTTTTGTTAAGGGTGTTTGATCTTCTTTGCATGTTTACTTTGCATAGACTGGGGTGGTACTTTTGCAACCATGTAGGACGATTTTGAAGTTGAGGGAGAAAATATGATTGGAGTTTTTCGACATACCCTAACTGTCTTGAGCCAGAATACACAGAGTTCAGGCACAGCAAGACAAGGTGAGTATTTGAGATTAAAAAGTGTTTAAATTGTATTATTTTTATGAAAATAACTGATCGTTTTGCTAGATAAGACCCTTCCTTAGTGGGATCATTTACAGCCACATTTGGGATCATCTAAGGCCGCATTTAAACTGCATTTTGGAAGTTCAAACTCAGGGCACCATATCAGTCCATTATATGAAGAAAAATGCTGAAATGTTTTCCTCAAAAAATATAATTTCTTTATGACTGAAGAAATAAAGACATGAACATCTGGGATGACAAGGGGTGAGCACATTATCTGTAAATTTTTGTTCTGGAAGTTGACTTCTCCTTTAAGAACATTTTAAACATCTAAAGAACCTATAAAGAACCTTTTGTATAACGTAAACATTCCATGAAGATACTTTTTAAAGTTCCTTTATTATGGAGTGTGTTACACAGCTCTAAGTGAAAGAAAACATCTTGCAAAGTTTTAAATCTGAAAGTGCACCGTGTATAAAGTTGTTGTCTTTTAAAAAGAAATAGTAGATTCAGAACAATTTAAACGAGTCGCTGTTTCATGTTGACATCAACGTGAAACATTAGCATTTTGGCCGCCCACTTGTTGCACACGCAGACCCGGGAAAACTTGAACAGCCCCCTCCCTCAAACACAGTAGCGTATTCCTGTGGATAGCATCGTGTTGAGAAGATGCTGTGCTTTGCACTGTAAGGGTAAATCCGTTAGGGTACAGTTAGGGTATGTCGAAAAACTCCCATCTCATTTTCTCCTCCAACTTCAAAATTGTCCTACATCGCTGCAGAAGTACCTACCCAGTGTTTACAAAGTGAACATGCAAGGAAGGTCAAACGCCTTTTACAAAAAAAAGATAAAACAGCAATGTTGAAACGATTTTGAAGTTAGAGGAGAAAATGAGATGGGAGTTTTAAGACATACCCTAACTGTCTTGAACCGGAGAGTACACAGAGTACGCATGTGCCTCGCAGAACCAGACAAGACGAGCATTTGTGGTTAAAAAGTGTATAAATAATATATTTTTTTAAGAAAATGACCAATCGTTTTACTAGTTAACCCCCCTATTCCTCAGCTGGGATCGTTTAGAACCCTTTGAAGCTGCATTGAAACTGCATTTTTAACCTTCAATCCATTAAGCACCACTGTATGGGGAAAAATCCTGAAATGTTTTCCTCAAAAACCTTACATTCTTTGCGACTGAAGAAAGAAAGACATGAATATCTTGGATGACATGGGGGGTGAGTAAATGACAGGAACATTTTTTCTGAAAGTGGACAAGCAATATCTGTTCACTCACAATTGTCTAGAAATGTGTCGATGAATAGTGAATGTTTGACGTTGTTGTTACTTGGAGTTCTGATAAAGAATAGAGCAATACGTTGGTGTACAAACTGCAGTTCTTTATGAATACATTTCTGCATTGCTAACGCATATACTATTGCTGTTTGAGTGTTTAATGTAATGGTCATGGGTGTTCCGTTTCCGACCAATCACAACAGACTGGGTCATCGGACCAATCACTGCAGATTAGCATCACACAAAGGAGTGGTTTGGACAAATGATTCCTTGAGCGAATCATTTTTGAGTCGTTGAGCAAAAAAGGAAAAAATAAATGCATATTATAAGACAATGAAAGTGTTTTTTGACCTTGCATGCATGTCAGCCTGTTGCTAGGGACTCCCAAAGCCAAAATGTGAATCTTTCATAATCCATAATAGAGGCACTTTAAAAGTATATAATCATTCAATGTATTGGTTGTTACTTTTAGAATAAAAATTTCCTAATTTACTCACCCCCATGTCATCCAAGATGTTCATGTCTTTCTTTCTTCAGTTGAAAAAAATTAAGGTTTTTAAGAAAAACATTCCAGGATTTTTCTCCACACAGTGGACTTTAATGGCGGCCGACGGGTTGAAGGTCTAAGTTGCAGTTTCAATGCAGCTTAAATAGTCTCTACACGATCCCATCCAAGGTCTTATCTAGTAAAAAAAAAACGATTGGTCATTTTCTATAAAAAAAATTTATTTATATAATTTCTAACCACAAATGCTCATCTTGCACTAGCTCAACCTGACGAATTATGTAAGGCGTCAGTACCGTCCCAGTGTTTACAAAACAAACGTGCAAAGTCAAACATCAAACGTAGATGTGCAAGACAAGCATTTGTGGTTAAAAAGTATGTCAATTTTTTTTTTTTTTTTTTTGAGAAAATGACCAATCATTTCACTAGATAAGACCCTTATTCCTCATGTGGAGCTGAACTGAAACAGCAATTTGGACCTTCAACCCGCTGATCCCCATTAAAGTCCACTATATGAAGACAAATCCTGGAATGTTTTCCTCAAAAACCTTAATTTCTTTTCAACTGAAGAAAGAAAGACATGAACATCTTGGATGACATGGGGTGACTAAATTATCAGGAATGTTTTATTCTGGAAGTGAACTAATCCTTTAAGGTAAACAGCGTTCAATATACAAAAATAGTGTAAAAGTAAACTTGAAAATTATTACTCTCAACCACAGAGAGACGTTGCAACCTCATTTCAAAAGTCTGCTCACACACCACTCATACACTGGTAACCACTTTATGCATAATTTGTTCAAGGAAACCAACTCTTAAAAAGTTAATTCTCATGAAAGGAGTCCTTAATTAGCTTTAATATGAAACGGAAACAGGAACGCAAGGCAATCAGCCTTAAATAACCAAAGAAAAGAAATGAGCAATTATGAAATAATTATCTGTAGACCTGTAGAGGCTGATGTGCTTTGTGCTACTGGATGTTGAAAATACTCAGTCAATATCTGCACAAAAATAGCATCACTATGTATCACACTGACTTAAAAAGAAAAGAAAATACACTTGCTAGACTGTCCAGACAGTTCTTCTGGTTAAAATCGACAGAAGGCTCAATAGCCATGAACCTTCTTCTCTTGAACAAAGTAAAGAAAAACATTTTCACATACTGAAGTATATGATGTGACTCACGTAACTGAGATGTTCAAAACAAGCTGAATCAATTTCCATTGAGGATGACACATTTGCCACAGTGTGTGGTACACGATGTTCTATTCCAAACCCAGCAGCGTCTGTGACTGAAGTCATGCTTCCTAACAAAGCTCATAGAGTGAAGAGTCGTGAATATATCCAAGAGGGACTGAGTCCCCCATGAACGTTGCTTATCTGCTCACATAGCGTCTTGATGAGATCAGCTGGAGATGAATGACAATGATCATTACGAGTGTAATTGTGTGAAACAAACTGACATCCAATTCGCCCACACTGCCATAAACTACTCTTTCTGGCAGGTTAGATTTTTCACACATACTGTAAATGCTGAATATCTGATATATATGGTGTATAGACAACATCATGTAAACCTTGGCTAATGTACTCACACTAGAGAGAATGAGACCAACAACTTGTAGAAATAGGAGGAACTCTCAATATTAGCTGTAAGTCCCACCTTTTTGGGTCAGAATTATCTTCTTAGAGAGTACATTCAGTCTGGGTTCAAATGAAAATCCTTTATTAATTAAATGAAATCTATGCTACGCTGCATGCACAGTGGCTAACGGATCCTGAAAAAAGGAATTTTTGGTGAGCTAAAAAAAAAAGGAAAAGTTTTTATTGCAAATTTGATGTTAATAAGACACAATCTTGACAATTTAAAGATCTCAGTTTTTATTAATATTAATGTCTATATAGACCAGATTTACATTTACAGAAATATATATATATATATATATATATATACACACACACACACATATATATATATATATTTATTTTAAATATACACTATCATTCAAAAGTTTAGTTTTTAATAAGATTTAGTATATTTAAATGAAATTAATACTTTAATAATATGAATAAATTAAAAAGTAAAATTAAATTGTTCAAAAGTGACAGTAAAGATATTTATAATGTTACATTTATAATTTATAAATTTATAATTTATAACAAACAATTTAAAGATTCCAGATTTACATTTACCGCTATATATATATACACACACACACACACACATACATACATATATACACACACACACACACATATACATACATATATACACACACACACACATATACATATATACACACACACACACACACACACATACATACATATATACACACACACACACACACATACATACATATACACACACACACACACACATATACATACATATATACACACACACACACATATACATATATATATATATATATATATATATACACATACATACACACACACACACACATACATACATACATACACACACACACATATATATATATATTTTTTTTTAATTTTAAATATACACTATCATTAAAAGTTTTGGGTTCAATAAGATTTACTATATTTTAATGAAATTAATACTTTAATAATATTAATAAGTTAATACATTAAATTAAATTGTTCAAAAAGTGACAGTTAAGACATTTACAATGTTACAAAAGATTTCTATTTCAATTAAATGCGGCTCTTTTTAACTTTGTTCATGAAAATGTTAATATTTTGGTGGAAATAAAAGAAAAAAAAAAATTTATAAATCATGACAGTTTCCACAAAGAACATTAAACAGCACAATGGTTAATCCATTCAATGAATTGGGTATAGAAGCTGATATCCAGTCAAGCGAAAAGTGTAAAGTGCAAGACACAAATTTTGAAACAAATTTGCAAGCAATGAGGTCAGTTACTTTACCGAGTCAGTTGACTTGATGTAAACAGACTTTCGTCATACTCAGCAAGGCCATGTTTTTGAATTGAACATTAAGATCAAACAAAATCCAGCAAAAATAAGAGTGCAGTCTTAAACCGCGTGAAAATGTGAACACAGCAAAATGTCTTGAGAGCTGCAAATGCCAGCCGACCAGCACTTTGAGCTTAGCGGCTTTGAGATTTCTAATCGAGAGAATTGCTATTGACAGCTTGTTGATTTTGGTGAAATGTCACACTCAGGAAGCTCTGTCGGGAACACGACACAGGGCTGCTCTTGTCTGCGCCTGCTTTTTAATGTCAGTGGACCTTCTGGGCTAATACAACAGTTCAGGGCCGACAGCTGTCAATCTGTGGGAGTAAAAGGAGCCTGGAAGAGCAGTAATTGCTTTAAAACACGAACAGAGACCTAGACAATGCACTGATAAAGTCTTTCTGTCTGTGATGCAGAACACTGCTCTACTAAAAGTTTCGTCGCATGACTCCGACAGGTCTGAAGATTGAACACAACCTAAAAGCAAACAGCACCAAACAGAGTTCATTCATTCATATAATGTGTTAAAGTGAGGCATCAAGCTATAAACCAGGTGTCTGAAAGCTCATACTAAAACTGACACCTCCACACAGCAGAAAAACGGGTCGCAGCTGTGCATACGGTGGACAGATAAATGCTGGGAGCAAACACTCTCACATCAGAATCTAACACACTGGCAGACAGGAAACGGAAGCATTCACCATCCCGAAATATCTGCTTGGATGGACAGACATCTGGTCTTGTGAGCTTACTAGTGAAGACTTACAGATAGATGGCTTTTACCATTTCCCTTTATAAACACGTCAAATAAAAACCACAGCAATTCTTTTCACAATACCGAACAATCCTGCTTCTGCCATGGAAGCATGTGCTAAATCTCTCTCCACTGCTGCATCACAGTTGATTTTCACTGAAGCACCAAGAATGTGTTAACCTGTGATGGGGAAGATAATCTAAAACTGTGGCTATAAGTTACAATAAAGCTACTGTTTTATATATTCTGCATATTATAGTTTCATACATTTTATATATTATATAAAGTATATATATTGGGTTCAGTAAGACTGTATGAATTTTCTTGAAAGAAATCAATCATTTTATTCATTCAGATCCATATTATATATATATACACATATATATATATATATATATCAGAGGTTGCGCTAGACTTTGTCCAAAATTGTCCGTCAAATTCTGTCCATTTAAGTAGGAAATTCAAGCAATAAATACCATTTT
The DNA here is from genome assembly GCF_022985175.1 of Labeo rohita. Classification (NCBI taxonomy): domain Eukaryota; kingdom Metazoa; phylum Chordata; class Actinopteri; order Cypriniformes; family Cyprinidae; genus Labeo; species Labeo rohita. The sequence continues at coordinate 10,125,598 of NC_066880.1, forward strand.
GCCGCTCTTTAATATATATATAAATAAATTATATTATATACAAACACTACCAGTCAAACATTTTTGAACAGTAAGATTTTTTGTTTTTTAAAGAAGTAAATTATGCTCACCATGTCTGCATTTATTTGATCAAAAAAACAGCAAAATCAGTAATATTGTAAAAAAAAAAAAAAAAAAAAAAAAAAAAAAAAAAAAAAATACTATTTAAAATAACTGCTTTCTTTTTTAATATATATTTTTAAGTGTAATTTATTCCTGAGTTTTTTTTTGTTTTGTTTCATTTTTTTTTTTTTTGAGGATTCTTTGATGAATAGAAAGATCCAAAGATCAGCATTAATCTGAAAAGTAAAACTTTTGGTCAGTATAATTTATTTATTTATTTATTGGGAAAGAAATTAGAGAAATTAATACTTTTATTTAGCAAATGTTTTTGGAGCTGCAAATCAGAATATTAGAATGATTTCTGAAGGACCGTGTGACTGGAGTAATGGTATTAAAAAATTTGCTTATATATATATATATATATATATATATATATATATATATATATATATATATATATATGAGGTACATTAAAGGGAAGTTGAAAATAATTAAAAATAATACCTTTTTTCACATTTCACGCTTACATTTGAGTGCTTAATACATGATGTGTCAGTAACCCTGTTTTTTATCAACATCAAAATTTGATTTTAAAATATTAAAACATTCATTTTCATTATCCACTATGGCCACGTACACACTGCGAGTTTCAGGAGTGACAACCGCATTTAAATGCAGGAGTGAGTCACGTAAATTATCGTTCTATGTGTGTATGGAACAGCAGTCCCTCCTGCATTTGTAACTATAGCAACATTTTGGCATCTTGCGGGAGAAAGAATTAAACAGTTTGGTATCTGCCATTTTTTCTCTAAGGACTCATTTTTGTACATTGATTTTAACTAAACTACCGCTGACAGACGTGCTGTGTTTTATTTATTAGGGAGGCTGCTTTAGAGAGTGCTGTCTTGCAGTATTGCCATGTCCTCATATTTACAAGCGCTTTTAGGCATGTTGTTTAGTCTTAGCTCATAAAGCTAGGCACTTCATGTTGTTAACAAAGTGGTCTGTTGTGGATAGGAGATATATGATTTTTTTTCATAAAGCATTTGGGTCTTTTAGTGTTTTTTGTGCTTGTCCTTGTTTGCTGGGTTTTTTTATGAAGATCTGGCAACACTGACACTTTACCACAATACTCGTGAGTGCAGCTAGCTCGTGTTAAAATGTGCTGAGGTTAAAGAGGTCATCAGATGCAAAGTTCACTTTTACATGTTGTTTGAACATTAATGTGTGTTGGCAGTGTATGTACAAATCTACCCTATAATGATAAAAATCCATGCAGTGGTTTTTAATTAATCTGTAAAAATAATATCCCCTTTTTCAAATCGAGCCATTCTGCCATCACACCGACAGAGGCCGCTCCCATGATAGTTGATTGACATGAGCGTCTTACCTCAGACCCGGTTTACTCCCAACACTGAAGATGCAGTGGATTACGTTTGTTTGTGAATGGAATGCGCCTCCCGATCTACATATATCTGTCTATGTTCGTGCAAATCAATCATGATCCAGCTCCACTTACAGCAGAAGTGAGTATAAGGGTTTTTTTTATGAATCTTTGCAATCACCTTTCCTTGCTAGTTAGCAAGTTTAGCGGCTAAATGCCGCTAAAGTAAACAGGCTCGTCACTCCACAGAGTGAAAAGAGGGGCGGGGCGAGCAGAGCTCATTAACATTTAAAGCAACCTCGACCAGAATAGGATGATTTTTAGAGAGATGATTTTGTCAAGGTAAAAAGGGTGTTGTTTTACAGTACCATTGAGAATTTTTAACCAAAGTATATTATAGACTTTTCATTAAGACCCTAAAGAATCAGAATCAACTGGGAAATGGGCATCCGATGACCCCTTTAAGACTTCTTTCACTGTTATTTTCTTACCTCTCACATACAGACAAAGACACATTTCTGATGTGCATTTAAATACATCATTAACAACTAATTGTTCAGTTCGGTTCTGTACACACTGCGTAGAATTACCTGTATTTTTCAGGAGTTAATGCGGTTGTCAAATGTGGTTGTCACTCCCGTGTTTTAGCGAATTGTGTGGCCTTTTTTTACCTTCATCACTGTTTTATTTAAAATTGTTTTGTGTTGTCACATTAATTTAAAGCACAAACACTCCCTGTAGTCTCTTAATTAATATAAGCTGAAAGAGCTGCATGTATGATAATTATAAAATAATGCTGTGCTGAATAATGCTAGACTGAATTTAAAGTGTAACACTGCAGGATGTGTCAACCATTTGCATATGGAACATAAAGTACATAAAGTTAATTAATATGTTAATGATTCAGATCATTTTCTCACCACATTAAAAGTGATTTCACACTTGCATAAGAGCTTGTTGCAAAACATGCTTCACTTATTGAAGCTTCAGTCTGATAAGCCAAGAACTGGTGGTAATCGTCGTAAAGGGAGCGCTCATGTTTCTCAGACCAGGCCGGTGCGTTCCCGCATGACAGCACCCTAATGAATAATGAAACGGCACAATTTGCTAATGTGTTGCTGAACGCCTGCGCCGTATGAAAGCCGGTTGTCACCTAGACATATAAAATGGTTGCGCAGGCCATGAATTTCAGCAGTCACTTAATATTGCTGCCACAAGGGCTGGAAGCTGCCAGGACCGGGCTGCCAGGGGCATCACCACAGCCCCCTCTTCCTCCCAGACCAGAAGTGAGATCTGGGCTATGAATGCTAGCATTGCTCCCCTAATTGGGCCTGGGAGAGGTTTAACAACCATGCTACAGTTTACTCTACTGACAAATAGAAAAATAAAGGCCTTGTTCAAATTAGCACAGTGAAGTGAGAAGTTCTAGAAGCCCTTGACTGTCTTGGCTGTCAGCTCCGAGCTTGCCTAGCCTAATCTACAGAAAGAGGTTATTTGAGTTCAGTTCAAGCTGTTCGCTTCATTCATTACGTCCAGAGCTGAAAACAGACTTCGGTTTCGGCCGAGTACGATCTTTTAAGCTGGGTCAAGAAGCAGAAGACTCTTGGCGGAGTTCAGAGGGCAGATTAGATAAACCAGGCGTCCATAATGGTCCTTCGGCTGCTAAGCAATTAGCATTTAAATGCCCTGCCGTCCACTATGCATCTTGACTGAGCCCTATATAAATTAGTCAAAGTGAATTATTGATTACAGTAATTTGAGGTCATACACCTCCGGCTTCCTCACGGGCTGCAATTATAGCTGTGCTCACGCTAACTAATTTGTCCAATTAGCGTGCTACCAAACACCGTGCAGTTTCCTTGAAATATATTGAGTTATTTTTTTTCTAAATGTGTCATGAAAGACATTTACATTTATTCATGTAGCGAATGTTTTTATCCAACTTGACTTGCAAATGAGGAATGCTAGGACACAAAAGATTTCCTCTTGCCATTTCCTGTTGGCTCATTTATGATTTGTTTGGGGACAAATAGCTTTGACTGGCTCAGTACAGTGACATCACTAATAGTTACCACCAGGGGAGTGACTAGCTTGAAGTGGCTTACTTTTGCTTGCATAGTAAACCCAAAACAACAAAATAGCATGCCTACTGGAAGGGGGGGTTTCGAGTGGTTCAAACGACCCACCCCATACTGCCAAATGTCCAGAATTTAAAAATTTTAAAGTCATAAAAAAAGTATGAAATACCTTATTTAGTAAAAGAAAAGAAAGAATTATATTTTTAAGTGGTCTTAAATTTGGGTTAGGAAAGACAAGAATCACGTTATGGATAAAAGCGCTAGTCATTTGAAGCATGCCACACGGACCATTTATCCGCTCGGATCACAACAAACAGCAGCAGAGCGTAAGTTTACTAGAGCAGATCCAGAATGAAGTGCTTGAATTCGGTGAAGAACACAATGACTCAGCGATTTAAACAGATGAAACAGTGCTGACAAACAGAAGAAACACGGTGCACGATACAGTCAGAATCATTTACCATAGATTTACTTTACTGTAACACTGACTGCACTATGGTATTGCAACAGAAATGTGGGATATATCGAATTGTATTATCTTATTAATGTAAACATGTATTAAATGTATTAAAGGAGAAATGGAATATAATTACAGTATTTTGTGATTGATCTATAGCGTTTGTACATTTATGCTAACACCACTGTTCTTCATACAAACACCTAAACCATGTAGTTAATTTTTATACCATGGTATTGAGGTGCTATAGGCCTATGTTTGTGTTTTTACTGGTTATTATGTATGCTACTATGGAAGCCTGAGGGTAAATTTTAATAACTCAAACAGTCAGAACAATTAAATTTCACCATCTAAAAATGAGGTTGTTACAATTTTTACAGATGTTACTGTTTTTGATAATGAGCATTATCTGAGCTGTATAGCATGATATCGGATTAATATATTACTAGACATTGCTCTATCCCGCCCATTCCATATTAATTCTATTTCTACAGGTCTAAAAAAAGTTGTTTTTTTTTAAAACTTCAAAAAAATTGTTATGCTGATATAATTGTATGAATCAAGTTTATTGTTAAACTAGAAAAGGATGCATAATAGAAGCAATTTCATTGCCACTTTTGATCACCAATGTACCTTTTACTATATAAGATCTATACTTCATGGTATTACATGAATTATATATATATATATATATATACACACACATATACATATGGGGAGGTATTTGAGGTACATTAAAGGGAAGTTGATGTGAAAAATTTCATGCTTACATTTGGGTGCTTTTTTACCACTGAAAATCAGTGATTTTTGTCACAGTTTTTAGTGATTTTTTCCACTTTTTCTTGAAAAACTAAGCATGTGACCCGCTGTTCTTGGTTCCATTGAAGATTCTGTACAATTTTTAGATCATGGTGAACTACATTATCATCCGATTTTACACAAACTTGTAGATTTCTGTTAGCTTGAATGCATAAATTTGCTGATTTTGAGGTACTTAAAAGGGATGTTGACGTGAAAATAATACTTTTTTTCCACATTTTATGCTTACATTTGGATGCTTGTTTTTACCATGGTACGGTAGAGTCTAAAACTCTCTATTTTTGTCGCGTAAATCTGCAAATAACAGTTTCTTTTAATATTCAAAATGACAAAAAGGTGGAAAAAGACCATATATAAACTTCTACACTATTGAAAAACCAAACATGTTCTAGGTTCCATTGAAGTTTTGGATGATTCTTAAATCATGGTGGATTACATTATCATCCCATTTTACACAAACTTGTCAGCTCGAATGCAATTTTGAATGCATATATTTGTTACACTGATATAAATTATATAAATTAAATTTATTGTTAAACTGACACTTTTGAACCCCAGTGTACTTTTACTATATAAGATCTATACTTCATGGCATTACATGAATAATTCATGGAAAACACTGAAATATTTGGCAAATGCACATCTTGTAATTCTCCTCTTCATAACTTAGTAAGATGCCCTGGCATTTTCTTTTCCGTCTTAATGTGCTGCTAAATTGATTCCACCCACACAAACAAGACATTCATAAACATCTGAAATCAGAGATTCAAACTAGGCTGCTGCACATTGTTATCCAAACTGTTACAACGTCTGGGTGCAACACGGCTTTGAAATTGTTCTGGAACGTCTTCTACCCACGCTCATCACCTTCGGCTAGACAGCAGCTCCGGCATGGCAGAGAGAGGGCAAGCTTGCCCCCTTATGGTCTCTTAATGAAGTAAACTTTCATATAAGGCAACCACACTTAAACCTGTAGAAAGCAAGTCTGTCGAAGTAGACCACCGCACCCCGTCCAAATGAAAAGAAAATAGCCCTCCCCCGTTAGACAGCAGGCAAGCTCTCTTTTTGGCGGCGCTTGACTAAGTGGACTCTGTAATGAGTCTGGCCGCCTGATTAGAGTGATAGACACGAAGGAATCCGGCAGGCGCTGCCAGAGACCGCCACAACGTGGAGGAGGAGGGGAGACAGGACAGGACGTCTGAGAGAAGTCTGGAGGTAAACATCCCAGAAAAGTCCTAGCAGGAATGTAGACCTTACGCTGGAGCGCAGGAACTAGGGGCACCAGAAGGAGGGGTTGGAAAGCAGTGAGTTAGCTCATAATACGCTAACCTTGAAGACAGAGTTTTTCTGAAAAGAAACTCTGCAGGAGATTCTCCATACAATGCAAGAAATAATAGCTGGTGAAAGTTTCTTAGAACAGGCTTTGCTATTATCAATCAACACTAATTGAAATCCATTCCGCAATCATGTGAAGATGCTTGTGGAGATGCTATTCCAGCATGAATGAAGGCTCAAGTGGTTGTTCTGTAACAATCAGAAGATCTATTTTTCAAAGAGGTTCTTCTGCCTGAAGATTTCGAGATGAATACCCAATGACGCAGTAATACATAAGATGTAACAATTCCTGGGAGCCAGCTTTTGGAAAGACTGGTTTTTAAAGCTTAAAGCATTGTACACTTTAAGCACCTTGAGCTGAAAGACTCGACCCTCAGACCAGCACTAACCAAGCACCATGGTAACACATTTAAGCAAGGGCAATAAACCACTGCATTGGTCTGTAGCATCCAACATATCTTTTGTCAGATTTTTCTCTGCAATATGCAGTGAGGTTTAAAGTCTGAGAGCACATTGGAAAGCTGGGATTTAGACTTAGACCCAGATATTAAGACTTGTATAGCTTAATATAGCATAAATTATGGCTCTTACTGAAGAAAACCCATAAAAGATTTACATTATTTAAAAAATCCACATCGTTTTAAACATATTTTGCACTATGGGGGGCCGCCATTATTTCAATGACATGAAATGGTTGCACTCTGTGAGCTACTGGCATTACCTGTTGCTATTTGTACCTCAATACAACTCAGAAAATAAACCACAGATACTACATTGTGCAGCTTTTGGTTGTGATATTCAGTTGAAGAGCAATAGAGAAGCAATGTAAGACTTCACTGCTTTCCTAGCAATAAGAAGAGGAGAAAAGAATGGGATGAATAAAACTTCCTAAAGACCCACGTCTTTGTTCTCTCCACTTTAGCCCTAATGCCTTTGAGGGTTTAAGCAGACCACAGCTAATGAAAGAGCTTACGAATGGCAGAGACAAGAAACGCTAGATGCCATCTTGACAGGATGTAAACATGATGCGTGTCATGACGCCGCATTCACTGAAGGACTTTCTCAGAGTGGATTTCACTCGAAATCAGCGGACGTTTAGACTCCTTGTAGTGGAAAATCAATGGTATGGTATTTGGTTCAAGCATACACTTATATCCATCACCATCTGTAAGCTTTTTCAATAGCTGTGGTCATTGTATCAGTATTTTATTTTCCAAATTGTGTTGTGGCAAAAATAGCAACAGGTAGCGGCAGTAGCTCACCAAGTGCAACCATTTCACAACATCGAAATAATGGTGCCCCAGATAGACAAAAATATGTATAAAACGATGTGGATTTTTAAAATAACATAAATCTTTCATGGGTTTTCTACCACATATTTCAGTAAGAGACATTACTTATGTTCTATATTAAGCCATAAAAGTCTTAATACCTGGTGTTCCCTTTATCTTTTTTTTTTTTTTTCAAGATTTTAAAGAATTTCATGGAAGCCTGTTTTCACCACTAAATAAAAAAACAAAAAAGGAAATTACGACTTTTTATCTCACAATTCTCTTTTTCTCACAAAAATGACTTTTTTCAGATTTGTGAGATATAAACTCAAAATTGTGACTTTATAACATGCAGTTGTGAATTATGACAGTAAGTCAGAATTGTGAAATATAAACTCGCAATTCTGAGAGCATATCAGCCTTTTTTCCCCCTTCGAATTGGACTTTATAACTCGCAACTGCAAGTTTACATCTCACAATTCTGAAAAAAAAAAAAAAATCAACATTTTTTCTCAGAAACGCATGACATGAACTCGCAGTTGCAAGGAAGTCGCAGTTGTGTTATAAAGTTGCAATTCTGACTTTATAACACAATTGCAAGTGAACAACACAATTCTGAGAAAAAAGTCAGAACTGTGAGTTTATATCACAATACTGACTTTATAACTCACAGCTGAGTTTATATCTAATAATTCTGAGGGGGAAAACGCCAGAACTGTGAGTTTGTATCTTGCAGTTCTGAGAAAAAAAGTCAGAGATGTTGAATGTGTGAGATGAAAAGTCACAATAACCTTTTTTTAAAATTATTTTTTAATCGGGGCAGAAATGGGCTTCTATAGAATTAAAAACCAAAAAAACACTAATGGCAAAAATAATTGGAAATAGGGATGTAATGATATTATCAGTATCATAATTATCATATTTATCTATTTACTTCAAAATAAAAGCTTAAAAGTGCAGCATGAATTGCTGACAGCTAGCAGTTTAAACAGGTAACATTACTGCAGTCCAAATTCAAAATATCTTTTTCAAGTGTAGTAAATAGTAAAGAAGTATTTGGAATTTCCCTACTGTAGTGTAAAGGAAAAATAATATACCTATGAAATGTTCATTTTCATTTATTTTGCAGTGCAAATGTTTTACAATATATGGCTATTATATTCATTTGTTTGGCTTCCTAAAAAACCAGTGTGAATGTAAATTAGACTGAGACAGTATATCACAAATAAAAAGAGGGTTGCGTCCCCTTTAAAGTTCAGGTCAAGTCAATTCACTGACTTTTTTCTGACTCAAGTTTTCTTAGTTAAGAACATAGGTTGGTAGTTGGTAGTAGTTAAGAACACTCTTATTTTGAACTCACAAAGTGCATTAGATAGAATAATTTAACTTATAAATAAAAAAATAAAAAAATAAATATAAATTATATATATATCCAATTCTTAATTTGTCTAATGCTTTTAAAATATTGCAGTAAATATCACATCGTGGACCTCATATTGCGATATTATCGTACCGTGAGAGTTTATGCAGTTCGCCTGTGAATTGGTTTAATTATGCTGGATATCTAATATTCTCAATAACTGATTTGTATAGTTGTTTTTCTTACGGTTTCGACACAGATACGCACTTACGCGTCAATTCAGACTTTCCTACATCAGAACACCATCCTTGCACAATGACACAAACCCTCTAGCCTTCTGAATTTCATGGCCATTGGTGCTAGAGAGTGATTGACATAACCTGGCAACATAATTACACAAAGAGTGCTGCAGACGGCCTTCCAGACTCCGCTTTCAGGTACATTTCGATTTTAAAGGCTTTACTATTCACCATAACAAAGGAGCTCTCCACTGACATTTTCCATGCAGTCATGCCTGAGCTGTGAGCAGGGAAAAATTCTGGAATATCTGTGTAACTGTGTTTTCTCCTGCCATGGGGCTATAAAGTTTGACAACTCATCCAGAAGCATTCTGGGAATGAAAAAACGGAACTTGGGTTGTAGACTGGACACACACTATTTTTTTATTTTTTTATTTTTTTAACGTACACATCACTTCTCAGAAATCCTTCTCGTTGGAAATGGCCCAAGGATTCAAATGCACCGCTTTATCACACCACACTCTCATTTGACAAGGTGTAAAAAACACCTGGGTGACATGAAATTCTGCCTGTGGTATGAACACAGAACAAACTCGAACTCTAGTCTATCATATTTTTGGTCAGAGAACAATTCCAGTGGAACAATTGTTAGGAAATTATAGGAGAGCTAGGAATGTATGAATAATAAAGATTTTTTTGCTAGACTAGTAGGAAATCATCTCCAGCTGGACTGTAAATTCCCACTCAATCTTTATAACGTATGCAGATTATCAATGGGCCTTGAGCCCTATTATTTTGTTAGCCTGTCTGGAGGGAACGAAACTAAAATGAAAGTACTGTCATTATTTACTCACCCTCGTACCGTTCCAAACCCACAAAGACAAAAAGAGATTTTTCTTTTTGTTATGTCTTTAAACAACTCTTGCCATACAGTTTCTATGTCTTTCAAAATCAGACCATTAAAGTATAAGCATAGGTTTGGAAACACAATCGATGGGTGAAATATTCCTTTAACGCTCTCATGGACATGTACGCTCAAGCAAACCTCTGTGCATGTTTTGCTTTCAGCTCTGAGGGATCAACGTCTTTAAAACATACATGCATCAATAGAGTTTTTATGTGATGTTTACTGTCTAACTAACAGGAAAAAGGCATGAGATAAACATTTTGATCGAAAGTAATTAGTATCATAGACTGTCTTGTATGGGTGATGTTTGTCACTGCATTAATGAGTAATTTTATAAGCAGTTTTGCTTCTATAAATATGCAAAAAAGATCTGCTGGAATTTGACATTTTGAATGTTTTTCTGAGACCTCGTTGCGGTTGTCATGAGTGATGAAATACGACAGTGGCAACAATGTTCTTTCCCGTGCACAGCTCGCAGACACGCACTGTATTTACCCCAGTGAAATAAAAAAAAAAGAAAATCGACTGACAAATGATTCACTCTTGGGTTATGAAAACAAAAACTTATGTCAAGATTTATTACAACCACAGACTCTCCGTATTTTATAGTTTTATGTTTTGAACTGCTTTCACTTGTAAGTTTGATCTGTGCATATTTCTCTCCTGATTCAGACAAAATGGCTTTTTGACTGTAGAAAGCGATATTATGGATAGAGGACTTTATTTATGTATTTTAGCCAAAAAAGTTGAAAATGTCTCGATAGATCACATTAATGCACAATTTTTTGACGTTAATTGATGGGCTGGAGTTGTGTTAATTATTTGTTCAGCTGTTTGAACTCTCATTCTGACGGCACCCATTCACTGCAGAGGATCCATTGGTGAGCAAGTGTAATGCTAAACTTCTCCACACTCATTTACATCTTGGATGATCTGAGGATATGTAAATTTTCAGCAAACTTTCATTTTTGGCTAAACTATTTCTTTAATATGTGCCCTGACAAAATCTTAACCATTGTGATTAACAGTGTTGGGGTAACGCATTACAAGTAACGTGAGTTACGTAATCAGATTGCTTTTTTTCAAGTAACTAATAAAGTAACGCATTACTTTTTAATTTACAAGAAAATATGTAGAGAAATTAGGAGTGAGATGTTACTTCAGTTCTAGAATAAATGTGAACATGCATTAATTCATCTCACTCAAAAAAAAAAAAAAAAAAAAAAAAAAAACAGATTTAGTTTCCCTCAAAATTAATAAAAACAATTAAATGCAACTCAGAATATGACACAAACCTGCAATAATTAAATATGTTAAATAAAACATATATCCTTTATGTATTTTATCCTTATTTATTAACCAGTGTCTTTGCTGCTGACCTTCGATGATCCAATTCAACCATATTAATAAGCAAAAGTTACTTAAGATAAACTAACATTTATTTTTTGGTTATTTTTGCTTATTTATTTAAAAAATGTACTTTATTGCTGAAGAATGTTGAACTTCTGCGTTCTACTGTACAGACGTGAATTTAATTTTCCTTCAGCCTGAGGCTTTTGGTGTGAAAGGGCTTTTACATTTGACAAAAATATAACTTTTTACATTAAAACAAGCAAGCACGCCCTGCCCAGATTTAAAAAGTAACGCACAAGTAACGAAACACATTACTTTCCATAAAAAGTAACTAAGTAAAGTTACTTTTTTAGGGAGTAACGCAAAATTGTGATGCATTACTTTTAAAAATAACTTTCCCCAACATTGGTGATTAAAGGAGAAGTCCACTTCCAGAACAAAAATTTACATATAATGTACTCACCCCCTTGTCATCCAAGTGTTCATGTCTTTCTTTCTTCAGTCAAAAAAAAAAAAATGTTTTGAGGAAAACATTTCAGGATTTTACTCCATATAGTGGACTTCTATGGTGCCCCAAGTTTAAACTTCCAAAATGTACTTTAAACGCGGCTTCAAACGATCGCCAAAAAAAAAACGACAGTTAGGGTATTTCGAAAAACTCTCATTTTCTCCCTCAACTACAAAATTATCCTATTTCACAGTTTTACCTTTTTTGTTAAGGGTGTTTGATGATCTTTGCATGTTTACTTTGCAAAGACTGAGTCAGTAAATGATTTTTGAAGTTGAGGGAGAAAATACGATCAGAGTTTTTCGACATACCCTAACTGTCCTGAACCAGAATACACAGAGTTCAGGGAGAGCGAGACAAGACGAGCATTTGAGATTAAAAAGTATATAAATTATATATTTTTTAATGAAAATAACCAATCGTTTTGCTAGATAAGACCCTTCTTCCTCGGTTAGGATCGTTTACAGCTGCATTTGGGCTCGTGTGAAGCCGCATTTAAACTGCATTTTGGAAGTTCAAACTCAGGGCACCATAGAAATCCACTATATGGAGAAAAATCCTGAAATGTTTTCCTCAAAAAACATAATTTCTTAACGACTGAAGAAAGAAAGACATGAACATCTTGGATGACAAGAGGGTGAGTACATGATCTATAAATTTTTGTTCTGGAAGTTGACTTCTCCTTTAAGCTCAATTATATAAATACTATTTGTAAAAACAATCTTGAAACCAATTACACAGACTGGAGCATACAAATAATATCAGTGGTAGGCCTATATTATTTTGCCAGCACTTGTTTAATGACATCTCCTGAGATCTAAATGAACTCGTTAAGGAAGAGACACGAGCCAAACTAACCACGCTAGAAAATAATCACAATCAATTTTCTTTTCAAGAACAGACCAATTACTGGACGTCTGCTTTCCACTGAACAATTCACAAACAAGCATTAAAAATATCATATTATGCAATTCAAAGATTCTTTACGTTACATCTGCACAGTGCATGCTACACTTTTAAAAAGTTACATAATCTGACTTTAAAACACTTGAAGATTCCAACTTCATTCATTCATCACTATGGAAACGACGGTGACTGTAGCAGAATGAAACCTGAACGGATGGGTGCAGCGTATGTGTGTGTGTCATCTGTCCAACTGAACCATATCAGGTTCCTTCACTGGTCCCTGATGACAGATTCCTGCGGTGCTCTGGCTAGCACAGCTAGACATTATTTTCACACTATAAGCTTGCATTTACTCATACCATCTGCTCTGATGCCTTCACAGTATTTCCAAAAAACATATTGATATTAAACATCGTTGACTTGCAATAGGATCCGATACTTCGCAATATTATACACAGTGTTAATTTTTTAACTGCACTATGAACTGCATGATTACTTCATGAGACACACTATTTCTGGATGCTTTGTATTTATATTGGATAGAACAGTATGGACCAATTTCGAGTAGACGTCACAGTTACATCACTCGTGCATAGTGGTTGCAGAAAAACACTGGTAACAAGTGGAGAGAAACGGGAAAATCCACAAAATAAGAGATAAAATGTATAGTTGTGCCTTTGGATGTCAGAATCGGAATGCAAATCATTTATTTTAAATACGGTCATCAAAACCGCCATTTGAAGCTAAACGCAGATGTTCAAACAGACAGACTATGGGTGAAACCCGCTATGATTAATCTACTTTTATATAACAAAATATATAAACTCAAAAGAGAGAATGGCGAGTTTATTTTTCTTATCAGAATAGTGATATATAATCTCGGAATTGCGAGAATAAAGTCAGAATTTTGAAATATAAACTCAAATTTACCTTTTTATTATTTATTCTATACTGTCATTTTCTGCAACCACAAAAAAAGTTATCACTCTTTACAAACAGTAAATTGGTCTATTGGGAGGTAATTAAGTAAAAGCAGCGATGCTACAAGCTTACATTTTTTACTACAAGTTACAAGCTACTTTTCCCAAAAAGTAGGGATGTTTTGCGCAAAAACGCAGCGTCACTGGTTTTCGTGGTAGGTTGTGACAAATACCCCACTTGATGCAAAGTTGAATTACCTTGGCCTTTTTGCCCCATGCATGTGCTCAAGAGCGCTCCCTATAGCATCTAGAAGAACGGTACATAAGATTCACTGTAGTGAATCATTTGAAAGATTCATGAATATGAACATATTAAAAAAAAAACTTGTATATACACACTGCCGTTCAAAAGTTTAGGATCAGTATGATCTTTTCTTCTCATCATGGCTATGTTTATTTTTGTTAAAAATACAGAAAAAAACTGTAATATTGTGAAATATTATTGCAATTTAGAATAGTGGTTTTCTATTTTAATATATTTTAAAATAGAATTTATTCCTGTGATGCAAAGCTGAATTTTCAGCATCATTACTCCAGTCTTCAATGTCACATGATCCTTCAGAAATCATTCTAATATGCTTATTTATTATCAATTTAAAAACAGTTGTTTTTTTTTCTGGAACTTGTGATTTTTTTCAGGATTCCTTGATGAATAAAACGTTAAAAAAAGCAGATTTTATTTAAAATAGAAATATTTTGTAACAATATACAGTACACTACCGTTCAAAGTTTGGGGTCAGTAATTTTTTTCTCTTTTTTTCTTTCTTTTTTTGAAAGAAATAAATAGTTTTATTTAGCAAGGATGTCTTAAATAAGTAAAAACTTATATTGTTAGAAAAGATTTCGATTTTGAATAAATGCTGTTCTTTTTAACTATTTGATCATTAAATAATCCTGAAAAAATATCACAGATTTCAAAAAATATTAAGCAGCACAACTGTGTTGACTCCAACATTGATAATAAATTAGCATATTAAAATGATTTCTGAAGGATCATGTGACACTGAAGACTGGAGTAATGGCTGATGAAAATTCAGCTTTGCATTACAGAAATAAATTATATTTTAAAGTATATTAAACTAGAAAACTTATTTTAAATATATTTTACAATATTATTTTTTTCTGTATTTTAATAAAAATAAATGGAACTTTGATGAGCATAAGAGAACTTAAAAAAAAAAAAAAAACATAAAAAATCTTACTGATCCCAAACTTTTGAACGGCAGTGTATAATGGTTTAAAAGTGATTAAAATAATTAAAAAACAACACATTTAAAAAATAATAATAATTCAAACAATAATAATTGGTCTATTGGGAGGTAATTAACTAAAAGTAGTGATGCTACAAACGTACATTTTTTACTACAAGTTACAAGCTACTTTTCCCAATAAGTAGGGATCTTTTGCGCAAAAACGCAGCATCACTGGTTTTCGTGGTAGTTTGTGACAAATACCCCACTTGATGCAAAGTTGAATTACCTTGGCCTTTTTGCCCCATGCATGTGCTCAAGAGCGCTCCCTATAGCATCTAGAAGAACGGTACATAAGATTCACTGTAGTGAATCATTTGAAAGATTCATGAATAGTTTGGGATCAGTATGATTTTTTCTTCTCATCATGGCTATGTTTATTTTTGTTAAAAATACAGAAAAAAACTGTAATATTGTGAAATATTATTGCAATTTAGCATAGTGGTTTTCTATTTTAATATAAAGTATATTAAACTAGAAAACTGTTATTTTAAATATATTTTACAATATTATTTTTTTCTGTATTTTTAAATCAAAATAAATGGAACTTTGATGAGCATAAGAGACTTTAAAAAAAAAAAAAACATAAAAAATCTTACTGATCCCAAACTTTTGAATGGCAGTGTATAATGGTTTAAAAATGATTAAAATAATTTAAAAAAACAATACATTTAAAAAATAATAATAATTCAAACATTGGTTCAAAAAATGCATCTTGTTTGTAACGTGAAATATGGAATTACATCCTGCAGTTTATTATTGTTTTCGCCTTGATTCTATAAATTATAGTGCTTCTAGTTTTATTAGATACATTTATCTGTTTGGCTTGCCTTGAAGGTTTTCACATTTTAATAAGCCACACACCTCCAGAGGGATCTTACTTCTGATAGATACCTCATGATCAAAATTTTCAATTTTATAGATGAGTATGTTATCAGTAGCTTTGGAGCATGGGATCTATCCTCCACACCACATCTACAAAACATTAAAGAGTTTTAAACAAGGTAAAGTTTGACGCAATCCACCCATAATCCATAATCATCCATTCTGAGAAGCTAGAAGTGCACAGAACCCTTTCTAATTCATGGCCATGAACATATGAGGCCAGCACATAAGAGCCTACATCTCAAATGCTCCTTTATCTATCCCCTCTTAACATATACATTTATATACAGAACACCTTTCTCAAAAGTGCACAGAAGCGGCTTCTTTACTAGAGCAAATGTATGCAGATGGAATTCATGTTCTGCAAAAGTCCCTAATGTAAGGTTACAAGGCAGTGCGTCCTCAAAGCACTGACTCACTGGTGTAGGATGACAGATGAGTGTTCGCTGAATAGAAAGCCACGATCAAACTCCAGGATGAATTCTGGGCAAGCGCACCTCGTTTTTGAACAGTTACACAACAGAACGTCTATGAAGAACCTCACGGCAAAAGCGCAGCAGCTGTGAAACTGTCAAAACACTGTATGCGCTACATCAATATCCGCCTACAAAGGTGGATGTGCTAAGAGATGTCCTTAAACACAAGAATATGTGCAAGTAAATAAACAAGACATTGAAATAAACAAGCAACGAAGGGCACAACCAGGACCAATATAGAATTTCCTATAGTATCTATAGCTGACAGCGATATGAAATATCTCTAACTCACATTAATGTTCCTGAGTTTCTTCTTGCCCCTCTCTATTCGGCTGAAGAGTCTGTGATGTTCTCTAGGTGTCTGCTGGAGAAGGCGGTCATCGATGGATATGGTCTTCCTAAGAGGCACTCTATCCCTCCAAGGCTCTGGGACACGACTATGTGAATCCACACTCCGAGGGAAGCGCTTCACTTCCGACAGTGACGACGTCTCCCCTCGGTCATGGTCACGCAGCACTGACCCTGAAAGAGAGAAACAGACACCTCAGGTGATAACTGACACCCAGAGAGAAAGAAAACACCGCAGAATGAGGATAGGACCAAAACTTTGCCTCACAAGAACACACATTTTAAAGTGTTTGCTCAAATGTTTTATATATGTAATATATATATATATATATATATATATATATATATATATATACACACACATTTAGGCCTACGTTTAAGATGTATGTATTTAAATTACATATAAACTTCTCATATATTTGGTTTTAACATAAATAAACTAATATATATTAGTCTTTATCTTGCAATTCTGACTTTTTATTTCACAACTGCGAGTTTATATCATGCAATTCTGAGAAAAAAAGACTTTATAGATGTTTACTCATTTATTGCTGAAGAATTACTATATTTCTTGCTTAAAATGAACCCAAAATAGGTTGGAAATTGCCATTTATAAATATGTTAAATAAATCTACATTTATTAATAATTTGAATAAATAATAATTCAATAATATATATATTTTTTAATTCTTAAAAATAAATGTTCGCCTTTAGTGCTGATGCCTCTAGTAATTGTGTGTCTGCTTTTTAATTTTGGGTTCATTTTTAACCAGCCATATAGTCATTTTTAAAAAATAGTTGAGTTTAATAACTAACCAGAACTACCTTAACATTTTACTCAACCGCTGGGTCAAAACAACCCAGTCACTGAGTTTGTCCATATTTGACCTAGCGCTGAGTTGTATTTAACCCATGTATGTAAATATATTAATACTATTATTAACCCTTGATCTTAAAATATTAAAAAAATCCATATTAATTCCACCAATATAAATCATGTCAATATATAAAAGGGCACTTATCTAAACTTCCAGATAATGTAATTTTATAAAATTATGTAAATATTACAATGCTTGCTTAAATACAATAAAAAAATAATAATTTATTACCCTGCTGCCTTAAAATTTTAAGTTAAGTTTAGTCAACTTGAAATGTTAAGTTGTAGGCTCAGAATTGCAAGAAAAAGTCTGAAATATGACATAAAAAGTTACAATTACCTTTTTTATACTTTTATTACATGGCAGAAACCGGGGCCCTTACATACATATATGAAGCATTTTATGTATCTAAAATACAAGTTAATAATTTCACTAAATGACATTGGCTGGCAGTGTAAATAAGCACAATTTAATATCAGTCAAATTAAAATGGATATTTCATATTTTAAGATCAAGATTAATAAAAATAATAATAATAGATTAAACAATAATAAAATATAAACATAAACATAAATTGAAAATTGAAAATAATAAATCAGGTAACAAAGTTACAATTTCTTTAATAGTACTTAATGTGTTTTAAATACAAAGTATTTTTTTTTTAATCTCATATATTTTAACTATTTTAATATTGCTTATCCCACAATGCAAAATAAATTTTACCTGTTTCTTACTGTACCGGTTTCATATATGCATTTCTGACAAATATGCATGACACTACCAGTCAAACCTTTTTGAACAGTTTTTTGATTTTTAATGTTTTTTAAAGTATCTTCTGCTCACCAAGCACACATTTGTTTGATCTAAAGTACAACTAAAACATTTTGATATATTTATACTATTTAAAATAACTGTTTTCTATTTGAATATATTTTAAAATGTAATTTGTTCCTGTGATTTCAAGCTGAATTTTTAGTATCATTACTCCAGTCACATGATTCTTCAGAAATCATAGTATTCTGATCTGCTGCTCAAAAAACATTGGAAATTTAATATGCTATTCAAATACATAAATCTTAAATTTAGGCCTGAATTTTTTTTGAGTATAGAAAGCAGCAGGACTAAGGAGGAATTTTGTATAAATGAGAAATCACTTAAAAAAGGGGGGGGAAAATGAATAGAACGTTTTAAATAGCCCATCCTCTCACTTCCTCTCAATTCTCATTTAAACTGCTCTGATTAAACATCTTCCCACTGCTTCTCCGGTGAGTCATGTCTGTGACAATTTCACCGTAATGAACATGGTGTAAAAAAAATAAATTACCAACTATTGTACCACATAGATGAATAAAAGTCAGTTTGAATGTCTAAAAATTTCACTTTCACCTCAAGTAACATAAAAAAGTAAAGTATTTTGAAGATCTAATAGAGCAGTTCTTGTAAACTGGAGGCTCATAACGTAAACACACACATGCGCCGTATGTTTCTAGGTTTGTAAGCGGGGTGTTTTGTTTCTCTGTACCATCAGCTGGTGAGCAGCAGTTCTTGCTCTTTATCCACTGAGCAACTCATAGCATGGTTTCTTCTCCTCCACTTACAATTAAAACTGCATGAAGACCTGTTATTGTCTTCCCCTCTGAGACTGTTGTGAAGCAAACATCCTCTGAAGTGGATGTCAAATAAACATTTATGAATTCGGTTTTATAGCTACAGTACAACCCACTGTGTTGCATCTGTAACAAATTTTAATGGTGTCCTGATAAAACCTTAACCATTTGGATAACCAAACTCAAATATATGATGCTAATTTCAGAAAAATATCAACAAATCACATAAATGTGGTGAATACAGAGGGTAACGGTGGTACATTATTTCAGCAGCGCTTGTTTAATGACAAGATGGAGATTCTGAATTTAAAGTAACTTGCAATTTTGAGTCATAAAGTCAGAATTGCGCAAATCTGACTTTTTGTTTTTAGAATTACGTGACATAAACTGGCAATTTCGAGAACATAGTCTTTTTTCCCCCCAAAAATGAACTTTATAACTCGCAATTGAGAGTTTATATCACGCAACTCTAAGAAAAAAAAGTCAGAGCTGCAAGTTTTTATCTCGTAATCCTGACTTTATAGATATTTACTAATTTATTGCTTAAAAATTACTATATTTCTTACTTAAAATGAACCCAAAATAGGTTGGAAATTGCAATTTATAAATATGTTAAATAAATTAACATTTATTAATAATTTGAATAAATAATAATTAAATAATAAACTTTTTTTTTATGTCTTATGAATAAATGTTCACCTTTAGTGCTGATGCCTCTACTAACCGTGTGTCTGATTTTTATTTTTGGGCCATATAGTCATTTTTAAACAATAGTTTAAATAACTACCCAGAACTATCTCAACATTTTACCCAACTGCTGGGTCAAAACAACCCAGTCACTAAGTTTGTCCATATTTGACCTAGCGCTGAGTTGTATTCAACCCATGTATGTTTCTATTTTATTATTGTTAAATATATTAATATTATTATTAATCTTGATCTTAAAATATAAAAAATCCATATTAATTCCACCAATATAAATCATTTCAATATATAAAAAATGGCGCTTTTCTAAACTTCCAGACAATGTAATTTTATGAAATTATGTAAATATTACAATGCTGGGTTAAATACAACCAGCGCTGTAAAAAAAAAACAAACAAAAATAAATTTGTTGAGTCAACTTAAAATAATTTGTTACCCTGCTGCCTTAAAATTTTAAGTTAAATTTAGTCAACTTAAAATGTTAAGTTGTACTAAGTGACTACTTAGATATTTGAGTTGACTAAACTAAAAATTGGTTTGTTAAACTTAAAAGCTGGGCTTGTTACCCAGCTGCCTTCAAATTTTAAGTTGAATCAACTCAAAAGTTGTCACTTAGTACAACTTAACATTTCAAGTCGACTAAATTTTTTGGAATTGACTGAACTTTAAATTTTAAGGCAGCGGGGTAACCAATTATTTTAAATTGACTCAACAAATTGTTTTTTAACAACAATCTAACCTCCTGGGTAGTTTTATTAAATTCAACTGTTGTTTAAAAATTACTATATGGCTGGTTTAAAATGAACCCAAAATAGGTGTAAATTAAAAAAAATCTGAAACTTAATTACTAGAGGCATCAGCAATAATCAAAAGGTGAACATTTATTAATAAGCAATTTAAAAAATGTTTATTATTTAATTATTATTTATTTTACTTCTTAATAAATGGTCATTTATTGAACATAATAATACATATAAATTTACCTTTTTACCTTTTCTAGGTTCATTTTAAGCAAGAAATATAGCAATTTTTAAACAATAGTTGAGTTAAATAAATCTACCCAGAAGTTTAAACCATTTAACCCAACAACTGTCAAAACAACCCAATCGCTGGTTTTGTCTATATTTCACCTAGAACTGTGTTGTTTTTAACCCAGCATTTTTTAGAGTGTGGGTTGTTTTTACCCACTCGGTTGGTTAAATGTTTAACCCAACCTTCTGGGTAGTTTTATTTAACTCAACTATTGTTTAAAACATTACTATATGGCTGGTTTAAAATGAACCCAAAATAGGTGTAAATTAAAAATCAAACACATAATTACAGTACTAGAGGCATCAGCAATAACCAAAAGGTGAACATTTATTAATAAGCAATTTAAAAAATGTTTATTGTTTAATGATTATTTATTCTAAATGAATAAATAATTCTAATTCTTTTACCCAGCACTGGCTTGTTTTTCACCCAGCATTTTTAGAGTGTGGGTTTGTTTTTACCCACTCGGTTGGTTAAATGTTTAACCCAACCTTCTGGGTAGTTTTATTTAACTCCGCTTTTAAGCAAGAAACATGGTCATTTTTTAACATAAGTTGAGTTAAATAAAACTATCCAGAAGGCTGGGTTAAACATTTAACCCAATTGCTGGGTTTGTCCATATTTCACCCAGTGCTGGGTTGTTTTTAACCCAGCATTTTTTAGAGTGTGGGTTGTTTTCACCCATCCGTCTGGTTAAATGTTTAATACAACCTTCTGGGTAGTTTAATTTAACTCTTTTAAGCAAGAAATAGGGCCACTTTTAAACAATACTTGAGTTAAATAAAACTACCCAGAAGGCTGGGTTAAACATTTAACCCAATTGCTGGGTTTGTCCATATTTCACCCAGTGCTGGGTTGTTTTTAACCCAGCATTTTTTAGAGTGTGGGTTGTTTTCACCCATCCGTCTGGTTAAATGTTTAATACAACCTTCTGGGTAGTTTAATTTAACTCTTTTAAGCAAGAAATAGGGCCACTTTTAAACAATACTTGAGTTAAATAAAACTACCCAGAAGGCTGGGTTAAACATTTAACTGCTAGGTTAAAAACAACCTAGCGCTGGGTAAAATATGGACACACTCAGTGATTGGGTTGTTTTGACCCAGCGGTTGGGTTAAATGTTTAACCCAACCTTTTGGGTAGTAACCCAACCGCTGGGTATGTCCATATTTTACCCAGCGCTGGGTTATATTTAACCCAGCAGTTTTTAGAGTGTAGAAACACATTTTCAGTTCATTTTTCTGAAGGGGCCGGAAGTGCGCATCTTTGAAGAAACAACCACATTCAGTGGTATTAAATGATAATCATATTCACATACCACTGTATTTACATAACACTCCAAGACACTGCAAAGCAATACCATGGCATTCAAGTAAACCATGGTAGCACAATGGTATTTTAATTTTGAACTGCCAAGAACACTTGTCACATCACAATCACAGTCAACTTTCTTTCAAAAACAGCCCAATTACTGGACTTCTGCATGTTCCATTGACAAATCCACAAAAATAACCCAATGAAAACCTCAGCATTTTATGCCATTCAACCATTCTCATTAGTTACCCAGGTGTCAACCCAAGCGCAGACTGCACGCTACAGCCTTAAATTATGTAATCTCACTTGTCAAACACATAGACTAACTTTGTTAGCGCATCACTATGGAAACGACGTTGACTGTAGCAGAATGAAACCTGAACTGATGGGTGCAGCGTCTGTGTGTGTGTCATGTGTCCAACTGAACCATATCAGGTTCCTTCACTGGTCCCTGACGACAGATTCCTGCAGTGCTCTGGCTAGCGCAGCTAGACATTATTTTCACATTATGAGCTCACATCTACTCATGCCATCTGCTTTGATGCCTTCACGGCATTTCCACACACCATATTGCTATCTGACATGCAAACCACATTATTAAAACAATATATTACTGTATATTGCCAACCTGATCCTGTTTGTTACACTCTTTAGATTCTTACTCTATATTCAGCTTTTGAGGTTTGAGATTCAATCCCAGCAGTCCCATGTCAACAAAGACCAACCAAGCAGTTCTGTGTTACGTGAAGCTGTTATATCACATCACCTGCGGTGACACTATTCATAAACCCTCCTACAGCTTGAGTGTGGCTGTGGGGCTGAGCGCACTTACAAATCGAGTAAGTCTGCAAGCATTTTTTACAAAATGGCCCCACTTTAAAGTCAAATAAGCGATCAAAACACACAAGGATGTCGGCGTTCTTGATGAAGCGCCGCTGCTGTCTTTCAAGCGCGGTTGAGAGTAAAGCATTTGATAAGTGTAATTTAACACCGAGTCCAACTAAATTAAAGACGTGAGAAGAATCTTAAGACCTTAAAACAAACCACAGCTGGTGCTAATGATCCCAGTTTCCATGACAACCGTTTGGGTTCCATCTTCGTCATCCTCAAAAGCAAAGGGTAAAGAGGTGCTGGCTCTGGGGTCACTGGTCTGTTCATTCATCGGGAAGGCCATATTTCTTGCCAAAAGACACACAGCATGTCATCGAGGGCCATTAGTGGAGGACAACACATCTTTATTAAACAGTCTAGGAAAGTTTAGCAGCATATTTGCTCATAATATGCAGGCTAGTAAGGAGATATGGCCAAAATCATGATCTTTTTGGGACTTCACATGCTACTGTACAGAAGTAAGTACACTGTATATAATCATTTTTGAGGCTTTAAATGAAACAAAGATTATTGGAGTATGTTTTACAAGAAATTACTTTTTCAGCCTTTTTACTAATGTTAATAATTCAGTATGTTACTTGCCATTTTTGTAATTATTTGTGAAATGTGCTAGCAAAAGTCTCTTTCAGTATAGTATGCAAGTGTAATTATAATTATTTTTTACATTTATTTTTAGAATTCTAATTATTATTATTGAAAAGTAGTATTTTTTATTTTATTGAAATTAGTTTATTATTTTATTTATTATTTTATTATTCTTGTTGCACTTAAGTAAGCATTTGCAGCTTAAAATGAAAACTGAAAAAGGTGCAAAAAGTTTTACAAGAAAATATTATTTCAGTCTTTCAACTAATGTTAATAATTTAGTTTGTTACTTCCCATTTTTTGTAATTATTTGGGAAATGTAATGAGTGAAATTGTCCTACACAATTTTCAGTATGCAAGTTAATAAACAAAAATATTTTATTATATAAATTAATATTTTTTTTTTTATAATTAAACATTATTATTATTGAAAAATAGTAATTAAGTAGTATTTTTTATTTTATTTAAATTAGTTTATTTCATTATTCTTGTTGCACTTAAGCATTTGCAGCTTAAAATTCAAACTTAAAACTGAAAATGACACAAAAGTTTTACAAGAAAATAGTATTTCAGTCTTTCTACTGTCTTTCTACTAATGTTAATAATTCAGTATGTTACTTGCCATTTTTTGTAATTATTAGTAGCAAATTCTGAGTGAAAATTGTCTTACACAATTTTTTCAGTATCATACGTTATTTTAAGTTAATTTAAAAAACAAATGTAATTATTTAACTCAGTGTTTGTAATTTTTTTTTTTTTTTACATTTTTATTATTGACATTTTTTTTATTTTATTTATATTAGTTTATTATTTAATTTATAACTTTATTATTCTTGTTGCACTTAAGTAAGCATTTGCAGCTTAAAATGTAAATTGAAAATGGTGCAAAAAGTATATATATA